>NC_052160.1:29533421-30140040 GCF_902713615.1 Scyliorhinus canicula
GAGTGTGGGAGAGAGTGTGGGAGAGTGAGAGTGTGGGAGAGTGAGTGTGTGGGAGAGAGTGTGGGAGAGAGTGTGGGAGAGAGAGAGTGTGGGAGAGAGAGTGTGGGAGAGAGAATGTGGGAGAGAGAATGTGGGAGAGAGAATGTGGGAGAGAGAATGTGGGAGAGAGAATGTGGGAGAGAGAATGTGGGAGAGAGAGTGTGGGAGAGAGAGTGTGGGAGAGAGAGTGTGGGAGAGAGAGTGTGGGAGAGAGAGTGTGGGAGAGAGAGTGTGGGAGAGAGAGAGAGTGTGGGAGAGTGAGAAAGTGTGGGAGAGAGAGTGTGGGAGAGAGAGTGTGGGAGAGAGAGAGAGTGTGGGAGAGAGAGTGTGGGAGAGAGAGTGTGGGAGAGAGAGTGTGGGAGAGAGAGTGTGGGAGAGAGAGAGAGTGTGGGAGAGAGAGTGTGGGAGAGAGAGAGTGTGGGAGAGAGAGAGTGTGGGAGAGAGAGAGTGTGGGAGAGAGAGAGTGTGGGAGGGAGAGAATGTGGGAGATAGACGGGAGGAAGAAGAGAGAAAGGAGTGAGAGGGAGAGTGAGGAAGACAACAAGGGTAAGCAAGAGAGAGCAGCGAGAGAGAGAATGAGCAGAGAATTATAGAGAGGGAGATGGAGAGAGAGGGAGTCAGAGATTCAGAGACACGTGTTGGAGCGAGAGAGAGAGAGAAAATGAGCAGAGAAGGATAGAGAGGGAGATGGAGAGAGAGGGAGTCAGAGATTTAGAGACACGTGTTGGAGCGAGAGAGAGAGAGAGAGAGAGAGAATGAGAGAGACGTTTTGGATGTGAGAGAGAATTTGAGAGTAAGGGTATATGAGAGCATCAGTATGTGACAGAGAAAGAGAGGACTATTCCTGTTTATATGCAGTTCAAGTAGAGGAATAAAGATGAAGTAAGTTCCTTACCTTCAAATGTTGTTTCAATAAAATTCTTGAAAGGCTTGAGATCAGGTTTGTCCCCCTTGATTTTGACCAGTAACGTGTATCCACTGCCAAATTTATTCTTGAGGTGCTGGGGGCTCCCAAGGCATTTGAACTGACCATTAACCATCACAGCCAGCCTGGTGCAGAGTGCCTCACACTCTTCCATACTGAAATACAGCATGTTGAAAACCAGTTACAGCATGTATTAGAAACATAGTACTGCATTGAGTTCTGTTCACTACATCTTAGGAAGGATATATAAGGGTTAAATCATGGGGACATGTGGCAGAGACTGATGGTTGTACATTAATTGTATTTAATTGTATGCAGGTAGTGATCATTAATGGGAATTGACTTGTGCTTCTAGAACGTAAGATGGTTGCTGAAAGGTGAAAGCAAAATCCTCATAGCCGTTGTGGAAAATGGCAGGAAGCAAATGTAAATGATATGATTACCCTCTGACATTCTCAGAGTGTGAACCATTCTCTGCTCTCATGTTATATTCTAGAATGTCAGCTGGTGATATACAGGCTAGGCTTGTAACCCACAGAGTAATAAAGAGCAAGGATGAGATGATCATTTCTTTTCATCTGTTCATAGGTTGTGAGCATCCCTGGTGAATTGTTGTCCATCTCGAATTGCCCCTGAGAAGTTGATGGTGAGCTTCCTCTTTAAATCGCTGCAGTCAATGTGGTACAACCAAATTCCAGAATTTTCACTCAATGACAATGAAGGAACAGTGATATAGTTCCAAGTCAGGATAGTGTGTGCCTTGGAAGGAAACTTGTAGGTGGTTGTGCTACCATGTGCCTTCTGTCTTTGTCCTTCTGCATGGTAGAGGTTGTGTATTTGCAAGGTTCTGTCAAAGGAAACATGGTGAGTTGCTGCATTAGAAGAGCAATGGTGGCAGAGTAGTGATGTCACCAGACCTGTAGAGCACTGAAGTCACGGGTTCAAAGGTTCAAATTCCATGATGGCATGGGCAGCAAGTGTTGACCTCATCAGTGCCACATTCCATAAATGTTGCCAGTGTGTATGTATGGCAAAAAAGGTGTTAATCAACTGGGTTACTTTGTCCTAACTGGTGTCAAATTCCTGGAGTGCTGTGGAGCTGCACATTCAGGCAAATGGGGAGTATTCCATCACACTCCTGATGGTGGGTAGACTTTGGGGAGTCAAGAGGAGAGTTACTCGCTGCAGAATTCCCAGCCTCTGACCTGCACTTGTAGTCACAATACTTTTGTGGGTTGGTTCAGTTAAGTTTCTGGTTAATGATGACTCTGAGGATGTTAAGGATGGGGAGTCAGGATGGGAAAGAATATGGGACTTAGGAGCAGGAGTAGGCCATTTGGCCCTTTGAGCCTGCTCTCCATTAAATGAGATTATGGTTGATCTGGTTGTGCTCTCAACTCCACTTTTCTAACTGCCTCCCACAACCATTGAACGTCAAGGGTTAATTCAAGTGTTTATGATTTTTAAATCATTTTATACAGTAGGTAGAGGGAAGCTATTTCCTCTGGTGGAAAAATCCAGAACAAGGGGTTTTAACCTTACAATTTGGGTCAGGTTGCTCATGGGCAATGACAGGACACTCCTGCACAAAGATAGTAGAAATCTAGAACTGTCTCCTTTAAAAAGCAGCTGATCCTGGTGGTTCAAATGAAAACTGAGACTGATAGACTTTTGTCAGGCAAGGATTCTGAAGATTATGGAACCAAGGTGAGCAAATGGAATTATGATACCAATAAGACGTGATCTGAAATGATGAAGCAGGCTGAAGGGGCTGAATTACCTCCTCCTGTGACTATGAACCGTAGTGTGACTCGACTCTTAATGGGCGTCCCGGCAGCACAGCGGTTAGCACTGTTGTTTCACAGCGCCAGGGTCCCAGGTTCGATTCCCGGCTTGGGTCACTGTCTGTGCAGAGTCTGCACGTTCTCCCCGTGTCTGCGTGGGTTTCCTCCGGGTACTCCGGTTTCCTCCCACAAGTCCCGAAAGATGTGCTGTTAAGTGAATTGGACAATCTGAATTCTCTCTCAGTGTACCCGAACAGGAGCCGGAGTGTGGCGACTAGGGGCTTTTCACAGTAACTTCATTGCAGTGTTAATGTAAGCCTACTTGTGACAATAAAGATTATTTTTTTAAAACTGCCTACCTGTGAGAGGTGATGACAATAGACCTCCCGTTGTGTAGAAATCTGGTCACTGAATCCCATAATAATCTCCTGGAAACGGGATCCATGCCAGTGGAAGGTTCATCAAGGAAGACAACGGCAGGATTTCCGATCATCGCCACTGCGGTGCTCAACTTCCTCTTATTCCCACCACTAGGACAGGACAAAACCAGCAACAGCATGATTCTTGACACAGAGAGACAATTACCAGGAATCTCCATGTGGGGAGAGGGAGAGAGAGAGAGAGAGGCAGAAAACAGGATTCTCGGCACAGGAAAAGGCCAAGAATCTCTTTTAAGTGGGGGGAAGAGTATCCGGAAATCCCTGCATAGGGAAAGAGACACCAGAAATCCGTGCACAGGGAGAGAGGATGAGAATCTTGACTTATGGAGGGACCAAGAATCATGGCATAGGGAGAAAGACTGGGAATCACAGAGAGACTGGCAACCTTGACAAATGGTTCCCTCACTGCGTGGCACCTCTTGCCCCCAGGAATTTCCTTGCCATTGATCGGGCAGCCTCTGGGTGGCATAGCCTCCAGTTTACTGCAGCCCTTCTTTCAATCCCCACCCACCTCCCGCCAGCCCACTCCATCAGATCCAAACACATTCCCTTCAGCTATATAATCACCGTCATATGTTTTGAAACCACGCACAATCAGGAACGTGATGGACCAAATGATCTGTAAACTTTATGGCCACTGAGAAAATTCTTGAGTACTGACCCATACATCTATAATGAATGAACAGTGAAGAGAGTTCAAGGGGAAGAAGGTGTAGTGACAGTTTGGCTTTACTCACCTGTATGTCCGTACCAGCTTCTGGGCTAAAGGTTCAAGTAGAAGACTCTGTAGCATATCATCCACACACTGTTTAATGATATGCTCGGGAATGCCCCGTAATCGTGCGTACATAAACAGTGTTTCCCTGCCCTGTCATGTGACCAAGAAGGGCGTCAAACTGGGGACAGTAACCGATCATCTGACGCACCTATCCGGAAATTGAGTAAAAAAAAGGAAATGAGGAAAGCACAATGGGCTACGGTTCCAGGATCTGTAACCGCCTCTGTAACCGCCCCCCACCCTCCCCATCCCCCCCAACCCTACCACCCATCCCCCCCAACACTACCACCCACCTGCGAGATGGTAAACATCCCCCGCTCCTGCACGATGGGAAACCCCCCCCTCCACCTGGTGCAGGATAGAAACCTCCTTCCTCCTGTGGGA
Organism: Scyliorhinus canicula; assembly: GCF_902713615.1. Classification (NCBI taxonomy): domain Eukaryota; kingdom Metazoa; phylum Chordata; class Chondrichthyes; order Carcharhiniformes; family Scyliorhinidae; genus Scyliorhinus; species Scyliorhinus canicula. Next base: position 29,537,772 of record NC_052160.1, read on the forward strand.
ATGAAACCCTCCTCCTGCAGGATGGGAATCCTCCACCATCTCATGTTAGATGGGACCCTCCCTACTCTGGCAGGATGAGATGCTCCTCCTCCTGCTGCAGGATGGGAATCTCCACCTTTGTGGGATGGGAACCCCCTCCTCCTCTTGTGGGATGAGAATCTCCTCCTTTTCCGGGATGAGGTCTTCCCCCCTCTGCCTGATGCCAAGAACCTAAGTCTGAGAAACCTCCCCCATGTTTTACCCATCTGCATTCCAGTCAGGTTAACAATGATCAACATACAATGCCCAGAATTTGGCAAAAACCGAAAGGGTAGGTTCTCCGATGTACTATATAACACATTGAATGCTCACTATGTCACTGTATGGCTGTTGTGTCACTGTAAGGAGGGCGCAATAGAGATTTAATAGGATGATACAAGGGCAAAATAGTTATACTTACCAGGAAAAAGTGAACAGGTGGGGTTCTGTTCACGAGAAAAGGGAAGACTAAGTGGTGACCTATTAGCGCTTTTTAAGATTATGAAAGGGTTTGATAAGGTAGACATAGAGATATTGTTCCCATTTATGAAGCAGATCAGAACCAGGGATCATATATGACAGTGATTAATAAATCCCAAAGTGATAGGAATGTGGAAATTTAAGGGGAATCTGAAAAATTAAAGGAGTAGAAGAATATGTTGATAGAGTGGATGAAGAAGATTGGGAAGAGGCTGAACTGAAGCATAAACACTAGGATGGACCAGTTGGGCTAAATGGCCAGTTTCTGTGCTGTAAACACAGCATATTATTGAATGGTTGGTGAGTACTCACCATTTTCTTTTCTTTTATAATGCTGTAACCGTTGACATAGGCATTTCCCCCTGTCATCTTCTCATCACCAGTCAACATTTTGAAGGTGGTTGTTTTTCCAGCTCCATTAAACCCCAGCAACCCAAAACATTCCCCTTTATTTACAGCTAAAGACATCTTGTTCACAGCAACCGTTGTCTCCCCTTGATAAATCTGAAAGACAAAATGTGAATCACAGACTGGGAGTTCATCAAGTTGGAGGTCAATCATCTCAACTCCAGAAAATCATTGCAGAGGTTCCTCAGGGAAGTATTCTAGACTCAACCATCTTTAGCTACTTCATACCAATGACCTTTCTTCCTTCATAAGGTAGGAAGTGGGGATGAATATCAATGACCTTCCTTCCTTCCTTCATAATGTAGGAAGTGGGAATGTTCACCGATGATTGCACAATGTTCAGCACTATTCATGACTCCTCAGATACTGAGGCAGTGAGTATCCATGTGCAGCACGACCTGCTCATTGTCCAGGCTTGGGCTGATAAATGGCAAGTAAAATTCATGGCACACAAGTGTTCAGGAAGAGTTGTTTCCTTGTAATTAAGTTAAAATTGGGGTTTTAATTGTTTAACAGACTGCACCGATACATAAAGGGAATTCAGGTGGCACTACTTTGTCGTGGAGAAGTGAATACTAAAACCAATAAACTTAGAGTTGAACAAGGCAAGACTTGCTTCCTAGTTCTTATTGTAGAGTTAACATTGGAACTTAACAATGATAGCAGAGGATGGTTACTGCCTGCATGAAAAAAGGATTGCAAACTAAGATTTCAGACAAAAGATTATGGGCGGAACGGGGGGGGGGGTCGGAGAATCGCCCGGGACCGGCGTCACTCCCCCCCTGCCGTAGCCCGAATTCTCCGCCACCCGGGAATCGCGGGGGGGGGGGGGGGGGGGGGGGGATCGCGCTGCGCCGGTTGGCGGGCCCCCCATGGCGATTTTACGGCCCACAATGGGCCGAATTCCCGCCGCTGACAGGCCTGTCCCGCCGATGGAAATCAAAGCACATCTGGTGCCGGCGGGGTTGGCGGCGTGGGCGGGCGCGGGGTCCTGGGGGATGCGCAGGGTGATCTGGCCCCGGGGGGGGGGGGGTACCCCCATGGTGGGCTGGTCCACGATCGGGGCCCACCGATCGACGAGCGGGCCTGTGCCATGGGGGCCCCCCTTGTCTTCCGCCCTGCCATGGCCTTCACCATGTCGGTGGCGGAAGAGACCCCCTCCCCTGTGCATGCACCGGTATGATGTTAACAGCCGCTGACGCACCGGCGCATGCATGGTAGCATGGTGGTTAGCATAAATGCTTCACAGCTCCAGGGTCCCAGGTTCAATTCCCGGCTGGGTCACTGTCTGTGCGGAGTCTGCACGTCCTCCCCGTGTGTGCGTGGGTTTCCTCCGGGTGCTCCGGTTTCCTCCCACAGTCCAAAGATGTGCGGGTTAGGTGGATTGGCCATGCTAAATTGCCCGTAGTGTCCTAAAAAATAAGGTTAATGGGGGGGTGGTTACTGGCATAGGGTGGATACGTTGGCTTCAGTAGGGTGATCATTGCTCGGCACAACATCGAGGGCCGAAGGGCCTGTTCTGTGCTGTACTGTTCTATGTTTATGCGCGGATTTCCGCTGGCCGGCGAAGGCCTTTCGGCCCCAGCTGGCGGGGTGTCAAAGGTCGTTCGCACCGGCCGGTGGAGCGGGAGCTACTTCGGCGCGGGCCTAGCCCCTAAAGGTGGGGAGAATTCCGCACCTTTGGGGAGGCCCGACGCCGGAGTGATTCACGCCACTCCGTCCCGCCGGAATCCCCTGCCCCGCCGGGTAGGGGAGAATCCCGGCCTATATTCTGAATTCTAGCCTGAAGAGCGATTTAAAGTAACTTGAGAAATAAATGACTGAATCCAAGGGTAGAGTGTCGGTGTTATGATTACCCACCATTGTTTTTTGAGGACCAACCCTATGACCAATGGAAGAATGAAGTTGCCAGATGGACACAGCTTATGCCCTTGCCCAAGAAAAAACAATGGCATTGGCACTTTCATTATCATACAAAAGCCAGAGCAATTGGATACATTAGTAACTTCATGGATAAGATTTACCGAATGTTTAAGAGGCTTGGTTAGGTTTTGACAAATTTAGGAAGTCGGAGGTTATCGCCATATTAGAGTACATGATAGAAATTAACGTATTGCATACAAGGCTGCAAAAATTTCATATTGAAATTCCTCAATCAGTGCTGGCATTCAAGTTATTGGACTGTGCTAAAGTTACAAAAATGGATAGACTTCCTGTCTTGATTGGAGTTAAATTTGCTGAAAGATACACCTTGCTGGAACAAATGTCAGAGGTTTCAAAAACGTTCCTGGGCAAATATTCCCGGCAGTCTCCATGACACAAATGGGACGATCGGCAATAAGACAGACTATAGAAGACAGTATGTTAACGGGATGGCAAGATGGTCTAGAAACAGGCCGCAAGCATCAACATTAAAGAAGATTTATAACTAAAAATAACCTTTTTAAAAAATAAATTAAGAGTACCCAATTTCTTTTTTCCAATTAAGGGGCAACTTAGTGTGGCCAATTCACCTATCCAGCATATCTTTTTGGATTGTGGAGGTGAGACCCACGCAAACACTGGGAGAATGTGCAAACTCCACAGGGACAGTGACCCAGGGCCGGGATCAAACCGGGGTTCTCGGCGCCACGAGGCACCATGTCACCCTAACTAAAAATAAACGTTAACAATTATAGCAAGAGGAATAAATTGGAAGATTTCAACAAAAAAAATGAACTCCAGCAATGCCCAGAATGTGGATTTAGGTGTGATTCAAAGTTCCGTTGTGCAATAAACTGTCCTGAATGACATAATAGGGTGTTTGAAACCAAACACAAGGCAGAAGACTCTGAAGAAGAGGGATAAGTTAACCAAAGTGAAGGAATTGTCTTAGTGAGGAGAAGTTTCAGTCCGGTGATGAATGTGCTGGTCGTAGAGTCCTTCAACTGTGCTGTATTACACAGTGGATGTCCATCTACAGTATGTGGAATGGACTGGTTGAAATGTTACCTTGACTCTAAGTGACAAAGGTTGGAATAAGGTTAAAAAATTGTGAAGGTCCACAAGTTTCATATTTGGGGATGAGAATACCCTTAAATCGCTGAAAAGAGTCGAGATTCCTTGTAAAATCAATGGAAGGAATCATTTTATTAACACAGATGTCGTATCCAGCGAAATATCTTTATTATTGAACAAAGAAATTAAAGAAGTACCGTTAGCATCAGAGAACCAGAAGTCTAGAAAACGAAAAGTTGTATTAAAACCATCGGCAATTTGCCCATCTGACTGTCCAAAGATTAAACATTTTGCTCAGGGATGGGGGTATAAGAGATGACGAATACACCAAACGTATAGAACAGACAAGTAATAGATGCAATATATTTAAGAAATACAGAACACCATCGCGACCCACAGCGAATATGCCCTGAGCGACAGATTTTCTGACATTTGAATGCACTGCAGCGGGCAAAAGAGCATTCCTTAAAGCAGAAATCACAAAGAATTCAGAGTGCTTTGAGGTACAATGTACAGCTATCAGAAACTATTTTCAAACAGGTAGATATGGCATACCATAAGAGAGATGGATTTAATGACTGGAAAGGTCATAGGCACAGATGGTAAAACAATCATTTTGCAGCATCGAAACGAGACTGTTCGGGTACACTTGTCAATATTAGTGGGCGGTAGGGCAGCACGGTCGCGCAGTGGTTAGCATTGCAGTCTCATGGCGCCGAGGTCCCAGGTTCAATCCCTGCTCTGGGTCACTGTCCGTGCAGAGTTTGCACGTTCTCCCCGTGTTTGTGTGGGTTTCGCCCTCACAACACAAAGATATGCAAGGTAGGTGGATTGGACACGCTAAATTGCTCCTTAATTGGAAAAAAATTAAATGGGTAAATGGGTAAATATATATTAGTGGGCACAGATTACAAGTTTGCAGATTCAAAAGTGCTGAGGGACCAGGTACTTCTCATATACATATGTTACAGAATTATAAGTGCCAGATTGTGGAAATTGACAGGATATCTGAAGAGGGTCATAGTAATTCTAATGAATTGGATGAGAATATTTGTCCCAAAGGACAACTACCAAAGTGACATACTTGCCAGAAGGAGACAGCCAGTGGAAGGACGCAACCGTCGTTGGTAGAGTAGGTAAAGAGGATCATATGGGTTGATAGCAATTACCAATATCTGACTGTTTGACGAAAAGAGGGGCGAGCTCAAAGAAGTTTCTAGAAATTGTTAAAGAGGGGCGGCAAAGTGGCGCAGTGGTTAACACTGCTGCCCCATGGTGCCGAGGACCTGGGTTTGATCCTGGCCCAGGGTGACTAGCTATGTCGAGTTTGCACATTCTCCTCATGTCTGCGTGGGTGTCACCCCCACAACCCAAAAAGATGTGCAGGTTAGGTGAATTGACGCTAAATTGCCCCTTAATTGGAAAAAAAAATAATTGGGTACTCTAAATGTATTTAAAAAAAGGAAATTATTAAAGAGGGGCATCTGTTCGTATTAGGAAGTTATACGTGAATGGAAAAACAGGGGAAATAGTTCTGCATTTATTGCAGAACAAAATATACATGTGTTATGGTATATTGGAACTTATGTCAAAATTAAAGATCACTTTTTTTCTTTTAAGAGGGGGAATATGTTAGGAAAGAGTTAATGTCCCCTAATACTTAAGTTAGAATTGTGATTTTAATTGTTTAACAGATTACACTTATTGTTTAATAGACTACACCAATATATAAAGGGATACAGGTGGCACTGTTCTGTTGTGGTGAAGTGATTACTGAACACAATAAACTTGGAGTGGAAGAAGACAAGACTTGCTTCATGGTTCGTATTATAGAGTTACCATCTTAATAACAAGTGCTAGGCAATGACCATCTCTGACAAGTGTTAATCTAAGCATTGCCCATTGATCAGGAATTAAACTGGACTAGACATCTAAATACTGTGCCTACAGGAGCAGGTCAGAGGTTATGAATCCTGCGGCGAGTAACTCGCCTCATGACCCCTCAACAACTATCCACAATCTACAAGGCACAAGTCAGGAATGTAATGGAATACACTCCCCATGCCTGGATGAATGCAGCTGCAACAACACTCAAGACGTTTGACATCATTCAGGACAAAGCAGCCCACTTGTTGGTATCCCTTACACAAACATTCACTCCCCCCATCACTGGTGCACAGCAGCAGCAGTGTGTACCATCTACAAGAGACACCACAGTGTCCTTAACTGTGTCCTTAGAAAGCACCTGCTAAAACCACAAAAAGTTCCGCTCCAAGTCGCTCACCACCCTGACTTGGAAATAAATTGTCATTCCTTCACTGTTGCTGGATCAAAATTCTGGAACTCACTCACTAACAGCAATGTGGGTGTACCTACACTATGTGGATTGGAGCGGATCAAGAAGGCAGCTCACCACCACCTCTTCAAGGGCAATTATGGATGGACAATGAATACTGGTCTAGTCAGTGAATCCCACATCCCGTGAACGAATTGAAAAAATATAAACACAAATGGGAGTTAATGCCAGGATCAGCTTGAATCAGAAAGCTCAGTCATTTCCTCTCAACCTAAAAGTGCACTTTCACCCATCGCCATCACCTCAAACACCACCCCACCCCTGCATCAAAGTCTTGGGGTCACTTGAAATAAACCAGCCACATCAAGGCCTTGGCTATAAGAACAGGGAAGAGGCTGCTTATTCCATGACAAATGAAAGAGAGCTGCATTTCTATTGTGTCTTTAATGAGCATGTAAAAAAATAAAAACAGGCATAGGAGTAGACCTTCTGGCTGGTCATTCAATATGATCGCGGCTGATCTTCCTCAATCTGACTTTCCTATCCATTCCCCATAACCCTTGTTTCTTTGAGAGATCAAAAATCTAGTTTGCTTTGTGTATATACTCAATGACAGGGTATCCACAACCCTCTGGGGTAACAATTTAAAAGATTCACACCCTGAGTGAAGACTTTTCTCATCTCAGTCCTAAGTGATAGCTGCTTATCCTGAGCCTGTGCTCCTGTGTTCTAGATACTTTAGCAAGGGGAATCTAAATGCTCATTGTTTACCATGTCAAGCGTGTTCACATTCTTGCATGTTTCAATGAGATCATCACTCATCCTTTCTAACTCCAGAGAATATAGGGTCAATTTATTCAGTTGCTCACCATAGGACAACCTTCTCACACCAGGAACCAATCTCATGAGCTTTCCCTATACTGTCACCTGCACACTGTACTCCAGGTATGATCTCACCAAAGCCCTGTACAATAGTGGCTAGACTTCCTTGTTCTTGCACTCTAGTCTCCTTGCAATAAAAGCCAAAATGCCATTTGCCCTCCTAATTGCCTGCTGTACCTGCATGCTAACTTTGTGGTGTTCTTTCTACACACTCACCAAGTCTCTCTGAACATCAATATTTAAAATTTTCAAGCTTTTTTTCTGCTTTTCTATTCTTACTGCCAATCTGCAAACTTGTTGCCCACTCACTTAACCTGTCTATACCTCCTTGTAGCTGCTTTGTGTCTTCCTCATTGTCTACTTTCACACCAAGTTTGTATTGCCAACAAACTTGGATGCAATAGTCTGTCTTTTCACCTAAGCCATTAATATTGATTGCAAATAGCTGAGGCCCCAGCACTGTTCCTTGAGGCACACCATTAGTTACAGCCTGCTAACTTAAAAATACTCTGTAAACCCTACCCGCTGTTTCCTGTCCATTAACCAATCCTACGTCCATGCGAACAGCAAAGTATTATACACGTCCCTATCAGTGGCAATGGTGTTGAGGTGGAGATGGTTAACAGCTTCAAATTCCTAAGTGGGCACATCAGCAACAATCTGTCCTGCTTCACCCATGTTGACGCTACGACCAAAAAAGCACAACAGAGCCTATAATTCCTCAGGAAACTAAGGAATTTGGCATATTAACATTGATTTTTAGCAATTTTTACAGATGCACCATAAAAAGCATCCTATTTGGCTGCAACACAGCCTGGTATGGCAACTGCTCGGCCCAAGACCATAAGAAACTACAGAGAGTCATGAACACAGACCAGTCTGTAGCCACCTGGGGTGGCCACTGCCCAACACAAAATGGAAGATTGCAAGGAATGCAGGGAAAATGGACATGTTGTAAAGCAAGCAGCTTGCAAAGCGATTGTATATTGGGACGACTGCAGAAACCAGTTTTGACTGTTGCAGAAACCAGACGGCACTGTGAAAAGAAACCAGTTAACATACTAATGAGGCGATACTGGGCGATCCCCAGATACAATGGAAACAAGTTAAACACAGATCGATACATTCTATGGAAGGCCAGACCCTTTGGTGCCAGAGGAGCCCAAAACAATAAGTCCCAAGAACCGCCCCAGTGACCGAGGAACTGTCCCATGATTGGGGGGTTCAAACATATCGATTGGGAAGAGACCCAATCGATTCCAAGCAGGTAAAGGAGTCCGCCCAAAGGGGCGCGGATCCCCTGGGACCTATAAAAGAAAGGTCCCACACATGGTTCAGTCTCCTGTCTCCTACTCCAGCCTTCGGACAGCAGCCACCAACAAGTGCCTCCCAACGACCGCTACCAGAGATAGGCACTCCTGACCCCCTTTTCAATTGATACCAATCTGAAGTCTGCAGACCAGAGCAGAGCAAGAGGCCTTGTTCCCTGACCCAGCAGTTCCTTCGAGATAAGTATTAGTTGTTTAGCGGTAGGAATAAGTTTAATCCTTTTAGCGTGTGCATGAGTAGTTATTATAATTGTATTATAATAAACTCTAGTTGTTTGGACTTACTAATTGGTGTACGGTTTTATTGCTTTGAACTTCACCTTGACGCTTGTGGCGGTGTCTTAACGACACCTGGCGACTCCAGAGCTTAGACAAGAAACAGAGCCAAATTGAGTGTTCAGCACACTCACACAGAAGTCGCAATAAGTCCATCACCCAAAACAGCCTCCCATCCATTGACTCTGTCAACACCTCCCACTGCCTTGGGAAAGCGGACAGCATAATCAAAGATCTCTCCTCCCTGGGTTATTCTCTCTTCCAACCTCTTCCATCGGGCATGAGATACAAACGTCTGAGAACACGCACTAACAGGTACAAAAACAGCTCCTTCCTCGCTGTTACCAGACTCCTGACTGACCCTCTTATGGACTGAACTGATCTCTTTACAAATCTTCGCTACTGAGCAGTACAACACTCTGTACGCTTCACCCGATGCCTGTGTCTATGTATTTACATTGTGTATTTATGTATATCCTATGTCTTTTCATGTATGGAATGATGTCTGGACTGTACGCAGAACAATACTTTTCACTGTACCTCAGTACACGTGACAATAAATTAAATCCAATCCAAATATATTACCCCACCTCCATTCGCCCATGTCTTGCATATTAAGGTTTTGTTCAGCACCTTTTTAGAAATCCAAATATACTACATTTACTGGGTTCCATTTTTAAACCACACTAATTACATTGTCAAAAAAGTCTCCCAATAAATATGTCAAACACAATTTCCCTTTTGTAAAACAATGTTGACTTTGTCTGATCATCCTATGACTTTTAAGACATTCAAAATAATAGATACACCATTTTACCAAAATTTATGTCAGAATACCTGGCCTGTAGTCTTCTGTTTTCGAGAATTAGAACAGCATAAAAGGAGCTTTGACAAGGAGTCATTCAGACTCGAAACGTTAGCTCTATTCTCTCTCCACAGATGCTGTCAGACCTGCCGAGAGTGTCCAGCATTTTCTGTTTTTTATCCAGGTTCCAGCATCTGCAGTTCATCAGGTCCATGCCGGCTCTGTATAGAGCAAACCAATCAGTCCCATTCCCTTGCCCAATCCCACAGCCCTGAAAATCTATTTCCCTGAAGAGCTCATCCAATTTCCTTTTGAAATAATTGATAGTCGCCGCTTCTACCACCTTCATAGGCAGCGAATTCCAGGCCATTACCATGACTATGTAAAAAAATGTTTTCCCAGGGGCAGCATGGTGGCGCTGTGGACCTGGGTTCGATCCCAGTCCAGCGTCACTGTCCGTGTGGAGTTTGCATATTCTCCCTGTCTCTGTGTGGGTCTCACCCCACAACCCAAAGATGTGCAGCGTAAGTGGATTGGCCACGCTAAATTGCTCCTTAATTGGAAAAAGAATTTTAAAAAGAAAAAAATGTTTTTCCTCACATCCCCTTTTTCTTTTTCCTTTTACCATCAACTCTTTCTTTGCCTATCTTGACTAAACCTTTCCTAATTCTGTATTTCGCTATAGGATGTCTCCTCAAACCTCCCTTGCCCTGAGGAGAACAACCCCAGCTTTTCCAAGCTAATCTTCTAGCTATGATACCTCATCCCTGGAACCATTCTGGTAAATCGCCTGTGCAACTTCTCAAGAACTTTCACATCCTTCAGTTGAGGTGACTAGAATAGATGCAGTTAAGGGGCAACTATGTAACATATGAGTAAGAAATAAATAGAAGCATATGTTGATTACGTCAGTAAAAGAAGGGCGGGTGGAGGCTGATGGAAAGTAAAAAATGTTGGCACAGACCAAGTGGCTGAATGGTCGATTTCTATGCTGTAGATTCTATGCAATTCTATGAATGAACAGATTCAAATATGGAGTTGTAGGAAAGATAAGCAGAGATTTAGATTTGGGATGCATCATCAAATGTGAGCCACATGGAGGGATGTAACAAAGGGCACGATCCAACAGCCACGCTTGCCCATAAAGCAGCTTGCCTCTGTGCAGTGTGGCTGATAAAGCCAGGATCTACCTGGCTCTCAATGCCTTGTGAGATCTAACATGAACTTGCAAGACATTACCGTGTAAATCACATTCATTGTGGGCAGGATTACTTTGAGAAAATCTGCATATTAGAGCGAGACAACTAATCTCACTTTAATATGCAGTTTCCTGAGGTACCCAAGGCATTGGGATCTATCCTCTTTGCCTCAGAGACCTTGGGCAAGCGCCGTTCAGCACTGGTCCCCACAAATGGGAACTTCACTCCTGGAGGTCTTCCAGGGGATTGGAGGCTCCCAGTTGCACGCCCTTTGGGCAGGTGATACACAGGCAGTGTTGGTGCCACCTGAGTAACCTGACACCCTGGCAGTGCCACCTGTGTGCAAGCCTGGCACTGCCAAGCTGACAATTTTGTGTGCTGACGATCGGGCCAGGGGTGCCCTGTGCGGGTGTTGAGGGGAGGCTGGGGACCCTCCCAGAATGTGTTGGGGCTTGGGGGGTTGCTGTGCGGGGCTCTGGAGATCAGGCACCATTTAAAGCAAGGAGTTATGGTGTGCAGAGCTCCTCAGTCTAGAAAATGGGGCTACGTGCGGCCTTGGCCGCGCTCCCCGCTGAGGCCCCTTATTTAATGCGGATGGCATTGTATAGCTATGTGTTTCTCAGCATTGCGAGTTCTGGGAAACAAGCGGCTAAATGTGCTTGCTTTGAGACTTTGTTCCCATTTAGTTGGATCGCGTCCAAAGAGTCAGCACAATCAACCTGATCCAGTATATCTGACTGAAAATAACTGGCATTCAAGGGAACTAAAATGTACAATCACATTTATTAATTTTGCAATTTTTAATGTAGCCTCAATTAAGTATGGCATAAAAGCAAGTTACAAACTCCTGAACTCACTGGGATGTATAATTTTGAGCTTTGCCTTGTTGCACATACAGTTTCATTATGACATTCTGGTTAGGTACAATCAGCTACACGAATTGACAAATGCTCATCTGCTGTTGAGGGATAACCCTGCTCTCTCGCCCACCTTTCTTGAATAGCAATGTTCCATTTTGTTGTAACCTGCACAGATCCTATTGGGTAGGGACAATTGATTATCCCATGGAGATATTTTAGTTTATTAACAACTCCATAATACAAAAGAACACAGCTGGATACAAAACAACTGGCAATATACTAAAAATATCCACAATACACCAAAAACAGAAAGCAATGAATAATCAACAAGAAAGCTTTCAAGCTTGCACATGCTCATGCACCCCCCCCCCCCCCCAGACCACCAGAAAAGGACACTCCAATGCGGGATACATTCAAAGAGAGAGAGAACACCTCTCCCCTCCCAAGAGGGGCCTCAGTTCATTACAAAATCCGGGATAACCACAAAAAAGCACTAAACAGACACAATACAAAAAGAAGACCAAAAACAAAACCGAGCTAACAATCAAAACAGAGCTGCCAACGCTCCATCCAGCGCACGTCCCCCAACCCCCCTGTGCTCCAGCAGCAGTCCCACATCAGTGGAATGACGACCACAGGCAACAGTCCACTGGAAAAGGACAGGCGGAGCACTGCTGGGGAGAGAGAGAGAGAGAGAGAGAGAGAAAAAAAAACCCTCCCCCTCACCAGCACCGGGAGTGTCCCTAAACCCCAGTGCACAGAAGCATGAGCACAGAAGCACAACTGGCGAGCACCCAGCTGTTCGGCACAAAAACAATAAACAAGAAGAATACAATAACAAACATACAATTCCCAACCAATGAGATAGAGACCAACATCAGTGCAAAGAGTTACACAGTCAATCGGGCCGGTTCTCCTCTCTCTCTCCCCTGTTAGCAACTTTCAGCAGCGGGCTCTTCTACCCCTTCATCAAACCTGTATCAGGCTTGTTCCTTGCCTCAGTCCAGGCTGCAAAATCCTAAAAAGACTAGCCAACATACAAAACACCAGGACTGGAAACAGGGTTACAGCCAAAACAACAGGAGCCTAGGGAAACACAACCTGCAGTCACTTGGAGCTCCTAGGGAATGTGAACTCCCTTGATAAGAGGGTGAGGCAATCGGTAACCTTTTCTGTTGTATAAATAGAGACGGCCAGTTAGGTACCAGCTAGCAAGAAGACTAGTAATGAAGTACTGGTGCTGTTTAAATAAAGTTAAGTTTTGTTTGACTTACAAACTCGTGGCCCCCACAAATTATTTGCTGACTTCCAAACCATTGGGACCATTCTAGAATCTAGGTAATTTTGGAAAAACACATTACTGGTGCATTCACTATCTTTGCAGCCAATTGTTTTGGAACCCTAGAACGTAGGCCATCCGGTGGTGGAGATTTCTTGGCTTTTAGTCCCATAAGTTTCTTCAATAGTTTTTCTCTACAGATATTAATGACCTTAAGTTATTCGCTACCTTGGGTACCCTCGACTTCTGATATTACTGTGAAGACAGACACAAACTATTTGTTTAACATCTCTGCTATTTCATAGGAATACAGAGGATATACATCACAGAAACAGGGTATTCAGCCCAACCGGTCCATGCTTGGGTTGTCTTATGAGGAAAGATTGAGCAGAAATGGCCTCCTCTGTGCCAGAACAACTTTGTGATTCTGTGAGGTTGGGCCTATACTCACTGGTGTTTAAAGAATGCAAGGTGATCTTACTGAAGTATAAAAAACTCTGAGGGGGCTTGAATGGGTAGATACTGAGATGTTTTCTCTTGGGAGAAAATCTATAACAAGGGGGAACATTTTAAAAATAAGTTCTGCCATTTAAGACAGAGAAGAGGAGGAATGTCCTCTCCCAGAGGATTGTTGGTCTTTGGAATTTCCACAGATAGCAGTGGGATTTGAGGAAAGAATTTTCTTCTGAATTTCCGATCGGATTTCTACTTTATATTCAGGGTCTTTTGTTGTGCTCCTCCTCATTAAAGGAAACATTCTCTCTGTATCCACTTTGTCAAAACTCTTCATAATTTTAAAGACCTCTATTACCTCCTCAGCCTTTCTTCTCCCAAGAGAAAAGAGACTCATTGCCAATCCTTTCCTCATATGTATACCCATGTATTTCTGGTATCATCCTTGTAAATCTTCTCTGCACCCTCTTCAATGCATCTATATTCTTGTTATAATAAGCTAACCAGAACTGCATGTCGTACTCGTAAGTGTGGTCTAACCAAAGTTCAATATATGTTAGCATAACTTCCCTAGTTTTCAATTCTATCTCTCCAGAAATGAAGCCTAGTAATTGTTTTGCATATTTATGGCCTCGTTCATAGTGGCGCTGTGGTGATATGAGTGGGAGCACTGCCATTGGTGCAGAGCATTGGTTTCCCATTGGCTCTGGCTGGTCATGTGCCTCTCGTCTGATTGGCTGGGACTAGTCATGTGACTGCTCACCAATTGGTCGAGAGGCAAGTAGAAGTACCCAGGTTTCCCGACGGTCGGCCTTTCTCTGTAGTCGACCATCGGGCTAACAACTAGCTGATTAAAGCCACAGTTTGGATCTTCATCGTGTCTCGCGTCCAATTGATGGTACATCAATTTAATCAGCTAGAATTTTGGAATGGAGCTACGCATCAAGCCTGACTGCCTCCGCACCAGTCCGCATGCCTCAAATGCGCCTGCAATCTTTAAACAATGGCAGACGTGTTTCAACAGTTACCTGACAACTGCAGCCAGCAAACCCACCAAGGAGCAGAAACTCCACATCCTCCACTCGTGCGTGGGCACGGCGGTATATTCAATGATTGAGGACGAAAGCAATTATGATGCGGCCATGGATATCCTGAAAGGACACTTTCTCCGGCCGGTCAACGAAGTATACGCACGGCATCTCCTGACGACTAGACAGCAGTTCCCTGGTGAGTCACTCGACAAATTCTACCAGGCCCTCACAGCTCTAGGGAGAATGTGCGCCTGTCCCCAAGTTTTGGCGACTGAGCACATGGAACTTTTAATTAGAGACGCTTACGTTGCCAACATGCAATCCTCCTCTATCCGCCAACGATTGCTGGAGAAGAACGCCCTCAGCCTAGCTGAGGCACGGACCCTTGCAACCTCCCTGGAGGTCGCCGACCTGAACGCCCGCGCTTACGCCCCTGGCCGTGCAGCAAACCCCTGGACCTCATGGCATGCGCCACCCCCGTCCTCCGGCGACCCCGACCCCCCCCCTCCCCAGGCTGCGCTGCGGGACTCTCCGACAAACTAGCGGGGCCCCGCTGCTATTTTTGTGGCCTCTCCAAACACCCCCGCTCGCGCTGCCCGGCCCGCTCCGCTCTGTGTAAGAGCTGCGGGAAGAAGGGCCACTACGCGGTGGTCTGCCAGATCAAGTCGGTTGCTGCTGTTCTGCGCAGCGACCGCGGCTCGCCCCCCCCCCCCCCCCCCCCCCCCCCCCCCGGGCCCCCTCAGGGCCCCGACCTCTCCGGCCCGCCTCCCGGCCCCCGCAACAGGCCCATGGTCCTCCCGACCCCCGCTCCCGGATGCCCCGACTGGCCCGCAGACGCCGCTGATACTGCCCCCAGCTGCCACGAGGTTCCCAAGGGCGTCGCCATCTTGGGTCCCGGACACCACGTGCGGGTCATGGGCACCGCCATCTTGGGGCCCCGATTCCACGTGCGGGCCCTGGGCGCCGCCATCTTGGGGCCCCGATTCCATGTGCGGGTCCTGGGCGCCGCCATCTTGGGGCCCCGATTCCACGTGCGGGCCCTGGGCGCCGCCATCTTGGGCCAACACGGAAGGCCCTGCCAGCGATTACTCTGTCACTGAGGATGACCTGGAACTCTCGCCACGACTTGCTTCCATCACGCTCGACCAGTCAAGACCACGCACGCTCGCCAAGACTACGACAACGATCCAGCTCAACGGACAGAAGACGAAATGCCTACTGGACTCCGGGAGCACGGAAAGTTTCATCCACCCCGACACGGTAAGACGCTGCTCGCTCCCCATCCACCCAGTTAAGCATAAGATCGAATTGGCCTCGGGTTCGCACTCCGTCCAAATTACCGGGTGCTGCATAGCGGACCTCACGGTCCAGGGGAAGGTTTTCAAAAACTTCAAACTCCTCATTCTCCCCCGTCTATGTGCTCCGGCACTCTTGGGCCTGGATTTCCAGTGTAACCTGCAGAGCTTGACCTTCCAATTCGGCGGCCCTATCCCCCCCCTTACTGTCTGCAGCCTCGCGTCCCTGAAAGTGGACCCCCCTTCCTTGTTTGCTAATCTCACCCCAGATTGTAAACCTGTTGCCACTAGGAGCAGATGATACAGTGCCCAGGACCGGACCTTCATTGGGTCCGAGGTCCAGAGGCTCATTAAGGAAGGAGTCATCGAGGCCAGCAACAGTCCCTGGCAAGCCCAAGTGCTGGTAGTTCGGACTGGGGAGGAAAACAGGATGGTCATTGGTTACAGTCAGACCATCAACTGGTTTACGCAGCTGGACGCGTATCCTCTCCCCCGTATTTCCGATCTGGTTAACAGGATCACGAAGTACAAAGTCTTTTCCACGGTGGATCTTAAGTCTGCCTTCCACCAGCTTTCCATCCGCGCAAGTGACCGCAAGTACACCGCGTTTGAGGCAGATGGGCGCCTCTACCACTTCCTCAGGGTTCCATTCGGTGTTACTAATGGGGTCTCGGTCTTCCAATGGGAGATGGACCGAATGGTCGACAAGCACGGGTTACGGGCCACCTTCCCGTATCTCGATAACGTCACCATCTGCGGCCACGACCAGCAGGACCATGACACCAACCTTAAAATTCCTCCGAACCGCGAAACTCCTTAATTTAACCTACAATAAGGATAAGTGCGTGTTTAGCACCGACCGTCTAGCCATCCTCGGCTATGTAGTGCGTAACGGAGTGATAGGCGCCGACCCCGAACGCATGCGCCACCTGATGGAACTCCCTCTCCCCAACTCCCTCAAACGCTGCCTGGGCTTCTTCTCCTATTACGCCCAGTGTGTCCCCAACTACGCCAACAAAGCACGCCCCCTCATCCAGTCCACCTCCTTTCCCCTGTCGATGGAGGCCCGCCAGGCCTTTAGCCGCATCAAAGCGGATATCGCAAAGGCCACGATGCATGCTATCGACGAGTCCCTCCCATTCCAGGTCGAAAGCGACACGTCTGACGTAGCTCTGGCGGCCACCATGAGCCAAGTGGGCAGACCCGTGGCCTTCTTCTCACGAAGCCTCCACGCTTCCGAAATCCGCCACTCCTCGGTGGAAAAGGAGGCACAGGACATGGTCGAAGCTGTGCGATATTGGAGGCACTATCTGGCCGGCAGGATGTTTATCCTTCTTACAGACCAACGGTCAGTAGCTTTCATGTTTGATAATGCACAGAGGGGCAAGATTAAGAACGACAAGATCTTGCGGTGGCGGATCGAGTTGTCCACGTACAACTACGATATCTTATATAGTCCTGGGAAGCTCAACGAGCCTTCCGATGCCCTATCCCGCGGTACCTGCGCCAGCGCGCAGATTGACCGCCTCCGCTCCCTCCACACGGACCTCTACCATCCAGGGGTCACCCGTTTTTACCATTTTATTAAGACCCGCAACCTGCCCCACTCCGTTGAGGAAGTCAGGACCGTCACCAGGGACTGCCACGTCTGCGCCGAGTGCAAACCGCACTTCTACCGCCCCGCACGAGCGCATCTGATCAAGGCATCCCGCCCCTTTGAACGTCTTAGTATAGACTTCAAGGGTCCCCTCCCCTCCACCAACCGTAACACATATTTCTTGAGTGTTATCGACGAGTACTCCCGCTACCCTTTCACCATTCCCTGTCCCGACATGACCACAACAACCGTCATAAAGGCCCTCCTATCCATCTTCCCCCTGTTCGGTTACCCCGCGTACATCCACAGCGACCGGGGGTCCTCCTTTATGAGCGACGAACTGCGTCAATTCCTGCTCAGCAGGGGCATAGCCTCTAGCAGGACGACCAGTTATAACGGTCAGGTCGAGCGGGAGAATGGCACCATCTGGAAGACCATCCTACTGGCCCTACGGTCCAGAGATCTCCCTATCCCCCGTTGGCAAGAGGTCATCCCCGACGCCCTTCACTCAATTCGGTCTCTCCTCTGTACTACCACTAATCAAACACCTCATGAACGTCTTCTTATTTTCCCCAGGAAGTCGTCCTCAGGATCCCCTCTCCCGACCTGGCTGGCCACTCCCGGGCCCATCTTGCTCCGGAAGCATGTGCGGGTGCACAAGTCCGACTCGTTGGTTGATCGAGTCCAGTTACTCCACGCCAACCCACAGTATGCGTACGTGGAGTATCCCGACGGTCGGCAGGATACGGTCTCGCTCCGAGACCTGGCACCCGCCGGCGTGTGGCCTTCTCCTCTTCCATCAACACCCCCCCCCCCAACCCCAATTCCCCCCAGCGTCCCCCGCGGCCCCACCACCCAGCGCATATACCCCCCTTCCCCGATTACAGCGTCTCCACCACCGGCCCGGGGTACGGAGACACATCTACGACCGACGCTCCCGGAGGCAAGGACGACATCACCGGCTCCACTGCGACGGTCCACCAGAACATCACGGGCACCCAACAGGCTGATCGTGACCGTCTGATGCAACCATGGGACTTTATTGGACTCTATTGTAATTTTTTGTTTGCATCCGAATGTAGTATGTAGTATTGTTAATTTAGCCACGAGCCAGTGGGCAGCCCATATCTTCGATTATGTCTACTCATACCACCAGTCCTCGGACCCCCCCCCCCCCCCCTCTCTCTCTCTCTCTCTCTCTCTTCCCCTCACACACACACCCCCGCCTTCTTTCTCCACAAGGGGTGATTGTGGTGATATGAGTGGGAGCACTGCCATTGGTGCAGAGCATTCGTTTCCCACTGGCTCTGGCTGGTCATGTGCCTCTCGTCTGATTGGCTGGGACTAGTCATGTGACTGCTCACCAATTGTTCAAGAGGCAAGTAGACTCAGCTTCCGAGGCGGGGTATAAGTACCCAGGTTTCCCGGCGGTCGGCCTTTCTCTGTAGTCGACCACCGGGCTAACAACTAGCTGATTAAAGCCACAGTTTGGATCTTCATCGTGTCTCGCGTCCAATTGATGGTACATCAGGCGCAACTGTTAGTGATTTGTGTATTTGTATTCCAAGATCTCTACCCCAAGTAGACTCACACCTTTTAAATATTGTGACCCCCATTTGTCCTACCAAAATGTACTACCTCACATTTACCTGTGTTGAGCATAATTTGCCCACAGAAATGCCCATTCTGCAAGTTTATTAATGTACTCCTGTAATTTGTTTGCAGTCAGTATTGACTATCCCTCCCAATTTGGTATCATCCCCAAATTTAGAAATTGTTTTTGATTCCAAAGTCAAAATTGTTTATGTAAATTGTGAACAGCAGTGGTCCCACTTTCCACCTTCTGTCACTGTGAATTCTCTTTACTCCCACTCTCTGCTTCCCTTCCCATTCTCGTGCCTCTATTTTGAAGGGGTTAATGTTCGATGTTATCCAGTTCTTCAAAGTGCATAATAAATAATGCTCATGACTTGTAGAACCCCTCCGAGCTTTCCCTCAGTTCAAACTTAACCTTCTCAAGGGTCAAATATTCCAACAGGTCTCCCCCGCCACGCCAGGGCACAGGGTGGAGAAGCTGCTCTCCACCCCAACAGGATCCGCCTTTGGGCGATCAACGAGGCGAAGGCTATGGTATCTGCCTCCGCACCCGTTTCCAACCCTGGCTGGTCCGACACCCCGAATATGGCCTCCCGGGGACCTGGGTCCAGTTTCACGTGCACCACCTTGGAAATTACCCTAAAAACCTCCTTCCAGTACTCCTCTAGCTTTGGACAGGCCCAAAACATATGAACGTGATTAGCGCCCCCCCCCCCCCCCCCCCCCCCCCCCCCCCCCCCCACCGCAACGCTCACACACATCTTCCCCTCCTTCAAAGAATCGGCTCATCCTCGCCCTCGTGAGGTGTGCTCTATACACCACCTTCAGCTGTATCAGCCCCAACCTCACACATGAGGTGGAGTCATTTACTCTCTGAAGCACCTCACACCAGACCCCCCTCCTCTATAACCTCTCCCAGCTCTTTCTCCCACTTTGCTTTGATCCCTTCCAGTGGTGCCTTATCCTCTTCCACACCACTGACACTCCCCCCTTCTCCAGTCCCCTTGTCGTTAGCGCCTCCTCCAGCAATGTGGAGGCCGGTTCCTCTGGGAAGCTCTGTATCTCCTTCCTGGCAAAATCCCGAACCTGCATGTATCTAAACATTTCTCCATGCTCCAGCCAATACTTCGCTTCCAGCTCCCTCAATCCTGCAAAACGACCCCGAAGAAACAAATCTTTCAGCATCTTAATCCCCTTCTCTTCCCATTTCCCAAAACTTCCATCCCACTTCCCAGGCTCAAATCTGTGGTTCCCCCGAATCGGCATTTCCCTTGACCCTGCCCCTAACCCAAAAGTTGGCAAAACTGCCTCCAGATTTTTAATGAAGCTATTATTACCGGACTCCCTGAGTATTTCCTCGGAGCTAATGGGAGCGGCGGTGTTGCTAGTGCTTTCAGTCCCGACCCCCTGCACAAACTCTCCTCCATTCTGACCCACTGGAAATCAACCCCTCTGACCCAGCTCCGCACCTTCTCCACATTCGCCGCCCAGTAGTAGTACATCAGGTTCGGGAGACCCAAACCCCCTGCTTGCCTTCCCCTCTGTAGCAGCACCTTCCTCACTCTGGCCACCTTCCCTCCCCATATGAACGAGGTAATCCTTCCCTCAATCTCCCTGAAAAAAGCCTTTGGCAGGAAAATCGGTAGGCATTGAAAAATAAACAGAAATCGCGGCAACACATTCATTTTAACCGCCTGTACCTGACCCGTCAGTGACAGAGGGAGACCATCCCACCATACCAGATCGGCTTTCACTCTCCCCACCAAACTAGTGATTTTGTACCTGCGAAGCCTCCCCCACTCCCGGGCAACCTGCACCCCCAGATACCTAAAGTAACTCCCTGCCCTACAGAATGGCAGCCCCCCCACCCTTGCCCTCACCCCCGGCCGAGACACCACAAAATACTCACCCTTGTCCAGGTTCAGCTTGTACCCCGGGAAAGACCCAAATACTCGCAGTAGCTACAATATTCCTCCTATCGACGCACTAGGTTCCAACACATACAGCAGCAAGTCGTCGGCATATAAGGACACCCTATGCTCTATCCGCCCCCCCCCGCACTATTCCTTTCCATGCTCCCAAACTTCTTAATGCGATGGTCTACAGCTCAATCGCAAGTGCAAACAGCAGGGGGGGGGGGCATAGGACATCCCTGCCTAGTCCCACGGTGGAGAGAAAAGTATCTCGAGCTGATGTTGTTTGTGCGGACACTCGCCTTCTGCTCCTTATATAATAGCTTTACCCAGTTCACAAATCTTGGCCCAATCCTAAACCACTCCAGAACTGCCATCAGGTACCTCCATTCTACCCGGTCAAATGCCTTCTCGGCGTCCAATTCCACAACCACCTCTGTTTCCTTCCCTTCCGCCGGTGCCATAACAACGTTCAAAACCCTCCTAATGTTCGAGCACAGCTGCCTCCCTTTCACGAACCCTGTCTGATCCTCACCTATCACCTTCGGGAGGCACTCCTCCAGCCTACCCGCCAGTACATTCGCCAATACTTTTCCGTCCACATTCAGAAGTGAAATGGGCCTATACGACCTACACTCCGTCGGATCCCCAAGGTTTGTGGCAGCACCCCCTTCCCTATCACCTCTTCAAACATCCTCACCATCAGGGGTGCCAGCTTATCCTTGAATTTTTCATAATATTCAACCGGAAACCCATCCGGCCCTGCCATCTTCCCCGACTGCATCCTCCCAATCGCATCTTTTATCTCCTGCTCCACTATTGCTCCTTCTAATGTAGCCCTGTCCCCCACTCCTAGCCTCGGGTACTCCAACCCGTCTAGAAATTCCTGCATCTCACGGTCTCCCCCGGGTGGCTCTGACCTGTACAACCTCTCATAAAACTCCTCAAAACCTTGTTGGTCAGCTCCGGAGTCACCCCCAACTTCCCCGCCCTATCCCTCACCTGAAGAATTTCCCTTGCCGCTGCCTCCCGCCGGAGCTGACCTGCCTTATCTCCATGTTAATAAACTGCACCCCTTGCTCGTCTCAGTTGGCGCACCGCCTTCCTGGTGGACAGTTGGTCGAAGCTTGCCTGTAGATCCTTCCTCTTTTCCAGCTTCGCTGGGTCCCCATCTTTTGCATATCTACCTCCAACATCTCATCTATTACCCTCTGCCGCTCCAACCTCTCCTCTTTGTCCACCCTGGCCTTAAACGAAATTCTCTCCGTGCTTTATAGTGAATAATCTCATCCCTGATCACAATCTTCAGCGCGTCCCAGAACGTGGAGGGTGAGACTTCCCCATTCTGGTTATTGGTAATATACCCGTCTATGGCTTGTGATATTTTCTCGCCAAAAACCTTGTCGGCAAGGAGGGCCATGTCCAACCACTATGGAGGGCGTTGGGCATGGCCCGGCTCCAACCTCACTTCCATGTAGTGTGACGTGTGATCGGACGTTACGATCGTGGAGTATTCTGCTCTTCCTATCCATGGAAGTAGTGTTTCCCTACCACAAAGTCTATGCATGTATATACCTTATCTACTTGGGAGAAGAAGGAGAACTCTCCCCTGGGTGTGTGCACCTCCATAGATCTACTGCCTCCACCTGCTCCATAAATGTGCTGAGTTATTTTGCCATCAGTGGAGGTTTTCCCTCTTTTGAGGTTCGACAGGACTGTTGGCCCTGTATATGATGAGTCGGTGTGTGTCTATGTTGGGGATTTCCATCATGATCTTCTTAATGAACTCTGTGCCGTCCTAGTTGTGAGCTTACACGTTAACCAGGGCCACTGATGCCCCCTCCCGGACTCCGCTGACCATGACGTACCCCCTGGGTCCGTAACCATGCTTGTCGCCATAAGCACTGTCCTGACTGTGCAGTATGGCTACCCCCCTTGTTCTTGCGTGGCCTGTCGGGACGAGAGCAAGGGGGGTAGCCATACTGCACAGTCTGTGCACCTGTGCCACCCAGCTCTTTCTTACCAGCAGTCGATCTACATCCCTCAGGGGTTTCTGTCCCGTTTCTGTCCCCCGCTTCCTGCGGGATCAACCATACTTACTTTGTGGATGCGCCCTTGCACTCAGGATTTCTCTTTGTTAGGGGCTATCCAAAATGGCCGGGTTCACAGTACTCACCATGAGGCCAGGCACCTGCACCCCTTTGTCCAGTGGTTGACCAACATGGCTGCCAACAGTGTATACGGCATGCGAGTGAGCCCCTGCACTCCAGGGTTTCCCTCCAAAGTGGCTGCTTGTGGTGCCATCTTATTTCCTGTTGCCATGTGTGGCCTGTTGTAACCAGCCTAGAGCATTTCCCCCCTATTCATTTCTTCCCCTTATGGTTCTGCACCTTCCCCCTCCCTCCATCCCCCCTGACATTGTCACTCCCGCCACCCCTCTGCCTATTCCCCTGCTAGTGATGTTTGTCTCCCCCATTGCTTGGCGCATTCTCTCCCTCTTGAGATGCGCCATTCTCCCCCCTCACTCATACCTCCTGGGGCGAGCTTTCTCACTAGTGTGGTGGCCCCCCCTTCCGACGTTGGTCTAAGCGTCTCCTTCTCTGCTGTTTGTCTTTCCTTTCCCCTCTTCCGCTTTCTCCCTTTTTCCTGCACCCTGCTATCCTCGCCCCATCCTTTCTATGCCTTAGTTTTTGGTTTCAGAGCGAGGCAGTACAGTCCCGCACAAATTCTCTTTTAGTCTCTCAGGGTGATATCTTATCTCTATTTCTGCTGCTGCCTTCCTTTGGATGAACTGGTCCGCAGAGGCCGCAAAATAGTGCTCCTTGCCTGGAAGATTACCCATAGCTTGACTGGGTACAGCATCCCAAACTTCAACCCACTTTTAAACAGGGCTGCTTTTGCTCTGTTAAATTTGGCCAGGTCTACCACAAGGTCCTGGTAGATTTGTATCTGATGCCCCTCCCAGTTGCAGGTTCTCATCTGCCTAGCCCAACGCAGGATTCTTTCCCAGTCTTGCTACCAGCGCATCTTCACAATTATTGCCCTTGGCTGTTCCGTAGCCTTCGGCCGGAGCGACCTGTGAGCTGTCTATCTCTGGCAGGTTGGGGAAACTGTCACTTTCCACTAGATTTTCCAGCATCTGGGCCACATAGTCCATGGGGTTCCTACCTTCGGTTCCCTCCGGCAGTCCCATTATTCTTAGGTCCTGGTGCCTCAACCGTTTCTCTTGATCTTCTACCTTCCCCTTAAGATTCCCCTGCCATCAACCTCTATCTCTACGGCCATGATCTGGTCACTCGGGTCCGTGGAGGCCTTTTCCAATTCCTTAATTCTGCTTCCTGGATCTCTAGTCATCACTCCACTTTGTCGAGGGCCACCTACATGGCGGCCAGCGCTTCCGTGATCGCCACCTTGATTGCTGCTTGGATTCCGAGTTTTATGTCCTCTGTGAGATCCTTTAGCTCTCAGATGAGGAACTTCTTCCATCTGCCTTCTGGTGAGGGGGAGTTCCTTGCACAGTTTGTTGGCCCCTCTCGTTCAGGTGCAGCCAGGGCTTCTTTGCCTCATGGGTCAGGCATCCCACTCACTGGTTTCTCCAGGCTCCTGTTGCCTCTCGTTTCTTTGCGGCCTCTGGTGCAGCTGTTGCTCGGCATTTTGGTTTATGTTTCGTTTGCAGGTTGAAGAGGATGATGAGGGGATGACTTTTTTTCTCAGTTCTCACAGGCAATTTCTGGTTAAAAATGCCGGCATTCAATTTCCTAGGAGAAGAGCCACCTTCCGTGCGTCCACTCAGCACATCCCCCTCACTGGAAATCTCGCCTTTGTAGCAATTATAACCTGACATAATTACAAACGGCATGATCAGGAGATTTGATAATGCCAATCAGAATGAAAATGGTGCTGAAATTTGATTTCAGCAACTTCCCTAAAGGAGATTCAGAGTCAGATAATTGAGGTTAGAGAGTGTGAGGCAGGGCATGGGGAGTCAGGTGGGTGTACAAAGGGGGTTACAGTGTCAGAGAGGGCACAGACAGTTGGGTGGGCGGCAGTGATATCACAATAGTAGTACCTATATTATTAAGTTTGAAGTATTATTAGTTCAGAAGCTGCTCAACAGTTTGCGTTGCAGTGATGAGGGTATTAGGGGTGCAGTAAAACATTGGCCGGAATTTTCCAGCCCCGACATCGACAGGCATCGTCGCTGGTGGAATGGGAAATTTTGAAAGCCGTTGCCTCCGATGATACTTAGCGATGTCAGGGCCGGAAAATCCTATCCATTGTGAATTACCCAGTATTTAACGATGCACCGAACGCCAACATCATGTAAAGCAGCAGGAAGCAGCACTGCTTAAAGTGCTAGGGTTGCAGAATCCAGGGAAAGAGGGGGGGATGTGAGGAAGAATCTCGGTTGGGCGGGGGTGGGGACTTGGGAGAGAAGTGGGATCCAGGGGAGAGGGGGAGGATCCTGGGGTGGGGGTGAGGTTGATGGTGCAAAATCTTGGGGGAGATCCCAGGAGGAGGGGGAACATTCTAAAGGGAGAGGGGGGAGGGGAATCCAGAGTGTGGATCTCAGGGGTGGGGGCGGTCCAGAAGGTCATGCTTTAAATGACCGAGATGCCTTAACTGTTGGAAGCTCCATTGTCGAATACATCACTCCTTACTGCAGCCGAACAGGTGGTGGCTGGAAGGATGGAATGGTCAGAAGTTACCCCATTGTGGCACGCAATTCCCATTAAAGGAACCTACACTGCGATTAACTGCTTCAACGACTTGAGACTTGAAAACTGAACGTCAAAGATTTAGTTTCCTCCAGCAGCCACCACTTGACAGATCACTGAGCCCATTCACCTGATTGCACAGCTATGTTCCTGCTGGAACGTCACTATTGCTGGCGAGATATTGCACCTACCTTGGAGAGCTCCTTTATCACCAACGGAATGTTTAAATGGGTAAATGGCAACTCCTCGATCCTCAAACGCTCATCCCTCACATCAGAATCTTCAATGAGCTC
Organism: Scyliorhinus canicula; assembly: GCF_902713615.1. NCBI lineage: Eukaryota > Metazoa > Chordata > Chondrichthyes > Carcharhiniformes > Scyliorhinidae > Scyliorhinus > Scyliorhinus canicula. The sequence goes on from NC_052160.1 coordinate 29,563,496, forward strand.
TGCATTTCTGACATCTATCATTGAAGCCTAGCAGAAGACAGCAACATTAGCCTGTTCATATCTACTACACCAGCAAAACACAATTAGTCATAGACTATGCTAGAAACTCATGGTAGGTTAGTGCGTGAGAGCAGAGAAGGCAGATTAATGCTACATTAGAATTGATAATGGCTTGCACATTCTCCCAGTGTCTGCGTGGGTTTCACTCCCACTACCCAAAGATGTGCAGGTTAGGTGGATTGGCCCGTGTCACGTCTTTTCGTCCGACGTCATTTCGTCCAACGACACTTTGTCCACGTCTTTTCGTCCAACGTCTTTTTGTCCGCCCGTCTTTTGGTCCAACGTCACTTCGTCCAATTAACCAATTGCAAATCAACTCCGTATAAAAGCATTTAATTGATAGAAAGCAGGCACAATACAGCAAGTGAATTTAATTGCTAAAATGCAAGTAATTGATGAAATTCAAGTAAAATGCAAGCTTAAAAATGCAGTTAAAAAGTTAAAAAATCTAAAAATGCAGTTAAAAAGATCTAAAAGTTTACTACTGATGAATTCCCGAAATTACTTAAAATTGATGTAAATGTGAGCAACATTCCTCAAGAAATCAATTTTCGCTGTGGGATCATATTCAACGACCAATCTTTTGAGGCGTTCAGTTATTTTCTTATATCGCGTACATGAAGTCGCCTGATCCCCCCGTTACTAAAAGTTAAGTTACAAAAAGTCTTTGACAAAAAAAATCATCCAGCAAAAACACGTAAAAAGTCACAAAAAATCTTTGACGAAAAAAATCACCGGACAAAATGACGTTGGACCAAAAGACGGGCGGACAAAAAGACGTTGGACGAAATGACGTGGACGAAGTGTCGTTGGACGAAATGTCGTCGGACGAAAAGACATAGCACCGGATTGGCCATGCTGAATTGTCCCTTAATTGGAAAAAAAAAAATTGGGTACTCTAAATTTTAAAAAAAATTGATAATGGCCCATTCTTGAAATGTTAACTTGCTTTTTCTCTCCACAGATCACGACAGTCTTGCCACATTTACAGTACTTTCTGTTCAAGTTTTATGTTTCCAGCATTTCCACCCTCAGTGATTGTAATAAACTTCTCAAACAATCTGCACCAACTCAGACATTTTTCTCAATTTCTTCCTGGGAATTGTTTGGTTTGTGTTTGAGAAAAATCTCCGTTCTTGATGTGACCCATCCTCCTTCAGGAAGAGCTAACTGACAAGAGCCAGCACGCATAAAGCTCAGTTCAGGTCCTTTTTCAGATCCTCCTTCCCCCACCCCTCTTATGGGTCCTCAACAATCCTCTCTTCTGGGTTTGACCCCTTTCTACGAGTCTCTCCGCAACTCTTTTTTTCATTCATTTCTGGGATGTGGGCATTGTTAGTCAGGCCAGCATTTGTTGCCCATCCCTAGTTGCCCTTCAGAAGGTGGTGGTGAGTTGCCTTCTTGAACCTCTGCAGTCCCTGAGGTGTAGATACACCCACTGTCCTGTTAGGGAGGGAGTTGCAGGATGTTGCCCCAGTGACAGCGAAGGAACAGCGATATATTTCCAAGTAAGGTTTATGAGTGACTTGGAGGGGAACCTCCAGATGATGGGGTTCCCAGTAATGTGCTGCTCTTGTCCTTCTAGATGGTGGCAGTCATGGGTTTGAAAGGTGCTGACTAAGGAACCTTGGTGAGTCACTGCAGTGCATCTTGTAGACGGTATACATGCTGCCACTGTTCGTTGGTGGTGGAGGGTTTGAATGTTTATGGAAGGAGAAGCAATCAAGCGGGCTGCTTTGTCCTGGATGATGTCGAACTTCTGGAGTGTTGTTGGAGCTGCACTCATCCAGGCAAGTGGAGAGTATTCCATTACACTCTTGACTTGTGCCTTATAGATAGTGGACAGGCTTTGGGGGGTAGGATTCCTAGCCTTTAACTTGCCCTGGTAGCCACAGTATTTATATGGCTAGTCCAGTTAAATTTCTGATCAATGGTAATCCCCAGGATGTTGATTGTGGGAGATTCAGCAATGTTAATGCCATTGAATGTCAAGGGGCAGTGGTTAGATCCTCTCTAGTAGGAGATGGTCATTGCCTGGCACTTGTGTGGATAAGGGAAGAAGACACATGGAAACACCATCACCTGGAAGTTCCCCTCCAAGCCACTTGCCATCTGAATTGGAAAGATATCGCCATTCTTTAGCTGTCGTTGGGTGAAGATCCTGGAACTCCCTCCCTAACAGCACTATGGGTGTATCTATACTACATGGACTGCAACGGTTCAGGAAAGTAGGTCATCACCACCTTCTAAAGCGCAATTAGGGATCGGCAATAATTGCTAGCCTAGCCAGCGATGCTCACATCTCATGAATGAATTTTAAAAATTGATAGTCCTGTGCAAAATTGGAAAAATGTAACTCAGATAATCCATTCCATTTGCTCCAATCTATTCACTCAATGCTTGGAGTGAGGCAACTCTGCGCTCTGGAGATTCTCTAAGCTCCCTGTTATTCTATATAGAAACCTCCCGCACCCCTCAGTAGCTCACTCCCGAGTACCTATATATATATAAAACCATCACCTCTGAACTCAATTAGATCCCAGCCTGTAACTCACTCTCGCATATTTGTTGTTTATAGAAATTCCTTAAACCCCTCGAGTAGATACTGACTTGTATCTCACTATTGGGTATCTGTTATTGTATAAGTAAACCATCCCAAAACCCTCCATTAGGTTTTAGCCTGTAACTCATTCCTGGGTATCTGTTATTTTATATATAGCCACCACCCCACCAAGCCCCTTGATTAGATTACAGCCCGTAACTCATTTGTCTATTTGTTCTTGCAATGATACTCTGATGAACTTCAAACCTGCAGTCCAGTAATAGAGAAAGCTGGCAGCAAGTGGCCTGATAACGTTTGCTGAGAATAAGTTTCCTCATCTTCACTTGACAACAATGTCAATAATCGGAATCGCTTTGTGCAATATCAAAGACATTTTTTTTCAGCCTCACTTGTCTAATTAACTAACTATTCTATCTCCTTGAACTCACCGTTTTCTTTCTCCAGATGATATAATGGAAAAAATTGGATAACATTTTGAAGATACTGAATTCAATAAGGAAGAGAAGAGTCAGGAATGCCAAGCCCTGGACTGCCAGGGCAACAATGAAACGGCCAACTCCAGGAGATTCCCAGGAAAAGTAATTAATCTGATAGGTGATATCTGCAAATGATCAATGATGTACAATAGTGTGAGAAGAGCTTCATTAGAGAATTAATCAAATTTTAACATTTTAAAAAGTCTCCTATTTTTTTCCAATTTCCTGTCTCCAGGCCACTCTGGCCACTCAGTGACAATAGTCAGTAACAGGTAATCTCCAAACTCCTGGAGAATGCAGTAGGAAGATTCCGGACTAACTCCCATTCCACTGTCAAAAGAAGCAACAATGGCACGAGGAAAAAGGCCTTATTTAATGAGTGGTTAGGATCTGGAATGCAGTGTTTGAGATTGTGGTGGAGGCAGATGCAATTATGGCTTCAAAATAAACTTGGGATCATTATCTTAAAATGAAAATATTGCAGGCTAAGGGGAAAAGGTAGGGAAGTGGACTGGATGCATTGCTCTTACAGACAGCCTGTACAGACATCATAAGCCAAACGGCCTCTTTCTGTGCTGCAACAATTCTATGATTCTATTAGGAATGATGGACAGGGCCATGCAACAAGTTGTACATATATCCTATTTCCTTCTAACCTTTAATATGATAAATCACTATATAATTACAAATTTACTTTTGAAAACAATAATCAAATCCCAGGCCACTCCCACCTTTGTTGATGGTTAGTCTTTCACTACATTTGGGTTTCATGCAATACTTTGCATTTATATACAGTGAAACGTGTCATTGCTGTCCAATACAAATGATCAAGTAGCTACACATTGCTAAGGTGCTATTGATTTGGTGAATTATGGTAAATTTACTTCACACTTGGATATTTACAACAGCATTTATTTCCTAGCCTATTGAAATGGTGGCAAAATACTCAATGATCAATTTTACCATCGAACGCACAGAAAGGTTATCCTATGCAGATACTATGTGGATACGAATACTGTAATCACATGATTAATGGCAGAGTCCAATACTCATTGCTTATTTACTGATAAGCAGCTCCATTTGACTGGGGAGCTATTATATTGGACAACACTGGATTAGCATTAGTGGGAAACAGACCCACTTCTCTTTGCTGTTTTTGCCCCATTATTCCTCTTATTTGACTACATGGTGTATCATCAAAAGCAGGATATCATCCCTCCTCCTGCCAGCTCCTTCTTGGTTTATACATAATGTGTGTAGAAGTGGTTTGAGACTGTGGGACATACTCACTGAATGCCTCACACAGATATTCGGCAAGGGGGCTTGTGGTGCACACTGCAATCAATTGGTAGTTTTGGTAAAAATCATTCAGGGCTTGTCCCAGGCAGTAATTGGGTAAGATGAGAAACACTCCATCCAGAATCTTTGCTAGATCTCTCAGACCAAGCTCTGTGGGGAGAAACCATTAAACATAATGAAACTGAACTCAGTGCATTTATCAACTTCAGTCCCCCATTCCCACTCTTCCAAAAACAAGATTAGCAAGGTAGTCTCAAAACCTGGTGGCCACCACTGGGTGAACAAAGAACAAAGAAAATTACAGCACAGGAACTGGCCCTTCGGTCCTCCAAGCCTGCACCAACCATGCTGCCCATCTGAACTAAAACTTCCTACCTTTCCGGAGACCAAATTCCTCTATTCCCATCTTCTTCATGAATTTGTCAAGACGCCCCTTAAAAGTCACTATCGTATCTGCTTCCACTACCTCCCCCGCTCTGTGTAAAAATACTTGCCTCGTACATCTCCTTTAACCATGGCCCTTGCACCTTAAACCTATGCCCCCTAGTAAGTGACTCTTCCACCCTGGGGAAAAGCTTCTGACTATCCACTTTGTCCTTGCCCCTCATAATCTTGTAGATTTCTATCAGGTCGCCCCTCAACCTCCGTTGTTCCTGTGAGAACAAAGTTTCTCATTCTCTCCTCATAGTTCTCCATACCAAGCAACATCCTGGTATATCTTTTGACCTATGTACCTGTACACCCAGATCCCTCTGCCTATCAATACTCTTAAGGGTTCTGCCATTTACTGTATATTTCTCATCTGTATTAGACCGTCCAAAATGCATTACCTCACATTTGTCTAGATTAAAGTCCATCTGCCATCTCTCCGCCCAAGTCTCCAAGCGAACTATATCCTGCTATATCCTCTGATGTTCCTCATCGCTATCCACAATTCCACCAACTTTTGTGTCAAACACAAACTTACTCATTAAACCAGTTACATTTTCCTCCAAATCATCTATATATATTACAAACAACACAGGTCCCAGCACTGATTCCAAGGAATATCTCCATTCAGAAACACATCCTTCCACTGCTATCCTCTGCCTTCTTTGACCGAGACAGTTCTGTAACCATCTGATCCCGTGCGACTTCACCTTCTGTACCAGTCTGCCATGAGGGACCTTATCAAAGGCCTTACCACGTAGACAACATCTACTGCCCTACCCTTATCAATCATCTTCACCACATCCTTGAAAAGCTCGATCAAATTAGTGAGACACGACATCCCCTTCACAAAACCATGGTGCCTTTTGCTAATATGTCCACTCATTTCCAAGTGGGAGTAAATCCTGTCTCGAAGACTCCTCTCCAATAATTTCCCGACCACTGACGTAAAGGCTTACCAGCCTGTAATTACCTGGATTATCCTTGCTACCCTCCAGTGACAACAATGATGCAGAGCTTGGCAACAGCAATGCAACACAACATTAATGCAGTACATTGTGGAAAATCTCTCCCTGTAGAATTGCAAAATTCAGGCAACAAGATTTTATGATGTCTTGAAGCAGTAGAATGGAATTTTCCGTCCCTAAACTCCTGTTTCTGAGACTCTTACTTCTGAATACCTGGAATGTTCATGATGGTGATGGCCAGGAAGGTGGCAGTGCCAGTCAGGATGTTGATTATGGTGCTTCTGGTGTAAGCTGTGGCAATCATAGAAAAGAAGTAGTGGAAGAGGTACATGACGGGGATAATAGACCAGCCATAAAGGAGCAGAAGAATTAGCACATCTCCAAGATGTTGCTGCACAGTGAAAGGTTGCAGCTCAAAGATCTGGAATATCACCTGCAAACAAATCACAAAGAGGTTATTTGTTTCTTGTCTCCTCATATTATTTTTAGACATCTATGCAGCTGGGATCAGGTAGTGTTTGTTTACTTCAAGCTCTAGTTTCACAGTGAAAGTCAGGTGTACCCAAACAGACCAGACAATAAAACTCTTCAGTGTCAGAACCACAAGTTCTGCAGTGGATTTGGACCACATCAGGATTGGTTACAACTGCTGGGCAAAGGGAGGATATGCTTCAACAAAATAATTATAGACCCTGAACACACTCACAATGATGTTCAGTCGTACAGGACTGTACAGTCTGTACAGTCAGTCTGTACAGAAACATTTCCAGAGATGTAAAGACAATGGAATCTGAGCCAAAAGTGAACAAAGACTAGCATTTCAAGAAGCTATTATTATAAATTCTGTCCCCATATCTACTCCATGGGGTTGTCTCCGAATTCAAATCAGCAGAAGATTGGCTTAGTTCGGACCTTGTGCAGAGTCCCCATTTGAAAGCACTGGAGGAGTGGGGCAGAGAAACGAAAACAACTGGACTGTTATTGGACCCCCAAGCTTCAGAAACAACTCTATCAGGACATAACACAAGTACTCAGGACGCGTTTATAATAAACTCCACCATCCACTTCCTCCACAACCTCCCTCCGCACAATTATCCAGAGACAGACGCTGTCTGAAAAGGTGTCCAGTAATCGCACTCGATCCAGGGTATATCCACTAACTGTGATCAGTTTGAAAGATGGCGAGATTCCTGTTCTATTTCCCACAAGGAATGTGGCAGCTCAGGAACTGGTTTCTTACCATGATTGCAATACATGGGACAAAGTAGTTAATCAGATCCCAGAGGAGAGCAGACATCCAGAAGTTGATGATATGAAGGCCACTGATGAGCTGAATGTGCTTGGATTTTATGGTTCTCTCAGACACCAACAACAGGGTGAAGGTGCTGGCCAGAAATGCCATGCCGTACATCAAATTGAAGGCCAAAGCAAACCCTGTCCGATTTCTGTAAGCCATTAAAAAGAAATCAGTCAACTGGTGCACAAACAAGTATCTACCTATCATCCTAACTCCACCATAATCAGCATGTCTACTAGCTCCCGTATCTCCTAATTAACTTTAATTTTGAAAGAAGTGGTATTCTCAGCTCCATTAAACACAGCCAGTTGAGTGATCACCAGACATTTTCACTAGGGAACGACCTTCAGTTTTGGTAGAGTGCACAGGAACACCCTTAAGTATCCAATGTGGTTGGTTAGGCTGAACTAGGCCTAATTGTATCTTATGAATGGGACTAGTGTTCTTCCATTAAAGGAAGGGGTTTCACCATCAGAAATGAAGCCAAATCTCTCATCCTGATTCTCCCCCCGTATAGCTTCTAGTTTCATTCTCGAAGGGCTGAATAGTCTTCTCCTGCTCCTATTTTCTATTCCCAACCAAGGAAGATGGCAACATATTGACAGCCTGTAGGGAATGGAGCATCAGCTTCAGCTTACCACAGGCACAGTGCTAAACTGTAGGTGCCCTGGCATAGTGCTAGAATGGTCAGTGCCCAGTATGTATACATTCACAGCAGCCAACCCACCACAATGTTCTTATGTCCTGACTATCAGTTACAGTGCAACTTACAGGTTGTTTTCGTGTTCTGATCTAAAGTCCAAGTAAATAACTGATGCTACACATCAGGGTATCTGCCCACACAAGAGAAATGAGCATGTGAACACAGGTATACAATTGCAGAAACTTTGGTTGCCTGTTCCGTGGGGCAAGGATGGATGGAGTATTAACCATGATGCACAAGGCATTGATTTAAGGCCCACTGACTGAGGGACTGCCTCCATCTTCACCTAGCTGCTCGTTAACTGACTGCATGATTTTTCCTAATATAAATCAGCAGAGTGAAGTGGGTGAAAGGTGACACGGGATCAGCAATATATTCTCAGAGCAAGACTTGATAAAACTACACATACATACATGACAGGTTAAGTGAGGGGAAGTGTGAGGTTATTGACTTTGGTAGGAAGAATAGAAAAAAAATCTCTTTAATGCTGACAATGTTGGTGTTCAGTGTAATGTGGATTAATAAATCAGAGCAAGTTAGCATATAGATACAGTGAGTAACTAGGAAAGCAAAGTCTGTTGGCCTTTATTGCATGAGAGTTGGAAAATCGAAAGAGGAGCTCTCGTTAAAGGGTGTAGGTTAGGTTATCTTATATTAGGATAAGTGGTCGGCACAACATTGTGGGCCGAAGGGCCTGTACTGCTGTACTGTTCTATGTTACAATTGGACAGGACGTTGGTGAGACCATGTCATGTTACAGGTTTGGTCTCTGTACTCAAGAGGTTTGCAACCAAGGTTCACTAGACTGATTTGTGAGATGAGGAGAGATTGTGTAGATTGGGTCCATATTCTCGGGAGTTTGGGTGAACGAGAAGTGATCTCACTGAAATGCAAGAGGTTTTGAGAGGCTGTTTCCTCTGGCAGAAGAGCACAGAATATTCTCAAGATAAGGGGACAACCAAACAGGGTCTCAGGTTCGATGCCGACTTGGGTCACTGTCTGTGCAGAGTCTGCACATTCTCCCTGTGTCTGTGTGGGTTTCCTCCAGGTGCTCCAGTTTCCCTCAAAAGTCCTGAATGACGTGCTTGTTAGGTGAATTGGACATTCTGAATTGTCTCTCAGTGTATCCGAACAGGTGCCAGAGTGTGGCAACTAGGGGATTTTCACAGTAACTTAATTGCAGTGTTAATGTAGGCCTACTTGTGACACTAATAAAGATGATTATTATTACCATAAATAGACTGGGAGGAGGACTTTTTTTCATTCATAGGGTTAAGAATCTTTGGAGTGGTGAATGTTCAGGTGCTTAATGGTGGAAGCTGCGTCCCAATGAGAATCAGACACTGGAGCAACACAATATTCATTGATTAGCTCATTACTCCTTTTCTGGGCCAGGGCAGCTCTGGCTGACTCAGCATAGATTAGGGGCAAAATTCGGAATGTGGTTGGGCAAATTGGTTCAGTACTGCACCACATGAATAGTGTACCTCACTCCCAATTATCAGGTGAACTAGTTCTAGCAGAAGTTTTAAAAAAAACGCATTTTATTCAAACTTGTATCAAAGTAGGTTACAGCAAATAAATACCCTGGGAAACATTCTTCCCAACAATCAACTACAGTTTGTACAGAATTTTCTCCTTTTTCACCCTCCCTCCCCATCACCCAACCCCCCACCCTCCTGCAATGAACAGCTCCTCAAACACGGTCACAAACAACCCCCACCTTTTCTCAAATTCCCCTGCTGTGCCCCTTAACTCATACTTTATCTCTCTAACCGCAAGAAGTCATACAGGTCACCCAACCATGCTGCTAACCCCGGTGGCGATGCCAACCGTCACTTCAGCAAAATTCGTCGCATGGCAATCAGAGAGGTGAAGGTCAAGACATCGGCCTTCCTCCTCTTCTGAGCTTCGGCTTCTCTGAAACCTCAAATATCGCCACCGAAGGGTCCGGGTCCACTCCCTCCTCCACTATCCTGGCTAAGACCGCGAACACTCCCACCCAGAATCTTCCCAATTTTTCACAACCCCAAAACATATGCGCACGATTCGCTGGCCCCTGCCCACACCTCTCACACTCATCTGCTACCCCCTGAAAGAACACACTCATTCTCACCCGAGTCATATGCACCCTGTGCACCACCTTAAACTGTATCAGGCTCATCCTTGCACAAGAGGAGGTCCTGTTTACCCTACGCAGTGCCTCACTCCATACTCTCCAATTGATCTCCATTCCCAACTCCGCTTCCCATTTCTCCTTGATTTTCACCACCTTGCCTCCCTGCTCTCCCAGCCACTTATATATATCCCTAATTCTTCCCTTCCCTTCCACATCCGGAAGCAGCAGTCGCTCCAGTATGGTGTATCCTGGCAATCTAGGGAACCCCTTCCAGACCTTTCGTGCAAAGTCCCTAACCTGTAGATACCTGAACTCACTACCCCTCGGCAGCTCTACCCTCTCCCTTAGCTCCTCCAGACTGGCGAACCCTTCCTCTAGCAGGTTAATGCTAACTTACTCATACAGTTGGTCCATTGCTTGCTCTGTAATGTTGCGCGGCTGTGGGTAGTTGGTGGTACTGATTGAAGCTGCTGGCCCCACCAGTATTTTGAATAAGGCATTGTTCACTAACATCAGAGAGGTAGCAGAAGTATGGTAGCCCAGGTTATTGAACAAAACCCGTATCCTGGTTCCAGATGGCAGTGAGCTCCGGAAATCAGCAGCTATGACACATTGTTCATGAAAGGATGCTCCTTCCTTAACTGAAGAATTCAATAGAAAATCAATAATATCTGGAGGAAAAAGGTAACAAACCTCTGTCAGATATCTCACAATAAATGCAACTTAGCAAATCAACAGTGCCCCACACTGAGTGTGACCAACAGTAACTCGTGAATTGCTACCAAGGTACAAGGAACATTAGAACACAGAACATAAAGAAATACAGCACAGAACAGGCCCTTCGGCCCACGATGTTGTGCCAAACTTTTGTCCTAGGTTAATCATAGATTATCATAGAATTTTGGACACTAAGGGCAATTTATCATGGGCAATCCACCCAACCTGCACATCTTTGGACTGTGGGAGGATACCGGAGCACCCGGAAGAAACCCACGCACACACGTGGAGGATGTGCAGACTCCACACAGACAGTGACCCAAGCCGGAATCGAACATTAACGCAACTCATTGAAGTTCACCCTTTTAATGCATTAACAACTTAATTTTTTTGGAGAAAAATTCCTCAAGTTGCCTCAAATGTTTGGGTTACACTTGGGCAGGGAGAAGTTGTATAACAGAGCTGCCTATTGGAGATCTTGCGCAAGAATGCTGATTGGAGAAGATCTTGTGCAAGAGGACTGCCTCTGGATATTTTGTGCAAGAGGAATGCCTACTGGAAGACATTTTGTGCAAAAGGATTGTTATTGAAGGAGATTTTGTTCACGAGACCTGTCTATTGGAGGAGATCATGTGTGACTGCCATTTGATGTAGATCTTCTGTAAGAAGGCTACCTGCTGGAATTGTAGGTAGATTGTAAATTATTTAAATTCTCCCAACCCTGGCCAAATGTTCCCTCAGGATTTAGTCTCATCAACAGCCTTATGCAGGCTACCAAGCATTAACAACTTGGGCAAAAACTGTGTCATAGCTTATGTAAAATCACATCCCACTCATTCCACCTCTTCCTATAATTGTCCCGGAGAAGGATCAGGCATACCACTAGTCCCGCCTCTTTCGGTAATGTCTCTGGGAAAAGGAGCAGGCACAAGAATTACCTGCCCCACATCTCATAAAATTCTAAATAGGCTCAAAAATCAGGGTAGAAAGCAAACAGTGGACTGCACTCCAAATCCCAGAGGCATTGCCTCACCAAAGTTGAGGAATTGTGCAGCTCTCACATGATTGGAATCAGGGTCACAGAGTTTGCTCTTCTGTCAAGAATTAGTTCTTTGCTGTGGTGGTTTTGTAAAGGTAGTTATTTATGGCTTATATTTTCAAAACTAAAGAAATTAAGATTTTTGTAAAAACAATGAGAAGGCTGTGAATATGAAGATTCAAGTGTAAAGTTAGTTGCAAGGTTCCTCACCTTCGGTTTGCCTTGGGGTGCCAAGCTGTTCTTGCAGCACATCTCTGTAGGTCTGGGCCAACTCTTTATGCAGGATGTTGGAGTTAAATGTCACTGCATAAGGAACAATAGTAGGCCCGTACTTTTCCAAAGTCAGATTTAGCGGCGGTGAATCCTGGGGTCCTGGAAATGTCTTGGCGACAATCAATGCAAAAGAGGCAAAAATCAGCGGGACCATAAACTGGGCTATAAACACTTTCCAGTTCCGCCAACTGTATGTTGCTCGCTTATGGAGCATGCTGTAGAACTGCTGCAAATATAGGATGACCTATACAAAAGGGAGAGATTTCAAGGCTTTTTACAGAGCATGAGAATGCAACACAATAAGAAACAGCAGCACCCCATCCCGTTTAAGGGACAGAGACACCAATCTCCTTTAAAGAAGATATATAGGGTCTAGGATTTTCTGGTCCTGCCCTTGGCCATTATTTCCTGGTCCTGTTGAAAGTCAGTGAACATTTAGTTGTCTCTCCAAATTTTCCATTCCGCCAAGAATATTTGCCATGACACAAAGGTGAACTTCCATGGTCCTCTTCAAAATATTAGCCATGGGATCATTTACATCTACTGAGAGGACTGATTGGGTCTTGATTTAACACCTCTTCTGAAAGAAGGCACCTCCGAATCACTCCCTCAGTAATGCACTGGAATGCATTTTTGGAGTGAAACTTAAACCCGCAACATTCTGACTCAAAGGCAAAAGTTCTACGCACAGATCCAGACTGACACAATTAATCTTACTGTGTGCTGAAAAACAAGTGAATAGAAGTTTTAAATATTTATTTGTATGAAAAAAAAGCAAGTCTTTCAGTATCCTTTTGATTCCGAAATATGTCTGCCCATTTAGCTCTGAGAAAGGCCTGCAGATAATGAGCTTACCCCAGTGTTCAGTTTGATAGAAGAATATTCAATGGCTTGATAGTCACCATCATCTGTGAAGTCCATCAGGTCATTTTGGCTGGTTTTCTCCCCAATTGACCAGTCGCTGGTCCTGCGTTCGTGCTGGTATTGGATTGCTGGCAACTTGATAGCCTGTAGGTCAATGCTGGAATCCACCAGCTTCCCCACCCTGCAAAGGACCAAAGGCATCAACTGGCAATTGATGTTTTTAAAAAAATTTAGAGTACCCAATTATTTTTTTCAATTATGAGGCAAGTTAGCGTTGCCAATTCACCTGCCCTGCACATCTTTTTGGGTTGTGGGGGTGAAACCCACGCAGACATGGGGAGAATGTGCAAACTCCACATGGACAGTGACTCGGGGCCGGAGTCGGCTGCAGTTACACATTCTTGCCAATGGTGGCACTTCATTTGCTTTTTTTCCATCATTCATTAAGGTAGCACATGTTATAAACCTGAGAGCTCCCTTCCAGAGCCAGCTGCTAGTTGGCGTGAGAAAGCACAAGGTTACCTTCTTCCTCCCCAATCCTATCAGCTATGTGCTCCCATAAAATGTGTCCATTGATAGAGAACTGGAGGAGATACAAAATCAGCACAGTACAACTGGAAACTGTCAGGCCTCACACTGACCTCAAAAACACCTCCTCCATTGTAGTGACCGAAGCTCCATAACTGGCTATTCCCAGCACACTCTTCTTCTTTTCCAGTTCTGTGAAAAGGGATTCAAATCTGCAGACAGGAAAGGTGTAAATATGAAGAATCATCAGCACTTCCAGGGCAAGCCTCTGATTAAATTGTTGCTGTGGGGGTTGTGCATGAATAAGATCAATCCTACCATTGCACCAATCAAATAAACTTTTCTTACTCCGTGATTGTCATGTGCATAACATGCGTCTTTTTAAAACACACACTCTTACACTCACTACTCTCTCACAGGGAATGTCACGCTCACTCGTTCACTGGGAGCAACAAACATACAGGGCGGTATTCTCCGCCGGCTCCAAAAATCGCGGAGGCCGTCGTGAACTCGGCCGAGGTTCACGACGGCCTCGGGGCCCGCTCCCTGTACCTAATTCACCCCCACTAGGGGGCTAGGAGCGGGCCCCCGTCGTTCCCGGCCGCGACCTCGGCCATCGGAAATGATGCCATTTCTTCGCGGATGACATCAGCGCGCAGACGACGCGAACCCGTGCATGCACGGTGCCGTCTTTCTCCACCGCCGTCCAGCAAGGCGTGGCGGCTTGATCTTACCGGGCAGCGGAGGGGAAAGAGTGCGTCCGTTTTGGACGCTGGCCCGACGATCGGTGGGCATCGATCGCGGGCCTGTCATCTCTGGAGCACAGTCGCAGTGCTCCCGTCCCAATCCAGTGCCCATTTCACGAATGCAGCGACCAGGTGTGGTTGCTGCCGTGGTGAAACGGGCATGAAGGGCTGGCCACTCTGCCCATCGGGCCTGGAGAATCGCGTTCACCGTTAACGGCGAGCGGCGATTTTTCAGAGTGGGGGGGAAGAATCGCGGGGAGGCCGGGGGGCATAAAAAATGTCGGGAGGCCCTCCCACGATTCTCCCACGCCACGTGGGGAGCGGAGAATTCCGCCCACAAAGTCGGAGCAAGAGTAGGCCACTTGGCCCTTCACTCCTGCTCTGCCATTCAATAAAATCATGGCTGAATTGATTGTGGCCTCAACTGCTATCCCTGATATCCTTTGACTCGACTATCGATCTCTGCCCTAAAATTATTCAATGATCCTGCCTCCACCACTCTGGAGAAGATGTTCCAAAGATTCATGACCCTCTGAGAGAGAAAATGTCTTCTCATTGCTGCCTTAAATGGGAGACCCCTTAATTTTTAAATTGTGTCCCTTAGGTTCTAGTCTCTCTCAGAAGCGGAAATATCCTTTCAGCATCCACCTTGCCCAGTTTCCTTAGGATCTTATATGTTTCAATCCCAGGCATCGATTGAGTAAACCTTCTCCAAACTGCTTTTAAGACATTTATATCCTTTCTTAAATTAGGAGACCAAAACTGTACACAGTACTCTAGATGTGAGGCACAATCCATTCCAGGTTATTGGAGGTTCCTGGGTGGTCAGGGACAGGGCAGGGTGGCACCCTAGCTCTCCCTTGGCACCCAGGCACCTTGGCACTGCCACCTTGGTGCAGCCAAAGTGCCCAGGTGGCATTGCCAGCTAGCAACAGCAATGCCCATGTGCCAGAGTTGCATCTCCAAGGGTCAGGGCCAGAGACGGGCCATGCCCATTAAGGAGGAATGAGGTGGGATATGAAGGGACCTCTGGAAGGTTGGGTTTGTGCAAAGGGGGGGCCCAAAAGAGGGTGTGGGAATGCCTGACCCTCAGTGACCCCATAGCGGTGTGTCCCCACTTGGGGGTGGTTGTGGGGTAACATACATGTGTGGGGGTGACATTGCACTGAGTGGGGGGTGTAGGGCACCCTTTCAAATGGTGGCCGGATCTCTGAGAAGCCTGTCTGGCAAGCGGGTTCAGCGCCCCAGTGATGAAAATAATTTGAAGTGTGGACTAGCCTGGAGAGAAACTCCCCAAGCCCCAAAAATGTGACCAAGTGTGGTTAGATAGCGGTGGGGATAGCAGATAGCAGAGCCGGGGAAAAATTCCCAAAACCCGCCTGAAATGACACTTAGAAACTTTTCCATTAGATCGCACCTGTGGTCTCAACAACTACAAAACATCTCTCCTTTTATATTCCATTCTCCTTGTAATAAACAGCAACATTGCATTTGTCTTCCGAATCACTTCCACACCTACATACTGTACTAACATTTTGTGATTCACATAAATGCTCACTCACTCAGACAGGCCAACGCACACAGACTGGGAATGACGCATGCAGACACTGATGTTAAATTAATATATATTTTTTAATTTAGAGTATCCAATTCATTTTTTCCAATTAAGGGGCAATCCACCCACCATGTACATCTTTGGGTTGTGGGGGCGAGACCCACTCAAACACGGGGAGAATGTGCAAACACCCCATGGACAGTGACTCAGAGCCGGGATCGAACCTGGGACCTCGGCGCCGTGAGGCAGCAATGCTAGCCACTACGTCACCGTGCTGCCCCATGTTAAATTAATATTAATTGTGTTTCATTATATACCGGTGGTGGGTTTTAACTAGTGGGTTGATCCATACAAAAGGACAGTGGGCCTTCGATATTGCAAGAGGGTGATCATGCAGTGCTAGTCTCTGACAGACAATATAACATAATTTGAAGCCATAGCTTGAATTGGTTAGAAAGTGAGATAAAAGCTACAGAACAATCTTGCAACAGAACTAGACGCAGAAGTTCTCATGATTGTGATATGTTGTGGCTTGTAATAAATATAAGGATAATGTAAGGATAAACTAAAGAGACAAAATGAGGGTAACTAGATAGTTGGAGTTTATTCTGAGGTACTCTTTGAGGGGCAATCAGCTTTATCATGAAGGTGGATTGGATTGCAAAATTTCTTGCAGGTGGACTTTTAAGGCTAAAGCGAGGCTAATTCTTTGAGGTTTTGAAGAGCAAGTGGGAGTTGCAGATGTTAGACTGGACTCTCTCACGGATGGAAATGTATTTTCATTTACATCTTTTGGCCAAACGTTCAAGGGAATGTAAACCAATCGACATAAATGCACATTTCTGCAGTGTTACTGTATTCACAGAGAGTTGTTTCTGAAACAGCAAAAACTACAGGCTAAACAGTTACGACTATGGTCTCAATGATCCATCATTTCAGTGAGATCGGTGTTGCTGAAAATTAGTTATGTTTAACTAAAAGCAGATATTGCAATGTTTTATTGGTATTATAAGGGGAAATGTCCTGACATCTTCATGATGCATGTTGATGATTTCTTATGGGGTGGTATTGCAGAAGTTGGGAATGTGTTATTAATAAGATTACAATCACTCTTCAAATTGGGGATCATGGTTGTGGGGCTTATAAGTATATCAACTGGGATATTAAACAGCATATATGTGGAACAACTGTAAATTAATAATCTGATTTAGAGAGTGTTACTCCGATCCGGGTTAATCATATTATCGTATCACAGACAGATTATGTTATATCCAAAGAAGAAACACGGAAATGGTGAAGCTTGATTAGTCAGCTGAACTGTACTCAGTTTGGACCGTATCTCCTTCTGGAGTTATGTGCCATGAGGAAACACCCCAAAGTTAATAATATTTTTAAGGCAAAGTGAAATATTAAAAAACACTAAATCTGGAGGAAAGTGTACTTAATTTTTGACCTTTGGATGAGCCAAAGCACATGCTTCACATGCCAAATTCCTGGTGGATATTTGAGTGCAGCTGGTTTCATGTTTCTCACGGATGAAAATGGGTAATGACATTCTTTGACTTGAGAAAATATGAAAATAAAAACGATTGTTAAAATTAGCTGTTGAAGGGGACTTCTGATAGCGGCATGTTGGGTGGCTCCTGCTCGAGGCTCGGTTTTTTGGCATTTAATGTCCAGTTCCAGGGGTAGCTTTTGGATGAACTGGTGCAGGATGAAATTGGAAGGAGGGGGATGTCGAAGGACCAGAAAAAAAGCCATCGGTAAGAAGAGGCCAAGCGAAGGTTCGCAGTCAGCCCAGTGGCAGTAAAGATGGCGGAGGCTGGGTCGCTGGGTGGGGCCACGCCCTTCACAGGAGAGAACATGACTGAGGTGATGGCTGGGGAGTTTGAAAAGCAGTTTGCCAAGCATATGGCGGTGATGCGGAAAGAAACAATGGCAGCGATGAAGGTACTGGTGGAGGAAGCGATAGCCACAGCGAAGACAGCAGTGTCGAAGACATCAGCCGAGGTGCATGAGCGAGTGAAGTTGAACAGGGTGGAGGAGGCTTTGTCGCAGCATAGTGACCAGTTCACCTCGATTGGTGAGGAGCTGTGAAGGGTGGTGGAGGCCAACAAAGAACTGAGAACTAAGCTGGAGGACGTGGAGAATGGCAGAACTTAGAATTGTGGGCTTGCCCAAGGCAGGGAAGAGGCCCGAGGCTGACTGAGTACTTCGCAAAGATGTTGGTGGAGTTGCTGGGGGAGGGGGAAGAACCCTCCTGGTGTGAACTGGATAGGGCTCATTGGTCCCTCAGGCCCAAGTGAAGACGAATGAGTCGCCAAGGGGTTAATAATCTGTTTTCACAAGTACCATGTTAAGGAGAAGGTCTTGAGTTGGGCGAAACAGAGGCGTGAGGTGCAGTGGGCAGGAGTTGGTATACGTATACAAGGACCTAATGGTGGAGCTGGCGAGAAGGCGGGTGACCTTCGTTCGTGTTAAGGCAATGGTGTGAGGTTCGGCATGGTTTACCTGGCGAAGTTGAAGGTGACCTACAACTCGAAGGACTTTTACTTTGGACGGTGGAGGAGGCAAAGGGGTTTGTGTAAGCTGAAGGACTGGGGTTAAAATGAGAAATGGGACTGGGGTCTGGATTTAGACTGAGGGAAGGGAGGGGCGTGAAATGTTTACAGTTTCATTTCTTGTTAGCGGTTTAAGGATATTAAGTTGCTTGTATGGGAATGGTTCGGAGCTGGGGTTTCTTTTTTGTGGGTTGGTCGGTGGGGAAGGGTAGCGTGCCCTGCGATATGGGGGTTGATTGGGTAAGTGATTCGTAAAATTATGAAGTGATGGTATTTTTCTGGGGTGCGGTATTTTGCACTGGGTTGGTTTATTTGAGGGTTGTTTTTTTAGGGACTGGGCATGGGCCTCCACACTAGCAAGTGAAGGTTGGCTAGTGAACGGGAATGTGGTGGAGGGAGGGGCCGGGGCTATTGGAGCCTGGTAGAACATGTTTCGACAAGTCTGATAAGTGTGAAAGTCCGTCCAACACTGGCGGATAGGAGGGGCAGTGGGGTGGGGATTGAGAGGCCCCTGGTCAGAAGAGTAACGAGGAATGTGAGGGGATTTGGGGGACCAGTGAAGAGGTCGAGGGTGTTTGCGCACTCAAAGAGCCTAAAGGCCGATGCTGCAGGAGATGCCCGAGGGTGAAGTATCAGGTGAGGCTCATGAAGGGTTGGGTGAGTCAGGTGTTCCACTCTGGGTTCGACAGTAGGGCTGGGAAGGTAGTGGTGTTTGTGGGCAAGAGGGTGAGGTTTCAGATGGGGAAGGTGGTAGCAGACCGGAGGGTAGGTATTTGATTGTGACCGGGGCATTAGAGGGGAGGTTAGTGGCACTGGTGATTATATAGGGCTCTAACTGGAACGATGCAGGGTTTATGAAGAGGTGCTGGGTGCCATTCCAGAGTTGGATACACACAAGCTAATAGTAGGAGGGGATTTGAATATGGTGCAAGAGCCAAGAATGGACAAGTTGCAGCCGCGCTCACTTGCACAGTCAGGGAGGGCGAAGGTGCTGACTGGGCTCATGAGAGAGATAGGAGGAATGGACCTATGGGGGTTTCTGCATCTGAGGGAGCAGGCGTATTCATTTTTTTCCCTGATGCACAAAGTGTATTCCAGGATAGACTATTTTGTAGTAGGGAAGGCAATCTCAGATCATGCGCTGCATTGGGTGGATGTGGTCTTGCAGAGGCCGGGGTGAAGGATGGATGCAGGGTTGTTGGGGGACTGAGGTTTCTGCGATAAGATTGGGAAGGTGATTGAGGAGTATCTGGGATTTAATTGTACAGGAGAAGTGACGCAGGCATTAGTGTGGGAGGCCCTGAAGGCAGTAGTAAGGGGGCAGGTGATCTCGTTTAAGGCTAAGTTGGACATGGAGGAGAGGAAGGAGCGCCAAAAGTTGAGAGAAGAGTTATTGGAGGTGGACAGGAGGTACACGGGAGATGCAGATCTGACTCTTCTGGACATCGGGAAGGAGCTTCAGACAAAATTTGACCGGTTGTCTACGGGGAAGACAGTGTGCCAACTGAGGCGGGCGAGGGGAGCAGTTTATGAATATGGGGAGAAGGTGGGGCATATGTTGGTTGGTCAGCTCCGGAGGGAGGCAGCGGCAAGGGGGATAGTCCAGGTGCGGGATAGGTCGGGGAAATTGGTGGTGGGTCCGCAGCAGATTAATAACGTTTTTGAGGAGTTTTACAAGAAGTTGTTTAGGTCAGAGCACCGGGAAAGGAGCGAGAGATGAGGGAGTTTCTGGATGGGTTGGCGTATCCAAGGTTGGGGGAGGATCACAGGGCTGGAGCGGCAGGTGGGGGAACAGGAGGTAAAGGAGGCAATCGGGAGGATGTAATCGGGGAAGGTGGCACGACAGGATAGTTTCCTAGTGAAGTATTATAAGATGTTTAAGGACAAGCTGGCACCACTGATGGTGGGGATGCTTGAGGAGGCGAAAGGTAGAGGGTACCACAAATATTGGGACAGGCTTCAATTTCCCTGCTGTTAAAAAATGACAAGGACCCGACAGAGTGTGGGTCATGTAAGCAAGGCATTTTCAAAGTGGGGGTTGTGACCCGTGGGTGAGTTGCTGGTGGGTGTCTGGAGGGTCGTGGAGCTGTTCACCGTGGCGTTCCCGATCGTGTGTATTCGCGCACAACAGCTAGCTTTTAACAATGCCGGCTGTGAGCGGCTTTGAAAACGACGGCTGCGATCATATAAAAAAATGCGGGTGCACTGAGCATGCGTGCCCGCTCATCGGTGCGCAGGCGCAGATCTACGCGAGAAGCACCTTCTGTGCTGACGCAGGAGAAGTTTTTTTAAAAATTCATTGTAATCTTCCTGCCTGAAGTGAGGCAGAGAGCAGGTCACGGGCCCCGAAAGGTGACATCACGTGCTTTGAGCGTGATTGCGAATCCTCCATTTTGTCAGCAGCAAACAAGTAAATGAGAACCAAGCAGGCTCACCTCTCGCATTAAAGGTAAGAGAAAATAGTGGGTTGCGAATGTCGGCCGGCATGGGTCGCGAAGGTTGGCCAGCGTGAGTCGCGAAGATGGGCCGGCGTGGGTCCCGAAGGTTGGCCGGTAGGTAAAAATGGGTCCCTGGAAGAAAAGTTTGAAAAACACTGGTATAAACCCATATCCTTATTAAATGCGGATGCCATGAAATTGGCGAAGGTGCTGGGGACAAGGTTGGAGGGGTGCCAATGATGGGCAGGCAGATGTTAAATGTGATCATGACTGAGGTAAAGGAGATGGAGATGGTGGCGCTAGATATGGAGAAGGCATTCGACTGGGTAGATAAGAGGTATTTGATGGTGGTCCTAGGGAGATTTGGGATTGAGCTGTGATTTACAGCATGGGAACGGCTGCTCTATAGGGAACCTATGGCGAGTGTTCACATGAACAACATGAGTTTGGGATACTTTGCTCTGCACCAGGGTACTAGGCAAGGATGTCCGATGTCCCCCCCGCCCTGCTGATTGCATTAGCGATAGAGCTACTGGCCATCCCTCTAAGTAGTTCAGGGTTGTAGAAGAGGATAGTGAGAGAGGGGATGGAACATAGGGTATCCTTGCACGTGGACGATTTACTGCTGATTATCTCAGAGCCGGGTATGTCGGTGGGGAATATCTCAACCTCCCTCTGTTATTGGCAGGTCGGATGCAGGCAGTTAAAATGTATGTGCTACCACAATTTTTGTTTTTGTTTCAGTGCCTGCCAGTCTTTCTACTCAAGTCTTTTTGTTAAGAGTGTGGGCAAGGTGGTCACTTTGTTCATTTGGAGTGGTGGTGGGGATGCCGGGGGAGGGTGGCAATGGTTCGGAGGGTGGTCCTGCAGAGAGGGCGACAGGCCGGGGGGTTGGGGGGGGGGGGGGGGGGGGGGTGTGTGTGTGTGCTGGGCGCCGAACGCGGAGAAGGTGCAGGGTTGGGTCTTAGGGGGTGGGGAGTCCTGGTGGGGTCAGGATGGAAGAAGGCTTGTGCAGGGGGTCGGGGTTCAGGGCTCGGCAACAGCGCTGCTCCTGATGGCAAGTATCCGGGGAGTTCGGTGGTGGTGGCAATGTTGAAGATTTGGAGGCAGTTTAGACAGCACTTTAAGTTGGGGGCTGGGTCAGGGGGGATGCCGATCAGCGGGAACTGATTAGGTTCGAGTCTGGGTAGCTGAATGGGAGGTTTCAGAGCTGGGAGCAGAGAGGGATTAAGGTAATGAAAGATCGGTTCCTGGGGTTAGTGGGGGGGGGGGGGGGGGGGGAGGGTTTGCAAGGCTTGAGGAGTTGGGGTAGGTTGGCTCAGGAGGAAAGGATCAGATACCTGCAAGTCTGAGACTTTGCGAGGAAGGAGTTTCCGACCTTCTCGATAGCACCGGCCCTGTCTGTTGGAGGTGATACTGTCGGCAGGGGAGTTAAGAGGGTGTTGCTGTCGCCAATCTTTGGGAAGGTTTTGGAGGAGGATAGGGTTTCCATGGAGGGGATTAGGGCCAAGTGGGAGGAAGAGCTGGGGGAGATAATGGAAGAAGGTTTGTGGTGCAAGGTCCTGCAAAGGGTGAACTCCTCAACCTCATGCGCGAGGTTATGGCTGATACAATTGAAGGTCGTGTATAGGACGCACCTCACAAAAGCGAAGGGGTGGAGGATGTCTGTGAGCGGTGTGGGAGGGGCCCTGCAAAACATGTACATATGTTTTGGTCCTGCCCGAAGCTGGAAAGATATTGGAGGGAGGTTTTTCAATTTCATCATGGGGGTGTTGCACGTGGACTTTGAGCCAGATACCCTGAGGGCCATTTCGGGGTGTCAGACCAGCCTGAGTTGCAGGCGGGTACGAGAACAGAAGTTTTAGCCTTTGCCTCGCTGATTGCTCGGAGGCAAGTTCTGCTGGGCTGGACCCTGGAGAAGGTCAAATTTGAACTTGGGGGGGGGGGGGGGGGGGGTGTTCTACAATTCATGGATTCATGGGGTTTATTTATCATGCACTTTCTGGAACTTGTTGCCATTGAACACTAAGCCGGGGGGGGGGGGGGTTGTTTTTTCTGATTCCCAACTTATTTTTGGAATTTGTGAGTCAATGTCTCAGGCTGCGTATTGGTGAGGTTGTTGTCTGTTTGTTTTTCTTTTTTGTTTGTGTGATGAAAATATGGCGAATAAAAAGATTTTTTAAAGATTAGCTGCTGAAAAACTGCCTGTGAATATGGGATTTTACTTTTGAGTCAGATTCTGCATTGGGAGCATACTGGAGATGGTAGACCCACCCACTGAAATAAATAATAATTATAGGACGACGTACACGCTATGAAAAATATAAGTGAGACAAAGTTGCAAATTGATCTTGCTGGCCTGAAATAAATGCTTGAGAGGTAGGATATCTTTCAAATTAAATGGGTTGGACAAGTCATCAACTATATGATTGTTTTGCAAAAAGAAGTGTGTGTATGAAGATACCATAGGGATTTTAGAGGATGTCTCAGTGCAATACTTTGTACAGAATATGGAGGTCTTTGCTTTAACTTGTTTTGAAATTTTGGGTGCACATATTAACTCTAAATTTTTGTTTAAAAAGAGAGAAGGGAATAGATTAGCTGTATTTCACTTGTGTGCAGATGATGGGTATTAATTAGTAATTCCCTAAAAATAGACACAGACTGAAAACGCGGTTGTTGAATTAGGAGGCGAATGTATGTAATGTGTAACTCTGCATTTCAAAAAAATTGTAAATATTGGCCCAAGTTTCATCCTTTATCAACCGGTATCCTGGAATATAACAACTAAGATTTAACCACACCTCCACATACACAAACACGCACACAGACCAGGTGGACGCAAACACCACACGTGCAAACACCAAGCACACATAGTTACTGACGGATGAACACAAACTATCATTCATAGGGATGATTCTATGTGTCCCCATTAAATATATGCTCGGAGACTGACTGTACAGACAACGATTGGAGTTGCTTCCTCTGCTATAATATACCTGTCAGTACTTTCATTCGGAAGGACGTAGGAGAGTTCTGCACCAGCAGTGGTCTGCAGGACTGCTTTGGGCACAAAGCTCTTCACAAGATCAGTAATTTTAACGACTTTACAATGAGGCTCTTTCACGATCACCATGTGGTATCCGGCCCCTGAAACAACAGATCCAGCACAATAATCACAGTTGCTAAAATAGATTATTGCTTCAGTTTGAATAAAGTTCCCTTTGATTAAAACATACAGATTTATATGATCTTGCATTACGTGTCATGGCTATTACAGAGCTAGAATGTGGCACTTCCAGGTAATACCATCTTATCAGTTACATTCATCAGAAAACCAGCAGGGCTTGAATCTAGTATAATAATCTTCATTGTCACAAGTAGGCTTACATCAACACTGCAATGAAATTACTGTGTAAAGCCCCTAGTCGTCACATTCTGGTGCCTGTTCGAGTACACGGAGGAGAATTCTGAATGTCCAAATTACCTAACAGCACCTCTTTTGGGACTTGTGGGAGGAAACCGGAGCACCCAGAGGAAACCCATGCAGACACAGGGAGAACATGCAGACTCCGCACAATGACCCAAGCCGGGAATCAAACCTGGGACCCTGGAGCTGCGAAACAACAATGCTACCCACTGTGCTACCGTGCTGCCCATCAAATCCTGCTTCAGCCTGTTGTCCCACCTTGAGCACTGTGTCGGGTTTTGGTCACTAAGCTATAAAGGACGCTGTAAGTGGTGAATGGGATGCAAAGTCGCATCACAATGGAGATCCACAATCTTAGTGATCTGAAGTATGATGATAAGTTGAAAAATTTGGGATCTTCATTCTTCCTCTTAGATGTGGCTAAGATAGCAGATAATATGGATAAGGGACATCAGTTTCAAATTAATAAAGTATTTTGTCGTGATATCAGGAGGTTCTTCAAAACAGAGTAATGAACACAAGCAGCAGCAACAGGGATGAAAATCCTGAAATCATTTACAAACCAATGGAGGTTACATTAAGGGGAATGTGGGGTCTCTCACCTGAAAACCGCAATTATTAGATATCCATCAATACTGTGAGCAGGCATCTGGTGATGTTGCACTATTGTATAGTGATTTTTTTTCACCAATCTACACTCATTTAAATGAAACTACATTTAACACAGAATTCCTGGTTGGAACAAAATGCATAAATATTCAACAAACTGAATCAAATTAACACAAGAGGCAGGCCAATTCTGGCTGGTCCATCACATCAACAGTACAATTAAATAAGCAAAGCAACACTATGCAAATTATAATCAGACCAGGACAGATTTGAGTCTGCAGAGGATGTCCTAAGGATTCACAACACCCAGCTCAGAGGCAGGAGATTCTGGGCGGGATTCTCCATTTCTGAAACTAAGTGTTGACGCCAACGCAGAATTCGTGGACTTTTGCGACAGCAAAACTGGCGCCACACCTGGAATGATTCAGCTATTGCTAAGGGGGTTTCACCGGCGCCACATGGAACACAATCGATTCGAATGAGAAACGGTGCTGGATAGCCAGTTTCGTGATTGGCACTCAGGAGGCTGACAAGCTGCAACCGTGGAGGAGAGGAGGATGACCCTGCACCGTGGCCTGGGAAGGAGGCTGCCAGCTGATGCCATTTGCCATGCATGGGCGCAGGTAGCAGAGGTGGTTAGCGCCATGGGCAACATCGTCTGGACTGGCCAGCAGTGCCAGGAAAAACTGGACGACTTCCTCAGGGCGGCAGGGTGAGTAGGCAGCAATGTGCCCCTGGCACCTACCCCCGTCCCACACACCCATAACCCAACCACCCCCGGAGGGTGGGTGATCCCCACCCTACACCACATCGCGGTACCCATTTCTGCCGCCATGGTTCGGTGCCCTGACCACTGAAGCCACCAGGAACCCACCCCCTGGACTGCATGCATCGGGTTGTGTAATACTGTCGTTTCTCCCAGCTCGGACACCTTCTCTTCGCCCGGGACACAGGAGACCCCGGAGCTCGAGTCGGAGCACGACGCAGATTTCCAGTCAGAGCTGTCTCCAACACCCTCTACCATCCCAGAGATACTCACCTCGGTTGGGCACTTTAGTGAAGAGGCTCTTGGGACACTAGCAGGTGGAGGTAGGAACAGCCAAGGGGGCGGACAGTTGGAGGGCATCAATCGTGAAGGTGCAGTTGCAGAGCCAGAGACTACATGAGGGGTTGTCAGCGAGCATCCAGCACCTTCAGGTGCAGTTGGAGGAGTCCAACCGCGTGCAGCAGCAGGAGGTGGTGCTGAAAATGTGTGCCACAAAGACCAACACCGCACGGGTGGCGTCCACGGTGGAGGCATTGGGGGCGACGGTTTTGGCTATGGATCAGCATGCTCAAGGCCTGAGACATTCTGTGCGGATGCTGGCCGAGACCCAGGGCAGGGTTGCTGTCTCACAGACAACCATGTGCCAGAGCCACCTGGACACAACAGCAGGGCCCAGTCACAGCAGACCATGGCTGGGAACAGCGCTGGTATTGCCCAGGCGCTGGCCGACGTGGCACACACACTGAGAGAAGTGGCCCAGTCCCAGAGGGAGATGAGGCAATAACTGGCTGATGTGACACAAACACAGAAATTGGTGGCACAGTCAATGGGTGATGTGGCGCAGTCGCAGATGGATATAGTTCACTTCCTGTGTTCCATGGCTGCGAGTGTGCGGATCCTGGTCAACACCAGAGCGGGCCTCCAGGACTGGCAGTGGATAGAACAGGGTGGCACCACAGCACCTGGGTGAACGGAGCAGCAGCCGGGCCCATCCAGACCTGGTCATTCCAGAAGACGGCCCCAACGGGGGCACACGTAGAAGGGCAAGAATCACAGCAAGCCGCCTCCACTGCTGCTATACCATCTGGGGAACCACTTAGACGTAGCGTTAGGGCCCGTTAGGCCAGAAAGTTAGACACTAGTTAAGTTGGCAGAGGGGCAGGGCACAGTTTAGTTATAGAAGCTAGGGCACAAACCTGTAAACATTTGTTCACACTAAACACATGTTACCACTGTTACAACGTGTCTTGGTGCTCTGTATGATGGATGTGGGAGGTGGGCTAGTCTGGTCTGGCCAGAGAGAGGATGGAATGGCAAGACTTTGTGGGTGGTCACATATCAGCTGCACGTTCAACAACAGTTTGTGTTGAGTGGCCTGTCATCTGCATGTGCTCATGGGAAGACATACATCCCATCGATCACCCCCTGGACTTGGCGTATAGCGGCGTTGGCGGCAAACCCAGCTGTCTGGGCAGCCTGGTGGGCTCGGTCCACATTGAAATGGATGTACTGAGCCATCATGGTATAAAGGGCCTCTGTGACGGCGCGGTGCACCTGTGCACCAAGGTCTGTGAGATCCCGGACTGGTTCCCACTCCACGCCTGGAAGGACCCCGTCGTGCAAAAGTTCAGGGCAACCGTCACCTTGATGGCCACCGGGAGCAGGTGTCCTCCCCCAGACTCCCGCGGTGTCAGGTGTGCCATCATCTGGCAGATATGTCGCACTGTAACTGCTCAGCCGGAATCTTCGACGGCATCCCAGTCCGGCAGGTCCTTGAATGACAGGCGGTGCTAGTACACACAATGCCTTATGAGGCGCCTCCTTGACATCTCCTCCTTCTCGGCCTGTTGGGTGGCTCACTCTCCATCCAGGGGTGGCAACCTCCTGTCCCTCTTCGGCACGCTCCGCTGCTCCACGCTCCGCTGCTGCAGCTTCCTACTCCTTGAGCAGCGGCAGCTCTTACAGTCACAAGACTGCGGCGATAAGCTGGAAGGCCACCTTTGCTGGTTGAATTCCAATATCCATTGTCTGCAGAGGGTGAAAGGCCGATATGTTAGCATGGTGCATAACCTCGTGCCCAACCAGGCTACGTGGTGGCCCCAGTTGGCACCACAGGTTCTGCCCCCACACATGTCCCTTCCCCCCCCTCCCCACCCAACCATCCCCACACCCCTGGCCCCATCGGTGGCCGGCACCATGGAGGCCTCTGACCCTGGCACCTACCTGGCACCCCCATAGGGGCTACTGTGGGTGTTGCCCTGGGTGGGCAGCCTGCAGGTGGCAGAGGGTGGGGTGGGGGCATCCATATGGTCGTGTCACTCTGCAGAACCAGGGGCCAAGGTGGGTGGTTTGTGAGTGCGCAGCAAGGTGGCTGCCTTGCAGGCCACGGTAATGGCAATCCATGACTGGACACTGCTCGAACCCTATGGGTGGGTCTCCCTGGCCACTCGGCTTGTTTCCCCACACCCCCAGCCTTGGCAGGCCCCCCCCCCCCCACCCTCAGCCAGCCCGGCCTGGCAGCCTACTGTCGTGCCTCTCTGACTCCTAGCCACTCTCTCTCCCTCATCAGCCATGACACCGGCTTCACGATTTTTAAAAGCACAAGTGAACCGTGCCGTCGGGAACTTGGCCCACCGGACGAGGAAAATTGCGGAAGCCCCACAGAATACCAGGTCCAGCCCACTAATGATATGCAAACATTTATTGTACGTGCGTTCTGGTACGAATTGACTATCTTATATGTCTCTATTAAGTCACCTCTCAGCCTTCTCCTCTCTAACGAAAACAACCTCAAGTCCCTAAGCCTTTCCTCGTAAGACCTTCCCTCCATACCAGGCAACATCCTAGTAAATCTCCTCTGAACCCTTTCCAAAGCTTCCACATCCTTCCTATAATGTGGTGACCAGAACCGCACACAGTACTCCAGGAGCGGCCGCACCAGAGTTATGTACGGCTGCACCATGATCTTCTGGTTGTTGAACGTCAAGTGTGAGTTATGTTTACATTAGATTGCAAAAGAAAATTCAACCAATACAATTAAGATGAACTTCCTACCCAGAATATCTCATCCACTGAACAGCCTCATACATTCAGTCCTTTCCTGCCTATATTGTGATTTATGGTCCCTACAATAACAAGCTGTAGACTGAGATTAGCACGAACAGAAGATTATCTAACAGGAAATAGAGAGAGGGGATAAATGGGTCATTTTCAGATTGGCAAACTAACTAATTAGGAAGGGTGCGAAGGGTCAGTGCAGGGGTCTTAACTACTTACAATCTATATTAATGATTCGAATGAAGGGGCAGATTGTATTGTAGACAGATTTGTTGATGATACAAAGATAGTGGACACATGCAAAGGGATACAGATAGATTAAGTGATTGGGCAAAGAAAAAGGTTAATGGAGTATAATGTGGGAAAATGTGAAGTTATCCACATCCGTAGAAAGACTAGAAAGGCAGATTATTATTTAAATGGAGATACACTATAGAATGCTGCAGTTGTCAGGGATTAGGGTGTCTATGCTTTGAAGAGCAAAAAGCATTCATGTACAAATGGATAACCAGGAAGGTGAATTGAATGTTCGCAAGGGGATGTTATGGCTGAAAGCAGAAATGTCTTGCTGAAAACGCTACAGGGCATTGGTGAAACCACACCTAGAGTAATGGATATGGCATTGGAGGCACTATATAAGAAATTATATACTTGCATTGGAGGCAGTTCAGTGAATGTTCACATTAATTCCAGGGATGAAGGGGTTGTGTTCTGAAAAAAGGTTGAGCAGGTTGGGCCGATACTTATTGGAGTTTAGAAGAATGAGTGGTGATCCTATTGAAACAATTAACATCCTGTGGGCTTGACAGTATAGTTCTCTCGAGAATCAAGAACTAGGGGGCACAGTTTCAGAATAAGGGGTCTGCTCATTACAGATGGAGATGAGGAAGAATTTCTTCTCTCAGAGGGTCATGAATCTTTTGAATTCTTTAACCCAGAGTAGATTGGAGGCTAGATCATTGAACACATTCAAGGCAGAGATAAAGAGATTCTGGAATGATAGTTGAATCAAGAGTTCGGGGGAACTTTAGCAATGTGGAGCTGAGGCCCATATCGGATTAGACATGTTTGTATTGAATGATGGAGAAGGCTCGAGGAGCTGAATAATCAACTCCACTCCTAATTTCTTATGTCCTAATAAGATCAGGCTTCTCATTCAATGCCTTTGGAGGATGTATAAAGGGTCATAATTGGGGGTGGACAGAGATCTGAGAGTTGTGTTTGGTGCAGTTTCTCGTACCCACCATACTTGTTCTTGAGGAACAGTGAAGATCCACAGCATTGAAGCTGTCCATTGGCCATGATCAGAATACGATCTCCAAGGAGATCAGCTTCATCCATAAAATGGGTGGTGAGCAGGATAGTGCGGCCATATTTCTGATGCTGTAGAAGGTCCCAGGCAGCTCTCCGAGAGAGTGGATCCATACCAGATGTTGGTTCATCCAACATGACAACCTGAAGGACAAGAAGCAAATAGTTAATATCAGATCCACCATGGGGTTTCAACCAGTTTCTAAAGGGCAGTGGCACTGGGAAGAAAAAAAAATCCCTCTGCAAAGTGTCCCACCCATTATACAGGCAAAATTTTACAGCCTCATCGTGGCAGGGGCGGAACCGGAAAATACAGCGGGTGGTTCAAAAGCCCATTGACTTCAGTGGGAATGGAAGATCCTGCCAGCGGAAGGGGCCGTTAAATCGGACCTCAACACCATCCAGGAAAAAGCAGCTTGTTTGATTGATGTCCCTTCCACAAACATCCACTCCCTCCACCACCTATGGCAGCAGTGTTTACCATGTGAAATGAAATGAAAATTGCTAATTGTCACAAGTAGGCTTCAAATGAAGTTACTGTAAAAAGCCCCTAGTCGCCACATTCCGGTGCCTGTTCGGGGAGGCTGTTGCGGGAATCGAACCGTGCTGCTGGCCTGCTTGGTCTGCTTTCAAAGCCAGCGATTTAGCCCTGTGCTAAACAGCCCCAGTACAAGAGACACTGCAGAAACTCACCAACACAGCACCTTCCAAACACATAACCTCTACCATCTAGAAGGACAAGGGCAGCAAATACATGGTAACACCATAACCTGAGGTTCCCCTCTAAGTCACTCACCATTGACTTGGAAATATATCACTATTCCTTCACTGTCACTGGATCAGAATCCTGGAACTCCCTTCCTAAAAGACTATGGGTGTTCCAACACATCTGTGGTGCTCGATCAATGACTCCAGAAGCGAGATTGGGCGACAATTGAAGGCTTTATTGTACTAGATGTTTCCCCCAGCAGCGCAAGTACAGAATGCAGCTGCTGGGGAGACACGGGCTCTTATACTCCGCAGGCTTCACCAATGATACAGCAGTCTCAGGTATTGCCCAGGGTACCGTAATACCCCTAATACCGACTACCACATTCACCCCCTGTTAAAAAAGAGTCTGGCGGGGTGGTGGTCTCGCGTTATACAGTGGTAGAGGTTGAAGTTCTGGTAGTACCCGGTATACATTAGCACAGTGTTTTGCCTCGTTACATGTCACAACTATTTACAGTATTTATTTACAATCAGAATGAAGCAATTAGTTGATCGGGAGCCCTGGTCGTCCTCTGCGATCGTCGTAGCTTCGGCGGTGATGCAGGCGCCGGCTCGGGCATCCGTGGCTCCGGGAGCGTGGCTTCTTTGGCAGCTTCATCACCCCTGAAGGGACCGGTGGGAGAATCGATCTACCTGGGAAGGGGGCGGCTGTGGGAGGGAGGGGGGTTGTGGTGGTGGGGGTGTGGGTGGGGATCCAGCGGGTGCCAGGTCCCGAAGGGAGACCGTATCCTGTTGGCCGTTGGGTACACCACATAGGCGTATTGAGGGTTAGCGTGAAGGAGATGGACCCTCCCTACCAATGGGTCCGACATGCGCTCGCACGTGTTTGCGGAGCAGGATGGGTCCAGGAGCTGCCAGTCAGGTCGGGAGCGAGGTCCCGGAGGAGAACTTCCTAGGGAAGACAAGGAGATGTTCGTGAGCCATTTGGTTGGTCGTGGTACACATCAGTGATCAGATGGAGTGGAGAGCATCAGGAAGGACCTCCTGCCAGCGGGAGACTGGAAGATTCCTGGACCGTAGGGCCAGTAGGATGGTCTTCCAAACCGTTCTGTTCTTCCTCTCTACCTGTCCGTTCCGCCGGGGGTTGTAACTGGTCATCCTGCTCGAGGCAATGCCCTTGCTGAGCAGGAATTGACGCAGTTTGTTGCTCATAAAGGAGGACTCCCTATAGCTGTGTATTATCGAACATGAAAGCGACCGACCGTTGGTCAGTGAGAAGAGTGAATCTCCTGCCGGCCAGGTAATGCCTCCAATGCCGCACAGCTTCTACTATGGCTTAGGCCTCCTTTTCATCTGCGGAATGGCGGATTTCTGAAGTGTGGAGGGTGCGTGAGAAGGCGGCCATGGGTCTGCCCGCTTGGTTGAGGGTGGCCGCCAGAGCTACATCGGACGCGTCGCTCTCGACTTGGAAGGGAAGGGATTCATTGATTGCGTGCATCGTGGCCTTTGCAATGTCCACTTTGATGCGGCTGAAGGCCTGGCGGGCCTCTGCCGACAGGGGAAAAACTGTGGATTGGATTATTGGGCGGGCCTTGTCCGCATAATTGGGGACCCACTGGGCATAATATGAAAAAAATCCCAGGCAGCGTTTCAGGGCCTTGGAGCAGTGTGGGAGGGGAACTCCATGAGGGGATGCATGCGACGGGATCTGGGCCTATAACTCCATCATGCACTACGTAGCCGAGGATGGCTATACGGTCGATGCTGAACACGCATTTGTCCTTGTTGTAAGGTAGGTTCAGGATTTTTTCGGTATGGAGGAATTTACGGAGGTTGGTATTGTGGTCCTGCTGGCCGTAGCCGCAGATGGTGACGTTATGAAGGTACGGAAACGTGGCCCGCAAACTGTACCGGTCAACCATTTGGTCCATCTCCCGTTGGAAGACTGAGACTCCATTTGTGACAACGAAGGGAACCCTGAGGAAGTGGTAGAGCCGCCCATCTGCTTCGAATGCAGTGTATATTCGGTCGCTAGGGCGGATGGGGAGCTGGTGGTAGGCGGAGTTGAGAACCACCGTGGAAAAGACCTTGTATTGTGCAATCAGGTTGACCAAATCAGATATGCGGGAGAAAGGGTACGCGTCGAGCTGCGTATATCTTTTGATGGTCTGACTATAATCGATGACCATCCTATGCTTCTCCCCGGTCTTTACAATCACTACTTGAGCTCGCCAGGGGGTGTTGCTAGCCTCGATAATTCCTTCCTTCAGTAACCGCTGGACATCCGACCTAATGAAGGTCCAGTCCTGGGCACTGTACCGTCTGCTCCTGGTGGCGACGGGTTTGCAATCCGCGGTAAGGTTCGCCTAAAGAGAAGGCGAGGCTGCAGACAGTGAGGCGGGGATATAGGGCTGCCGAATTTAAAATTTAAATTTTGGAGGTTACATTGGAAGTCTAACCCTAGGAGCGTGGCCACGCAGAGGTGAGGGAGGACATAGAGGCGGAAATTTAAAAATTCCCTTCCCTGGACCGTGAGGTTCGCTACACAGAACCCTTTGATCTCTACAGAGTGAGACCTGGAGACCAGGTAGATTTTTTGGTTAACTGGGTGGAGGGGGGGGGGGGTGGAGGAAAATAATGGAGATGGCGTCATGTAGAGGCACGAGCCTGGGTGCCATGGTAACGGCACCGTTGCCGCTCTCCCCTAAGAGGTTTACCACAAGCCCGGTGGTGGCGGCGACCCTAAGAATCTGGGGACAGTGGAGGCAGCATAGGGGGGAAACAGGGGGCTCGATGGAGGCTCCACTGGGTGGCAACCATCGGTTCATCCCGGGGAACAAGGATGGGGGATTTAGGGGGTGGCAAAGGGCGGGCATCAGCAAATTGAGGGACCTGTTTATTGGTGGGAGGTTTGCGGGCCTGGGGGAACTGGAAGATAAATTTGGCCTTCCCCAAGGGAACATGTTCAGATACTTGCAGGTAAAGGCGTTTGCTAGGCGACAGGTAGAGGGATTCCCTTTGCTGCCCTCGCAGGGGACGATGGACAGAGTGCTTTTGGGGGTGTGGGTCGGAGAAGGGAAGGTGTCTGACATCTATAAGGTAATGCAGGAGGTGGAGGAGTCGTCAGTGGAGGAGCTGAAGGCTAAAT
Organism: Scyliorhinus canicula; assembly: GCF_902713615.1. NCBI lineage: Eukaryota > Metazoa > Chordata > Chondrichthyes > Carcharhiniformes > Scyliorhinidae > Scyliorhinus > Scyliorhinus canicula. The sequence goes on from NC_052160.1 coordinate 29,597,163, forward strand.
GGGAGGAGGAACTCGGGGAGCAGATAGAGGACGGGACTTGGGCGGATGCCTTGGAGAGAGTCAACTCTTCCTCTTCATGTGCGAGGCTTAGTCTCATCCAATTTAAGGTGCTGCACCGGGCCCACATGTCCGGGACTAGGATGAGTAGGTTCTTTGGGGGTGAGGATAGATGCACCAGATGTTCGGGGAGTCCAGCGAACCACGCCCATATGTTCTGGGCATGCCCAGCACTGGAAGAATTCTGGAAGGGGGTGGCGGGGACGGTGTCGAGGGTGGTTGGATCCAGGGTCAAACCAGGGTGGGGACTCGCGATTTTTGGAGTTGCGGTAGAGCCGGGAGTGCAGGAGGCGAAAGAGGCCGGTGTGCTGGCCTTTGCGTCCCTAGTAGCCCGTCGAAGGATTCTGCTACAGTGGAAGGATGCAAGGCCCCCAAGTGTGGAGACCTGGATCAGTGACATGGCGGGATTTATAAAACTGGAAAGGGTCAAATTTGCCCTGAGAGGATCAATACAAGGGTTCTATAAACGATGGCAGCCTTTTCTGGACTTCCTGGCTCAAAGATAGGCATCTTGGTCAATAGCAGCAACAACCCGGGGGGGGGGGGGGGGGGGGGGGGGGGGGGGGGTGTTCCTTATTGTAGTGTCTATTCTGTAACATTATATTGTGAATATTATTGTTATTTTTGGTATTTTACTAAGGTGCGTTATTGTTGTATAAATTCAAAATTTTTCAATAAAAATTATTTTAAAAAAAAAACTGGGTGGATGGGAAGAGAACAGCGCCTTACCGTGTTGAGGTGTATGAAGCTCTCTATGCTCCCAGAGTTGATCAGGCAGGATGATTAATGCCCACTGATGAGCGCGGTCGCGAGCGTTCGGGGCCAAGACTGGTCCAGGGTCATCAAGGCAAGTCGTGGCAAAAGCTGGAAATTTTCTTCGGACGATGAGTGGTCATCTGAATCGGGGTCCTGAGACTCCAGCCAAGATGGCGGCACTCACTGGTCGCACATGGCTGGGGGTGTGCAAGATGGCGGCGCCCATCCGTCGCACGTGGTCCCTGGGGGCAAGATGGCGGTGCCCGGAGCCCACACGTGGCTCTGGGAAAACAACATGGCAGTGCCTGCTGGCTGCACGTGGCTCGTGAAGAAGATTGGGGTGGCAGTCCCGTTTTGCCCCCGGAGACCGCAGCGATCGCCCGGGCCTGGCATACCGCCACAAGATGGCCCTTTTTGCCGCACCCTTTGCAGGTGGAGGAGTGGGCTGGACAGCCGCCGGGGGTGCCCGTAAAAACAGCAGCCGGGTCCCCCGGGGTTGCCTGGTAGCCGTGCCGCACAAGCTTGCGGGGGGATGGGGGCTACATCGGAGTCGGCCGCAGGAGGGGTTAGGGGATGCTGCCCAAGGGGCTGCCGCGCGGTCGGGGGCTGCCGCGCGGTCGGGGACGTCCGCGCGGGCGATTCGGGAGGCTACATCCATGGAGCTAGCAAGGACCCGCGCCTCCTTGAGGCCTAGTTGTTCTTTTTCTAGCAGCCGCTGGCGGTTTTGGGAGGACAGCACACCTGCAACGAATGTGTTGCGGATCAAAAGTTCTGTGTGGTCGCTGGCTGAAACTTGTAGGCAGTCACAGTTCCTACCTAATACCAGGAGCGCACGGTAGAAGTCCTCCAGTGATTCCCCGGGGATTTACCGCCTCGTCGCTAGTAGATGTCGGGCGTAGACCTGATTTACTGGGCGAATATAGTGTCCTTTCAACAGGGCCATCGCGGCCTCGAAGTTGTCTGCATCCTCGATGAGAGTGTAGATCTCTGGGCTCACCCTCGAGTGAAGAACTTGCATCTTCTGGTCCTCCGTGGGTGTAGCTGTGGCCGTCCTGAGGTACCTGTTGAAGGGTGCCAACCAGTGTTTGAAGGTTGCTGCTGCGTTTGCCGAGAGGGGGCTGAGTTGCAGACACTCCGGCTTGATTCGGAGCTCCATTCTTTAAAATCTAGTACAATAAACTGACGCTCGATCAATGACTCCAGAAGCGAGATTGGACGACAATTGAAGGCTTTATTGTACTCGATGTTTCCCCCAGCAGCGCAGGTACAGAATGCAGCTGCTAGGGAGACAAAGGCTTTTATACTCCGCCTTACTGGGCAGAACCAGCAGGCAGGCTTCACCAATGATACAGCAGGCTCAGGTACCTCCCACACCAATGGTCTGATAGCATTGTCCAGGGTACCGTAATACCTCTAATACCAACTACCACAATCTGGAACTATAGAAGTTCAAGAAAGCAGCTCATCACCACCTTCTCAAGGGTAACTAGGGGTGTGCAATAAACACTGCCCTTATCAGCAAAGCCCAGATCCCATAAATTAATACTAAAAAATTCTACCTTACATTTCGAAAATCACCTGGTCCTTTTAGAAGGAAGTTGAAGGCAGAGTTTGATGTACATGTAGCTGATGTTATCATATGTTCAATCAGCAAGGACCTGTTACAGGCATAATCGCCATTCGTTGCAGTGACAGCCAAATGACCAGAGCCACCCGCCCTCATATCACACCCCCAAAACCCCAAATCGCCAGTGCCCTACCAAAGTTGTTTGCTCAGTAGTGTTGGTTCTCTGTCTTTGTTTTCCTCTCTGTGGTTGGATGTCGTTTTCTTGGCACATTAACCATTACTGCTCCACAACTGGTTGTAATAAACTGGATACTACTTTGGACTTTGTCCTCTTTGGTGCAAGAAAGCCATGGTAATCCCCAGTGTGGAGCCTGCTGCACTGTATATTGCATGAGTTAGCCAGTAAGGCGAATGATCAAAGGCTACTGTGACTCAGTTCTCCATAAAGCAAACTACAAAATGGATGTTGTCAGCCAACTGGAGAAAGGATTATTATTCAAAATCCCTTCCATATAATTCATGGCCTACTCAGTGTTATTAATCATTTAAAGGTTTTCTATTTTTTTGCTTTCTTTGATATGAAGTCAGTAATAGGAATAAGATCAATATTTTGACTAAAGATTCCATTAGTTTCAATTTGGTCACGCCCAGCTCTCAAACACTCAGCTTAAACACACTCACAGTCTGGGCCCTGCACCATCAAAAGAGCTGCTTCAGGTTGGTTAAGTCAGACTTGTTTGTTGGAATATTCATGTCATACTTCTTGAGTAAACGTTTCTACAAAAGTATGTGAAAGAGTAGCTAAAGGGAGCTTTGGTCCCTTATAGGATAAGACTGGAGATTCTAAAAATGGTAAACAAATGGCAAATGGATGAAGGGACCAATTGTATTGTAGCCAAATTTGCCAACAATACAAAGATTGGTAGGAAAGCAAAATATTATGAAGATTCAAAGCGTCTGCAAAGGGATATAGATAGGTTAAGTAGTTGGGCAAAAAAATTGACAAATGGGATTACAATGTGGGAAAATGTGAGGTTGTCCACTTTGGCAGGAAGAATAGAAAAGCAGCATATTATTTTCAATGGAGAGAGACTGCAGACTGCTGCAGTACAAAGGAATCCAGGTGTCTTTCGGACATCTACCGGGAACTTCAGGAGGCGGAGGAAACCCCAGTACAGGAGCTTAAGGGCAAATGGGAGGAGGGGCTAGGTGGGGAGCTGGATGCGGGCCTATGGCCGGACGCCCTAAGCAGGGTCAATTCCTCCTCACCTTGTGCCAGGCTTAGCTTAATCCAGTTTAAGGTGGTCCACAGGGAACACATGACGGCAACCAGGATGAGCAAACTCTTTGGGGTTGAGGATAAATGTGCACGGTGTGCAGGAAGCCCTGCAGATCATGTCCCTATGTTCTGGGCATGCCCGGCTCTTAAGGGATTCTGGCAGGGATTTTCTAAGGCAATGTCCAAGATCTTAGACACGCAGGTGGTGCCAAGTCCATAGATAGCAATCTTTAGTGTGTCAGACGATCCGGGAGTTCAGGAAGCGAAAGAGGCCGACGTTCTGGCCTTTGCCTCCCTGCTAGCCCGGGGACGGATCCTTTTAATGTGGAGGGACTCGAAGCCCCCGAGTGTAGAGACCTCGGTTAGTGACATGGCTGAGTTTCTCAGTCTCGAGAAAATAAAGTTTGCCTTGAGAGGGTCCATGACGAGGTTCTCTCAGAGGCAGCAGCCATTCCTCGACTTTCTAGGAGAGCAGTAAAGGCCGGCAGTAGCAGCATCCGGGGGGGGGGGGGGGGGGGGGGGGATCGTTACGTTGTATTGTTCCTTTCTTTGTATATACAGTTAATATTTGTTTTTCTTTTCCTTGTTCTGTTATTTGTTGTGTACGGTTATACAAAAATTATGTTTTTTTTGACAAACATTTGAATAAAAATAATTTTAAAAAAAAAGAATCCAGGTGTCTTTGTATATGAATTAGAAAGATAGCATCAAGGTACAGCAAGTAATTAGGATGCCAGATGGAATGCTGTCCATTATTGCAAAGGAAGTGGACTACAAAAGTAGGGACATTTTTCTACAACTGTACAGGGCTCTGTTGTACGAGTACTATGTACAGTTTTGGTCTCCTTACCCAAGAAGGGATATACATGCATTGGAATCAGTTCAGAGAAGGTTAACTGGGCTGTTTCCTGGGGTGAAAGCGTTCTCTTATGAGATAGGTTGAACAGTTGGGCCTATACTCCTTGGAAGTTGGAAGAATGAGAGGTGATCTGAATGAGATATAAGATTCTAAGCGAATTAGAGGATGTCCCCCCCCCCTCTTGGGGAATTTAGAACCGGGGGCTTCGTTTAAAAATAAGAGATCGCCCTTTGAAGGCAGACTTGAGGAGGAGGTCCTCTCAGAAGATCATTAGTCTTTGAAATTCACTATCCAGAAAGCAGTGGCGATGGGAGATGTACAAGGCTGAGTTAAACCAGAATTCTGACCTACAAGCGAATCAAGGATTGTGGGATGGGTGCGGGTAAGATAGGAAAGTGGAGTTAAGCCAGCAATCAAGATTAGCCATGATCTTACTAAACGGCAGAGCAGGCTTGAGGGGCCGAATCGCTGCTCCTGCCCCTAATTCGTACCATCTTCAGGTTCCAGGGAAAAACAGCCAGCCATTCAGCCCCTCCAACCTGCTCTGCCATTCTCTTGCACCAGGCTGATCTGTCCATCAAGCCCATTTACCTGCCTTTGCTCCATATTAATTGGCCCCCTTACCTAACAAAAATCTATCCATCATAATTTTGAAAATGTCAATTGTCCCCAGAATCCAGTCTTTTGATGAGAGAAGTCCACATTTTCACTATCCCTTGGGAAAAAAGAGTGCTTCCCATATTCACTTCTGAATGGCTTGCCTCTAATTTTGGTTATGCCACTTTGATTTGGATTCCTTTATGCGGCGATTCAATTTTTCGATACCAACCTTATTGAACACCTCGATTGGTTAATCAGTTAGAAACATAGTTTGCAGCAGTGTAGATGCTAAAATACCAGTGACAAGTTTTCCAAGTCATGTGCTCACACAGCAAGCTGTAGCATTAAATTGGGCACAGAAAGCAAAGTGTGACTGGAGTAACTCAGCCACTATTCAATGTGTTACACTCACGTTGCTGGAGTACATTAGCAAGGGAGTAAGAGAGAGCTACTCTGATTGGGAGGAAAACTGATTCAGGAGTGAGTTGAGAATCCTGAGGTTTGTGAACATGTTTCTCAGTGAGATAGATGAGACTAGGTAGCGGGGTGCCCATGTGTGTGGGAGGTGACATTTCCCATGGGTGGGGGGTGTGGGGTACCCACAAGCCCGCTTAGAGATCGGTGCACCCTTTCAAAATGGTGGCCCGATCTTGGAGTTCAGTTCCCCAGTGCTGAAACAAATTCCAAGTGTGGGCTAAACCAGTGAGAAACTCCCCAGGGCCAAAATAAATGACTAAGTGTCATTGAATAGCATTGGGGAACTCGCCAGCCTGAAAAATCTGCCACAAATTTACTCATAAATGTTTCCATTAACTTCCACCATAATGGGGTGTAAGCAAATAAAAAGGCAGGGAAAGCGGAGAGGTGGCACGGAACAAAGGGAGGACCAGTGATAAGGTAACAGCCAGGAGAAGTTAAATGATGTAAGGGATGACCATGCAATGCAAAAGTGGATGGCACAGGAATAAATAAACAAAAGATGGGTCTGGAGGAGGTGGAAATGGCAAAAGCAGATTTTTTTGTGGAAAATTGAATAAATTCTTCATAGAAGCTACAAAAATTCACATTCAAAAAGTAATATATCAATGCATTTCTGATGAGAATTTGACTGACCAATGCACAGAACACTTTGCGGAAATATTTTGTTTCCAAACATGATTATATTTTCATTTACTCCTTAATGCCAGGTTTTAGTTTGCATTTCAAAATTTAATGTAGGAGTCTGTCCAGTGCAAATGATAAAGTCTCAAACTGATTCACTGCAACTGACACTGGCCTAGATTTTTGCTATAACGGACAGCCTTTCCATTGTGCCAACAAATGCCAAAAAAGAGGTCCTAAGACCCACCCCAAAAACATGGCACTTTCCATTTTTACAGGGGTGGGACTGGAGCTGGGGCAGGGTTCACAAATCCGCAATTTATGGAGGCCATTTAAATCACCAGCTACCACCACTGAATGGAGAATTCCAGGTAGGCCAGGTGTATGAAACCCGGAGTGTGCAGGTTAGACCAGGTGAGAGATGGTCTGAATTTGGTAAATTCATTTGGACAGCCAAGTAACTCTTTGGAGAAATAAGGTACCCCTTTAGGTATGGTCCTGGACACTTTTAGGAGAGATAAGTCACTGTCTGGAATTGTTAGAAGTAACTAATTAGAATTGTCAAAGCTGTTAAAGAACTTTCAACCTGTCAACAAACTGTCAAAGCTGTCAGAGAATTGTCAAAAGATACTAAGTGAGTTGGCATGGCAGGGATAAGGGCAAAAGGTAGTGGGTAGGGACATGGGTTGGCATAGAGACTGTAAAAGGCCACATGGTATAGAGGGCCTGAGGAGAAATGGGGATGGGTGGAGTGGCATGGGAGGGATTTTAAAAAAAAATTTAAGTTTTTAAAAACTTAATTCAACAAAGTGCTGGGCAAGCCTTCTGCCCAGCCTGTCCCCGACAGCCCCCACACTTGTTCCAGCGAGTCAAACCTCTAGCCCACTTCCCACAAAACGAAAACCAAAATTGCAGGTTTCCGTTTTTAAAGATTGGGTTCACAGAACCACAAATTCTCCCACCTCAGTGCATTTGACACGAGAGTGAAAATCCGGGTCACTGTATCTGCGCATGTACGATAAGTGCTTCCTTAGTTCTGTGCCAGTAAAACTCTCACACTTGACACATCTTTTGTTATTTTCCATGTCCCATTACCACTCCCTTTTGCCTTTTTGTCATTTAATCTCTCCTGCTTTCCACTCAACCACAGACCTTCCCTTTGTGCCTTCCTCACCTCACTTTCCCTGTCTCTATACTAGTTTAAAACCTGCTACTTATCCAACATTTTCTACTTCTGTGGAAGGACACGGACCATTAACTTGTTTCTCTACCGTAAGTGCCGTCTGATATGTTGAATACGTTTGAATTTCAGGCACCTGAGCTGCCGAAAGGGTAATTAATTACCTTGGAGTTGCCAATGAGTGCAATTCCAATTGACAACTTGCGTTTCATTCCTCCGGACAAAGTCTTGATCCTGGCTTTTCGTTTGTCCTCTAACTTCAGTATTCTTAACATTCGGTTTACCTCTTCATGGATCTTACCATACTGGCACCCTTTTAGCTGTGAGGGATAAATGGACATCATCAACACACTGAGGCAATGGCATCTAACAACGCAAAGCTGGAGTGAGTGAGTTAGCTCGGATGAGATTCACCCAAAAAATGATTGTCATTTTGGGTGAGTTTGGTCGGGTGATTCGCGTCGACCTTTTTGGTGCGATCCAAACTGGTATTCACCCACACTTAGTAATTTTTTTGGAGCTTGGGGAGTTTCTCCCCGGTAAATCCCACACTTCAAATTTTTTTCTGCTGCAGGAAACTAAACTCAGCAGCCAGACCTGCTCTTCAGAGATCAGGATGCCAGTACTAATCTGCGCCCAAGTGAGGCCTCGTCGGTGCTGTCAACGACTACTCGGAACCGGGAGAATGCAGCTTCAAACAAGATGCGCAAATCTAGTTATGAGCAGCGAGGGTGTGATCCAGATCAGCTGGGTGTAGTGGGTTGGTGACTCGCAATCGGTGACTCACAATTGGCTCGGCACCCGGCGCGAAACCCATTTAGGGCCTTTCCCTCGATGCACCTGGTGCAATGGGATCAGCACATGGCGCAATAGGGTTGGAAAATCAATCCCATCCTGTATCTCCCTCACTTGTGCTATTCTCTCTGCCTCATGCCCTGTCTCTCTCACACTCTGCCTCTTTCCCACCCTCTTGCACTAATTCCCTCCCAATTCCCCCTTCACTCTCATAACCCTCTACCTCCTTCTCTCCTTCGCTCGGCCTCTCTCTCCCAACCTTTCCCTTGCTCGCTCACCCACCTTCGTTCTTGCTCACTCTCCCACTCTCACCCTCACTCACACTCCCACTCTCTCCCTCGTTCGTTCTTGTTCATGGCAGGGACTAATCAGACATTCTCCCATCTTGGAAAATGTACCAGGATTGGGCAAGAACTTGAAGGGAATATTTGGGTCGGACCATTAGGAAGACAGGGTAGTAAGGGCACGTCTGCGCAGTTGGCAAAAGCTGAGCAGATTACCAGCCTGCCGATCTAATACCAACCAGTCAGATCTAATCTTGAATCTTTGTCCTCTTTCTTGGTTGGCTGAGGAGTATAAGATGAAAAGATAACTGTGAATGTTTGAAATTTGAAATTTAAATCCTGATGTCAGAAATATACAACAGGTCTGTGAGGATCCATGGGAAAGAGGAAAGGTTAGAGGTTTAGGTGGGATGCTCCAACAGCATTGAGCTCAGAACAGGCTCCCACCATTTCACACTTGCTGGTAAGGTGCAAGGAAATTATTTACCATGAAGTAAATTTAACGAATAAAATCTTGAATGGAAAGCTAATTTAAGTCATTGTGACCATGAAACTATAATTGATTGTCATAAAAATCCTTCTGGTTCACTAATGTCCTTTAGGGAAGGAAATCATTACCTCGTCTGGCTTACGTGTGACTCCAGACCCACAGCAATGTGGTTGATTCTTAACTGCCCTCTGAAATGGCCTAGCAGGTCACTCAGTTCAAGGTCAATTAAGGATGGGAAATAAATGCTGACATTGCCAATGGTGGCCCACAACCATGAAGTAGTAAAAAGAAGTAATCAAAAACTAATGCCCCTCCGCTCTTCGAATAGTACTGTGCAATCTTTCACACCAAGCTGAACAGGCAGATCTGGATTGAGTTTCATGCGTCATGTGATGCATCATCTCAGACGGTCAGAACTATACCAGAGCGCAGCTTCTATTGTGTGTCAAATCACAGATTGGAGCTTAAACCTATGATCTTCTGACTCAAAGCAGAAGGTGCGACTCACTGAATCGAAATGGCATTTTGCAATAAACAGATGGAACACCCGGCAAGGACAAAAGTTGACAAGTTATATATTGTGCAGTCAGCTGCATGGAGAGAGAGAGAGAGGGAGAGACCAAGTTGCCTTTATCCTCTTACCTGAACCTGGATTCCTATGTGTTCTTCCCCTCCAGCATAACTTACCCCACTAAAAAAAAACAAATGTTCTTCTACGGTCAGGTCATCAAACAGGACATCATGTTGCGGACAGAGACCCAGACTCTGGCGAACCAGTGGCATGTCCTGACAGATATCATACCCGTTAATGGAGGCACTGCCACTTGTAGGAGGGAAGAGACCTAATAAACAGTAGAACAGAGAAATAATCAACATCACACTTCAAATTTAGTCCTTAAATTGGTCAGTGCCAGAACTAAAAATATAGCCTTCTCCCCTTGCGCACATTCATCCTCTCCCATGCACACTCCTCCCTTTCCCCTCCCTAAATTCATGCCTCTCTACCCCAGACACTTATCAGGTTCCTGAAATGGCTTATCAATTTTGAGGCATCTCCGATTCCCTGCTTTAAATTGTCCTATTTCAGCTGATGTACCTGCTTGAGGCAGAAGTGGAATTTATTTAAGATCAAATTGGATCCAACATGAAATATGCAAAACTGGAAGCGTAGGAGAAACTTGACACACAGACAAATTTGGTCATGCAGCTCTACTACATTGTGGGATACAGCGAATGGAGATCCAATGATCCTGTCTCATTAATAAGATTGTGAGGAGCAGACCAATCACTGGGATTCTTCTCACAAGGCTCCAGATTATCACACAACCCTAATCTGTAACAACATTCTGATGCCAGTTACAAGACTCAAAGGGTTGTCTTCCATGTATTCAGGGCTTCCTCTGCAACCTCGTCTTCTGTTGACTTTGATGTGAATAAACCTTGATTTCCCAAGCAGTTAAGGCGGCTGGGAAAATACCCTAAATTAATACATAACATGGGTCCTTTAAATAATACATTATATTACGAATAATGAAAAGGCAGCTACATTCATAAAATAAACCAGCAGCTGACCCTGGACAAGCAGTGGTCTCCATTTGTGGTCTCAAATAAACAAACAACATGGAGCTTACTGATGCTTTGTACAGGTGCTGTGTGGTTTTGGTTGGTAAAATTCCATAAGAACCACATGCACATTTGAGGATCCTTACACCGTGGTTCTCCCCAACATGTGCCTAAACTCTGAGGAAGGAGTGTGTTATTGTTTCTTCAGGGGAAAAGACTGCTCTCCAAACCAAGAAGAAGACACTCCACATGTATATATTCATTCAATAGCCCGATTTGGAGACACTGGTGATAATGCTGGGCTCTTGTTTGTCAGACTCAACTGGCCGACCAAAGGAAAATACTGAGTGTTTGTGTTTTGCCAGCAATGCTACTTAGAATCAACAGCAACATTTATGTGAGTTCCAATGGAAAAGCCAAAGGAGGATTAAATGAAGCCTAACCTGCGAATATATTAGAATACATTCTAATATCCTCAAACTTACCCGTGAGCATGGACAAAGTAGTGGTTTTTCCAGCCCCATTGTGCCCCAGCAGTACTGAGATTTGTCCCTTGTATAAATTCATGTTTAGATGAGAGACTGCGGTCTTAATCTGGTTTCCAACTTTAAACACCTACAGAACACAAAGCTTTTAAATGGAATCGTTAAACAGGCAAGCATCATTGCAGCTTATTTCAAATCTGTTATTTTCTTGGTTCTAGAACAGTCCCTGTAGATTGGAAGTTAGCAAATGGAATACTGCTATTCAAGAAATGTGGGAGAGAAACAGGGTAGAAGCCAGTTAGCCTGACATCCATCATCAGTAAAGTGCTCAAACCGATTACTGAGGAAGTTATTTTGTTGAAGCTTTTCATCTTGCACACATCAGGACAATTGCAAGAATATCAACGGGAGGAGAAACAACAACTTTATACTGTATGAGTATAAAGACTGATTGCTTGGCAAATGGACTCTGACTGATAGAGACATTTCCATGGAAAATGCATCAGTTGATGGTGACTGACAGTCAACTGCCAAACATTATTTGAAATTTAAACCAGACGGCTTGACTCTGATTGATCAAGACATTGCCGTGAGGTATGAACCAGAAAATGGCTGTCACTTTGTTTAGCTGAAAGAGGCGCAATGCATCTAATGTTGGACAGTGAGTTTTGAAAGCACGGCTGGTTGGGTACAGTTTGTACTTTGCCTACTGCAGACAGCAGAAGGGCAAGATAAACTCAAAACACGTGGATGAACAGTTGCAGGACTGTCAAGTAAATTTTTAAAAAATTATTAAACAAGGAAAGATTAATTATAATATATAACCCCTTAAACCCATCTATATTTTTAAAGATATACCCAGATAACACCAATACAAAAGGATAACACAAATTACAAAATGTATCTTATAATCTAATATTCTCAGTAAGTACATAGTTCATGTAAACAAACACGCAAATTTAGGAGGCAAGAACTGATTTGGTGTGTTGTATATCTTGCCCTTCTGCTGTCTGCAATAGGCAAAGTACAGACCGTACCCAACCAGCCGTGCTTTCAAAACTCATTGTCCAGCATTAGATGCATTGTGCCTCTTTCAGCTAAACAAACTAAGTGACAGCCATTTTCTGATTCATACCTCACGGCAATGTTTTGATCTATTAGAGTCAGACTGTCTGGTTTAAATTTCAAACAACGTTCGGCAGTTGACTGTCAGTCACCATCAACTGATGCATTTTCCATGGAAATGCCTCTATCAGTCAGAGTCCATTTGCCAAGCAATCAGTCTCTATACTCATATAAACCAAGTGATAGATGCCATCCTAAACAGCTTCTGTGGATTGCTCATCAAATCCCCCAGATGTTTGTCCCACTGCGAGTCAACTGGTCTCACTGGAGCTCTGAATTCCACATGGGTAATTCCAAACTCCACGCTTGAAAAACACGCCGTAGAATCTTCTCCAAAACAACACTTTCTTTTGGATGCCTTCACCAAGGATCCACTTCTTGGATTTCAATCTCTCCTTTTGGTATTCCCCTGCCTTGGATTGCCACATTTAAGTTTCCACACAATCTTTCAGGAACCCAGCCATGCCAACAGAACACTGCTGCCTCACAGGCTGTATTAAGATGCCATCAAACTTTTGATTTATCTTGGATGTCTTGCTTTTCAACTAGCTGACTTTAAATCTGGTTCTTGAAACTGTCTCTTTAACTCCAAGCGCTTTAGAACATAGAACATAGAACGATACAGCGCAGTACAGGCCCTTCGGCCCTCGATGTTGCACCGACATGGAAAAAAAAAACTAAAGGCCATCTAACCTACACTATGCCCTTATCATCCATATGCTTATCCAATAAACTTTTAAATGCCCTCAATGTTGGCGAGTTCACTACTGTTGCAGGTAGGGCATTCCACGGCCTCACCACTCTTTGCGTAAAAAATCCACCTCTGACCTCTGTCCTATATCTATTACCCCTCAATTTAAGGCTATGTCCCCTCGTGCTAGCCACCCCCATCCGCGGGAGAAGGCTCTCGCTGTCCACCCTATCTAACCCTCTGATCATTTTGTATGCCTCTATTAAGTCACCTCTTAATCTTCTTCTCTCTAACGAAAACAACCTCAAGTCCATCAGCCTTTCCTCATAAGATTTTCCCTCCATACCAGGCAACATCCTGGTAAATCTCCTGTACACCCGTTCCAAAGCTTTCACGTCCTTCCTATAATGAGGCGACCAGAACTGTACACAATACTCCAAATGCGGCCGTACTAGAGTTTTGTACAACTGCAACATGACCTCATGGCTCCGGAACTCAATCCCTCTACCAATAAAGGCCAACACACCATAGGCCTTCTTCACAACCCTATCAACCTGGGTGGCAACTTTCAGGGATCTTTGTACATGGACACCGAGATCCCTCTGCTCATCCACACTACCAAGAATTTTACCATTAGACAAATATTCCGCATTCCTGTTATTCTTTCCAAAGTGAATCACCTCACACTTCTCCACATTAAACTCCATTTGCCACCTCTCAGCCCAGCTCTGCAGCTTATCTATGTCCCTCTGTAACCTGCAACATCCTTCCGCACTGTCTACAACTCCACCGACTTTAGTGTCGTCTGCAAATTTACTCACCCATCCTTCTGCGCCCTCCTCTAGGTCATTTATAAAAATGACAAACAGCAACGGCCCCAGAACAGATCCTTGTGGTACGCCACTCGTAACTGAACTCCATTCTGAACATTTCCCATCAACTACCACTCTCTGTCTTCTTTCAACTAGCCAATTTCTGATCCACATCTCTAAATCACCCTCAATCCCCAGCCTCCATATTTTCTGCAATAGCTGACCGTGGGGAACCTTATCAAACGCTTTACTGAAATCCATATACACCACATCAACTGCTCTACCCTCGTCTAACTGTTCAGTCACCTTCTCAAAGAACTCGATAAGGTTTGTGAGGCATGACCTACCCTTCACAAAACCATGCTGACTATCCCTAATCATATTATTCCTATCTAGATGATTATAAATCGTATCTTTTATAATCCTCTCCAAGACCTTACCCACCACAGACGTTAGGCTCACCGGCCAATAGTTACCGGGGTTATCTCTACTCCCCTTCTTGAACAAAGGGACCACATTTGCTTTCCTCCAGTCCTCTGGCACTATTCCTGTAGCCAATGATGACCTAAAAATCAAAGCCAAAGGCTCAGCAATCTCCTCCCTGGCTTCCCAGAGAATCCTAGGATAAATCCCATCCGGCCCCGGGGGCCTATCTATTTTCACCTTGTCCAGAATTGCCAACACTTCTTCCCTACGCACCTCAATGCCATCTATTCTAATAGCCTGGGTCTCAGCATTCTCCTCCACAATATTATCTTTTTCTTGAGTGAATACTGACGAAAAGTATTCATTTAGTATCTCGTTTATCTCCTCAGCCTCCACACACAACTTCCCACCACTGTCCTTGACTGGCCCTACTCTTACCCTTGTCATTCTTTTATTCCTGACATACCTATAGAAAGCTTTTGGGTTTTCCTTGATCCTACCTGCCAAAGACTTCTCATGTCCCCTCCTTGCTCGTCTCAGCTCTCTCTTTAGATCCTTCCTCGCTTCCTTGTAACTATCAAGCGCCCCAACTGAAACTTCACGCCTCATCTTCACATAGGCCTCCTGCTTCCTCTTAACAAGAGATTCCACTTCTTTGGTAAACCACGGTTCCCTCGCTCGACCCCTTCCTCCCTGCCTGACTGGTACGTACTTATCAAGAACATGCAATAGCTGTTTCTTGAACAAGCTCCACATATCCAGTGTGCCCTACCCTTGCAGCCTACTTCTCCAACCAACACATCCTAAGTCATGTCTAATGGCATCATAATTGCCCTTCCCCCAGCTATAACTCTTGCCCTGCGGGGTATACTTATCCCTTTCCATCACTAACGTAAAGGTCACCGAATTGTGGTCACTGTTTCCAAAGTGCTCACCTACCTGCAGATCTAACACCTGGCCTGGTTCATTACCCAAAACCAAATCCAATGTGGCCTCGCCTCTTGTTGGCCTGTCAACATATTGTGTCAGGAAACCCTCCTGCACACATTGTACAAAGAACGACCCATCTAATGTACTCGAACTATATCTTTCTCTGCTTTTTACTTGAATTCTCCTGAACAGGACCGTGTTCAATTTCTTGTTCTTCGTTCCTTTAACTTAACTGTCTTACTGAGACGTACATTTGTCCAACTCACAGGTTTATTTTGTTCTTTTGGGAAGTCTGCATTCTGCAGCTCCCCGTCCTGTCCAGTTTCCCCTTGGTCGAGCTTACAACTAACATATACGTTCTTTCTATCCTGGGGTGGCCCCTGGTTGTTAAGCAACGACCTAGTTTTCCTTTAAGCCCCGTTGCTTTCACATTGTAAGTCCCCGTCCCCATGCATGCATCAAAACCAAACTGAAGCCACTTTCAAATACAGAAACACAAAATTAAACTTGCTTAAAGCTATGCCTTATTTCTAATGCCCTCAAAAACAAATATAGCTGATATAAAATTACTTCTGTTTCCTGCCAACAGTGAAGGAATAGTATTATAGTTCCAAATTCAATCTGATGTGGGACTTGGAGGAGAATAGGGAGAATGAGAGGTGATCTTATTACCCCAAAAGATTATGGATACTCCATTATTGAATATACTTAAGTCTGAGATAGACAGATTTTTGTCTCTCATGGAATCAAGGGATCAGTATCAACCAGTATCAGGAAGGTGAAGTTGAAGCTGAAGATCAGCCATGATTGTATTGAAAGATAGAGCAGGCTTAATGGGCCATATGGCCTGCCCGTGCTCCTATTTCGTACACTTTTATAACTCATGACCTGGAACAGGATGAGACCATTTGGCCTTTTGGTTTTTCCATTATTCAATTAGATCATGGCTGACCTATATCTAACTCCATCTACCCTCCTTGGTTCTCTGATCCTCAATAATACCTTGCCCAACAAAACACTTTTATCTTGGATTTGAAATGTTTACTTGATCCCAGTCTTTAAAAAGTTTTTTGGTATAGAATCGCAGATTTGTGTGAAAAGTGATTCAGTGTAACTACTACAGTTCTATATTGTGGCCACCAGTCAAACTCTACACCCTTACCTTGCTCAAGTCTTTGATTTTGATGCCAGCTTGAATACCCATGGGATCATCCTCCATGTATTCAGTGTTTAGAATTCTCTCTGTTTCCTCATCCTCTCTGTTGACTTTGATGTATTCAGATCTTGGCTTTCCAAGCCAGTATGAAGGCTGCACAAACATCATAAATTAAATTAGAATAATACGGGTCCTCCAAATAATGCATTCTATTTAGAACAAGAAGAAGACAGCTGTTCTCACCAATTGATCGAAATGCTGACTCTAGACAAATAGTGCATTCCATTTGTGGTTCATCGCAACATACCCTCAGCCTAAACAAACATACCACCCCTGTCATATCCAAACGAACTAGCATTATAGTATATGTTATTGTCACAAGTAGGCTTACATTAACACTGCAATGAAGTTACTGTTAAAATCGCCTAGTTGCCACATTCCGGCGCCTGTTCGGGTACACTGAGGGACAATTCAGAATGTTCAATTCACCTAACAGCACGTCTTTCGGGACTTGTGGGAGGAAACTGAAGCACCCAGAGGAAACCCACGCAGACACAGGGAGAACGTACAGACTCAACACGGACAGTGACCCAAGCCAGGAATCGAACCTGGGCCCTGGTGTTGTGAAGCAACAGTGCTAACCACTGTGCTACCATGCCGCATTACTGAATCTCTCAAACACTCAACACATGTTTGCATAAACAGTGAGCCATTGGTTGCTTCTGCTATGTCCTTTGGTCCAGTCTCTCTGGAAATACAGAATCAGCAGGATAGAGCTCAGTACCAGAATTTGGATTGAACTATACCAACTTTTGTCCTCTTGGATTCACATTGGAGCTACCACTTGTCACAATAACGAAGTAAAAACATGGAATTATGTCTTGAAATATTGGACTTTAAATAAGACCGGAGTTTAAAAAACACACAAGTCACTGGCTGTATTGCTGCAGGGTAATTCTCTTAGCGATAATTGAACCCCAAGCTGTTAACAGAGAAGGTACTGCTAAAAGCATCCAGAAATTGATTGCCAACTCTGGTAGAGACATTGGGACTTAATGGACATCTCATCAAAATGTTTCCTGTGTAATTCCCTTGGAATATGCAAAGAATGGGTTAAGAGACAGCTGAAAAGTTGCCCCAGTTGTCTGTCTGCTCTGTGAGAACAAGCCCTGCAGATTTTGGCACAGAAGTAAAAGCCAGCAAGTACAAGCACAATACTCCTTTAAATAGCCCTTGTGCAGGAATATCTCTCTCTGATTGTGGAAGTCAGCCAAGTCAGTAAGGACTGCAGCTGAAATGAGAACTGAGAAATTCTCCGCCAAACTACAGAACACTGGAATCACAAAACAGACTATGCGCCTGCTAAAGTCAACTCTACTGGTACTTTGAAAATGACTATTAGGGTTGGATTGGATTTGTTTATTGTCACGTGTACTGAGGTACAATGAAAAGTATTGTTCTGCATACAGTTCAGACAGATCATTCCATACATGGAAAAAAAAACAGCGAGCAAACATAAATACACAATGTACAGACATAGACAAAGGCATTGGGTGAAGCATACATATTCAGTAGAGAAGAGATCAGATCAGTCCATAAGAGGCATATTTCGGAGTCTGGTAACAGTGGGGAAGAACCTGTTTTTGAATCTGTTAGTGCGTATTGTCAGACTTTTGTATCTCCTGCCCGATGGAAGAAGTTGGAAGAGTGAATACCCTGGGTGGGAGGGGTCTGTGATTATCGGCCCGTTTTCCCAAGGCAGCGGGTGGTGCAGACAGAGTCAATGAATGGGAAGCGGGTTCGCGTTACAGACTGGGCTGTGTTTAGGACTCTCTGTAGACTATTCACCTGAAGTCAACTCCACAAGAGTCTCAAACCACAATGTTTAACCATCTACTCCTCACAAATCAAGGGCTGTTCTGTGTACCTTTTCTTAAATATTTTCTTACTTTAAATTTAATTCCCCTTCTCATCTGTGTGAATGCACATACATGTGTTTCACTATTTTCTTGTCTTTAATAATCAATAAACTTACTCTATCTTTAACTCAAGAAAGCCTGGTTAAATTGTCTCCTTTTAAAACTTAACTATTGGGTCTGGGAAAAAGGTATCAGCAAAAAGGGAACTTTTTTAGATTAGGGGGTTTAATAAAGATGGGGAACAGGTTCATCCCTCCTCAACCAGGTCTGGAACAATTTCGGGTATCCCAGTTGGACGGTGACAAATTGAGGAATCTTGCCCGGATCAATAATTTTGGGGAACCTCACCAGGAGTGAGTTGTAATAACCTTCACTTGATGCCTGGAGTTCTTCTGCTCTACATTATCCAGTCCTGCCTCCTGTAACAGGGACATCAATTAAACCTCCTAAATCACTTGGTTGGGTCTGTTTGATTTGAGTTGAAAATCTTTTGAAATAATTCATTGGTTTGGATTCAAATCATTTTCAAAAAAGTACTAAGAGAAAAAGTATTTCATACAAAATCACACTTGACATTATTCAGCAAAAAAACAGGTAGTTTGAAATTAAAATATTAATAATAGCTTTTGTGAGTGCGTAACCAACATGATGTTCGATAGGGATCACTGCTTGGCCCATGTTACACATAGGAATTAGGAGCAGAAGTAGGCAATTGTCCTTTGAGCCTGCTCCGCCATTCAATCAGATCATGGCTGATCTCTTCCTGGTCTCGAATCCACCTCCCTGCCTGTTCTCTTCATCCATTTTTTAATCAGAAATATATCGATCCCCTTCTTGAAACTATTTAATGATTCAGACTCCACCACACTATGGGGCAGCGAGTTCCACAAATTCACCACCCTCTGAAAGAAGTTGGTCCTCCTCATCTCAGTTTTAAATCTACCGCCTCTCAACCTATATCTGTGGCCTTTCATTCTAGATTGCCCCACAAGGGGGAACATTTGGCCTACGTTTACTTTATCAATCACTCTTAGTATTTTATATACCTCGATCAGATCCCCTCATTCTTCTAAACTCCAGCAAGTATGGGCCCAACTGTTCAATCTCTCCCATACATCAACCCTTTCATCCCCGGAATCAATCTGGTCAACATCCTCTGAACAGCCTCCAATGCCACGACATCCTTCCTCAGTAAGGAAACCAAAACCTATACAATTGAAACAACACCTCTACTTTTATACTCTAGTCCTTTTTCAATAAACGCATGTATACACTCATGCACACACTTGCTCACAATATAATTTGTATGGGAATTGACATTAAAAAAAAAAATATTTTTATTAAGAATTTTTTTCAATTTTACAAATAACGCAACAAACCCTCAAAACTGGTACATGTAAATGCTTCTGCATACCTGAATACAGGAAAAGGCAGGAGAAAGCAAACACAGTTGGTTTAGCTTAATGATTAATTTTGGTGTCTCTGATTTTACAATTAAAAAAAGAAAACGAACGAATAAGTTGGATAAGGCCATTATAGACATGGTAATATAGTTTGTACACACCATCACATATAGCGAGTTCAAGACGGTGCCACATAACTTATGGAAAGGTTGTAGGAGCAAGTCAGACATAGCGAAGCCTATAGATTTGAGATAGGAGCCCCACTTTTTGGAATGCATCTGAATTAGAACGGAGTATGCAATTTAGGAACTCCATGAGGATACATTCCATGATCATTTCATGTCAATTGTGAACTGAATGATATTTATCGCTAACTCAGGAGCAAATTATGTTCTTCTGTGCTGAAAAGGTTAGCATATTATACAGTCGTTTATCATTAGAGTCAATAATTCTCCTATCTGGGAGCCCCAGAATTATGAATAAAGGATCAAATTCTAAGGCCATGCCAAATATCCTCTCAAGCTCTTTAAGTATACCAGACTAGTAGGACTGAATTTTAACACAGGACCACATAATGTATGTAGACACCTTCAACTACCTTGCATTTTTGGCACAACAAGGATATAGCAGGGTCGAACCTGCATCTCAAGCCTGGTGTGATATGCAGATGGTGTAATATTTTGAGCTGAGACTCCTTCGTTCTATTATAGACTGAAATTTTATTGGCATTTTCCTATATATTACCCCAGGTATCTTCATCAATACTGACTGCAAAGTCATTTTCCCAAGATCGCACAATCTCTGATATACTTGCACAGCATCTAGAACACAAAGGGCTGGATTCTACCTTTCCCAGCTGCGTGTTTCTCGGCAGCAAGAGGAGGAGCACCGTTCGCTGGCAGCGGGATTCTCTGTTCCCACTGCTTTCAATGAGATTTCCCACTGAAGACACCCCATGCCACCAGGAAACCTGCAGGCTGGGGTGTGCTGTGACGGGGCCAGGGAATCCTGCTGCCGATGAACGGCCGGAGAATTCCGGCCAAAGTGTCATAAAGCTTGCTGATTAATTGCTTAAGTTCACATAAATCAGGGTTTTTTCCACCTGGGAAACTGAAGCTCAAGATGCATAGTTGTCTTATTAAGGATCAAAATGCTCTCAGTTCATTTTTTTCTCTGCAGAAAGCAGTCAACTGCTTTTGATGTGGTCCAAGAGCTGTCACTCATAGCTAGATGTTTATAAACATTGCAGTACGTTACACAGCAGGGTACTTGAGATCCACTGATACATGAAGGGAAATGAAATCAAACAATCCAGACCGCAAGCTAAAGGCAAGCTGCCAATCACAGCCTACTAAAATCAATTTTACATTCTTTTAAATGAAACCCTTGCAGACCAAGGATCTGAGGGGATTTAAACCCAGCTGATGTGGTTTTCGCTGTTTAGGAATTTACAGGTACTGCTTTTTCTGCCTGAGCCAGTAGGTGTAGGTCACAGGTGAGTTTTAAAGCAGCAATTTTGTTTTTAAACTATCTTTGTCTGGATTGCTCTCCAGCTTCCAGGCAGGGGTTTCTGTAATAAGTCTCTGGTGGGGGTCTCTCTAAGGGGAGGTCACTTAGGGGTTCTCTTATGGGGGCTGTCTCTTATGGGGGCTGTCTCTTATGGGGGCTGTCTCTTATGGGGGCTGTCTCTTATGGGGGCTGTCTCTTATGGGGGAGGTCTCTTATGGGGGAGGTCTCTTATGGGGGAGGTCTCTTATGGGGGAGGTCTCTTATGGGGAGGTCTCTTATGGGGGAGGTCTCTTATGGGGGAGGTCTCTTATGGGGGAGGTCTCTTATGGGGGAGGTCTCTTATGGGGGAGGTCTCTTATGGGGGAGGTCTCTTATGGGGGAGGTCTCTTATGGGGGAGGTCTCTTATGGGGGAGGTCTCTTATGGGGGCTGTCTCTTATGGGGGCTGTCTCTTATGGGGGAGGTCTCTTATGGGGGAGGTCTCTTATGGGGGAGGTCTCTTATGGGGGAGGTCTCTTATGGGGGAGGTCTCTTATGGGGGAGGTCTCTTATGGGGGAGGTCTCTTATGGGGAGGTCTCTTATGGGGAGGTCTCTTTTGGGGGAGGTCTCTTTTGGGGGAGGTCTCTTTTGGGGGAGGTCTCTTTTGGGGGAGGTCTCTTTTGGGGGAGGTCTCTTTTGGGGGAGGTCTCTTTTGGGGGAGGTCTCTTTTGGGGGAGGTCTCTTTTGGGGGAGGTCTCTTTTGGGGGAGGTCTCTTTTGGGGGAGGTCTCTTTTGGGGGAGGTCTCTTTTGGGGGAGGTCTCTTTTGGGGGAGGTCTCTTTTGGGGGAGGTCTCTTTTGGGGAGGTCTCTTTTGGGGAGGTCTCTTATGGGGAGGTCTCTTTTGGGGAGGTCTCTTTTGGGGGAACAGGCAGGTGGAGAGGGAGAACGCGACGGTCTGGAAGACCGTCCTACTGACCCTCCGGTCCAGGAATCTCCCGACCTCCCATTGGCAGGAAGTCCTCCCCGACGCGCTCCATGCTATTAGGTCCCTTCTATGCACAGCCACCAACCAGACCCCTCACGAATGGATATTTGTTTTTTCTAGGGGCACTACCACGGGGGTTTCGCTCCCAGCATGGTTGAAGACACCGGGCCCGGTTCTCCTCCGGAAGCACGTCCGGGCACACAAAACTGACCCACTCGTAGAAAGAGTGCTCCTACTCCACTCGAACCCCCTTCATCGAATACCCTGACGGCCGTCAGGACACTGTTTCCCTTCGGGACCTGGCGCCTGCAGGATCCAACACCACCACCACTACCGCCGAGGTACCCCTCACACTGCACCCCACCCAACCCTTCACGCCCTGCGCCCCTGCACCTACAGGTTCACTGCCCGTGCTCCGCGCCTATAGGTTTCCGGCGCTCCCCGTCGCCCGTCGAACCAGTCGGATACGAAGCTCGGACCGAATCACCCCTGGAGTCCACTATCGTACACTCGCCGACCGCCCCCACCCAGCCACCCGAAGAGACTGCAACCCCTGTGCTCCGCCGATCGCTGGACCGGCTCAATTTGTAGACCGATCACCCCCGCCGGACTTGATTTTTTTTTACAGGGGGTGAATGTGGTGAATTATAAACCTAGTAATTCACACTGTGTTGTATTATATGTATTGTGTCCTTGTGGGCTCTGTATACGAGCCGTTGCACGGCTCTGCCCATAGGGGAAGATGAGGAGTTTGTACTGGGCTCCACCCTTGGCTCAGCCCATGACTCCTCCCACTAACCGGAAGTATAAAGCTCTGCAGTCGTGAGCCTGCTGCCAGTTGTTCACTTCCAATCACGTGTCTTGTGAATTGATGGTCACATCAGACTGATTAAATTACATACAAATTACAACAATTTTGCAGCAACTTACCAAGATGAAAAAGTACCAGGCCTGTGGTACTCCATATTGCCCAGGGAAAACAGCTTCCACATACCAGGTAACCAAATTGTAACCGAGTGAATCAAATAGCAGCATTGCCATTGAGTGAGCAATTGTGAAATTGTCATCCACACTGACTGGCGAGTTCATGTTTGACCACCTGATACCCGAACCTTCGAACACAAAAGGAAATCAGAAAATAAACTTTTGACAGAGAATACTTAAGCCATTAGCAGCAGCAATTAATGCTCCATGAATTAACTGAGCCTTTGCCCAATGATAGTGTGTGAAGGTCACAAGAACCATTATTACAATTATTTGCAATTCTCGTTTTGTACATTCCTTCCCTGCTCCCCCCTTGATGATGGACCTCTGCAAAAATCAATCTGAACCCAACTATTATTTTAAAAACCATTGCTTATCAAACAATAAGGAAGGCCAGAGATACACCAGAGCTCATACTGAGCTTCATTTACAGCAGCCTTTGTAAGAAACAGTGCGTGTCCACATATAATCAGAGAAAATTGAGCACATTTCCTGTTTGGAGAGACTTTGCATTGTCTCATTGTCCATAAAGATATAATTTCTTTAAATTCATTCTGCATGGGCTAATGAAAAAACAGATGCTACAAATTGCTTAATACAAAGTTGTGGGGATGAAGCAGCTGCTGCGTGAACTGTGTGTGTCTGACCATGTGTGAAGGCGAGGCAATGCAAGAGGGGCGGGGGGATTGTGGCAACAAGAGAAAGGCTGAGGCATTGGGAGAGAGGCTGATGCAGGGCAAGAGTGAGAGAAACAGCATGAGAGGAGACGAGGCTGTGCAAAAGAGAGTCGGGCAGTCAAGAGCGGTCAAGAGAGGGCGAGGCGCCATCAAAGAGGGATAAAGAGGGTCAGGAAGTGTGAGAGAGGGTGAGGCAATGTGACAGTGGGGAGCAAGACAGTGCAAGAGAGACAGTGAGAGAGTGAAAATAGTAGGAGAGAGTAAGAGAGGGGAGCACCCAGATGTGGACAGCTGCACCTAAAAGAGCATGCGCCGCAGAGGAACATCCTGAGACAAACAACAGCACTGAAAAGAGTGGGAGCAATGTGAACCCGGAAACAGGCAGCAGAATCTAAAAGAATAGGAGAGGGGAGGACCAAGGGACAGATGGCAGCATCTAAAAGGGCAGAATAGAGAAGGTCCCAGAGTCTGACAGCAGCACCTAAAAGAGCTACCCAATCGGTGGCTTTAGAGCAAACTGACTGTGCTCCGGGTAAAATCTAATTGTGACACCACAGGAAAACATGTATTTGATTGGTTTATCTTTCAAAACTCTGGTAATTTTAGTATTGGAAGGTTTTCTTAATAGTAAAGCTTATTAGATTGACTGGTGAGTGTTTCCTATTTATCTTAACTTACAAATTTCAATTGAGGTAAGTAGAGCATGTATTGAAATAATAGAATATAAGCGCACGCAGAACTAGAGATGTTCGTTAAAATTTACTCAGAAAAGTAATGAAGGAACTAATTAAACATCATAAAGATGGCAGGCAGGTAATCTGTGACAGTTGCAGGTTGTGGGATCTCCTGTTCGTCAGTGTGATCCAAGTCAAACAGATCTGCAGTAAGTATTAGCAGTATGTATATCTCCAGTAAGAATCCGGTGCTGGTCTGCGTCAACAGAAGACCTTCTATGTGACTGCTTGGAGTCAGTGAACTGGTCCATATTCAAGAACTCAGCAACCAGCCTAAACGGGTGTACCGCCACAGACAAAGATTTCATCAGCAAGTGCGTAGAAGACTGCTTGCCAAAGAAGGTAGTACATACATTCCACAAACCGGAAAGCATGGTTTAATCTGGAGATTCACTCCTTACTAAAGGCCAGGTCTGAGGTGTTCCAGACAGACGACCCTGACCTATACAAGAAATCCAGGTACTACCTCCGCAAAATCATCAGGGATGCCAGGAAACAATACCAGCCTGAAGCGAGAGTCACAGACTAATGTCATGCACTCTCGTTAACTGTGACAAGGCTTAAACACCATAACGGGCTATAATGCAAAACCAAGTAGAATCTCCTGCAGCAACACAGCCCTCCCCGACGAACTCAATGCATTCTATGCTCAGTTAGAGCAAGAAACCATCAAATCATTGTCAACTGCCCAGCAGCCTCGGACACACACATACCTACCGTCATAGCTTCCGAAGTCGGAGCCACCTTCTTGAAACTGAACCCTCGGAAAGGGACGGGTCTTGACGGGGTCCCTAGTCGTGCACTCAGATCCTGTGCGGACCAACTGGCGGATGTGTTTGCGGACATCTTCAACCTCTCCCTATTCCGTTGCGAGTTTCCCATCTGCTTCAAGAAGATCACCGTCATACTGATGCTAAAGAAGAACCAGACAAAGTGCCTCAATGACTACTGTCCGGTGACCTTGACATCACTCAATATGAAGTGCTTCAAGAGGGCGGTCACATCAACTCAATACTCCCAGAATGCCTTGATCCACTGCAATTTTCATACTGCCATAACCAGTCCACAGCAGACGCCATCTCCTGGCCCTACACCCAGCCTGGAACATCTCGACAACAAGGACTCCTATGTCAGACTTCTATTTATCAGCTACAGCTCCACCTTCAACACCATAATCCCAACCAAGCTGATATCAAAGCTCTAAAACCTAGGACTTGGCTCCTCCCTCTGCAACCGGATCCTCAACTTCCTGACCCACAGACAACAATCAGTAAGGATAAACAACAACACCTCCTTCATGATAGTCCTCAATACCAGCCCCCGCAAGGCTGCATACCTAGCCCCCTACTCTATTCCAGATGATGGCGCCGGAGCGAGGCGACTCTCTGCAGGCTCTCCCCAACAGATCCACTTTTAACTTTATTTATACTCGTTCTAACCTTTTAAAAATTAATTCTAAAGCTAACATTATTACTAACCTCTGTCTTTTATCCTGTCTTGCAGGCCTGAAGATCCTTAGAGTCCCTTGGAGACCTTGTGACCCGACCCGACCTGACCTCCGTGACCTGGAAGAAGATCGGGCCCAAACCGGAAGTGAAGCCCCGACCTCGATTTGGAGCTGACCCGGGCTTCGGAGCTCCAAACCCGGCCTAACAACCGACGCAAGCCCCCAGATCGCCCGGCCTTGTCCCCGGAGCTCCCGACCCGACCCCCGACGGCAAGACACGGCTCAACGCGACCCCGAGAGACCCGCCCAGCGACCCGACCCGGAGAGGCCCGCCCAGCAACCCGACCTACCTGGTGATGGAAGAAAGAAAAATCCACATGGAGGCCCCACCGTGCTGACTTCAAGATCCGACCCCAGGAGCGCCCAGGAAGGGAACAGACCATGGGACCTAGCCCAATCTGCCCCAGGAAGCCCCTGCCCACGACCCAGGACCCCAGAAACAACGGAGACCGCGCGCGAGGACCCGAACACGCTGCAAGGTATTCCCGCGCCCGCAGAACGCCGGGACCCATCCGGATCACAGACTCACCCCCCCAGCAACCCCTCTACCTCAACCAGCGCCCGGGGCCCTGCCAGACGCGACCCCGGAAATGTAAACAGTGCCCTGGACCTCGCTAGCGCCCTGGACCCTGCCAGACGCAACCACCTACCTTCCACAAGGGCTGACGTCTCTCATCGGATCCCAGGATCATCCAGCAGCAGCCGCCGACCGAGAAAGCGAGGGAAACGCAGCGGTCTGCAGGTTAGACTGAAGGAACGCGGTTTCAAGACCCCTCTCCCCAGCATACTACTGGCAAACGTCCAAGCGATTGAAAACAAGCGGGATGAACTTAACGCCAGACTTACCTCTCAGAGGGAAGTAAGAGACTGCTGTGTGCTCTGTTTCACAGAGACATGGCTCACCCCCGCCTCACCGGACTGTGCCATACAACCTGAAGGCTTCTCTATTCACCAGGGCGGACCGCACGGCATCTTCAGGCAAAGCGAAGGGTGGAGGGGTTTGCCTCCTCATCAACTCCTCCTGGTGCTTGGATGTGGTGACCCTGGCGACCTACTGCTCCCCAGACCTGGAATACCTGACCGTAAAGTGCCGCCCATACTATCTTCCACGTGAGTTCACTTCAGCCATTATCACAGCGGTCTACATCCCACCCCAGGCAGAAGTGAGGAAGGCGCTGGATGAACTGTACACAGTCATAAACAACCATGAAACAGAACACCCGGAGGCCCTGTTCATTGTGGCCGGAGACTTCAACAAAGCCAACCTCAAGAGTGTACTGCCAAAATTCCACCAGCACATCTCCTGTACCACCCGGGGCGACAACACTCTTGACCACTGCTACTCAAAAATCAAGGGCGCCTACCGTTCCATCCCCCGACCGCACTTTGGGAAATCAGACCATAAGACTGTGCTCCTTCTCCCGGCTTACAAGCAGAAACTCAAGCGGGAGAATCCAGCTAAGAAGGTTGTGCAGTGCTGGTCTGAGGAGACAGAAGAGCTCTTACGTGACTGCTTGGAGACAGTGGACTGGTCCATATTTAAGAACTCAGCGACTAACTTAAATGAGTATGTCACCACCGTCACAGACTTCATCAGCAAATGTGTGGACGACTGCGTGCCAAAGAAAGCAGTACGTACGTTCCCCAACCGGAAACCATGGCTCAACCGCGAGATTGACTCCCTACTGAAGGACAGATCTGAGGCGTTCAAGGCAGACGACCCTGTCCTATACAAGAAATCCAGGTACGACCTCCGCAAAGCCATCCGAGATGCCAAGAGAGAATATCAAACTAAGCTAAAGTCACAGACAGACTCTCGGCGGTTGTGGCAAGGACTAAGCAACATAACGGGCTACAAAGCGAAGCCGAGCAGTATCTCTGGCAGCAGTGCACCCCTCCCCGATGAACTTAACGCATTCTATGCTCGGTTTGAGCAGGTAACCAACAACCCGCTATCGAGTGCCCCAGCAACCCATAATTCACCCATACCCACCATCACAGTTTCCAAAGTCAGATCGGCCTTCCTGAAAGTGAACCCACGGAAGGCGATGGGCCCGGACGGGATCCCTGGTCGTGCACTCAGAACCTGCGCGGACCAGCTGGCAGAGGTTTTCACAGACATCTTTAACCTATCCCAACTCCACTCCGAGGTCCCCACCTGCTTCAAGAAGACCACCATCATACCGGTACCAAAGAAGAACCAGGCAACGTGCCTCAATGACTACCGCCCGGTGGCCCTGACGTCAGTTGTAATGAAGTGCTTTGAGAGGCTGATCATGAAGCGCATCACCTCCATACTCCCGGAACGCCTTGACCCACTTCAATTCGCATACCGTCGCAACCGGTCCACATCAGACGCCATTTCCCTGGCCCTACACTCATCCCTAGAGCATCTCGAAAACAAGGACTCCTACATCAGACTCTTATTTATTGACTACAGCTCCGCCTTCAACACCATAATCCCAGCCAAGCTCATATCAAAGCTCCAAAACCTAGGACTTGGCTCTCCACTCTGCAACTGGATCCTTGACTTTCTGACCAACAGACCACAGTCAGTAAGAATGAACACCAACACCTCCTCCACAATAGTCCTCATCACCGGTGCCCCGCAAGGCTGCGTACTTAGCCCCCTACTCTACTCCCTGTACACACACGACTGCATGGCAAAACTTGGTTCCAACTCCATCTACAAGTTTGCTGACGATACGAGCATAGTGGGCCGGATCTCGAACAACGACGAGTCTGAATACAGGAGGGAGATAGAGAACCTAGTGGAGTGGTGCAACGACAACAATCTCTCCCTTAATGCCAGCAAAACTAAAGAGCTGGTCATCGACTTCAGGAAGCATAGTACAGTACACACCCCTGTCAGCATCAACGGAGCCGAGGTAGAGATGGTGAGCAGTTTCAAATTCCTAGGGGTGCACATCACCAAAAATCTATCCTGGTCCACTCATGTCGACGCTATCACCAAGAAAGCACAACAGCGCCTTTACTTCCTCAGGAAACTAAGGAAATTTGGCATGTCCACATTAACCCTTACCAACTTTTACAGATGCACTATAGAGAGCATCCTCTTGGGCTGCATCACAGCCTGGTATGGCAACTGCTCGGCCCAGGACCGCAAGGAACTTCAGAGAGTCGTGAATACCGCCCAGTCCATCACACGAACCTGCCTCCCATCCATTGATTCCATCTACACCTCCCGCTGCCGGGGGAAAGCAGGCAGCATAATCAAGGATCCCTCCCACCCGACTTACTCACTTTTCCAACTTCTTCCATCGGGCAGGAGATTCAGAAGTCTGAGAACACGGACGAACAGACTCAAAAACAGCTTCTTCCCCACTGTCACCAGACTCCTAAATGACCCTTTTATGGACTGTCCTCATTAACACTACACCCTGTCTGCTTCATCCGATGCCAATGCTTATGTAGTTACATTGTATATCTTGTGTTGCCCTATTATGTATTCTCATGTATTTTCTTGAATTCTGTTCAATTCCCTTTTCTTCCCATGTACTGAATGATCTGTTGAGCTGCTTGCAGAAAAATACTTTTCACTGTACCTCGGTACACGTGACAATAAACAAATCCAATCTAATCCAATCCAATATTCCCTATACACACATGAATGTTGTGGCAAAATCTGGCTCAAATTCTACTTACAAGTTTGCTGATGTCAAGTGGGTTGGATAGCGAACAACGATGAGTCAGAGTTGAGGAGGGAGATTGAGAACCTAGTGGAGTGGTGTAACAACAACAATCTCTCCCTCAATGCCAGTAAAACTAAAGAGCTGGTCATTGACATCATGGTGCAAAGTACGTACACATCCCTGTCTGCATCAATGGTGCCGAGGTGGAAATGGTTGACAGCTTCAAATTGCTTGGTGTGCACATCACCAACAATCTGTCCTTGTCCACCCAAGTCGATGCTACGATCAAGAAAGCATAACAGTGCCTATACTTTCTCAGGAAACTCAGGTAATTCAGCATATCCACATTGACTCTTACCAGTTTTTACAGATGTACCATAGAAAGCATTCTATCTGCCTGCATCACAGCCTGGTATGGCAATTACTCAGCCCAAGACTGTAAGAAACTATACAGAGTTGTGAACGCAGCCCAGTCCATCACGCAAACCCACCTCCCATCCATTGACTCTGACTACACCTCCCCTGCCTTGGGGAAACGGGCAGCATAATCAAAGACCCCTCCCACCCGGGATGTTCACTCTTACAACTTCTTCTATTGGGCAGGAGATACAAAAGTCTGACTATAACCACAAACAGATTCAAAAACAGCTTCTTCCCCACTGTTACCAGACTCCTGAATGACCCTCGTATGTACTGACCTGATCCCTTCAAACATCTTCTCCACTGAGTAATACTGCAGTCCTGTATGCTTCACCCAATGCCTGTGTCTATGTATTTACATTGTGTATTTATGTATGCCCATGTTTTTTTCATGTATGGAATGATCTGTCTGGACTGTACGCAGAACAATACTTTTCACTGTACCTCAGTACACGTGACAAAAAAACAAATCCGATCCAATCCAAATTTGCAGCTGGAGGAACACCAGCTCGGAATCGGTGAGCTGGAGGCCAAGCGTCAGACACTGTGATGCATCAGTGAGAGGGAAAGTGACCTGTACATTTTATTCCAGGAGACAGTCACACCCTTAGGCTATGCTTCTCATTTGCATAGTGGTCAGAGGCAGGAGGGTGTGACTGCAATGAAGAGGTCAGGGGTTTGAGGGGTAGAGTGAATGAACCTAAGCCGTTGCAATTATCCAATAGGTTCCAGGTTCTTGTAGCTTGTGGGGATGAAAGTGGGAGTTGCAGCGTGGATGAGCGAACTAACCATGACACCATGATACAGGAAGCTACTCCAATGTGGTGAGTTAATGGGAATGTAGCGATTGTGGGGGACAGTATAGTCAGGGGGACAGACACAATCACTTCAGTAGAGAGTGAGATTCCAGAAGGCTGTGCTTCCTGCCTGGTGCCAGGGCTCAGCACATCTGTTCTGGGTTGTCATTGTCCATGTAGGTACAACTGAAAAGGGGAGAACTAGGAAAGAGGTTCTGCTTAGAGAATATGCATATCTAGGGGGCTAAATTAAAAAGCTGAGCCTCAAAGGTAATAATCTCTGGATTGTTACCTGAGCCACAAGCAAATTGGCAGAGGGTAAAAAAGATTAGAGAATGACATGCGTGGCTCAAAGATTGGTGTAAGAGAAATGGTTTTCAATTCCTGAGGGACTGGAACCAGATTTAGGGAAAGTGGGAGCTATAGTGTTGCAACAGTCTTCACCTGAATCATGCTGGGAGTGATTTTCTGGCAAATCATATAACTTGGGTGGTAGAGAAGGCTTTAAACTAAATAGTGGGGACTGTGGTGTTCTTTGTGTTGCTTATTTCAGGATGGTTGGCGTAGTGTTCACAAAGACAATAAAATAGCTTTAACTTAAACAAAGCTATAAATCTACTAACTTGGATTCGAAATGTACTCCTGAAGAATACACATCCCCTTTCTTTGTAAAAAAAAATTATTATAACATTGGTTGTGACATTTTCTTTAATCATTACATTTCAGGTGTGACTCTGACTATTAGCTAGTATTTATCATAAACTCGCTGTAATCCTGTACATTAATTTGTAAATAATTGCTGCATCACTTGGATGAGCAAATGTCTCATTATACAGTCATCACAGATTAAGTCTCTCCGGCAGTCTTCTTCTCGTCAATCTTCTTAACGGAATGTTCAAGGTATTCGATTGCTCTGCCACATTGTCTTGCTGTATTGGTGCTAAGTAAGGATTTGGAAAGGCAATGTCTTTGAATATGTTATCAGGTGCTATAATATTTGGATGCGGAGGTTGAACTTTATGCTTGATATGTAGCAATGCTCGTCTGTTTCTCCTGAACAGTGATCTCTGTTCTGTTTTGACAAAGTATGTCCTTGGTGTTACTTTTGCAACGTGTTGCCATCCTCCTTCTGGATTCTGAATTCATACAAATTCACCGTTTTTAAGTTCAGACAGACGTTTGGTTTGTTTATCATAGTCTTCTTTTTTGCTTCCTTTTCGTTGCTATGATACGTTCCTGTATCTCTCGGTTATCCATTTCAAGAATGGTGATCTCAGGTAATGTGGTGCAAAGTCGTCTGCTCATTAACATCTGAGCAGGTGATAGTCCAGTTGACAGTGGTGCCATTCTGTACGCCAACAGCGCCAACGATGTCTTGACCATCATCAATTGCTTTGAGGAATAACTTCTTTATTATCCCTACTCCTTTCTCTGCTTTTCCATTTGACTGAGGGTAACATGGGCTTGAAGTAGTATGATTGAAGTTGTATTGCTCTGCAAACTGTGTCCACTCCCAACTCAGAGAAAATGTTAAGCATGCAAAAATTAATTTTATTGCCTTTATCACCGACATGGCAGTCGAATCGGTCAGCATCATCACCTCTGGAAAGTTGGAGTAATAGTCTATGACCACTAGATAGTCATGACCCTGGAAATAGAATAAATCCATGCCCACTTTGCTCCGCGGACTGGTAACGATTTCCATTTCTTTCATGCTTTCTTTGCTCTGTGCTGGCTGATGCATCTGGCAAATTGTACATGCTTGAACATTTTGGCTAAATTCTCTGTTTATTCCGGCCAATACACCGACTGTCTGGCTCTTCTACGAGACATCTACGTGGGGCAGCACGGTAGCATTGTGGATAGCACAATGGCTTCACAGCTCCAGGGTCCCAGGTTCGATTCCGGCTTGGGTCACTGTCTGTGCGGAGTCTGCACATCCTCCCCGTGTGTGCGTGGGTTTCCTCCGGGTGCTCCGATTTCCTCCCACAGTCCAAAGATGTGCTGGTTAGGTGGATTGGCCATGATAAATTGCCCTTAGTGTCCAAAACTGCCCTTAGTGTTGGGTGGGGTTACTGGGTTATTGGGATAGGGGGAGGTGTTGACCTTGGGTAGGGTGCTCTTTCCAAGAGCCGGTGCAGACTCGATGGGCCGAATGGCCTCCTTCTGCACTGTAAATTCTATGATTTCTATGACCCTCTTGAATCTGCTGCAGAATCCCTAAACATAAACTGGCAGGGATCACAATCCTATCTCCCTTGAGCAGAAACCATCTACTGCACAAAGATCACTTCTTATATCTTGAAAGGCAGATCGACATCTGGTAGGACATCCTTCTTTTAGGTATTGTTCCAGCTTCCAGAGCATCAAATCCTTTTTAAGTTTCGGCTTTGTTTAGACTTCATTTTTTGGTCAGGCACTAGTATCACCTTGGTCAGGAAACAGGCTTGAGATTCCACTATTTGGACTATCTCGGGTTCTGATGTTTCAGCATCAGTGATTGTCTTGAATTCTGATGTGTCAGCATCAGTGGTAGCTTTGAAGAGGTTGTCCGCAACACCTATGTGTTTCCTTGACTTGGCCGGCTCAAGTACTGGTCTAGTGAACTATTTCAACCAGCTGCAATTGTTCACAAGCATCCACTCCAATTAATGATGATTTCTTGATGGGTATCTCGATGTTCCCATTCTTAAGAAGACAGCAAGATCCTCTGTGACTATTGTGTTACCGTTGTAATCTGTGAGCCTACAAGTGGATTGCTTTATTAGAGGTTCCTTATTAGCATGCCTGAAAGATCGTCCCGTGAGAATATTTGCGTGTGCTCCTGTGTCAATTTTAAATGGTATTCGTTTTCCATTTATTTCCAATGAGACAGTCCACTCCTTAATTATCTTCATGAGCTCTTGTACTGACCGGTTTCTCATTTCGATCCAGTAAATTAATCCTAGTGACTGCTTCAATCATGAAAGTATCCGAAAGTGAATATGGCGAGCAATCCTCACTATCCATTACGATGATGGATTTTTTTCTCTTTCTTCTTAACACTTTGGATCTGTCTGAAATCACTGTAGGACTTTTAAAATTTGGTTACTGGAGAAGCTGCTGAGAAATGACACTGTGCTCCAAAGTGATTCAATGTGCAACAATTGGAACAGTGTTTGCCTTTTGCTGGACAATTTTTTTTACGGTGGGCGTAGCCACAGCATGTGCACGTCATCACACTTGTGACATCACCTTCAAAATGGCCGCCGGCCATTGTATGCATCTTTCTTTGCTGCGACACAGCATTAATGGCGTCAGCCACGTTTCCCGATTTCACGCTCTTTTCTTTTGCCACGAACTCTGCATAGTCACTCGATGCCTGTTCACTGGCCTTGCACATATTAATCGCATCTTCAAGGGGTAGAACCGGTCGCCTTAGCATTTTCTCGTACAAATGTTCATCATTTATCCCGAACACAACTTGATCACGCAGCATAGAATCGGAGGCTCAGGAAAAATTACAGGACTGCCCTCGCAACTTAAAGCTGTTATGAAAGAATAATCTGACTCCCCTCTTAATTGCAGCCGTTTTCTGAACATGTACTTCTCATAGAACTGTTGTATCACCATGTTGCATTTATTTTTATCCTCATCAGCACTGAATTCAAACAAATTAAAACGTTCTAATGCTTGCGGTCCAGCCAAATTTAATAAGAATACTATTTTCTTTGGTCTGAGGCACTTTCAAGCCTGGAGGCAGAAAGGAAACGTTTAAACTGCTACTTAAAGAAAGCCCAGTTCTGGCATAGTTTACCGGGTCCCCTGAAGTGGTCAGGCTTCTTGAGACCTTCCATGTTCTGATTAGTCTTCGTCGTAGATTTCCAGAGTTCTGTAGCTTCTGGATTGCTTCTTCAATCTCCTAATGCTATTCTTTCCTAATCTAACTTTTGTTCACTAATAGAAATAGAAACCTGATATGATGTGGTGTGCTTTGAGTTGCTTATTTCACGATGGTTGGCGTAGTGTTCACAAAGACCATAAAATAGCTTTAACTTAAACAAAGCTATAAATTTATTAACACTACTAACTTGGATTCAACATGTACTCCTAAAGAATACACAGTTGATTAATAATATCTAAACTACACTCATCTACAGCTAATCTTGTACTGGTTTAAACTATGATCTTCACTCACTTACACTATCTGTACTTCTAACTCTCACTAGCTAACTCCTGCACACATTCTCCCACAAGGCTTAGCATCATTGCCTTATATAGTTGTAACTGTAGCTCCCTCTAGTGGCTACTCTCGACACCTCATTAACCCTTAGAATAGTACAGCACAGAACAGGCCCCTCGGCCCTCGATGTTGTGCCGAGCAATGATCAACCCACGCAACCCGTATACCTGCAACCCAACAATCCCCCCATTAACCTTACACTACGGGAAATTTAGCATGGCCAATCCACCTAACCCGCACATCTTTGGACTGTGGGAGGAAACCGGAGCACCCGGAGGAAACCCACGCACACACGGGGAGGACGTGCAGACTCCACACAGACAGTGACCCAGCCGGGAATCGAACCTGGGACCCTGGAGCTGTGAAGCATTGATGCTAACCACCATGCTACCGTGAGGCCCCTTGCAGTTCTGACAGTTATGATAATACCACAGGGACAAGGAATCATGTGAGGGAAGCGTGACACATTAAAGAGAGAGGTAAGGGCAAGAGAGCAAGGCAGCAATAAGAGAATTGATTATCTGAGTGTGGCAGAGGGGGTCATGATATAAATACTTAAAAGTGAACCAGCAAATAAGGCTAGAGCTTGCACAAATAATAAAGACAAATTAAAAGGCACTCTATCTGATGCACACATTATTCCCAACACGGCAGATAAATTGACGGTATAATTGGGAGTAAACAGGTACAATCTAATTTGCAGTTATGGAGACGTGCAGTTATAGCTGCAGGATGACCAAGGCCGGAAAGGATATTCAATATTTAGGAAGGATAGGGAAACAGGAAAAGAAGATGGTGTCACACTGTTAATAACGGATGGGATCAGTATATTAGTGAGAGAGGACCCTAGATTGGAAGATTGTGAAGAAGTGGGTATTATTCAGAAAGTATTTTTGGGTCTATTGTGGTATTCTGTGAAGCGGACTTGTGGGGGCTGTGTGTGTGTGTGTATGTGTTTCTGTGTTGCCAAGTTGGATGTTCCAGAAGTTAGACAGGGGTAGAAATTTGTATTATGTAACAAAGAAAGTTTGTTGTGATCTGTTGTTAAAATTCAAAGGGAATGAAGAAGGGATTACAACTTGCAAAAGGTCATAAGTAAATAAGGTGAGTTACTACATTTTATTTTACGCAAAAGTAGTGGCCATAGTCGAACATAAAAGATCTTTCAATTCTTGGAAAGATAAATTTTAAAGGAAGATAAGAACAATGGGAAAAGACGAAAGAGAAAATAGTATTTAAAGAGAGGTTAGGAACTGGGTTTTTTAGAAAAAAATGTATTGAGGCATTTATAATTTTTCACAATTTTAAACATCAGATTTCAACAAGAACAAAACAATATAACCAACACACCCCCCCAGTAACAAACGCCAGCCTACATGGCTCACAGACAGTACCACCTTCCCCAGCCCCCCTTCTGTTGGTTCTCCTGCCTTTACTCACCCCCCCATGCCTCCCCTTCCCTCACCCCCGCTGACAGATTGATTTTTCTCAAAGACGTCGATGAATAGCTGCCATTCCGAGCAAACCCCTGCAGCGAACCCCTCAAGGCAAATGTACTTTTCTTGAGTCTGAGAAACCCTGCCATGTCGCTAACCCATACCCCCGACTTTGAGGGTTCCGAGTCCCTCCATCCTAGTAGGATCCGTCTCCGGGCCACCAGGGAGGCAAACGCCAGAACATCGGCCTCTCTCACCCCATGGGCTCCCGGATCTTCCAACACACCAAAGATTGCCACCTCTGGATTCGGCACCACCCTCAGCTTCAATACCTCTGACATGACATCAGCAAACCCCTGCCAGAAACCCCTCAGTCTCTGACATGCCCAAACATATGGACATGGTTCGCAGGACCCCGCACACAGTGCCCAACCCGTCAAAGAACCTGCTCATCCGGGCCACAGTTGGCATACCAGCGATTACCACGTATCGGTGCCCACACTGAGGCCCCCTCCAACCCCATGTGCTGCCTCCACTGCCACTGTCCCCACACCCTCAGGGCTGCCACTACTACAGAGAGAAAAATGGCCCTGTGCAAAGAGCCTTAACATAGTGAAAACGAACAATGGGAAAGAATAAACATGTTAATAAGGCACTTCCCCTGCCAGCTCTGTTTACCCATGTCACACTTGTTCAACTAAACTAACGTGGCCCTAA
The DNA here is from genome assembly GCF_902713615.1 of Scyliorhinus canicula. Taxonomy (NCBI): domain Eukaryota; kingdom Metazoa; phylum Chordata; class Chondrichthyes; order Carcharhiniformes; family Scyliorhinidae; genus Scyliorhinus; species Scyliorhinus canicula. Next base: position 29,634,261 of record NC_052160.1, read on the forward strand.
CCCTTCTCTTCCCCTCCCCCTCTCCACCCCCCTCTTCCCCTCTTCCCCCCCCCCCTCCGAGGCCTGACCTGCCAGGTCAGCCCTGCGCTTGGCCCTAGCCCGCCCCGCCCCACCTCCGACTCTCCCGTCCGAGCGCTCGGGCCCTCCCCCCACACACCAGGGACCCATTAACCTAATTGTATCCCACCGTGCCCTTTCAAGTCCCTTAACCAGCCCCGAGCCCATCCCCCTATCAGAGGACCTGATCTCCCGCCAAAAGGTACCAAGTGCAGGGCCCCCCCTCTCTCTCCGCCCCCCCCTCTCTCTCTCCCACCCCCCCCTTGTTGCAATCCCCCAAAACACCCTAAACAGTGCGCCCTCCAGCCCCCACTCTCTGTCCAGGCTGAAAACAATCTTGGATAAAACATTACAGTACAGGATAATTTAACAAACCGCCGCCACACAAAAGCTCTGAGAGCCCAGAGTCTTTTAGTTCAAGTCCAACTTCTTTTAATAAAAGTCCACACCTAATCAGAGCAAATTAGGTTAACAGACCACCGCCACTGTACAGCACTGAAAGAACTAAGTGCCCATTAGTTCAAGTCCAGTTTCTTATCTTTAATAAAATTCCAAACCTGTTCTGGTGTCTCCACTAGCCACTTTCTGACCATCACAATATTCGCTGCCCAATAGAAATTGATAACATTTGAAAGAGCCATCTCCCTTTCCCCCCATTCCCCTGCAGCACCTTCTTCACCCATGGGATTTTTCCCACCCAGACAAATCTCAAGATCACTGCATTCACTTTTTTAAAAACGCCTTGGGGATAAAAATTGGAAGGCTCTGAAAAACAAACAAAAACCTCGGGAGGACCGTCATTTTAAATGTCTGTACCTGCCCCGCCTACGACAATGGGAGCGCATCCCACCTCCGAAAGTCCCCCATCATCTGCTCCACCAGCCGACCTAAATTCAGCTTATGCAGCTGCTCCCATTCCCGTGCCACCAAGATACCCAAATACCGAAAGCTCCCTCTCACACCTTGAACGGCATCTCACCCAATCTCTCCTCCTATCCCCTTGCCTGAATCGCAAAGACCTCACTCTTACCCACATTCAATTTATACTCCGAAAACCGACCAAATTCCTCGAAAATCCCCAAAATCCCCCCCCCCCCCAAAGCGGGTCTGATATGTATAAAAGTAAATCATCCGCGGAAAGCGAGACCCTGTGCTCCAACCCCCCTCCCCGTACTATCCCCTGCCAGACCCTCGACGCTCTCAGTGCCAACAACTCAGGGCAAACAACAGTGGGGAAACTGGGCACCCTGCCTCTTCCCACGATGTAACCTGAAATAGTCTGATCTCACCCGGTTCTTCCACACACTCGCCACTGGTGCCTCATATAACAACTGGACCCAGTCTGCAAAACCCTGCCTAAACCCAAACCGTCCCAGGACCTCCTATTAGCATTCCCACTCCACCCAATAAAAGGCCTTCTCTGCGTCCATGGCCACCACCACTGCCTCTGTCGGCATCATGGTCACATTGAGTAACCTGCTAATACTGTTCACCAGATGCCTCCCGTTAACGAAACCCATGTGGTCCTCCCCTATTACACCCCCCCCCCCCCCCCCCCCCCCCCCACCGGGGGTACTCCCAGCTCCTTCGCCTCATTGAAGACCCTTACCAATAGCAGTCCCAACACCCCCGAGGACATCTTGTAAAATTCCACAGGGTACTCTTGTGGACCCGTGGCCTTACCCAATTGCCTCCAGCCCCTCCACTACTACCTATTCCCAGCCCAATTGGGGCCCCAGTCTCTCCACCAACTCCAACCTTCGGGAACTCCAACCCTTCCAGAAACTGCCTCATCCCCTCTTCTCTGGCTTGGGGTTCCGACTCGTACAATTTACTATAGGAGTCCCTAAACACCCCGTTCACGTCCACCGGGTCAAAGACCGTGTTCTCACCTGTGTCCTTCACTTTCCCAATCTCTCTCACTGCCTCTTGCTTCCTCAACTGGTGCGCTAACATCCTGCTCGCCTTCTCCCTATGTGCCCGAATCAAAATAAACTCCCCCTTGACCACTGCCTTCAGTGTCTCCCAAACCATACATGCCGAAACCTCCCCTTAAATATCATTAATCTCTATACAGTAGTCCCCCGTTATACCGCGCTCCGCAATACCGTGGTTCGCGATATACGGCGGGGAGGCTTATGGACCCCAACTGTCAGCTTCCCTCTCCGGATTAAAGTGAGCCAGCCGCTGAAATTGACACTGCCGGCTGAAATTGACACTGCCGGCTGCTCCTCTCTCACTGAGATTCAGTGAGAGAGGAGCAGCTCACACAGCCTTGCCTTTGAAACTGACATGCAGCGCAGGGTTTAAATTTATTAAAAAATCTATGCATGCGCTTCCCATTGTGAGTCTACGGGGGTCTGACCTGTCTGACGGGGAAGCGCATGCATAGATTTTTAAATACATTTAAAACCCCCATCGTGGATCTAATTAAAACAACCCACAGAAACTTACCAGGAACTTACAAGGTCTTGCTGTCTGCACCCCATCTGCCGCACGCACTTGCACCCTGCGCTGCATGTCAGTTTCAAAGGTAAGGCTGTGTGAGCCGCCCCCCCGTAGACTCACAATGGGAAGCGCATGCATAGATTTTTAAATAAATTTAAAACCCCCATCGTCGATATCCGCGGCTCGGATGCAACGCGGGTGGCTGTCTTGGACCCCAACACCCGCGTTATATAGGGGGACTACTGTATAACCCTAGATAGCCTTCTTCACCCACTCGCGCACCTCTTTCTCCGCCAATAGATCCACATCCAGCCTCCATTGCAGGCGCTGGGCCCCCCCCCCCCCCCTTTTGTTCACTCGTAGATCCACCCAGTGCAGGGCATAGTCCGACACCACTATTGCCGAATACTCGGTATCAACCACCCCTGCCAACAACGCGTCAAACACAAAGAAGTCTATTCGGGAGTACACCTTGTGCACATGGCAGTAAGACAAATATTCTTTCGCCCTCAGCCTCCCAAATCTCCACGGATCCCATGTGGTCCATGAACTCCAGAAGCTCCTGGATGTTGCTGACACGGTCCTCGACCTCAAGCTTGACCAGTCCAGTCTCGGATCCAGGACCGCATTAAAGTGTCCCCCCCCCCTTTATAATCAACAGGTCAGGGCTCCTTCCCGGCACCTGCCTCATAAATTCAACATCATCCAGTTCAGGGCATAGATGTTTACAAACATCACTGGCATCCTCTCCAGTTTCCCGCTCACCACAATATACCTTCCCCCAGAGTCAGCCACTATATTTCCCACCTCAAACGCTACCACTTATTGATCAAAATTGCTACCCTCTTTATTTTAGAGTCCAGTCCCTTCCTCAGTCTAGTCTGGTCTTCCACCTTCAGGTGAGTCTCCTGTAACATGGCCACATTTGTCGTTAATCTTTTTAAATGTGAGAACACACAGGCCATCTTGACCACCCACTCAACCCTCGCGTGTTCCACGTGATCAGCCTGGTCAGAGGACACCCTACCTACTTTCTCCTGGAGTCGCCTCTGCTGATCTCGCATCAGCCCCATCTCCGCTGCCATCGAGGCGAACTGCTCCTCGTGTTCCCCCACCACCTCCTTCGTCCTCTGGATCGCCTGACCCTGGGCCGCCAGCTTCACCTCCACGCGGTCGAACATCGCCTTAATCGAATCCACCGCCCGGATCAGGTCCTCCAGACTTTCCTTGCGTTGCTGGGTGAAATTCTCATTCCGGAAGTCCACCAGCTGCTCTGTTGACTACTGAGCCATCTGGGCTGATACCTACCCCCCCGCCAACTCCACATGCGTTGCTGGCACTGCACCAACTCTTACAGTCTGATTCCCTCTTTTGCGACTGCTTCTGGCCATCACGTCCATACACGAGTGGGTCAATCTCTTCCTCTCACTCTTCTGCACTTTTTGCCTCCTCACATCCACCCATTAACCGAAGAAATGGTCCGGGAAAAGGGTGACGAGCGGGAGCCACCAAATGTGTGACCATTCGCACAATGGCCGCCACCGGAAGTCCGTTAGGAGCTGTATTGGGTGTCACAATATAAGATCTCCTGGAGTCCTCTGTGCTGGGACAGAAAAGTGCCCATTTTTCCAGAAAGCAGGGTTTTGTTTCAAAGTTTTTTTGGAATTTCTATGGTAGAGTGGGAGTGAGAGAGAAGCCTTGTGACATATCTCCCATATTGCAACAGTGGGGTTGCCTTTTGGTAATATCGCTGGAATTTTTTATGGATTAAGTATCTATAAAGAGATTGTTGCCTCAAGAAGTGTTCATTGTAAGTTTAACAAAATGGGAATCTTTTTGAGGGAATGTTCTGTAAGACTAATTTTAACTGTATAAATGTAATATTGTGCTTACGATTTATTTTGTTCATAAATATTTCACTAAATATTTAAAATTTCCAAAATTTGTGGCCCTGACTTCAATGCATATATCCTCTGTGGTAAAATATAAAAAGTGTTGTGATAGCTTGCCAAGTTTCCCGTTGGCATTTGCCTGCTGTTTATAACAAGATCAAGCTGCAGCATCAATTTGGGTGGAGCCATAAAACAGCAAGGGGTAACAAACATTGGTAGGAGTTGTTTGTGGGGCATTGGAATTAGAGGTGCATGTGACAAGGGTAATACAGTAATCATGGGGAACTTCAATCTACATTTAGACTGGGTAAAATTAATCAGCACTAATGCTGCAGAGGACGAGTTCCTGGAATGTAAACAAGATGGTTTTCTACAACAATGTTGAGGAACCAACTAGAGAATGTGCTAATTTAGATCCCGTATTTAATGAGAACGCGCTAAATAATTATCTCTTTGTAAAGGAGCCTTTAGGAAAGAGTGACCATAATATATTGGACATTAAACCTGAAAGTGATGTTGTCCAATCTGAAACTGGGCTCTTAAATCTAGACAAAGGAAATTACAAAGGCATGAAGGGAAAATTGGCTGTGATAGATTGGGAAACTACATTAATAGGTACGATGGTGGACAGGCAAGGGCTAACATTGGAGTTATTGCATGATGTACAACAAACCTACATTCCTTTGAGGCACAAAAATTCAACAGGAAAGGTGATGTAACCATGGCTCAGAAGAGGTTAAGTCAAAGAAAAGGCTTACAATGTTGACAAACATAAAGTAATAAGCCGGAGGATAGGGAGCATTTTACAATTCAGCAAAGGACGACCAAGAAACTGATAAAGGAAAATAGAATATTAAAGTAAACAAGGGAGAAAAATAAAAATGAACTGTAAAAGTTTCTACAGGTATATAAAATGGAAAAGATTAGCAAAGGCAAATGTGGGCCTATACAGAGAGAGAGACAGTAGAATTGGAAATGGGAAATAAGGAAATGACAGAGATAATAAACAAATACTTTGGGCAGGATTTTCCATCGGCCGAGGTCGGAATCGCAAAACGCGATTGGGCGGAGAATCAGTTCCGACGGCAAAATCACGGCGGCGCTGATTTCACGCCAAATCACAATTCTCCATCGCCTTGACAGTAAACACCGATTGCATCGCATTAGTGGGCCTGAATCTGGTATTCTCCGTGGATTTGGCGATTCTTCGCCTCTGATGGGCCGAATTCCTGATGGCGAGGTTCACTTGTGCTTTTAAAAATTGTGAAACTGGCATTGCGGCTGATGAGGAGGAGAGAGAGTACAGAAAATGTCCAACCTCGCCATAGTTCGCTGACAGTTGTGTCACTGGCTGGGAGGCTTCTGCGAGGGCCGGGGGGACTAGCCAGAAGGACTGTGGGCACGGAGCACCATTGCCGCGGCCCGCAAGGCAGCCATGCAGCTGCGCACGCCACTGACTGCCCACTATGAACTTCGGGCCATAAATTGTATGGGTGACCCCCAGGGCACTCCCCTAGGTGCCCTCTGGCCCCAGTCAACCCATCAGAGGGATGGATGCGCTCCAGCACAACCAGTGCCATCTTGTTGGCTGGGATGGTATGTGCAGGGTGTGAAGTGTGTTAACGTGGCTGCAGCTTGTCAGCCTCCTGAGTGACAATCTCAGACCTGGCCAATCCTGCACCGTTTTTCAGTGGAGTCGGTTGTGTTCCACGTGGCATCGGTGCTAGCTCCTTAACAGGAGCTGAATCAGTCCAGGTGCGGCGCCAGTTTTGCTGTCATAGAACTCCATGAATCCTGCATTGGCAGATGCAAACAAAATTCGCCAGAATACTAGAGAACCAAGGAACTAGCAAGAATGAGGAAATTAAAGGAATTAGTTGACTGAAAGTTGATAATTCCAGGGCCTGATGATCTATATTGTTAAATCAATGAGTGAGGTGGCCATAGAGATAGTGGATACATTGGTGATCGTCTTCCAAAACGCTGTAGATTCTGGAATGGATCCTGCAGAATGAATGGTAGCAAATGTAACACCGCTATTTTAAAAAAGGAGGGAAGAGAAAATGGGGAGTTACAAATCTATTAGCCTCGCATCAGTGGTAGGAAAATGCTAGAATCAATGACAAAGAATGTGCTAATTATAAACTTGGAAAATAACGGTAGGATTAGGGAGACTCAACATCGCTTTCTCAAAAGAGAAATTATGATTAATAAGCTGTTGGAGTTTTTTGAGGAAGTAAGTAGCAAAATAGATAAGAAAGAACCAGTGGATGTGGTGTATTTGGATTTTGATAAGGTCCAACACAAGAGGTTAGTAAACAAAATGAGAGCACATGTGATTGGGGGTAATAATAGGCATGTATTGAGAATTGGTTAATGAACAGAAAACAGAGTTCATAAGATATAGGAACAGAATTAGGCCATTCGGCCCATCGGGTCTGCTCCGCCATTCTATCATGGCTGATATGTTCCTCATCTGCTACCTACAATATTACAGACCAGGAGCATGAATAACTGGGTCATTCTCAAGTTGGCAGGTTGGAGTACCACAAGGGTCAGTGCTTGGGACCCAACTATTCACAATCTAAATCAATGATTTGGATATAGGGACCAAATTTAATATTTCCAAGATTTCTGATGACACAAAACTGGCAGGAATGTGAGTTGTGAGAAGGATACAAAGAGGCTTCAAGAGGATTTTGACAGGCAAGAACATGGTATATAGAATATAAGTGGAAAAATGTAGTTATCCACTTTGGTAGGAAAAAGAGAAATGCAGATCACTTTTAAATGGCGAGAGATTAGGAAGTGTGGATGTACAAAGGGATCTGGGTATTCTCTTTCATGTTACTGAAAGCTAACATACAGGTGCAACGAACAGTTGGGGTGGCAAATAGTATGTTTGGCTTTATTGCAATAATTTGAGTTCAGGAGTAAAGAGGTCTTGCTGCAATTGTGCAGAGCCTTTGTGAGACTGCACCTGGAGTTCTGTAGTTTCTTTACCCAAGGAAGGACATACGTTCCAGAGGGAGTGCAATGAAGGCTCACCAGATTGATCCCGGACAGGACTTTACTATGAGGAGAGATTGAGACGACTGGAGCTTGTATGCTCTAGATTTTAGGAAAATTAGAGGTGATCTTATAGGATCCAAAAGGGTGGATGCAGGAAGAATGTTTTCCCTGGCTGGCTGATCAAGAACCAGGTGACACTTTCTCAGTATCTGCTGTAGGCCATTTATGACTGAGATGAGGAGGAATTTATTCACTCAGAAGATGGAAAATCTTTGGAAATCTCTACCTCAGATGGCTGTTGGGGTGGTAGGAGGGAGTCGTGCTCAATCATTGCGTATATTCAGGATCAATAGATTTCTGGATATTAAAGATAACAAGGGATACGGGATAATGATGGAAACTGGCTTACAGGTAGAAGATAGAAACAGGCTTGAGGGGCAAAATGGCCTACTCCTTTTCCTATTTCCTATGAGACAACGTGAGAGGGGCATGCAGCAGCAGGAGAGGGGGCAAGGGAACACATATAGCAATCAGGTTTATGAATCAATAAAATCAGGAGCTTTTGATGTATTTAATAACCATGGCTGCAGTTAATTGCTAGACTGTTGCTAAGTGCCTTTGCCAGGAACTCATAACCCATTGCTGCTTTATCACTTTAGTACAGTAATTCCAGCAATTTCATCACAGTATGATACATCATGCTGTCAACTGGTAACAACCATTGCATTATGTCCTTGAAACAATGAGGGAAAGTTTGACTTGAAAGCTGGCGGTACAGTCATATACGGCATTACTATCAGTAACAATTCAGGTCACTAATTTCTGCGTATAACAGATTATCTCCAGAGAAAACTGCAAAGGCCCATCTTTTTATCAGTGCTCAGTGTCAAGAGGTCTCAGTGCCTTAAGTGCTCAATAGATTCACTGGTCAGAAAAACAAGTCTAATAAATGGTCCAATGTCGGATAAGCACTCTCAAGGGCAGGTTAATGATAGGCGCAGCTGCAAAACTGTGGCCACTTCCAATAATGAGAGGACAGAGAGCTAAGCATCTGGAGGACAAGGGCAGTGTAAGAAAAGCCGTCAGAGGTAGATGACCATTCATGTAATGATTGTAGAAACTGACCTGGCTCTTTGGGACTAGAACTCGTTTAGAAAGTCAAAAGATAGGACTTGCATTTATGCAGCACCTTTTACGACCTAAAGACATCCCAAAGCATTTTACAATCAATGAAGTACTTCTGAAGTGTAGTCACTGGTGTAATGCAAGAAACACAGCAGCCAATTTGCGCACAGCAAAATCCCACAAACAGCATTGAAATTACTAACTAATGAATCTGTTTTTGAAGATAATTAATGGAAAAATATTGACGAGGTTTCCAGGGAGAACTCCCCTGCTCTTCTTCAAAATAGTACGTGGGATCTTTCAGATCTACCTGAGGGGGCATCAGAGCCTCTGTTTAACATCTTTAGCACTGTGATGAAGAGTCAGCCTAGATCAGCTTGTCCAGGACTGGGTTTCAGAAATGAGAGAGCCAACACAAACCTGAACTGACATTTGATGAATCACCAACAAATTCATGACACAGAATCTCGTTGCTCTTACCTTTCCCTTCAAACATGCCAATTATCTGGCATCCCAGGGCCATTCCGACATTTGAGATCAAACATGATGCCACTTTCTGGGCGGTTGTCATCGAGGGATAACGTGGCGCGATGAAGAAGTAGGGGATGTATGAAAAAAAGTACAGGAACCCACTAACCGCAGCAGCTATATTGGCTGGAAAGAGAGAATAAATCAGATAAAAATCAGACCCACACCTCACCATGTAATGGGCAGATACATTTACCAGACCTACTATCTGCACTAATACTATTGAAGGACACTGTACCTACAACCACCTCATTCAGTACACACCCCTAATTCTTTTCATACGCACTTTTCTCCCCGCCCAAGTGCCTGCAAATAGGTTCATCCAACATGGACTGCGATATCGCAGGCACCTGAATTCTCTGGTTACGGAACTGGCAATAAGATCAGTTGACAGCAGTCCTGGAGCCACTCACCTAGTCCGACGGCCCCAAATCTTTCCACATTGACCTTCAAATCTTTTCATTTTAGATGCTTATCTAATTCCCCTTTGAAAGCCACAAGTGGATCTGCCTCCACTATTTGGTGCCTAAAAACATTTTTCCTTGAGTCGCCGTAAGTTCTTGTGCCGATCACTTAAAATCAATGTCATCTGGTTCTTGTAGGATTACACAGGATATGTGGTACTGAAACAGGCCAATGCGCTGTTCATGTTCCACTTGAGCCGCCTCCAGTCTTTACTCATCTAAATCTATATTCATATCCTTCTATTCCCTTCTCCTACAATGGGTTGTCTTTTTAAAAATAAATTTAAAGTATCCAATTCTTTGTTTTCCAATTAACGGGCAATTTAGCGCGGCCAATCCACCTCCCCTGCACATCTTTGGGTTGCAACCACGGGGAGAATATTCAAAATCCACACGGCCAGTGACCCGGGGCCGGGATCGCTCCCCGGTCCTCAGAGGTGTGAGGCAGCAGTGCTAACCACTGCGCCACCATGCCATGCCTTCAACTGGTTGTCTAACGCCCCCGTAGAGGTGCTATTCACTTCAACCACTCCCTGTGGTAGCAAGTTCCACATTCTTGACCCTTCTGCCACTGAGGGCAGTTTCTCCCTATCTGCTCTGCCCAGACTCCTCATGATTTTGAAGATGTCTATCAAATCTCCTCAACAACCCAACTTCTCCAATCTATCTACATTTTTAAAAATTCCTTTATGGGATGTGGTCATCACTGGCCAGGCCAGTATTTATTGCCCATTCTTAATTGCTCTCGAGAAGATGCTGGTGAGTTGCTTTTCTTAAACTGCTGCAGTCCATGTGTTGCAGGTACACCCGCAGGGCTAATATGGATTGAGCTCCGGGATTTTGACCCAGCGACAATGAAGGAACGGCAATGTATTTCCAAGTCAAAATGGTTTGGAGGGGAACTTTCAGGTGGTGTTCCAGTGTGTCTACTGACCTTGTCCTTCTAGATGGGAACTCTTCATACCTGGAACCATTCTCAACTGTTTCAGGGATGAAGTACCTCAGTTACGTAGATGATTAGGCAACGGGGACTTTTCTACTCAGAGATGAGAAGGTTGAAAGGAGATTTGATAGATGTCTTCAAAATCTTTCCTGTACCCTCTTTAAAGCCTTCACTTCCTTCCTAAAATGTGCCAAAATGGGTGCAATATTCCAGTTGAGATTTAACCAATGTTTTATTAAGATTCACTATATCTTCCTTGCTTTTGTTCTCTCTGGCTCTGTTTATAAAATCCAAGATCCTGTATACCTTATTAACTGCTTTCTCAACCTGCCCTGCCTCCTTCAAAAAATATTTTCACTGTTGCTCCCAGGTCGCTCTGTTCTTGCACCTGCTTTTAGAATTGTATCCATTTTTTAAAATATTGTTTCTACTCGTTCTTCCTACCAAAATGTATCACTTCACGTTTTTCTGCATTAAAGTTCACCAGTCACGAGTCTAGCCATTTCACCAGCCTATCAATGCCCCCTTGAAGTTTATCGCTATTCTCCTTTCACTTCACATGAATGGAAATTGTGCGATTCCTCTCCTGATATCTATATCTCTGAGTTGTTTTACATCAATTATGGTTTGGCTGGTGTATTTGTTAAGTATCCAAACTCCATATGACTGTTTACGTACAGATTTGCTTCCCTGTTTTGCCCAGCAGTGGAAAAGCCCACACTGGGCTGTGTTCTAAGTGTTTTGTAGGAAAAACCCTCAATGAGCTTCTGAGAATGGAAAGGGGCTGGCAGAGAAGTCAAGTAAGATTGATATCTGATGCTATTCACCTAAGGTTACCTAGAGCAATCGGTATGGAGGTAGAGGAGAGAGGAAATGGAGGATGAAGGAACATCAGCTTCTCTGTGGCACACCCAAGCTGCTGTTGGATGCAAAATTCACTTGAGAGGTTAAAATAAAACAAGAATCAAAACAGATAATCAGTTGTCTCTCCCCAATGGTTAAAGAACCAGAGGTGAGATCAGAAGTGATTTTACACAGCAAGTTTGCTATGCAAGGATCTTTTCTCTTTAATAGGATGGTATCTGGTGCAGTTCTAACAATCTGTGTACCCTCATAATACCAAACAGCCAGAGAACACTCCTTAATACAGGTGTTGCCATAATATACACCAATATATCATGGTGCAGACACACACTGATGGACACATACAGGGACCAATCAACATGTACAAACACCACAGCCAATCACCAGTTAGAATACACACACTATAAAGGCAGAGGGCACCACGGTTCCCGCTCATTTTGAGTGCTGCCTCTGAGTGTAACAGGAACTCATCCAGCCCAGTACAGACTCACAACACGTGCTGAGAGAATCAACTGGTTCGGACAAGGCTTAGGTCTCTAGTTTAAGTTAGCATCATTTAGACCCACAGTCATCGTGTGCTAGTTAGTTAGAAATAGTTAATAAAATTAAGTTGAACCTTCATCAGTGTTGGAAGTGTCTATTCATCTCTCAAGTCTACACTAGCCAACACTTCATAGTATGAGGAGTTGAGGGATGCTCGCAATTTTGAAACCTACCCTTCAGTGATCTGTCTTCCACCTGTCTCGCGCCATCCTACAGAATGGACTCCGTTCGCCCGCCACCGCCTCTCCGCATTGCAGGGAATCTGGGCTCGAACGGGAAACTTTTCAAACAGCGCTTCCAGCTGTACCTTGAAGCCAGGGACCTGGAAGCTGCCTCAGACGCACGGAAGATTGCTCTCTTCCTCTTCACAGCCGGTGACCATGCTCTGCACATTTACAACTCGCTCACCTTCGATGAGGGGGAGGACAAATCGAAGTTCAAGACCATAATTCTGAAGTTCGACAACCACTGCGCGGTCGAGGTCAATGAGAGCTTCGAGAGATACATATTTCAGCTGCGAATTCAGGGTAAGGACGAGCCTTTCCAGTCCTTTATTACCCACCTCCACGTCCTTGCGCAGTCCTGCAACTACGGTCCACCTCTGACTCCATGCTCCGTGACCACCTCTGACTCCATGCTCCGTGACCACCTCTGACTCCATGCTCCGTGACCACCTCTGACTCCATGCTCCGTGACCACCTCTGACTCCATGCTCCATGACCACCTCTGACTCCATGCTCCGTGACCACCTCTGACTCCATGCTCCGTGACCACCTCTGACTCCATGCTCCGTGACCACCTCTGACTCCATGCTCCATGACCACCTCTGACTCCATGCCCCGTGACCAGATTGTTTTTGGTGTTCAATCTGAGCCCCTGCGCCAGCTGCTACTAAAAGTAAGGCAGCTCACTCTCTCTACGGCCATCGAGATCTGTGTACTTCATAAACATGCATCCATGCGCTACTCCTGCATCCAGGCTGCTGAAACGGCGCGGCAAGCCCCTTACGAGGCAGAACGGGTCCAAATGATTAAATCTTTTCAGGCTCTGGATCTGAACGATGGCGGCCATTTTGTGCGCTTTTCGTGGAGTCCCGAGCTTACACGCAGCGAGCGTGCTGATGTCACCGACCACTTCGTGCAGGTGCGCGCTATGCTGGATCGCCCCGCGCATGCACGGTGGCGGGACGAACGTCCTGACGCTCCGGCGTGCAGAAACTGTGGCTCCGCCCACTTAAAGCGGCAATGTCCCGCGAAGTCCCGATGCTGCCTGCAGTGTGGCAAATGAGGCCACTATGCTGCAATGTGCAGATCTTCCATGCCTGCTGTTTATAGGAGGTCCACCCAGCCCAACAGAGACGTCAGGGCTACCAGCCTGCCATCAATGAACCTACTCTAGACCTTGATTCCAACTGTGCCTGCATTGACCCACAGGTCCCGTTCCAAATTGGCGTCGTTACCACGAACAGGATGTCCCCCAAGCGTGGCACTGAACCCGTCCACGTCCACAGCGTCAGCCAGGATGATGAGTGGTGTGCCACCCTCACAGTCAACCGGTCCCCTGTCAGGTTCCGCCTGGACACTGGCGCTTCTGCCAATCTCATCGCGTTGTCTGATCTTCGCAAGCTCTGCGTACAGCCTGCTGTCCTGCAATCTGCCTGTAAATTGCTGGACTACAATGGCAATGCCATCGCCGCCAGCGGCTCCTGCTGCCTTGAGGTGACACATCGTGGTCACACAGTCATTCTCCCGTTCGAGATTGTTGCTGCCTCAAAAGCCTCCTTGCTGGGTGCGCAGGCATGAAAGCTGCTCCACTTAGTGCAGAGAGTACACTCTCTCTCTTCAAGCGATGTGTCTGCATCCTCTGACACAGACTTCAGGGCACAACTTGACTCCATCATCCAGCAATACCATGATGCTTTCGAAGGAATGGGCACGCTCCCGTACACGTATAAAATCTTACTCAAGCCCAACGCCTGTCATTCACGCACCTCGCAGAGTCCCAGCACCCCTCAGGGACCGCCTCAAGCAACAGCTCCAGGACCTCCAGGACCAAGGAGTCATTTCTATGGTCACAGAACCCACAGACTGGGTAAGCTCCATGGTCTGCGTCAAGAAGCCGTCCGGCGAGCTGCGGATCTGTATTGATCCAGAATCAGAATATCATGCGGGAGCACGACCCGATTCCGAAACGTGAGGAGCTCACGTCAGAGATGGCCCACGCCAAACTATTCTCCAAACTGGATGCCTCGAAGGGTTTCTGTCAGATCCAACTAGATGAGTGAAGCAGGAAGCTGTGTACATTCAACACACCCTTTGGCAGGTTCTGCTACAACCGGATGCCATTCGGCATCATTTCTGCGTCCGAAGTTTTCCACGGATCATGGAGCAGATGATGGAGGGGATCGACAGCGTCCGGGTATATGTCGACGACATTATTATCTGGTCAACCACCCCGCAGGAACACACTGCCCGCCTTAAGCGTGTTTTCAGGTGCATCCACGAACACGGCCTCCGCCTCAATAGGGTCAAATGCTCCATCGGCCAGTCGAGTATCAAATTTCTGGGGGAATCACATCTCCCACCAGGGAGTGCGTCCGAACAAGGACAAGATTGCAGCAATCACGTCCACGAAGACGCCCGAGGACAAGAAAGCGGTCCTCCGGTTCCTGGGAAGGGTGAATTTCCTCGGGAAGTTCATTCCGAATCTTGCCTCACACACCACGGCCCTCAGAGACCTGATTCGCAAAACCACAGATTTCCGATGGCTCCCTGTTCACGAGCGTGAATGGCAGGAGCTGAAGGCCAAGCTTTCCACGGCCCCAGTGTTGGCCTTTTTCGACCCGACCAAAGAGACCAAAATCTCTACTGATGCCAGTCAGTCGGGGTTTGGTGCCGTGCTCCTGCAACGAGACGAGGCCTCGTCATGGGTCCCCGTTGCATATGCGTCGCGGGCGATGACTCCCACAGAGCAGCGCTATGCGCAAATTGAGAAAGAGTGTGTCAGCCTTTTCACTGGAGTCGTGAAGTTCCACGACTATGTCTATGGACTTCCACAGTTCACGGTTGAAACCGACCATAATATTGTAAATATTATTAAAAAGGACCTGAATGACATGACGCCTCGAGCATAACCTACTCAAGCTGCGCAGGTATGACTTTCAACTGATCTATACCCCTGGCAAGGACCTTGCCGTTGCCGATGCCCTCTCAAGGTCGATCACAACTCCGTGTGATCATGATGGCTTTATTTGCTAAATAGATGCTCAAGGTCAGCTTGCAGCCTCCCATTTGCCAGCTTCGGATGCACGACTGAAGCAAATTCGCCATGAGACAGCGGCTGATCCACTTCTGCAGTGGGTGATGCGCCTAATGTCAGACGGGTGGCTCAAGGGCCAATGCCCGCAATTTTACAATGTCTACGATGACCTGGCGGTTGTCGACGGGGTGGTCTTGAAATTGGATCGCATCGTCATTCCACAAAGCATGCGGCAGTTGGTGTTGGAGCAAATCCATGAAGGCCATTTAGGAATCGAGAAATGCTGCCGCAGGGCCAGAGAAGCCGTCTACTGGCCGGGCATCAATGATGACATAGCCAATGTGGTGCTCAACTGCTCTACCTGCCAGCGTTTTCAGCCCGCCCAACCACGGGAGACCCTGATGCCCCATGAGCTCGTCACATCGTCTTGGACCAAAGTGGGCATCGACTTGTTCCATGCATTGGGCAGGGACTACGTCATCATCATCGACTACTTCTCCAGTTACCCGGAGGTCATCAGGCTGCACGATCTCACATCTTCGGCTGTGATCAGAGCGTGTAAGGAGACATTTGCCCGACATGGCATTCTGCTGACGGTTATGTCAGACAATGGCCCCTGTTTCGCAAGCCAGGAATGGACCGGCTTCGCCCGACACTACAACTTCGAGCACGTTACGTCCAGTCCCCTATACCCCAATCCAATGGGAAGGCGGAAAAGGGGGTCCACATGGTTAAGCGGCTCCTCAGCAAGGCCGCCGACGCCGGCTCAGATTTCCATCTTGGTCTGCTAGCCTATCGTTCCGCCCCGCTCTCCACCGGCCTGTCGCCTACTCAGCTACTAGAGAACCCCACCCTCAGAATGACGGTGCCATCAATTCTCACTCCCAACCTCGATTATGCCCCCGTGCTCCACCACATGCACATGTCTCAACTGCAGCAGAAAACTTCCTACGACTCACGGGCTGCTGACCTTCCCGACATCCATCTACGCGACACGGTTCGCATCCACCTCCCGGACGGTGGCTATTCTGCGCCTGCGGTCGTTCTAGGCAGGTGCCCCCCCCCCCCCCGCTCCTTCTTGGTCCGCTTAGCGTATGGATCTATTCGGCGCGACAACAGGCGTGGTCTTCGCCTGGTTCCAGTGTCGTCACGGGATCCTCCGACCAGCTCTCCTACTGATCCCGCCGTGGACTGTGTGGCGCTTCCGGTCGCTCTGCCTGCCCCTGACAGTGCTGCAGCCCTCCCGGCTCCTGAGCCGCCAGCCGTTGCCCCACCCTTGAGGTGGTCGACCAGAGTTCGTCACCCACCTCAGAGACTGAACTTATGAACTCTACACATGTGGACTCTCTGAAATGTTATTTTTCCTATATCCTTTATTGTTGCATTCGTTATCCAGTGATTTGTAAATAGTTTCGTTGGTTGTTCCAGTTCATGGTAGTCATCTGCACCAGGCACCTTCCTATGTAAATAGTCTTGTTCCCTGTATATAGCTTTGTACATATGTCTTCGCACCTCACACGTAGCTAGGTACATTCTCCACATACCCGCACTTTTTATTATCACATGTCTATATCAACATTTTTTCATAAAAGGGGGATGTCATAATATACACCAGTATATCATGGCGCAGACACACTCTGATGGACACACACAGGGACCAATCAACATGTACAAACACCGCAGCCAATCACCAGTTAGAATACACACACTATAAAGGCAGAGGGCACCACGGTTCCTGCTCATTTTGGGTGCTGCCTCTGAGTGTAACAAGAACTCATCCAGCCCAGCACAGACTCACAACACGTGCTGAGAGAATCAACTGGTTCGGACAAGGCTTAGGTCTCTAGTTTAAGTTAGCATCATTTAGACCCACAGTCATCGTGTGCTAGTTAGTTAGAAATAGTTAATAAAATTAAGTTGAACCTTCATCAGTGTTGGAAGTGTCTATTCATCTCTCAAGTCTACACTAGCCAACACTTCAGCTGTCAGGGATCTATCAGATCTCACTGCACCTATTTTCTTTAACACTGAGGAGGAACTGCTGTTTTTGCACTAAAAAACTGCGTAGATAGCACACCGTTACTCTGCTCCTTATTACCACATTTAGAAAGTAGACTCTAAATGAGAAATAAATCACCGCAATGTTACAAGCTCTGTGCAGTATATTTTATTTTTCAATAACAGGTAAAACAAACTGCAATCCAATAAATAGTACCATTACTGTCTCTGGGACAGGCCCAGGGACATGTACCTTGGGAGAAGAAGACGCTGACCATGAAGCTGAATGAAATCGTGGAAATCGCATACATCAGGAGAAACACAAATATGAGGGTAGGGTCACTTTTGTTCAGCACTGCTCCATGTTCAGACATCTGCTGAGCAACACAATTTGTAAGAACAAGCAGTCACAGTCCACACAGTCACTAGAACCAATAAATGCATCAGATTGTCACCTCCTTCACTCCAATCCCATTACTGACAGACCCAGAGCCCCCTACCCCTCCAACCCCATCACTGAGAAACTCCCCGTATCTCCAAATTCATCACTAAGTAACACCCCAAGACTTCAACCATTACTGGCAGACTCACCCCTTGATACTCCAACCCCTCTGCCATTAAACACCCATCACTCCCACTCCATTAGTGACAAGCCAACCAAATCACTGACTCCTATCCCCAAACACGCCAACCCCATTACTGACAATCCTCCTCACCCCACCACTCCAATCCCATCAGTCCTATCAAGCAATCAAGACTAAAAGCTCCACAACGTTTTAGAGCAAAGGGCCCTAGATGTCCAGTACTCTTTGCATATGAATCAAGGGCTTCTTGATTTCACTCCTGAACAGGCCAGCTTCTAAGATATTGTCCCTTTGCTCTGGAATCCCCTACCAGAGGAAATTATTTTGACCTATCCCGTTAAATTCCAGTACCATTTTAAACTCCTCAATCAGACCACCCACAACCTTTTTAACCTGAGTGAATATAACATTTTAGAGAGGTTACACCAGGACCTTATTAAATGCCCCAGGCCACACCTTTTACGCTTCAGGCTTCTGCTGCTGTTCCGCACCCATAGCCTGCACAATCCCACGGCCTGTAGATATGCAAATTGTGCTGGGATTTGGCATATTCCTCTGCATCATCAAGATAGGTATATCAGTAAAGAAAGAGGAAAAGACGTGCATTTCTTTAACACCTTTCACAACCTCGGAATGTCCCAAAGGGCATTATGGCCAATGAATTACTTTGGAAGTATGGTCATTGTTTAATGCAGGAATCATGGCAGCCAATTTATGCCCAGCAAGCTCCCACAAACAGCAATGTGATAGATAATCTATTTTACGGGTGACTGAAGCATAAATGTTGTCCCAGACTCTGGGGTTAATTCTTCTATTCTTTGTTGATATAGGACAGTCAACCTACAAGCCCTCAGTTTAATACCTCACACCTCTATGCAGCACTTTAGTCCCACAAGTACAGTGTCAGCATATATTTTGTGTTCGTCTCCGCATTGGGACTAGAATCCATGGCTTTCTGACACAAAAGGTGCGAGTGCTACTCACTGCCACAACTGGAAGCTGCAACGTCAGATGGAGAATGGATGAAAACAGACAAACGCTAATTGTAGCACTTGAAACAAAGACATACCTTCACACAAAACAGTACAGTCATGAGAGCAACTGAAATTATGAGAAAAATTAAGAACTTGAAGAACCAGGCTAGCCAATGCAGCCAGTTGTTGAGTCCCATCATCTTCATGTATTCCTGTAAACAAAACAAGGTGATAGGCCATCAGACCAATAAACTTACACATGCACACATGCAGACACACATGTCACAAACATGCAGTTGAGACATTATGGGCGAAATTCTCCGCCCCCCACGACGGGTGGGAGAATAACGGGAGGGCCTTCCCGACATTTTTCCCGCCCTCCCGCTATTCTCCCACCCCCCCGCCGAAGTCCCGACCCGAATCGCTGCCGCCGTTTTTTTACGGCTGGCAGCGATTCACAGCTGTTAGATGGGCCGAAGTCCCAGCCCTTTCCGCCGTTTTCACGAACGGCAAACAGACCTGGTCTGGCCGTTCATAAAAACGGCGTCACCAACTCGCTTTTTATAACCATGGCACCGATTGGCACGGCAGTACCACGGCCGTGCCAAGGGTGCCATGGGCCCGCGATCGGTGCCCACCGATCGCGGGCAGCGGGCCCGATGCCCGCGCACTACTTGTCCTTCCGCCGCCCCGCAGTATCCATTCGCGGGGCGGCTGAGGGGCAACCCGGCCCGCACATGCGCGGGTTTCGCGCAAAAACGCGATGACGTCACCCGCGCATGCGCGGGCTGGAGTCTTCCAAACTGCGCGGCTGACGTCATATGACGCGTCAGCCGGCGCTAACTCCGGTAAGCGGGCTTAACGATTTTCGTTAAGCCCGTCTTGCCGGAGCCTACGGCGTCGGGCTGCTAGCCCCGACCGGGGACCAGAATCGGTCCCCCGTCGGGAAGGGGCGCGCTGCCGTAAAACCCGCCCGGGTTTTACGGCAGCTTTACGATTTCTCCCGTTTTGGGAGAATCTCGCCCTATACATTTTGAGAAAAATCTAATCTTCCCTTTTAGATGAACACAGGAAGCCTTCAAAATGGTTGCCAACAGTTACCTGACTTTTTCTTTTTTTTTTAAACAAACAATTTTATTGAGGTATTTTAGGCATATAGAAAAAGTGACATTGTATAGTACAAAAAAAAGTCAAGACACAAATTAAACATAGTGCAAACCACGGCTCTGTTCACACATGGACCTGCCTCAATATCCCCCGACTCTACTCTACCCTAGCCCCCCCCCCCCCCTGCTGACGCTTACTCTTCTGCAAAGAAGTCAATAAATGGCTGCCACCTTCGGGCGAACACAAATAGCGAACCTCTCAAGGCGAACTTGACTTTCTCCAGGCCAAGAAAGCTCTCCATGTCCGATAGCCATACCTCAGCCTTCAGGGGCTTTGAGTCCCTCCATGCTAACAGAATTCGTCGCCGGGCTACCAGGGAAGCAAAGGCCAGAAAGACGGCCTCTCGCTCTTCCTGGACTACCGGGTCCTCCGAAACCCCAAAGATTGCCACCTCCGGGCTCATTACCACCCCAGTTTTAAATACCCGGGACATGAAATGTGCAATTCCCTGCCAATACCCCCTGAGTTTAGGGCATGACCAGAACATGTGTACATGGTTAGCCGGCCCTCGGGCGCATCTAGCACATTTGTCCTCCAGCCCGAAGAATCTGCTCATCTGGGCCCCCGTCATGTGGGCCCGGTGCACGACCTTAAACTGGATCAGGCTGAGCCTGGCGCATGTTGCGGTCGTGTTTACTCTGCTCAGGGCTTCTGCCCAGATACCGTCCTTAAGCTCCCCCCCACGAGCTCCTCCTCCCACTTAAGCTTCAGGTCCTCAGTCTGTGAATCCTCAGCTCCCATTAGTTCCTTGTAGACGTCTGAGACTCTACCCTCTCCTACCTCTATTCTAGAAACTACCCTGTCCTGCCTCCCCTTCGGCGGGAGACGTGGGAAGGACGGCACCAGTCTGCGTACAAAATCCCTCACCTGCAAGTATCTAAAGTCGTTCCCTCTCGTCAGCCCAAACTTCTCCTCCAGCGGCCTCATGCTCAGAAAGCTCCCTTCCAGGAACAGATCCCCCATCCTCACAATCCCACCCTCCTCTACAGTCGATACCCCCCGTCCATGATCCCCGGGGCAAATCGGTGGTTGCCGCAAATTGGGGTCCACACCGATGCTCTTACTTCCCCTACATGCCTCCTCCACTGGCCATTCGTCCTTACACTCGCCTCCGGGGCCTGATATAATAGCCTAACCCACTCAATGAACCCCATCCCGAACCCAAACCGTCCTAGTATCTCCCACAGATAATCCCACTCGACCCGGTCAAAAGCCTTTTCAGCATCCATGGCTGCCACTATCTCTACCTCCCTACTCTCCGGGGGCATCATAATCACATTGAGCAGGCTTCTTAGGTTGGCCACCAGCTGCCTCCCCTTTACAAACCCGGTTTGGTCCTCCACAATTACGGTGCTATGTCTTTTCGTCCGACGTCATTTCGTCCAACGACACTTCGTCCACGTCTTTTGGTCCAACGTCTTTTTGTCCGCCCGTCTTTTGGTCCAACGTCACTTCGTCCAATTATCCAATTACAAATAGTTTAATTTAGTTTTTCAATGTTACTGCTCAAGGATCCTCTCCACCTATTTCGCCTCTTGAGGTTGAGTTCTGCATTTGTGCTGCTTGATCTCCAGACATTATTAAGATAAGCTGCAGGATATTCACCCATGTATGCTCCAGCGTGATGAGAGCCATTGTATCTGATGGAATATTTGATCATTTCAGACCTGTAATGTCAGAACCCACTGCCAACCAGAGGTTTTAATCACTCGACGAAAATCGAGTTTAAATCTGCTTCTTTCAGAACTGCACTCATTGTCTAAATCCAATTAGACTCCCACTTATATCTGTGTCTGTCGGAATTGTAGAATATCAAATCATCTTGTCCTCTCCCCATTATTCTCTCTCGGGTACAGTTCTGGAAATCTAACTTTAAGGGAATTTCGGGAATTTACAATTTACATCAATTTTAAGTAATTTCGGGAATTTTAAGTAATTAGTAAACTTTTAGATTTTTCAACTGCATTTTTAGATTTTTTAACTTTTTAACTGCATTTTTCAACTTGCATTTTACTTGCATTTTATCAATTACTTGCATTTTAGCAATTAAATTCACTTGCTGTATTGTACTTGCATTTTATCAATTAAATGGTTTTATACGGAGTTAATTTGTAATTGGATAATTGGACGAAGTGACGTTGGACCAAAAGACGGGCGGACAAAAAGACGTTGGACCAAAAGACGTGGACGAAGTGTTGTTGGACGAAGTGACGTCGGACGAAAAGACGCGACACGCACAATTACATCCGGTACACAGTCCTCAATTCTGGTCGCCAAGATCTTGGCCAGTAACTTAGCGTTTACATTGATCAAAGAGATCGGCCTATATGACCCACAAGCCTCCGGGTCCTTATCCCGTTTTAGAATAAGCGAGATGGTGGCCTGCGACATCGTTGGGGGTAAACTCCCTCTGTCTCTTGCCTCGTTAAAGACCCTGACCAGCACCGGCCCCACTATCCCGGCAAATTTATTGTAAAACTCCACCGGATACCCGTCCGGCCCCGGGGCTTTACCCGACTGCATAACCTTCAGGCCCCCCAATACATCTTTGATCCTGACTAGGGCCCCCAGTCCACCAATCCCCTCCCCACTCTTGGGAAGGTCAGTCCGTCCAAGAATTGCCTCATCTCCTCCGGTCCCCTGGGGGGTTCCGAAGTGAACAGCTTCCTACAAAAGTCCCTAAAGAGCTTGTTCAGCCCTGCCGGGTCACCCACTAGATTATCCTCCCCATCCACTACCCTCCCTATTTCCCTAACTGCTTCCCTCTTCCTTAGTTGTTGCGCAAGCATTCTACTGGCCTTCTCCCCATGCTCATAAATCGCGCCTTTTACCTTTCTATGCTGCTCTACAACCTTGCCTATAGTCAGCACCCCAAATTCAGCCTGCAGCCTCTGTCGTTTCCTGAGTAACTCTGGCCTCGGGGATTCCGTGTAACTCCTGTCCGTCCATAGAATTTCCTTAATCAGTCGGTCCGTCTCTACCCTGTCCGTCTTGTCCCTGTACACCCGGATTGAAATCAGCTCCCCTCTCACCATTGCCTTCAGCGCCTCCCAGAGCACCGTTACCGAGACTTCTCCAGTATCGTTCACCTGCAGGTAATTCTGCATGCATTTCCTCAGCCTCACACACCGCCTCGTCCGCGAGTAGTCCAACTTCCAGCCTCCATGGTGGGCACTGAAAGTTGTCCTTGCAAAACTGCAGGTCTACCCAGTGCGGAGCATGGTCCGATATGGCAATTGCCAAATATTCTGCCCCCACCATTCCGGCCAGCAAGTCCTACTCACAACAAAGTAGTCAATTCGGGAATACACCTTGTGGATGTGAGAGTAGTACGAGAACTCCCTCGCCGTTGGATCTCCATGGATCTGCTCCCCCCATTTGCTCCATGAACCCTCTCAGTTCCTTTGCCATCGCTGGCAACCTGCCCATTCTTGAACATGACCGGTCCAGTCTCGTGTCCAGGAGTGTATTAAAGTCCCCACCCATGATCAGCTTACGCGAGTCCAAGTCGGGGATCTTCCCTAGCATCCTCCTAATAAAATCCACATCGTCCCAATTAGGGGCATACACACTGACCAGGACTATTCTCACCCCATCGAGCTTACCCCTCACCATAACGAACCTGCCACCCCCATCCATGACTGTGCCCTCCGCCTCAAATTATACCCTTTTATTAATCAGGATCGCAACCCCCCTCATCTTAGAATCAAGCCCCGAATGAAAAACCTGACTGACCCAGCCCTTCCTTAACCTAACCTGGTCTGCCACTTTCAGGTGCGTCTCCTGCAGCATGACTATGTCTGCCTTCGGAACCCGCTGATGCGCAAACACGCACCCTCTTCACTGGCCCGTTTAACCCTCTAACATTCCAGGTGATCAGCCTGGCTGGGGGCACATCGCCCCCCCACTTTGCCGATCAGCCATCCCCTTTTCTTGGCCAGCCCCAGCCATGTGTCGCACTTCATCTGGCATGCCTCCTGACCGGCTCCACCCATGACCGCCTCACTGTTGCCATGCCCAGTTTCCATCCCCGTCAGCAGAACGACTCCCCCCTCCCCACCCTAGCAACACCATCCTATCACCTACCCCTGCTCTAATCTAACTATATGCACACCCCCACCTCGGCTTCCATTGACTAGCCCCACTCAGCTAGCCTGGAGCTCCCAGCCGCGGCGCCAGCACATCTCCCACCCATTTGTTCCCAGTCACCCCTCCCCGACCCATCCATACCACTTCCCCAGATCAGCCCGACTTAAGCAAACACTCTATACAAGTCATAAACAACCCCCACAATAGCACAATTCAAGTTAAACAAGACAAACAAAGAAGAAAAAAGGTAGGAAATAACAGGCACTCTCAGTCCTTCCCATACAGACACAGAAAAAGATTGCACAAAGTTCCCCTGAAGCATCCATCTTAACCCAACCCTTTGAACTGTTTTCTTTATTATTTTCCCCCCAGCCAAGCTCCAACTAATCAAAGAGCCCAAAAAGGAAACATTCAGGTAAATCACGCAAAAAGCATGGAAAAGAAAAAACACATCCCTGCCACCTTCCAACCCTTTAAAAATGTTGAATAAAAGAGACCAAAACGGACCCAAACATACAGGCAATTTTCAAACGGGAGAGACACCACATATATTTAAAAGTTCTAACATGAGTCCAAATGGCCTTAGCTCAGGGCCAGCCCTTGCTTCTTAACGAAGTCCATCGCCTCTTCGGGTTCCTCGAAATAGTGGTGCTGACCCTCATACGTAACCCACAGTCGCGCCAGAAAAAGCAGCCCGAATTTCACCTTGTTTTTATACAGTATCTCCTTCACCTGCTTGTAGCCTCCCCTCCTCCTGGCCACCTCAGCGCTCAAATCTTGGTAAACACGCAGGGTGGTATTGTCCGAAGTACAGCTTTGTGTGCTCTTTGCCCATTACAGCATCCGTTCCTTGTCCAGGTACCTGTGAAAGCGTACCACCATCGCTTGTGGGGGACCCCCCTCGTCGCAGCTGCCTCACCTGCACTCTGTGTGCCCTGTTCACCACCGCCGGGCGCGGGAACACCTCGTTCCCCAGCAACTTCTGAAACATCCTCCACATATGCAGCAGCGTCCAGCTCCTATGCCCCCTCCGGGAGGCCCACGATTCTCATGTTCTGCTGGCGAGATCTGTAGTCCAGGTCCTCCAGCCTTTCCAGAAGCACGTTTTGCTGGTCCCTCAACCTCTGAATCTCCACATCCGCCACCGTTTGAAAGTCAGCCTGCTCCTCCACTGACTTCTCCAACTGCTCGAGCTTCTCAGCTTGATCATCTAGCCTTTTTTCCATCCAGTCAATCGACATCTGTAGTGGCTTCAAGTTGTCATGATTCAGAGCCAAAAAGCCCTCCTGCATAGTCTGCAGCAGCTGTTCCATTGTGGGCTGGGCTGTCGGCGCCTTGCTCTGAACACCAGCCATGCTGGTCCCTCTCACAGCCTCCACTGTGTCCTTACTCGACCACTTCTTCTGCTGTTTACGGTCCCTCCGGCTTCTTAGGTCCGTACAATTCTGTATGGGTCCTGTGCCTGAGTACTATTGCTTTCCAGTTCCACGCTCAAAAGCACAAAATAGTCGGGGGGAAAGGTCCAAAAGTCCGACCGAGACAGGAGCCACCAAATGTGCGACCTACTCCCTCATAGCCGCCACTGGAAGACCGTTATCTGACTTTTTCAACTGCAATGTGGTCAAGCTTCTAGAAAGCTTTTAAGTGGATTGCAGGCAGGCATACTGTGGTGAATTCATACTGTATTGTAATTCACACTATTGTATTGTATAGTATTATGTCCTTGTTAAGACTATTAAAACCACAGTTTACTTCCAATCGTGTTCCGAGTGAATTGATGGTCACATCAATTTAATAGTCTTAGAAAACTTGAAGAAAACTACTATGGAATCAGCCCTCAAACTTGATCGTCTAGAACTTGACCCGCAGGCTGCAGAAGCAAAGGAAATCTTCCTACACTGGCTTCGGTGTTTAAAGGCCTACCTGGCTGAATCAAGCACATCCGAGACTACAGAGGAGCAGAAACTCAGGCTACTGCACGCACGGGTGAGCCATCGCATCTCTACGCAACTCAATTGTACCACCTCATACACTGAGGCCCTTGCTATGCTCGACCGATTGTACGTGCGGCCGATAAACGAGGTCTACGCGCGGCACATTTCACTACCCGCCGCCAGTGCCCCGCAGAGTCGCTGGAAGACTTCCTGCGCGATTTAAAAGCCCTTGCTCAGGACTGCAACTTTCAGGCTGTAACGGCCTCCCAGCATATGGAACTCGCTGTCCGTGATGTATACGTTGCGGGACTTAGGTCTAACTATGTGCGCCAGCTTGAAAAAGGGGCCCAGAACTTGGAGGACACTGTAGAGCTAGCAACTACTATGGAGGTCGCGTTCCGAAGTCTAAACTCATGCCCCGCGGACCAAGCGACCCCATTGTGGGCCCCCGACAAGAGACTGCCCCAGGCCTGCGCCGCGCGGCCACCCACTCACTACGGAGCTCCAGCGTGCCATTTTTGTGGCCAGCCCCAACACCCACGGCAGCACTGCCCGGCCCGCAACGCGACCTGCAGCAGCTGCGGTCGCAAAGGACATTATGCCAGAGTATGCCTGGCAAAGTCAAAACTTTCTAACTCCCCCGCAGTCCAGAGCACTCGCCCCCCCAACTCGCAGACCCGCAGACCCTGTAATGCTGCAGCGTATATGCCGACTCCGCCTGACATGTGCGATTCATGGGGGCCGCCATTTTGGCAAAACTCCTCCACGCGGCCGGCCACGTGCGAGTCATGGGGCCGCCATCTTGGACACCATCTTCCTCGCCGCCCGCCACATGCGATTCACGGGGGTGGCCATCTTGGATGCCATCTTCTTCATCACCCGCCACGTGTGATCAACGGGGGCCGCCATCTTGGCCATCAACTGAAGTTCACCTCGACGACTATGACCTCAGCGGACAGTCATCACGGGGCCACTCCAGCACTGCAGATCGAGCCGCCGATACCCACAACTCAACGCAGTCACGTTGGACCAGTCGCGTTTGAAGCACCTCCAGAGCTCAATGATGTCCGTTCGAATCAACGGGTACAGGACACCGTGCCTCTTCGACTCCGGGAGCACCGAGAGCTTCGTACATCCTGACCTGGTAAGACGCTGTTCGCTCCCTATCTTCCCTGCACGGCAAACTATCTCCCTCGCCTCGGGCTCGCACTCGGTCCACATACAAGAGCGCACCGTCACGACCCTCACACTCAGCACGTCAAGAGCCTCACACTCAGCTTCGGCGGACCCCTACCTCCACTTACTATTTGCAGTTTAGCGACCCTAAAAATCGACCCCCCTCCACTCTTCGCTAACCTGACGGCTAACTGTAAACCAGTAGCCACTCGCAGCAGGCGGTACAGCCTCCAGGATAGAGTATTCATCCGAGCCGAAGTCCAGCGGCTCCTACATGAGGGAGTCATAGAGGCCAATAACAGCCCCTGGAGAGCTCAGGTGGTGGTCAAGACCGGGGAAAAGTTCCGGATGGTGGTTGATTATAGCCAAACCATTAACCGGTTCATGCACCTCGATGCGTATCCCCTCCCCAGAATTGCAGACATGGTCAATCAGATCGCCCAGTACCACATATTCTCCACGGTGGATCTGATGTACCATCAATTCGACTCAAGACACATTTAGGATCCGAACTGTGGCTTTAATCAGCTAGTTGTCAGCCCGGTGGTCGACTACAGAGAATGGCCGACCGCCGGGAACTCTGGGTACTTATACCCCGCCTCTGAGGCGGGGCCTACTTACCTCTCGACCAATTGGAGAGCAGTCACATGACTAGTCCCAACCAATCGGACGAGAGGTACATGACCGGCCAGAGCCAATGGGAGGCCAGTGCTCTGCACCAATGGCAGTGCTCATATCCATACCACCACAGGATCTGAAGTCTGCTTACCATCAGCTCCCAATCCGCCCAGAGGACCGGCACTACACGGCGTTCGAGGCAGATGGCCGCCTCTTCCATTTCCTCTGGGTCCCCTTTGGCGTCACGAATGGGGTCTGTGTTCCAACGAGCAATGGAACGAATGGTGGACCAGTACGGGCTGAGGGCCACGTTTCCGTACTTGGACAATGTCACCATCTGCAGCCATGACCAGCAGGACCACGACGCTAACCTCCACCGATTTCTCCAAACCGCCCAGAAACTCAATCTCACCTACAATAAGGAGAAATGTGTTTTCCGCACCACCAGACGAGCCATCATCGGCTATGTCGTGGAAAACGGAGTCCTGGGCCCCGACCCTCATTGTCCCAGGGCCCTCAAGAGGTGCCTGGGATTCTTCTCTTATTATGCCCAGTGGATCCCCCAGTATGCGGACAAAGCCCGCCCACTATTTAAGACCACCCTCTTCCCACTGTCAGCTGAGGCCCGCCAGGCCTTCAACTGCATCAAGGAGGACATCGCGAAAGCCGCCATGCGGGCGGTGGATGAATCTGTCCCCTTCCAGATGGAGAGCGACACCTCAGCGGTCGCTCTCGCCGCCACTCTGAATCAGGCAGGGAGACCAGTCGCTTTTTTCTCTCGGACCCTCTCCGCTTCGGAACTTCGACACTCCTCAGTCAAAAAAGAAGCTCAAGCCATTGTGGAAGCCGTATGGCACTGGAGGCACTACCTCGCAGGTTGGAGGTTTACCCTCATCACCGACCAAAGATCGGTTGCCTTCATGTTCGACAACTCGCAAAGGGGCAAAATAAAAAATGATAAAATCTTGCGGTGGAGGATCGAACTCTCCACCTACAATTAGAATATCATGTATCGACCGGGGAAGCTCAACGAGCCCCCAGATGCCCTGTCCCACGGCACATGCGCCAGCGCGCAAGACGACCGCCTGAAGGCTATCCACAATGACCTCTGCCACCCGGCTCGCCCACTACGTCAAAGCCCGAAATCTGCCTTTCTCCACCGAGGAGGTAAAAGCCACCACCAGGGATTGCCCGATCTGCACGGAGTGCAAACCGCACTTCTATAGGCCAGACAAGGCCCACCTGGTAAAGGCTTCCCGGCCCTTTGAACGCCTGAGCATCGATTTCGACCAATCGAAATGTGCACTTTCTTAACGTCATCGACGAATTCTCCCGCTTCACTTTTGCCATTCCATGCCCTGATATGACCTCCCACACAGTCATTAGGGCCCTGCATAGTGTCTTCACCCTGTTCGGTTTCCCCAGTACACAGCGACATGGGTTCGTCCTTCATGAGCAACGAGCTGCGTCAGTACCTGCTCGACAAGGGCATTGCCTCGAGCAGGACTACCAGCTATAACCCCAGGGGGAACGGGCAGGTGGAGAAGGAGAACGCGACGGTCTGGAAGACCGTCCTACTGACCCTCCGGTCCAGGAATCTCCCGACCTCCCACTGGCAGGAGGTCCTCCCCAACGCGCTCCATGCAATTAGGTCCCTCCTGTGCACCGCCACCAACCAGATCCCTCACGAACGATTATTTGCTTTCCCTAGGGGCACTACCACGGGGGCTTCGCTCCTATCCTGGTTGAGGACACCGGGCCCGGTTCTCCTTCGGAAGCACGTCCGGACACACAAAACGGGCCCGCTAGTAGAGAGAGTGCTCCTACTTCACTCGAACCCCCACTACACCTTCATTGAATACCCCGACGGCCGTCAGGACACCGTTTCCCTCCGGAACTTGGCGCAGCAGGGTCCACCATTACCACCACCACAGAGGTACCCCTCACACTACACCCCACCCAACCCCCCACGCCCTGCGCCTTTAGGTTCCCTGCCCATGCTCTGCACCCCCGCGCCTATAGGTTTCCTGCGCCCCCCCTCCACCCGTCGCACTGGTCAGCAATGAAGCTCAGACCGAAACACCCCCGGAGTCCAGCCTCATACCCACACCGATCGTCACCAACCAGCCACCCGAAGAGGCTGCAACCCCGGTGCTCCGCCAATCCCAAAGGACCACTCGGCCACCGGACTGGCTCAACCTGTAGACCCGTCACCCCCGCCGGACTTAATTCGTTTACAGGGGGTGAATGTGGTGAATTCATACTGTATTGTAATTCACACTATTGTATTGTATAGTATTATGTCCTTGTGGGCTCTGTCTGTGAGCCGTTGCGCGGCTCTGCCCATAGGGGGAGATGAGGAGCTTGTACAGGGCTCCACCTTTGGCTCCGCCCATGGCCCCTCGCACTACCGGAAGTATAAAGTGCTGCAGCCGTGTGAGCCTGCCCTCAGTTCTTCTGGTCGCAGGCAGGCTCAGTTGTAAGACTATTAAAACCACAGTTTACTTCCAATCGTGTTCCGAGTGTATTGATGGTCACATCACATACCCTGGCATGAAAAGATTTTAATATGTCCTCAAACAGACAATGGCTTTCCCTGAAGGTATGAAAACCTTGGCCTCTTTTGGAACTGCAACTGATAAAAGGACTTGTGATATCTAAACAGGATTACCACTTGCCTTATTTGGAAGGTGATTTGGCATTTTCTCATGACAGCAGCTATTTTAAGTTTTTAAACAGTATAATGTCTGGCTGCAAACATCCATTTTGTGTACAGAAACTCAGGAAAAAGTCTGAGAAACCATTACACAGGAGGTTCTTGTCCAGGGGAAGTAGGCATTCATAACTTTCAGCAGTAATATTTGTAATAAGCAAACCTTTTAACTTAAGACTAAAGCTTGTCCTGCTCGGTTATTTTTCTCAAATTGAACCACTAATAAATTAAATTCTTACACAATACACAGAACCTTAGCTCACGGACGACTTTGAGAAAATGCTGTTTACGTGACTGTGTAACGCAAATAAATGCACAAAGACATGGTTTTGCATATGTGTGTACACACTCAAACAGATCTGCATGCACCTAAGTCCAGTCCCACATGAGTGCACACACTTAGGAGTGTAGGCACACAGTGAACGCATATGCACACAATGGAAAGCACATCCACACAGACACACCACATTTTACCTTTTGCTTAGTTTCCTTTTCCAATACAATTGCTTTGGTGACATTCAGTGCCGTGTAGGTGAAGCTCAGCATGACCAGCAGTGAAAGCTGTGTTTGGATTGCCAAAATAAAGATGTCATCAATGTAGGGGGGGAAGGGGAACCGTAGCATTTCTATTGGAAACGATGTAAGCAGTTTTGCTGCTGCTTTGCTGGCGTGATACTTGATAATGGCTCTGTCTGTTGCGAGTTGTGTTGCCAGGAAGCCCTCACGGTAATAACCTTAGAAAAACCAACGCACAGAAATACGACACATAAACTACACTGTGAAACTGGATAATAATCAAGAACATTCCATGTCCTGAAAATATTATACTTTTATCAGAACACAGTAATAAATAATTATATACTATAGTAAGGACACTTATGACTCAATATTTTAACACTGCTGTCATTAAACTATTATAGTGCTGTCAAAAATGTTAGCCACATGTGGTGAATTGGGAATTTAGGGGGGCGATTCTCCGAGACCCTCGCCGGGCCGGAGAATCGCCACAACCGCGCCACGACACCGACCCCGGTGCGTTTGGCGCGCCGCCGGCCGCTGGAATCGGCAGGGCCGCCGATTCACCAGCCCGGATGGGCTGAGCAGCCGGGCGGGTCTGACAGAGACCCGCCGCCGCCGTTCACCCCTGGTCGCTACAGCCGGGAATTCTGCACGAATGGTCGGGGGGGGGGGGGCCTCCTTCACTGGGGGGGGGCTCCGGCCCGCGATCAGGGCCCACCAATCGGCGGGCCAGCCTTTCCCCCCCCCTCCCCAGGCCAACTTTCTGGTGTGGCCGGCCCCTGAACACCGACACCATGTTGAGTCGGGGTCAGCGCGCTAAAGAAGTCCCCCGCGCATGCACAGGTTTGAACGGCTCAACTGCACATGCGCGGGTTGGCGTGGTGCCCATTTGGCGCCGGGAAAGGAGGCTGGAGCAGCGTGAACCGCTCCAGCACCGTGCTGGCCCCCTATGGGGGCCAGAATCGGTCGTACCCAGGCCCGGTTCGCGCAGTCGCGAAACGCGGCAGCGTTCACGACGGCGCGAACACTCGGGCTCCATATTGGAGAATTGCCCCCTAGATGTGGCTAATTTTTCATTTATGAATCAGAAATACAATGAGGCAAACATCAGGTGATCTTAATATTCATAATCACATGGCAGGTGTGTGAACGTCAACCTTTCTGTGTATTTATTGATAAAATATCATGACAAAAAGCAGAGTGCGATGGTGTGTGCTTTTGATTGCTGTATGATTTTTCTAATCCATAAGTTTCTATGATAGTCTATGATATTTACCTTGGTTACTAAATAGTAATAGATGTTAAATATATAACTACTTGTGAAATACATTTCTACATATTGTCGGAATGTGTGCAAGGTGCAACATTAGGGAATACAGGTCCTAATCATGACTCAGTGGGTCGCACTCATCTCCAAGAAGGTTATGGATTCAAGTCTATAATGACTTAGACAAGGCCTTTGTTACAATACGAGTTCCCTGATTATTGGCCCAATCAAGGAACCCCTTTCTCTGTATGTAACAGGGAGTGACAGATCCTCTGCACTCCCAGTGTAGACAGCAAGCTGAATGCACCTGGTTGCTCTGCTGTTGGTTTTGTTAATAAAAGGGATTCTGGTGAAGGGACTTCTGCCTACGTGGACTTATTACAATCTCAGCAGGTCTAACAGCACCTGTGGAGAGAAGGGGGCTAACGTTTTGAGTCTGGATGACTCTTTGTCAAACCTAGACAGAGAACTGGAAATGGGTTCAGATTTATACTGTAGTGTGTGTGTTTGTGTGTGTGTGTGTGTGTGTGTGTGGGGGGGGGGGGGGGGGATTCATTATCTCATTGGGGAGCTTGCTATGCAGAAATTGGTTGTCACATTCATTTCTCACATTACAGCAGTGACAGATCTCAAAATACTTCACCAGGTTGTGAGAAGCACTGGAGAAATCCAACTTCTTTTATGTGACTAAAATGGGAGTTTTGGGAAACGGGTACATTGGCAGAGATTTCCAACACTGGTGTCTGTCCTGCCAAATACAGTCTGAAATGTCAAGGCAGATTTGATGGCAGGCATGCAAATAATAATTATGATGATCAATCACTGAGCATGACTTGACGTACAACACAAAAGCTAAAACTGGAGAGAGCTCAGCATCTTCCCTGTTGTAGATTAAATGCTTGACAACAGGAAGAATATGCAACAGCACGACAAATAGCAGAAAACAACGAGTCAGATACAAGAATGAACTTGCATAATAACGGATAACAGAAGCTCCACGCCCACTCCAGTTAAGGACAGCAGGGTTGAGAATCAGACTAGAGCATAACTCACTTCAAGGAATCTTGGCTTTCATTGCCTTGAACCTGTGGTCACCCTTCCTAGAATGAAGAAATATACATTTCTCTCTGATCCTACACCAATGGAAGTCGTTAGGACACAGGACAGGGGTGTCCAGATGTTAAATTCTCTGTCCACCTGGCCTGCTCACCCAAATGAGTGAAGCTGCAGAAGGGCCAATGCTGTTAGCTCACCTGGACTACCTCCATCCTTGAAGTACTGCTCACGAGGCCCAGGTACCTGGAAGAGTGGGAAAAGGAACTGAGTGTGCCAGTCCCTATCTCGGTTTGGATTGAGTGTACTTAGTTCCCCAAGGGGTGCGTTGAGAGGACGGTATTTAAACCTTAGATGGTACTTAACCTAAAAAGACAAAAATTAACAATTACATGAGAACTCTGGCTGTCCTTCATCTCTCAACAAACATCACAAAAACAGATCATCTACTCATTAAAGGTTCCCATTAAGTTGCATTTAGTTTGTGTTGATTTCACACAGAATGATACTCAGAATGGGCTGACCCGAATCTCCCAGCCCAGAACAAACCAGCAAGTAAGCAAAATGAGCAGAAGGAGGTCAGATTACCCAGACCTTTGGAGCCAAAGCGGCTCAGTTCAAAACTTGGTGATTTAAAATAACACACACTAACAGCATGCATGGTTATTTCAGAAAAATAACTTGATTAATGAATATTGCGGCATTTGTTTAGGTGTGTATTGTTGGTTTGATGATACTATTCTGATCATACTATTCGCATCCCAATATAATGGGCAACCAATTAAGAACAGCAAAGGTGAGAGTGCAGAGCTCCAACAGTGACTAGGTGCCAACATCCACCTGTTTCAGCTGATAATTTAAGTTGTCCATCAGCCCAGCAACCTAGCCAACTCGAGTACAACTTCCCATGACTGCATACATAGAGTCATAGAGTTATAGATGTTTACAGAATAGAAATAGGTCCGTTGGCCCAGCTGGTCCATGTTTCTATCACTAAGCTAGTCCCACTTGCCCGCATTTGGCCCATATCCCTCTATACCCACCCTGCACATGTAACTGTCTAACTGCTTTGTAAAGGGAAAAATTGTACCCGTCTCTACCACTGCCTCTGGCAGCCTATTGCAAATGCTCACCACCCTCTGTGTAAAATAATTTCCCTTCTGGTCTCTTTTGTATCTCTCCCCTTAAACCTATGCCCTCTAGTTACAGATTCCTCTGCCTTTGGGAAAAGATGTTGACTATCTACCTTATCCATGCTCTTCATTGTTTTGTAGACCTCTATAAGATCACCCCTAAGCCTTCTACGCTCCAGGGAAAAATGTCCCAGCCTCTCCTTTTAACTCAGACCATCAAGTCCTGGTAACATCCTTGTAAATCTCTTCTGCACTCTTTCTAGTTTAACAATATCCTTCCTATAATAGGGTGACCAGAACTGAACACAGTTTTCCATGTGTGGTCTTACCAATGTCTTGTATAACTTCAACAAGACGTCCCAACTCCTGTATTTAATATTCTGACCAATAAAACATCGGAACTAAATGGAAGACAAATTTATAGAGATAGGCTGCCAGTGTTCCTCAGTCACCCCTACTTTCAGAAACAAAGGTTCTAGCCATCAGAGTAATGTTTTATGCATTCATGAGATGTGAGCATCTCTGGCAAGATCTGTATTTATTGCCTATGCCTAATTGTCCCTGAGGTGCTGGTTGTGAGGTACCTTCTTGAACCACTGCATGCCATCTCATGTAAGTACACCCACAGTACTAATGAGGAGGCAATTCCAAGATTTTGATTCAGAGACAATGAAGGAACGGTAATATAGTTCCAAGTTAGGGTGTTGTGCGACTTGGAGGGAAGTTGCAGTTGGTGGTGTTCCCAAGCTTCTGCTGTCCATCATAAAGAGCACTTTATTTCCAGTGCATTCTGTTAGAACAGAACTGAGGACTATTGAGGAACAGTCTGATCTTAGCCCCAGCTCTCTGTGCACGACTGACTCCTGTTATATGTGTAAGTGAATAAATTATCTAATGTTCCAGCAATTTTTTGTTGTATCAATAATCTCTGGGGATCTCAAATTCTGGCATATAAGAGCCTACTGCTAGCAGACTCCGAGAGGCAGTAAAGAATACTCTAGAAATTGTGATGGCTTCAAAGAGGTTTAAGTAACAAAATTGCTACATGTTAGAATGTCTATTTACCAACACCTTCAAGCTCATTGCAGCATATTGTGACCCCCTTCCCCTATAGTGACGGGAACCATAACAGTTCAATAATAAAGCAATTCAAAAAGAATACTCATCCCACTCTACAGGTCTCCTCCGGAGATACCCAGCATCGCACACAGGTGCCAGTATGAAATCAATTTGATTCATTCCAGGTGAGTTTAGGAGGAACTTCTTCACCCAAAGTGTTGTGAATCTATGGAATTCCTTGCCCAGTGAAGCAGTTGAGGCTCCTTCATTACATGTTTTTAAGGTAAAGATAGATAGTTTTTTGAAGAATAAAGGGATTAAGGGTTATGGTGTTCGGGCCGGAAAGTGGAGCTGAGTCCACAAAAGATCATCCATGATCTAATTGAATGGCGGAGCAGGCTCGAGGGGCCAGATGGCATACTCCTGCTCCTAGTTCTTATGTTCTTATATCAAGAAATGGCTGAAGGCACTAGATAAGGCACCACGGTAGCACAGTGGTTAGCACTGTTGCTTCACAGTATCAGGTTCAATTGCCAGCTTGGGTCACTGTCTGTGTGGAGTCTGCACGTTCTCCCCGTGTCTTTTCCTCTGGATGCTCCAGTTTCCTCCCACAAGTCCCGAAAGACATGCTGTTACGTAATTTGGACATTCTGAATTCTTCCTCAGTGTACCCGAACAGGTGCTGGAGTGTGGCGACTAGGCGATTAAAAAGGGCGAACGGTAGCACAGTGGTTAGCACTGTTGCTTCACAGCTCCAGGATCTCAGGTTCAATTCCCGCTTAGGTCTGTGCAGTGTCTGCATGTTCTCCCCGTGTCTGCATGGGTTTTCTCCAGGTGCTCCGGTTTCCTCCCACAAGTCCAGAAAGGCGTGCTTGTTAGGTCATTTGGACATTCTAAATTCACCTCAATAGGGGCTGGTTTAGCTCACTGAGCTAAATCGCTGGATTTTAAAGCAGGCCAGCAGCACGGTTCGATTCCCGTACCAGCCTCCCCGGACAGGTGCCGGAATGTGGCGACTAGGGGCTTTTCGCAGTAACTTCATTGAAGCCTACTCGTGACAATAAGCGATTTTCATTTTTCATTTTCATTTCATTTCATTTACACGAACAGGCACCGGAGTGTGGCGACTAGGGGATTTCACAGTAACTTCATTGCAGTATTAATGTAAACCTACATGTGACAATAATAAAGATCATTATTATATAGCAAAGACTCTGACAACATCTGGCTGTCGTGCTGAAATGTTGTGCTCCAGGATTACTCTGCGGGATTCTCCGACCCCCCGCCGGGTCGGAGAATCCCCGGGGGCGGCATGAATCCCACCCCACTGCTCCGACGCCGGCTGCCATATTCTCCGGTGCAGGTTTTCAGGCGGGGGCAGGGATTACGCCACACTGGTCGGGGGCCGTTGCCAGCAATTCTCCGCGGCCCGATGGGCCGAGCAACCGTCGGTTTCTGGCCAGTACCGCCGGCATGAAATGAACATGGTCCCACACGGCGGGTCCTGGCTGGTAGGCCGGTTGGTGCGGTCCTCAGAGGGGCCTGGCCTGCGATCGAGGCTCACTCCTTCCTTCCGTGCCGGCCTCTGTAGGGCTCCGCCATGGCCGGCGCGGAGAAGACAACCCCCTGCGCATGTGCAAGAATACGCTGGCCGGTCTACGCACGTGCGGAACCACGCCGGCGGTTCTCGCATGCGCCAACTCGCACCAGCCCTTCGGGGCCGATTGGCGCGGCGCCAACCCCTCCGGCTCCGGCCTAGCCCCCGGTAGTGCGGAGGAGTCTGCAATTTCCGGTTGGCCCGAGGCCGGAGTAGTTCGCGCCATTTGTTTACGCCGGCGCGGGCCATCAGGGGATGTGGGAGAATCCCGCCCATTGTGTCCCTAGCCAAGCTGTTCCAATACATTTACAACACAGGTACCTATACAACAAAGAAAAAATTTGCCCTATCCACGAAAAGCAGGATATATCCAATCTGGTGAATTACCACCCCGTCAGTCTACTCTCTAGCACCAGCGAAATGATGGAATGTATCGCCGACAGTGCTACCAAGTTATTGCCCAAGTGACTCAACAGTAATATGTCAGTACCACTCGACTCCAGACCGCATACGGCCCTGCAGCAAATCCCTAAGACGCCTTCGACAGCACATTCCAAATCTGGAACCTCTATAATCTAGAACAATAAGGGCAGCATATATATGGGAGCAGCACCGTTTGCAAGTTCTTCTTCAACTCATAGACTATCTTTTAAAACATTTTTAGACTACCCAATTTTTTTTTCCCAATTAAGGGGCTATTTAGTGTGGCCAATGCCGCTAACC
Organism: Scyliorhinus canicula; assembly: GCF_902713615.1. Lineage (NCBI taxonomy): Eukaryota > Metazoa > Chordata > Chondrichthyes > Carcharhiniformes > Scyliorhinidae > Scyliorhinus > Scyliorhinus canicula. Next base: position 29,671,999 of record NC_052160.1, read on the forward strand.
TACACACCTTTAGGTTGTGGGGTGAGACCCACGCAGACACGGGGAGAATGTGCAAACTCCACACGGACAGGGACCCAGGGCTAGGATTGAATCCGGGTCATTGGCGCCATGAGGCAGCAATAGCTGTAATACTTACCTTACGCTCCACATGTCCACTCCTTGATGGAGAGCAGCTATGCCTGCGTCTGGTTCCCACAGATCCATGATCTGCAGGCCATTCATATCTTTCAAGTAGTGGTCTTTGATTGACAGCTTGTTAAAAACCATCTGCAGCTCTGATTCCTTCATGTCCCAGACTTCAGAGGGTAAAGTGATCAAACTCCAAAGAGGTGTGCAGTGAAATCACACGCTTGAGGCGTCTTTGTGGGGGTGGGGTGATTTCCTTTAGGCATGGAGTCCCTGTGGGTGGTCCCCATATTACAGGGGATCAGCATATTACAGGGGTCCCTGGAGGGGGTCATCCTATTACAGGGGTTCCTGGAGCGGGAGGTCATTTGCATTTATTGACATCTCCCCGGTGGTGTGCATCATGGACCTCATCAGAGTATTGCGTTCCGACCGGCACCTATCCCAATTTTCCCCTGATGCCTGTTCTCTGTCCCAAAGGGAAACACATTCTGGACGTCCCGAAACTGAGAATCCCGCCCAATATATATGGACAGAGATAGTGGCAAATCTTACCATTGCACCTCTAGCTGGGAAAGAAAGAATTTATATTATTGTTACCAAACCAAATATGTACAATGGTAAAGACTCACTCTGTAGCACATATTTACAATGATAAGGAATCACTATAGAGCACATACGTACAATTTTAAGGATTCACAATCTGAGACATGTACTCTGGCATCAATTTACTATGTAGCATGTACCTGCAGTGGTAAACGTTCATCCTGGTGCTTAAAGTCATGGTCGATTACAAGAGCTACCAGAATATTCTCTGTCGATTGGTTTTCAGATCTTATGAACTTATTAAATTCAGCTTCAGTTTGGAAACCTACAACTGCAAAGAAAAGAAAATTTCTCTAATTCATGAGCGAAATACCACATATGCTGGAAATCCAAAATAAAAACAGAAATGGCAGCAAATGTTCGGTAGTTCTGTCAGCATTGGTCAAGAGAAAACTAGATTTAGCCTTTCAAGTCAAATCTACTTTGATTTTAAATATTAGCACTCTATACCCTCTCATGATAGACAGGGTGGATAGCAAGAAGCTTTTTCCAAGAGTGGGGGACTCAATTACTAGGGGTCACGAGTTCAAGGTGAGAGGGGAAAAGTTTCAGGGAGATATACGTGGAAAGTTCTTTACGCAGAGGGTGATAGGTGCCTGGAATGGCACTAAATTGCCCCTTAATTTAGTGTGGTCAATCCACCTCGCCTGCATATCTTTTCGGTTGTGGGTGCGAAACCCACGCAAACACGGTGAGAATGTGCAAACTCCACCCGGACAGTGACAGTGACCCAGAACCGGGATCGAACCTGGGACCTCGGCACCGTGAGGCAGCAGGGCTAACCCACTCTGCTAAACATGCTTGCTATGGGACATAGTTCCCATTTGGTTCTATTGCACACCCCATGTTTAACACTGTGGTTTCTTTGGATCTTTTGTTCTATTTTCTTTTATATTTAAATCTTTATTTAGCAATCTGTTACAAGTCAAATGCAAAAACCAGTAAAACCAATTTTTTAAAAAAATGAATTCAAAACCCACAATAGCAAGTTGTAATAAACGATTCACAAATGTTGATGTCTGCACAAAAAAAAATCCTGAAAGCTGTTAGATAGACATTTAAAAGTTACTTCTCAACTATTTCACCCATGAGAATAAAAACTGAATTGCATCACCAAACTTAGGAATAAAAGATTACTCCCAGTAAAAAGACGGTGACCTAAAACACTGGAAACTTACGTTTAACTACCTTCCGCAGACTGTCCTTCACCAGCTTTGCAATGCTCTCCACTGCAGTCACGTTGGAGGGAATGTAAACCATACTCCATTTAACTGTAGGATGTTGGGGGAAATATGGAATATCATAAATATAAAAGGAGGGATATGTGGTTGCATTCGGATAATGCACAGAATTAACTCGGTATCTTAGAGTTATAAGAATTGCGGCAAATATAAGCGGCAGGCTTATCTCAACGATGGTTACCAACACCTGGCGTTTCTGCATTGAAACAAAAGTAAGATTGATAAGTAAAACCATTACAAGTTTCTCTTCACAGTATATTATCAGCAGAGACATGTACATTAAACACTTCGCACCATATGAGGTACATCACAAGTTCAAGATTCCCACCAGGCCAGGATGCAATGTCAGGTCTCGTGGGAGCTTGTCCCAAACATGTTCCAGGGGTGCACAGGATAAAGGACAAATCAGTTTGTCTGACACAGAGCACTGGGCCCAAGGCAGGACCACATCAGTCACTATGATAGCCTAAACCCAGCTGGATTCAAGTGAGTCTGCATACAGAGGTGAACAGAAGCAGGGCTTGAGGGTATAGCTCTCAGAAAGGAAGTTCAAATGTACATTCCTGCAGGGTCTGGACAATTGAATTATCTGGAGATGAACATCACAAACACACAACAGGATGGTAGACAGCACTGCAGGCATTCAGACACTTCACACAGATTCTCCTCCATACCATAAGTTGTAATGTTCCACTTACCTGCAACAGATAGTTCTTCCAAAGGAGCAGACCAAACTGCCGAAGCCTGGTCATCCTGAACTCAAGAGAAGTCCAAAATATGATACGGACAGTCCAGGGTTCCGAACTGGGGAAGGGGAGCACAATTGATGCAGCAAGTTCTAATACGCAGCTTTCAAAACGTTGTCACAGACTGCAGTGAATGGAATTCCTGTGTCAGTTTGAATGAGATGTTCCGGTTCCCCCATCAGCCCAAAGGGGCCCCTCTGAGAAAGAGAAAGAAAGCCTTGCATTTATATAGCACCTTTCACCTCCGGACCTCCCAAAATACCCTTTTGAAGGGTAGTCAGTTCTGTAAGTAGGCATTTATTAAAATTAAAATTCATCTTTATTGCTACAGTGTTGATGATTGTGAACAGAAGCACAGTAGCTACAAACCCCAGGTAAGTAAGTGGCCATAACTACAGGTTTCAGTGATGTGACGAAATTATTAGAGCTATAAAACTCCCTCCCTCACATGAAGTAAATTAACAATTTTATCCTTCCAAGCCTGTGCGCCCAGTGAGACTATTTGAGGTACATGCACTGAGAGAAATCATTGTTAGTTACAGGCCTCTTGTTGTTGGTTACAGCAACTTGAGTTAGGAGTGATCCCAATTCCTTGGTCATCTGGCCATACAGCCTCAGCAGCCCCATTCCGACCCGTGCCTCAACTCCAAAGTCACACATCAAATTGTATCTAACCCATGCTGTACTTGATCTGAGGGTGTTTATTTGGACAATGCAAAAGAGGTTTTGCCAGCTATACCAGCTTTGGCAATGTTTGATGAGACGGTGTGCAAGGAATTTTACTCTGTATTTATCCTGTGCTCTAACTGCTCTAAAGTGTTTGATGTGATGCTGTATAAATGCAATAGGGTAGGCGGCACAGTGGTGCAGTGGTTAGCACTGCTGCCTCACGCCGCAGAGGACCGCGTTCGATCCCGGCCCTGGGTCACAGTCTAGTGAGACAGGGAGAGGGTGAATTAGTGAAAGAGAGAAGCAGACCAGAGAGAAAACCAGACAGCGAGAGAGCCAGACAGCAATAGAGAGAGGGAGAGCCAGACAACAAGAGAGTGAGTTAGACAGCGAGAGAGGGAGAGAGAGAGAGAGAGAGAGCAAAACAACGAGAGAGAGAGAGAGAGAGAGAGCCAGACAGCAAGAGAGAGCGAGCCAGACAGCATGAGAGAGAGAGCCAGGCAACAAGAGAGAGAGCAAGCCAGACAGCAAGAGAGAGAGAGCCAGACAGCAAGAGAGAGCGAGCCAGACAGGATGAGAGAGCGAGCCAGAGAGCAAGAGAGAGCGAGACAGACAGCATGAGAGAGAGAGAGAGAGAGCCAGACAGCAAGAGAGAGAGAGAGAGAGCCAGACAGCAAGAGAGAGCGAGACAGACAGCATGAGAGAGAGAGAGAGAGAGCCAGACAGCAAGAGAGAGAGAGCCAGACAGCAAGAGAGAGCGAGCCAGACAGGATGAGAGAGAGAGCCAGACAGCATGAAAGAGAGAGAGAGCCAGACAGACAGGATGAGAGAGAGAGCCAGACAGACAGGATGAGAGAGAGAGCCAGACAGGATGAGAGCGCAGACAGCAAGAGAGAGAGAGCCAGACAGCAAGAGAGAGCGAGACAGACAGCAAGAGAGAGAGCCAGACAACGAGAGAGAGAGAGCCAGACAGCATGAGAGAGCGCCAGACAGCAAGACAGAGTGAGCCAGACAGCATGAGAGAGAGAGAGCAAGACAGCATGAGAGAGAGAGAGAGAGCCTGACAGCAAGAGAGAGAGAGCCAGACAGCAAGAGAGAGAGCCAGACAGCAAGAGAGAGAAAGAGCCAGACAGCAAGAGAGCGAGAAAGAGTCAGACGGCGAGAGAGAGAGCCAGACAGCAAGAGAGAGAGAGAGCCAGACAGCAAGAGAGAGAGCCAGACGGCAAGAGAGAGAGAGAGCCAGACAGCAAGAGAGAGAGAGAGCCAGACAGCAAGAGAGAGAGAGAGAGAGCCAGACAGCAAGAGAGAGAGAGAGCCAGACAGCAAGAGAGAGAGAGAGAGCCAGACAGCAAGAGAGAGAGAGAGCCAGACAGCAAGAGAGAGCGAGACAGCCAGACAGCAAGAGAGAGCGAGCCAGACAGGATGAGAGAGAGAGCCAGACAGCATGAGAGAGCCAGACAGCAAGAGAGAGAGAGAGAGCCAGACAGCAAGAGAGAGCGAGACAGGCAGCATGAGAGAGAGCCAGACAGCAAGAGAGAGCGAGCCAGAGAGGATGAGAGAGCGCCAGACAGCATGAGAGAGAGAGAGCCAGACAGCGAGAGAGAGAGAGAGCCAGACAGCATGAGAGAGAAAAAGCCAGACGGCAAGAGAGAGAGAGAGAACCAGACAGCAAGAGAGAGCGAGCCAGACAGCAAGAGAGAGAGAGAGCCAGACAGCAAGAGAGAGAGCGAGCCAGACAGCAAGAGAGAGAGCGAGCCAGACAGCATGAGAGAGCGCCAGACAGCAAGAGAGAGTGAGCCAGACAGCATGAGAGAGAGAGCCAGACAGCAAGAAAGAGAGAGAGCGCCAGACAGCAAGAGAGTGAGAGCCAGACAGCAAGAGAGAGAGAGAGAGAGCCAGACAGCAAGAAAGAGAGAGAGCCAGACAGCAAGAGAGAGAGAGAGAGAGAGAGCCAGACAGCAAGAGAGAGAGAGAGAGAGAGAGAGAGAGAGAGAGCCAGACAGCAAGAGAGAGAGAGAGAGAGCCAGACAGCAAGAAAGAGAGAGAGCCAGACAGCAAGAAAGAGAGAGAGCCAGACAGCAAGAAAGAGAGAGAGCCAGACAGCAAGAAAGAGAGAGAGCCAGACAGCAAGAAAGAGAGAGAGCCAGACAGCAAGAAAGAGAGAGAGCCAGACAGCAAGAGAGAGAGAGAGCCAGACAGCAAGAGAGAGAGAGAGCCAGACAGCAAGAAAGAGAGAGAGCCAGACAGCAAGAGAGAGAGAGAGCCAGACAGCAAGAGAGAGTGAGCCAAACAGCAAGAGAGAGAGAGAGCCAGACGGCAAGAGAGAGAGAGCCAAACAGCAAGAGGGAGAGAGAGAGCCAGACAGCAAGAGAGAGAGAGCCTGACAGCAAGAGAGAGAGAGAGCCAGACGGCAAGAGAGAGAGAGCCAGACAGCAAGAGGGAGAGAGAGAGCCAGACAGCAAGAGAGAGAGAGAGAGAGAGCCAGACAGCGACAGAGAGAGAGAGCCAGACAGCAAGAGAGAGAGAGAGCCAGACAGCAAGAGAGAGAGAGAGCCAGACAGCAAGAAAGAGAGAGAGCCAGACAGCAAGAGAGAGAGAGAGCCAGACAGCAAGAGAGAGAGAGAGAGCCAGACAGCAAGAGAGAGAGAGAGAGCCAGACAGCAAGAGAGAGAGAGAGAGCCAGACAGCAAGAGAGAGAGAGAGCCAGACAGCAAGAGAGAGAGAGAGCCAGACAGCAAGAAAGAGAGAGAGCCAGACAGCAAGAGAGAGAGAGAACCAGACAGCAAGAGAGAGAGAGAGCCAGACAGCAAGAAAGAGAGAGAGCCAGACAGCAAGAGAGAGAGAGAGCCAGACAGCAAGAGAGAGAGAGAGAGAGCCTGACAGCAAGAGAGAGAGAGAGCCAGACAGCAAGAAAGAGAGAGAGCCAGACAGCAAGAGAGAGAGAGAGAGCCAGACAGCAAGAGAGAGAGAGAGCCAGACAGCAAGAGAGAGAGAGAGAGAGCCTGACAGCAAGAGAGAGAGCGGGCTAGACAGAAAGAGAGAGCAAGAGAGCGAGCCAGATGATGCGCTATCAATTGCACTTAAAGACTCGAATCAATACAAGAGAGGCTTTATTACAGTGAGATGTTTATCCTTCGACTGCAGCTGGTAGAATGGCAGCTCAGGGGAACTCATACATATTTATACGGCTCCCTGTGGGCGGAGCTAGACGGCAGGGGCTACCGACGAACCTGTAATACAGGTACTGCTGTACATCCCCTAATACAGGCACACACACAATTACACAGTGGATCACCACATTCACCCCCTGTTAAAAATGAGTCCGGCGGGGGTGACGTGGAACTATATACAGAATCCGTGAATTATTTACAGAGGGGAGGGGGAAAAAAATTAAGTGTCCATCTTGCAACCCGGTGCCCATCAGAGATTAAGTCTGTCCGGTGGTCTGACGGTTTGTTGGGAGCGACGCAACAGTGGTGGCGACGTCTATACAGGCGGTGTCGGCGTCGACGGCGTCGGTGCTGGCGCATTTGGTGCTGGCCAGTTGCTGGATGACTCCGGGAGCGTGCCGAAATCTTCCATGTCCTCTCGCGTGGGCAGGGGAAGGAGGGATGGACCTGGTGGGGCTGATGCTGGGAGCGCCGGGGGAGGGGAGGGTGGCACGTGGGTGGGGAGGTGTGTGTGAGTGGGATCGGCACCCGAGGGAGTCAGGTCCCTGAGCGAGACCGTATCCTGGCGGCCGTCGGGGAACTCCACGTAGGCATACTGGGGGTTTGCGTGGAACAGGCGTACCCTGTCCGCCAAAGGGTCCGCCTTGTGGAGTCGGACATGCCTACCCAGTAGGAACGGCCCTGGAGCTGCGAGCCAAGTCGGGAGCGACACCCCGGATGTAGACTTCCTAGAGAAGGTAAAAACACGTTCATGGGGCGTGTTATTCGTGGCAGTGCATAGTAGAGACCCGATGGAGTGCAATGCATCCGGGAGGAACTGCTGCCAGCGGGTGGCTGGGAGGTTTCTGGACCGTAGGGCCAGCTGGACGGCCCTCCAAACCGTCCCGTTCTCCCTCTCTACCTGCCCGATTCCCCGGGGGTTGTAGCTGGTCGTCCTGCTGGAGGCGATACCCCTGCTGAGCAAGAACTGACGTAGCTCATCGCTCATGAATGAGGATCCCCTGTCACTGTGGATATAGTCGGGGAAACCGAACAGAGCGAATATGGAATCGAGGGCCTTAATAATGGTGGCAGACGTCATATCCGGGCATGGGATGGCGAATGGGAACCTAGAGAATTCATCGACCACACTAAGGATATACGTGTTGCGGTCGGTGGAGGGGAGGGGCCCTTTGAAATCCACACTGAGGTGTTCAAAGGGGCGGGACGCTTTCACTAGGCGCACGCGGTCTGGCCGGTAGAAGTGCGGCTTGCACTCAGCACAGACCTGGCAGTCTCTGGTGACTGTCCGTACTTCCTCGACGAGGTAGGGCAGATTGCAGGCTTTGACTAAGTGGTACAACCGAGTGACCCCCGGATGGCAAAGGCTGTCGTGCAGGGCACGGAGCTGGTCCACTTGTGCGCTGGCACATGTACCTCGGGAGAGGGCGTCTGGGGGCTCGTTGAGCTTGCCGGGGCGATACAAGATCTCGTAATTATAGGTGGAGAGCTTGATTCTCCATCTCAAGATTTTATCATTTTTGATCTTGCCCCGCTGCGTGTTGTTGAACATGAAGGCTACCGACCGCTGGTCAGTGAGGAGAGTGAATCTCCAGGTAATGCCTTCAGTGCCTCACCGCTTCAACGATTGCCTGGGCCTCCTTTTCAACAGACGAATGTCGAATTTCGGAGGCATGGAGGGTGCAGGAAAAGAATGCCACGGGTCTGCCTGCCTGGTTTGGAGTGGCGGCAAGGGCGACATCTGAAGCGTCGCTCTCTACTTGAAAGGGCAGTGACTCATCTACTGCACGCATCCCAGCCTTGGCTATGTCTGAGCGAATACGGGCGAAGGCCTGTTATGCCTCGGCCGTGAGGGGAAAGTGAGTGGACTGTATCAGTGGGCGGGCCTTGTCCGCGTATTGTGGGACCCACTGGGCGTAGTAGGAGAAGAACCCAAGGCAGCGTTTGAGGGCCTTGGGGCAGTGGGGAAGTGGGAGCTCCATGAGGGGGCGCATGCGGTCGGGATCGGGCCCCAGGAGTCCGTTTTGGACTACGTAGCCGAAGATGGCTAAGCGGTTTGTGCTGAATACGCACTTCTCCTTGTTATAAGTGAGGTTGAAGAGAGATGCGGTGTGGAGAAATTTGGCAAGGTTGGCGTCGTGGTCCTGCTGATCATGGCCGCAGATGGTGACACTGTCTAAGTACGGAGACGTGGCCCGCAGCCCGTACCGGTCAACCATTCGGTCCATTTCTCTTTGGAATACCGAGACTCCGTTAGTGACGCCGAAGGGAACCCTAAGAAATTGATAGAGGCGGCCGTCCGCCTTGAAGGCAGTGCAAGGACGGTCCGATTTGCGGGTGGGGAGCTGATGGTATGCGGATTTAAGGTCAATCATTGCAAAGACCCGGTACTGTGCAATCTGATTGACCATATCAGATATGCGAGGGAGGGGGTGCGCGTCGAGCTGCGTGTACCGATTGATGGTCTGGCTGTAGTCCACGACCATCCTGTGTTTCTCCCCAGTTTTAACCACCACCACTTGGGCTCTCCTAGGGCTGTTGCTGGCCTCGATAATACCCTCCCAAAGCAGCCGCTGGACTTCGGACCTGATGAAGGTGTTGTCCTGGGTGATGTACCGTCTGCTCCTGGTGGTGAAGGGCTTGCAATCTGCAGTCAGATTGGCAAAGAGGGAGGGAGGGTCAACCTTGAGGTTCGTGAGGCCGCAAACGGTGAGAGGGGGTAGGGGCCCGCCGAATTTGGGGGTGAGACTCTGGAGGTTACATTGGAAATCCAGGCCCAATAACAGTGTAGCACAGAGGTTGGGGGAACGTACAGGCGGAAACCGCTGAATTCAACGCCTTGCACGGTGAGGTTGACCATATAGAAACCCCGGATCGGGACAGAGTGGGATCCGGCAGCCAGGGAGATCCGCTGGTTGGCGGGATGGACCGCGAGGGAGCAGCGCCTTACCGTGTCCGGGTGGATGAAGCTATCGGTGCTCCCGGAGTCCAGTAAGCAGAAGGTCGCGTGGTCGTTGATGAGCACCGTCGTCGAAGCGGTAGCCAGGTTGTGAAGACGGGACTGGTCCAGCGACATGGAGGCGAGCAGCGGGCGATCGTCTGAGGATTCCGACGAGGAGCGGCAGCGACCCGTGTCCCTCGGTCCAGTCCTGAGGGGAGGACAAAATGGCGGCGTCCGAAGTACCTGTGGGGAAGAAGTTGGCGGCACCCATGCAGCGCACGTTGCGGGTGCGGGGCAAGATGGCGGCGCCCATGGTGCGCACGTGGACCTGGGGGAGAAGAAGGTGGCGCCCATGGTGCGCACGTTGCGGGGGCGGCGCAGGATGGTGGCGCCCACTGGTCGCACGTGGCCCCGGGAGCAGAGGATGGCGGCGCCCATTGTGCGGTCGGCTGAGGGAAGGGAGAGAAGTCGAGCACAATAGCGGCAATTGCACGGGCCTGACACACTGCCGCAAAGTGGCCCTTCTTGCCACAGGATTTACAGGTGGCGGCGCGGGCCTGGCAGCGCTGGCAGGGGTGTTTCTGTTGGCCGCAGAAGTAGCAGCGGGGACCCCCAGAGTACGCGGTGTGGTGATCAGCGCAGGCATACTGTGCGGGAGCGGCCCCAGTCGGGGGGGGGTGTCGGTTGCGGGGTCCACGAGGGGTAGGATGGGTGGGCCGCGCGGCGGGCGGGGTAGGACTGTACATTACGGGAAGCGACGGTCATGGAGAGTGCTAAAGTTTTTGTCGCCGTTAGGTCGAGCGCGACCCCTTCCAGCAGTCATTGCCGGATGGGGTCCGATGCAATCCCCGTCACGAATGCATCATGCATTAGGAGATTGGAATGTTCCGTGGCCGTGACGGCCTGGCAGTCACAGTCCCGTACTAGAGGGATAAGGGCCCGCCAGAAGTCTTCAATCGACTCACCAGGTAGTTGTGCGCAAGTGGCGAGTACATGCCTCGCAAACAGATGGTGCGTCTTCTGGACGTAATTTTCTTTAAGGAGTTCCTTGGCGCGTGCGTAATTCGGCACGTCCTGTATTAGCGGGAACACGCTGGATCTCAACCTTGAGTAGAGAAGTTGAATTTTCTGAGCTTCCGTCGGTGCGGTATCCGCTGAGGTGATATAGGCCTCGAAGCAAGCCAGCCAGTGATTAAACTCTTTTCTGGCGTTTGGCGATTGCGGATCCAGCTGCAAGCGATCTGGTTTTATCCTGATGTCCATAATGCGGAAAATCTCACTGTAATAAATTGATGCGCTACCAATTGCACTTAAAGACTCGAATCGGTACAAGAGAGGCTTTATTACAGTGAGATGTTTATCCTTCGACTGCAGCTGGTAGAATGGCAGCTCAGGAGAACTGATACACATTTATACGGCTCCCTGTGGGCGGAGCTAGCCGGCAGGGGCTACCGACGAACCTGTAATACAGGTACTGCTGTACATCTCCTAATACAGGCACACACACAATTACACAGTGGTGGATCATCACACCAGACAACGAGAAAGAGAGCAAGCCAGACAGCAAGAGAGAGAGAGAGCCAGACAGCAAGAGAGAGAGTGAGCCAGACAGCAAGAGAGAGAGTGAGCCAGACAGCAAGAGAGAGCGAGCCAGACAGCAAGAGAGAGCGAGCCAGACAGCAAGAGAGAGAGAGAGAGCCAGACAGCAAGAGAGAGCAAGCCAGACAGCAAGAGAGAGAGAGAGAGAGCGAGCCAGACAATAAGAGAGAGAGAGACAGCCAGACAGCAAGAGAGCGAGCCAGACAGCAAGAGAGAGAGGGAGAGAGCCAGACAGCAAGAAAGAGAGAGGGAGAGAGCCAGACAAGCAAGAGAGAGTGCGAGCAGCCACGAGAGAGAGAGAGAGAGTGCCAGCAGCAAGAGAGAACCAGCAGCAAGACAGAGCGACACTGCGAGAGACCGAGGCAGTCAGCGATAGAGGGGCAGACAGCGAGTGAGAGGGGCAGACAGCGAGTGAGAGGGGCAGACAGCGAGTGAGAGGGGCAGACAGCGAGTGAGAGGGGCAGACAGCGAGTGAGAGGGGCAGACAGCGAGTGAGAGGGGCAGACAGCGAGTGAGAGGGGCAGACAGCGAGTGAGAGGGGCAGACAGCGAGTGAGAGGGGCAGACAGCGAGTGAGAGGGGCAGACAGCGAGTGAGAGGGGCAGACAGCGAGTGAGAGGGGCAGACAGCGAGTGAGAGGGGCAGACAGCGAGTGAGAGGGGCAGACAGCGAGTGAGAGGGGCAGACAGCGAGTGAGAGGGCAGACAGCGAGTGAGGGGGCAGACAGCGAGTGAGAGGGGCAGACAGCGAGTGAGAGGGGCAGACAGCGAGTGAGAGGGGCAGACAGCGAGTGAGAGGGGCAGACAGCGAGTGAGAGGGGCAGACAGCGAGTGAGAGGGGCAGACAGGATAGGAGAGAGGACGACAGTGTAAGAGATAGAGAGGCAGACAGTGTAGGAGAGAGGCGGACAGCGAGAGAGAGGGGCAGACAGTGTAGGAGAGAGAGAGGCAGACAGTGTAGGAGAGAGAGAGGCAGACAGTGTAAGAGAGAGAGAGGCAGACAGTGTAAGAGAGAGAGAGGCAGACAGTGTAGGAGAGAGAGAGGCAGACAGTGTAGGAGAGAGAGAGGCAGACAGTGTAGGAGAGAAAGAGGCAGACAGTGTAGGAGAGAGAGATAGCAGCGTGCGAGAGGCAGACAGCGAGTGAGGGACAGACAGCGTGCGAGAGAGAGGCAGACAGCGTGCGAGAGAGAGGCAGACAGCGTGCGAGAGAGAGGCAGACAGCGTGCGTGAGAGAGGCAGACAGCGTGCGAGAGAGGCGCAGACAGCGTGCGAGAGAGAGGCAGACAGCGTGCGAGAGAGAGGCAGACAGCGTGCGAGAGAGAGGCAGACAGCGTGCGAGAGAGAGGCAGACAGCGTGCGAGAGGCAGACAGCGTGCGAGAGAGAGGCAGACAGCGTGCGAGAGAGAGGCAGACAGCGTGCGAGAGAGAGGCAGACAGCGTGCGAGAGAGAGGCAGACAGCGTGCGAGAGAGAGGCAGAGAGCGTGCGAGAGAGAGGCAGACAGCGTGCGAGAGAGAGGCAGACAGCGTGCGAGAGAGAGGCAGACAGCGTGCGAGAGAGAGGCAGACAGCGTGCGAGAGAGAGACAGACAGCGTGCGAGAGAGAGACAGACAGCGTGCGAGAGAGAGACAGACAGCGTGCGAGAGAGAGACAGAGAGCGTGCGAGAGAGAGACAGAGAGCGTGCGAGAGAGAGACAGACAGCGTGCGAGAGAGAGACAGACAGCGTGCGAGAGAGAGACAGACAGCGTGCGAGAGAGAGACAGACAGCGTGCGAGAGAGAGACAGACAGCGTGCGAGAGAGAGGCAGACAGCGTGCGAGAGATGTAGCCATCTGGAATGGCCACTTACAATAAGGAACATGGACGGTCGCAAAGCATAACAGGAAAAATGGACAATGCAATGTTCAGGCAGGCTAGGGAGCCTGAATGTATGAAATGAAATGAAAATCGCTTATTGTCACAAGTAGGCTTCAATGAAGTTACTGTGAAAAGCCCCTAGTCGCCACATTCCAGCGCCTGTCCGGGGAGGCTGGTACGGGAATTGAACCGTGCTGCTGGCCTACTTGGTCTGCTTTAAAAGCCAGTGATTTAGCCGAGTGAGCTAAAGCGAAGAATCCAGATGGTATCGAAACCCCCAACCGATGAGCATTTTGATCACCCATCTCCGTCAGACAAAAGACTGATACTTGAGCAACCAATACAATCCCAGACAATTTGGTGCCACTCCCTGGAGTCAGGAAGCCTAAGCAACAGGGTCAATGACCGCTTAGGACACACCCAGCCATCAAGGCACCCGCCCCTTTATTGATTCAAATCGAACACAGTGATCAAGAATTACCCAATTAGTGGGGTCCAAACTGAAGGACCGCCCAAAAGAGCGCAAAAACCCCCAAGGATAAAGAGAGAGACCATCATGTGTTCGGCCTCTCTTGGACCTGGCGCTCCGGCAACGCCTACCTCCAATTGCAGCAACACCAGGAGCAAGTTCAAGTTCAACGCCCGCTACCAGGCGGATGAGCCCAGCTGAGCATCTGTTATTTCGGCAGACCCGATAGATCCAGATCCGAACAAAAGCCACTGTTCCTCTGACCTCAGCCGGGTGCCTGAAGTTAAGTACAGGTTGTCATAGTTGATAGGTGTACTTTAACTAGTAGTGTCTGTGTTGCATGATTAATTGTGTGTGGAAATGAAGTACCCTTGATCTTGAACTAACTAACTGGCGTTTGGCTCTTTGATCGATACCCGGTTGAACTTTGTGGTGGTATCATTTGGTACCTGGCTACTCTGAGCAATATAATCTCAATATCCAAAGAAAGAAGGGCAACCTTACTGACGGCCTTATTTATAGTAGGTAAATAAGGCAACAGTTATTGGCGACATCTGACGGGACTCGATGCAGAAGTGACCGCGTCACTCCGAGAGAACCCACAAAACATTTGAATCAGAAATCCAAATTGGCAAAGTAAAAGAAACCACAAGCGTAAGACCAGTATCGATCAAACCTCGGACATTCGGAAGTGTGTAATTTGCATGCGCACTAACAAGGGATATAAGGTAACCTCGATTGATTTTGTTGCGTGAAACTTTGGGGAGTTGCGTAAACTGGAAAATAGCTTCAGCCGTACCTGCGTTTGATCCACCGCTTTATTCCCCCTTGTCCCAAATTCCCGGTAGAAATAGAGATAATCGTAGAGATGGCAATGAAGGCAATGGAACGCCTTATGCATCCACAAAAGAATGTGGTTGCAGCGACCAGAGCAGAACATTGTCCCATATGGGAAGAAGAGATTAGGAAATACCTAAAGGGGAAAGGATGGTCTGAATTTTGTGCGAATGAGGAAACAGGTCCTGGTAGCATAGGACAAACTTGGTGGGACAACCTGACCAAGATCCACAAGAAGAATTTGAGTAGAGTTCGTAAGCCGATGGCAATTGCGTCCTGCTTGGCACAATTGCAAGGCACAGAGGAGGTCGTGAGGGTGCTCTGTAGACAGCTTGAGGAGAAAGAGAGTAGAGGGGGAAATGTTAGCGTGTGTGATAGAGTAAACGTGCAACTCCGAGAGCAGCTAGCGGCAAAGGACAAGGAGATGGCGGATGTCAAACCGGCACACCAATCTTGTCTCGCTCACCTAAGTAGCTTTCAGATTCCATACGATAAGGCTTACCAGGACACGCAATGTGCAGTTTTGGTAAGAGAGGAAACAGAAAACCAAGCAGAACAGTTGAGAAAATAATGTGAGGATTTAAAGGCAGCCCTACGAGCACTCCACAGTACAACCAAGGAACAGAGGCAGAGTTCGGTGGAGCATGCCAAGTGCAGGCAGCAAATTGCAGGATTGCAATCATTGCAATCCGTTCAGAACGGGTTCAGAGATACCTTTGGCCCACTGTTAGATCAGGAAGATGGCCCCGATTGGCAGGAACTTAATGAAACAGCCCATCGATATGTGTATGAGACAAAGAGTTAGAATAGAGCCCCCCAGGCCCCGAAAAGGAAATCACCTGCACCACTGACTGCACAGGCAGCACCCAACCCAATGAATCCCATCACCACGCACCATCGAGTAACAACAGAAGACCAACCCGATTTTGTGTACTCCACCCCACTAACCATCACCCAGTTAAGAGGCGCCCGCAATAAAATTGAAACGTTTCACCCCACGTCAGACTCACACCACTTTTTCGAACGAGTTAGTCAACAGACCGTCATGTACGGTCTGGACGAGCAGGAATAAGTAAAACTCATTGTAATAAGCGTTGACCCATCTGTTAGTTCAGCCCTTCCTGACCCACAAAATGTAGGAGGAGGTAGCCTCCAAGATATGAAAACAGCCATTTTTGACGCCATTGGCTACAATAGAGGAGATCCAGTAGAAGGACTCAACCGGTGTAAACAGAAAAAGGGAGAGCATCCAACAGCATTTGCTGGACGCCTGTGGATCCACTCCACCACAGTATTCAGTGATTTAGCCCGCGCCTATTTATCTGTAGATAATACGGCCAAATGGACCTGTATTCTAGTCTCCCACGCCTGGAGGCAGGACAAAAGGCATGTGCGAACTACGACCCTTCAGACCCGGCACACAATGAAGTGTGGGTACTGAAGCGATTATCTAGAGCTTGGGAACAGTCCCTGCAGAAAAAGACAGACCAGGAAACAGTAGATGCCAACATGAATCCTGTAAGGGTAGACCAAGACCCCGCATGGGTAAATAAAGGCAGAAGTAACACACAGCACCCTAAAGCGCAGGAGTAATTAGAATCACCCTAATTGTAATACTACACCTGGGGAACAAGCCGTGTGCTTCAAAAGCAACAATCCATTAAAGGTGGGGGTTGGTTGAACTCCATGATGCATTTTGGGGTTCTGAAAACACCTCTCCCATAATACAAGGTTCGCACTTCACAGGCAGAGTCATGAAAAATGTCCTGGCGGTTTTTGGCATAAAACAGAAGTTTCACATTGCCTATCACCCGCAGTCCAGCGGCATTGTGGAATGCATGAATCAGACCCTAAAGGCAACACTTAGGAAGATGGTACAGCAGCATAATACAACATGGGACACAGTGCTCCCATTCGCACTGATGTTCATTCGGAACACAGTGTCGAGTTCGACAGGATACACCCCTCATACCCTCATGACCGGACGACCTATGAAGGGTACCGAATATTTATTTGGACTTGATTTGGCCAGCCCCGCAGTCACCGCCCTTACCTACGAAAAAGCGGTCCAAAACATATTGGAGAATATTAAAGCAGCACAGCTCACTACAGCTGTTCGACTAGGCGCTAGAAGAATGCGGAGTAAGGCCTGCTTTGATAAGACAGTACATCCAACAGAGTATACAGTCGGACAGCAAGTCATGATATCTCCCTGCATAATCCTCGTTCATTCCTCTCCCCTAAATTTGCAGGACCCTACTCAATTTCAGATAAAGTAAGCTCCTCAGTTTACAAGATCACATGTCCTGATGGAAAATCAGGATGGTTCCATATAAACCAGCTTAAGGTTTATGGAACGCAGTGCAGCCACTCACACCACCTCTCACTGGCAATGGCGGACAACGCAGACCTGCCCACTGACAACCCAATCCAGCCCTCCCCCAGCCAGGACAGCACGTCCACAGACACGACCTTGACTCCACCCCCAGAGTCCAATTTCACCCTCACATTTGATTCAGCAGCTAGCGATAGCGATAGCGAAAACACAATGGACGCCCTTGATACTCCCGACTAATGGAAAAACAGACTAGGCCCCTGTCACTACAGCTCCAGTGACACCGACCACGATATGTTCAGCCCCTCAGAGACAATTTATTTGCCGTTACCAGAACCTGACCCACCACCCGACAATAGCGACACCCCCCTTGCCCCTACCGCCCTACAGAATACGAAACAATGGCACCACGACAATTCTTGTCGTCTGACAAGGAACGACAAGATGGATCCCACATCGGCCCATGCCGCATTGGCACTGAAACTCCAGGCACGAATTTGGCACCAGGGAGATGGTGATGACTGAGAGCCTGACTCCCACCATGCTAATCCCTTTGAGACCCTTTTTGGAATGGAACCTTGAGGTGTCCAGATGATGAGAGAAAGGAACCGATTGGGATTTACGGTGTCCTACTCCCTGATGGAACCTGCCTGCTTTCTTCTTTAGTTTGTTTTTTTAATGTTGAATATTCTCTCTCTTATACGGCTTTTGTTTGTCGATCTCACAAAAATTTCTTGATACAGTTATGACTACTCCTCTGACGCCACATGGCAGTTAAAGGCACAAGTTTGCTGAAAGTCCATAAACATTCAAATTCTTACCGTTCTTGGAAGGTCACTCAGGCAGTGGAGTAACAGCACTGATCCCCGCCCTGCCTGAGGACCCCCTATGTATTTGGTCAGCCAAGCTTGGGTAGTGGAGCAACGGCACTGATCACCAACCGACTTAGGGATTCCACCCATTCTTGCCCTGCTGCGGCTCATACGCACCCCATTCGGAAAATTATTTTCAAAACTCTTTTGCTGTTCTTTTAAAAGATGTGGTTTAAAGAATACACTTTGCCACAACTTTTGTTCCCTTTCCGGTGACCCTTTGGTTGCTATCCCCCACCTGCTATTTACATGTTAAAACACTTGGTTGAAATGAGTTTGCACTGGACGGAGAAGTTGTCCACCCACTCAGCCCATCAAACACAGGCTGCGAGAGTGCTCGCACTGTGACAGAATTATTTTTCGGATGTCTTGTCTCCCAAATGGTTGGTTTAAAAAAAAAAGAGGGAAGTCACATATGGCAACGAATCTAAATGGGAAATTGACATTAAGGAGAAAGACAAACAAAATATTAAACAAAATTAAAAATATTATGCTTGTACCCCCAGGAAGATAAGAACATATCAGAAGACAGAGGAAGATACAGACAAGATGAAGACGAACCTGATGATCTGCATCATGATCGTCGTTGGATCAATACAGTTGCGTGTTACCCGCCCCTACACCCCTCACCACACAGGCCCTAAACATGACCACCCACTACACCACACATAGACACAGCCACTGATACCCCCACATGGTGTAATAATATCATAAAATGGTACTCCCTTTCATACACAGTAGAAGCGCTACTGGTTATAGCTATACTTTGCAGTGTCATCCAGCCGATCAGACTTCGGAAATGGCGAGGGAGAGCCTCCCGCCCTCCAGTATATACACTCAAGAGCCCCTTTCCTCGGACTCCAGCAAACCCCATATTCTTTCTGAAATTTTTCCTCCCTAATAGATTTTGTGGTTTGTTTTTTAATAAAGTTACTTTCTCTGTAAATTGACATTAGTGTTCAGTAGGAATGCGATGCTGCTATTATTTATTTTGTATTGTAATATAAGTTCTTTGGCTATTAGATAGCAGCATGAGTGTAGTTTAGTTAAGGGCAGTTAGAGGTTCCCCTTTTTGTGTAAAGAGACTGAAATGTATAGTGCCCCCTTAGAATTTTTAGAGATATGTGTTGTATTAGGGAAAACTTAGGTAAATGTTTCGACCCATAGGGCAGAGTAGGATAGAACCTGTCCTTGATTGACAAAAGACTGATTCTTGAGCAACCAATACAATCCCAGACATTTCGGTGCCACTCCCTGGAGTCAGGAAGCATAAGCAACAGGGTCAATGACCGCTTAGGACACATCCAGCCATCAAGGCACCCGCCCCTTTATTGATTCAAATCGAACACAGTGATCAAGAATTACCCAATTAGTGGGGTCCAAACCAAAGGACCGCCCAAAAGAGCGCAAAAACCCCCAAGGATAAAGAGAGAGACCATCATGTGTTCGGCCTCTCTTGGACCTGGTGCTCCAGCAACGTCTACCTCCAATTGCAGCACCACCAGGAGCAAGTTCAAGTTCAACGCCCACTACCAGGCGGATGAGCCCAGCTGAGCAGCAGTTACTTCTACAAACCCGATAGATCCAGATCTGAACAAAAGCCACTGTTCCTCTGACCTCAGCCGGGTGCCTGAAGTTAAGTACAGGTTGTCATAGTTGATAGGTGTACTTTAACTAGTAGTGTCTATGTTGCATGATTAATTGTGTGTGGAAATAAAGTACCCTTGATCTTGAACTAACTAACTGGTGTTTGGCTCTTTGATCGATACCCGGTTGAACCTTGTGATGGTATAATTTGATACCTGGCGACTCAGAGCAATATAATCTCGATATCCAAAGAAAGAAGGGCAACCTTACTGATGGCCTTATTTATAGTAGGTAAAAAAGGCAACAGAGTGGGGCAGACACCGTGCGAGAGAGAGATAGACAGCGTGCGAGAGAGGACAGTCAGAATGTGAGAGAGAGACAGACAGAGTGCGAGAGAGAGGCAGACAGCGTGCAAGAGAGAGGTAGACAGCGTCTGAGAGGCAGACAGTGTGCGAGAGAGAGGCAGACAGCGTGTGAGAGAGAGTGGCAGGGAGAGAGAAAGACAGACAAGGGAAACAGACATGACAGAAAGAAAGATGACATAATATCCACTCATGTATATGAGATGCAGACAGGCAGTGATTCACACATAGGATGACCAATGAACACACAACACAGAACAACCAATCACCAGACAAGATACCACCACTATAAAGCTCACAGGGCATTAAGACTCCGGCTCCTTTCAGGACCCAGACACCGAGACAGTCAGAGTGCACAAGCCAGTGGACATTATTGCCATGTGGTAGCTAATAAGTCTGGTCGAACCAGTAAGAGGTCATCAGTAAGATTAGTAGAGTGTCAACCCACAGCTGAACATGTACAGACGTTCATAGTTTAAATAAAACCGTGTTGGATCATCTCTGGTGTTAGACGTTTGTTTCTAGCTTCCCTGCATCCAGTTGCAGTCAACGTCAAACCAACCCACCTAACACATCAAAAGACATGCAAGAATCTCTCTGAACAACTCATCAGCAATCTTCTGTGGCAGAAAAAAAAACAGAACTCTGGTCAGGTCAAAGCTTACCCCATTTGAAGAATTACACACTTGTTTTAAAGAGGTTCCCTTTGCTACAATGATTGCACAAGTATACAAAAACAACTTTGGATCAATTTGCATGTCAGCTGCATCAAGAGTACCTTGGAATCGTTTTTCTCAGTAAATTACAAAGTTTTAAAATCATACTTTTTACATGTATATACACAAATATTTGCCATGTATGGCCAAAGTAACTTGAGTTCAGAGTCCACTTTTTAGTAAACGGCATAAATTAAATTAGATTAAATGGCCAGCACTAATACTTAAATCTTTCTCAACTCCCCTTTAAACAGATTAAAATACACTTCCTGGAGCCTTTGGATCCTTGGTTAGATTATTTAATGGATATTATTTGCATTTTCCATGCATTATGTTAGAATGTGATATTGTACAGTTCTGATGAAAGATCGAGCTAAAACATTAATCTGCATCCTCGCTCCACAGATGCTGCCTGACCTGTTCAATGTTTCCCGCATTCTCGTTTATTTTATTTCTAATTTCCAGCACCTGTAGTGTTTTGCTTTTGGTTTAAAATGTGAACAATGTGAACAGGGTGATAGGCTCAATATTATTAACAAAGATCGTTCCATTAGTAACTGTGGCCAGAACTTTCCGGCCATTTCTATCGGCAGGATCTTCCGCCAGTTTCCCGGCAGTGAGGGGTGCATTCAGCGGGAAAACACGTTGATAAAGATTCGGCCGCTGCCCAAAGGTCAACCACCTCCACCGCTGCAAAACACATAGAAAATCCCACCCTACGTGTGTCAATTCCTGCTCGTGCCGTCTTCTCGAGAATCTGATTAACAACGCGGTCAATTCCCACCCCTCTTGTACCATAACCTAATCTATCGCTGGTTCTTTTCATACCTGGAATTCTTTAGTTTAGGTGGGATGGAGGGAGGGGCAGGGGTGTGAGCAGCCTTCCATCAACACACACATCTACATTTCTCCTCATCCGCTTCCCAGACTGACTCCCTCCCCTTACCCCCGTCTCATCTGTTTTCACAATCTCACCTTCCACATCAAGGCTCCTGAAATGTCTTTAAAATCAGCCACACTCACCAACAGGTCCTGTTTGCACCATTACTTTGCATTACAAAAGGAGATTATTTGCTGCACTGTATCCTCCACTCCTTCAAATTTTCATGCACCATCACTTACACTTTGCTTGTTAACCAACACAATGATAGCAGGGTGACATCTGAGACAAAGTGCTTTTGTTTGCGAAATATATTAAGTTGAGGAACGTTCTAGATGTTTGTGTAATCCCTTGAGGCAGGTCTATATCATTCTCAGCAGAATTTCAATTTGGGAAGATCTGCTTTGTTTAAAATCAGCAGAATGCCCTTCAACCAATCCGAACACAGGAGACCCTTTAACCAACCAGTCAGCCGTCAGGAGACCCTTTAACCAATGCTCACTACAGAAAACCAGTACTAGGTGACCTGCACACAATAACCCTGCAAAATACGAAAAACACTTTGAAAAGTTTGGTTTCCATCTGCACACTAACACCCAAGGGTTGCAATTAAAAGTAGTTACACTGTACAGTTGAAAGCTATGACCTATAGGGAGATTATTCCCTTAAGAGCCCAATAAGGAAACAATGATGTTGATCAGTGTGGTATTACCCTGGTAACATCCAAATGTGTCTCACAGACTGAGGAATCTGGTTTAACAACAAGTGCCATCAAGGAGCAGGTGCTGATTATTGGAATTTCAACCTTGTGTGTTTCTAGCTAAAGCTTGCAAAACCTGAGCATTCAGTTCTAATATAAGAATTTTTGGCAACAAGAACCTTTTG
The DNA here is from genome assembly GCF_902713615.1 of Scyliorhinus canicula. NCBI lineage: Eukaryota > Metazoa > Chordata > Chondrichthyes > Carcharhiniformes > Scyliorhinidae > Scyliorhinus > Scyliorhinus canicula. The sequence continues at coordinate 29,693,896 of NC_052160.1, forward strand.
TTCCATTTTTAGATTCACACATCATGCACTATCACTCAGCTACCAGGTCCAATCCACCTTTCTCAGACATCCTGCAGGGTAACAAATAGCCCAATCTGCCCCTCCAGCCAGGCAGGTTTTTGTGACTCAAAAGCAGAACAGCCTTGAGAGATTGAATAATCTCTTCTGCACTCCCCTACACACACATAGAATATACATTACAGAAACAGACCATTTGGCCAACATGTCTGTGCTGGTGTTAATGTGTCACACATGCCTCCTGCCACCCCTCTTCACATTACCCTATCAGCATATCCTTCTATTCCTCTTTCCCTCGTACATTTCATTAGCTGCCATGCTATGAGCTACCTGAGCTCTAAACCCTGGCCTACAGTAGGTTGTCCTCGAGTTTTCCCGGTTCCCAAACTCTCAAATTCCTCTGTATCGTCCTTAAAACAAACCTATCTCTTTGATCAAGATTTTGGATATCTGTCCTAATATTTCCTTCTGGCTTTGTGTCACATTAGTCTGATTAACCTCCTGTGTTGGCTCTCAGCATAATTTATCATGTTAGGGTACTATATAATGTTGGATTTGGATTTTGTTTATTGTCACGTGTACCAAGGTACAGTGAAAAGTATTTTTCATTAAGTACATGAAAAGAAAAGGAAATAAAAGAAAATACATAATCGGGCAACACAAGGTACACAATGTAACTATATAACACCGGCATCAGGTGAAGCATACAGGGGTGTAGTGTTAATGAGGTCAGTCCATAAATCTGGTAACAGTGGGGAAGACGCTATTTTTGAGTCTGTTTGTGCGTGTTCTCAGACTTTTGTATCTCCTGCCCGATGGAGGAAGTTGGAAGAGTGAGTAAGCCGGGTGGGAGGGGTCTTTGATTATGCTGCCCGCTTTCCCCAGGCAGCAGGAGGTGTAGATGGAGTCAATGGATGGGAGGCAGGTTTGTGTGATCGACTGGGCAGTGTTCACGACTAACCATGGTCCAACATATGGAAGTCCATGGACATCAATGCCCTCTTATGGTATGAAGAGACAGAGAGAGAGAGACAGTAAATAGAGATCTGCATTTAAAATTTGAATTCAATTTTAAAATTTCTCAAAAGGTATCACTGATCTTAACATCTTCAGGAAATCTTGAAGCGCTAAGATCAATTCTTTCTCAAAGTAAGATGAAGATTGCAAAGCCAAAACATGGAGTATTATGTGAAACATACAGGGGTGTAGTTATGCCATTTAAACAAGCCCCACACAAATTCCGCTACCTGGGGATCCAAATAGCCCATGACTGGAAGGAGATCCACAAATGGAACCTCATCAGTCTGACAGAGGAAGCCAAAAAGGACCTGCAAAGATGGAACACACTCCCACTCTCCTTCGCGGGGAGAGTCCAGACGATCAAAATGAATGTACTGCCCAGGTATCTCTTCCTACTTAGATCTATCCCGATCTACATCCCCAAGGCCTTTTTCAAGGGAAAACTAATCGTGGCAATCATATCGGGGGGGGGGGGATCCAAGGGGGGGCTAGACCTCCCAAACCTATAATTCTACCACTGGGTGGTGACAGCCGAGCGCATAAGGGGATGGATCAAAGAGCCAGAAGCCGAGTGGGTACGCATGGAGGAGGCTTCCTGCAAGGGGAACTCCCTCCGGGCCCTCGCCACGGTGGCACTCCCAACCCCACCCAAAAAACACTCCAGCAGCCCAGTGGTGATAGGCACTCTCCAGTCCTGGAACCAACTACGGCAGCAATTTGGCCTGCCCAAAATGTCGGACAAAGCTCCCATCTGCAACAACCATAGGCTCACACCAGCGCCTACTAATGCCACCTTTAAAAAGTGGGGACAGGACGGAGGGACACTGACAGTTAGGGACCTATATACGGAAGGCAGGATCGCAACATTGGATGAACTGACCGAGAAATTCCAGCTAGCTAGGGGGAACGAGCTAAGGTACCTGCAACTTAAAAACATCCTACGAAAGGAGACAAGGACGTAACCACAACCGCCACGACAGATGTTACTGGAAGAGTTACTGAACGCAAGCATCCTAGATAAAGGGAACTGTAGTGACATGTATGATCGACAGGTCGAAAGGGCCGACACCGTACTGGACGCAACAAGAAAGAAACGGGAGGAAGACCTGGGGATTGAAATAGGGTGGGGACTCTGGAGCAAAGCACTGCATAGGGTCAACTCCACCTCCATGTGCGCAAGACTCAACCTGACGCAACTAAAAGTGGTACATAGAGCCCACTTTTCAAGACGTCAAATGAGTAGGTTCTTCCCGGATGTAGAGGATAGATGTGAACAGTGCCAAAGAGTGCACAATATCATACCAGTCTTTTTTTTTCTCTTCTATGTATATATTTTATTCTGTGTACATAACTGTAAATATACTTTGTTCAAAAACCCAGTAATAAACATTTATTAAAAAAAGACAGTGGTGGTGAGCTGCCTTCTTGAACCACAGCAGTCCGAGGTGTACATACACCCTAAGTGTTGTTAGGGAGGGAATTCCAGGACTTTGACCCAGCGACAGTGAAGTCAGGATGGTGAATGACTTGGAGGGGAACTCCAGGTAATGGTGTTCCCAGGTATCTGCTGCCCTTGACCTTCTAAATGGTACTGGTCATGGGTTTCGAAGGTGCTGCCTAAGGAACGCAGATGAGTTCCTGCAGGGCATCTTGTAGATGGTACACATTGCTGTTACTGTGCTTTGGTGGTGGAGGGTGTGAATGTTTGTGGAAGGGGTAGCAATCAAATGTGCTGCTTTGTCCTGGATGGTGTGGAGTTTCTTAAATGTTGTTGGAACTGCACTCATCCAGGCAAGTAGAGAGTATTCCACCACACTTCTGACTTGTGCCCGAAAGATCAGTCATTTTCAAAGTTGGGGTTATGCCGGGTGGGTCGCAGGCGGGTGTTGGGAGGGTCGCGGAGCCATCCATCACGGCATTCCCGATTGCGGGAATTAATGCACAATGGCCACAGTAGCCGGCTTTTAAAAACATCTGCTGCGACCAGCTTTAAAAATGACGGCCACGAGCGGCTTTCAGAATGTGGGCGTGTATACCGCTCATCAGTGCGCATGCCCAGTGCACAGAAATAAACACCGCCTCCTCCTGACGTCAGCGTTCTGACCCAGGAGAAGCTTTTTTTTACTTCAATGCAGTTTTCCTGCCTGAAGCAACAGCACAGAGAAGGTCATGCCCCTGGCGTCATGTGTTCTGGGCGCGATTGCGATTCCTCAATTTTGTTAGCAGCAAACAAGCAACGGGACTGTAAAATTTAAAATAGATTGTTTTGTAATCTAGAACAGAAGACCAGAGACACAAACAGACCAGGATCTCACAACTGAACCTGCTGGAGAGGGTGGCTCAGGAAAATCCACAGCAGGACAAAGCAATGGTGGTGTGAGCTGCTAAGGAGAATCCACAGCAGGACAAAGCAATGGTGGTGTGAGCTGCTAAGGAGAATCCACAGCAGGACAAAGCAATGGTGGTGTGAGCTGCTAAGGAGAATCCACAGCAGGACAAAGGAATGGTGGTGTGAGCTGCTAAGGAGAATCCACAGCAGGACAAAAAGGTGCTGCTGTGAGCTCCAGGATCTCCGATGAACAACCTATACAGAAATGTAACATTGAATGACAGAGCAAGTGGGAATGTGAGGACCAAGCAGGCTCACCTGCTTAAAGGTAAGCGAAAATGGTGGGTTACGAAGTTCAGGCGACGTGGGACGCGAAGCTCGACCGGCGTGAGTGGCAAGCATGGGTCCCAAAGGTCGGCCGGCGTGGGTCCTGAAGGTCGGCCGGGGTGGGTCCCGAAGGTTGGCCTTTTGGCAAGAATGGGCCCTGGAGGCAGCACGGTGGCGCAGTGAGTTAGCCCTGCTGCCTCACGGCGCCTAGTTCCCAGGTTCGATCCCGGCTTTGGGTCACTGTCAATCCCGGCTTTGGGTCACTGTCCATTCGGGTTTGCATATTCTCCCCATGTTTGCATGGGTTCGCCCCCACAACCCAAAAGATGTGCAGGCTAGTTGGATTGGACACGCTAAATTACCTCTTAATTGGAAAAATGAATTGGGTACTCTAAAGTTAAAAAAAGAATGGGACCCCGGGAAAAAAAAATTGAAATATACTGCTAGAGATGATGGGAGAGGCATTGGAAAGTCAGGAGATGAGATACTTGCTGCAGGATTCCTAGCCTCTGCCCTTCTCTTGTAGCCACACTTATATGGCTGGTCCAGTCCAATTTCTGGTCAATGGTAACCCCCAGGATGTTGATAGTGGGAGAGTCAACAATGATAATGCCATTGAATGTCAAGTGACAATGGTTCAATCCTCTCTTGTTGAAGAGGGTCATTGCTTAGCACTTGTGTGGCGGGAATGTTACTTGCCAACTTTCAGCCCATGCCTGGATGTTGTCCAGGCCTTGTTACATTTGGGCATGGAATCCTTCAGTGGTTGAGGAATTGTGAATGATGCTGAACTTTGTATTCATCAGCAAACATCTCTACTTCTGACCTTATGATGAGAAGAACGTCATTGATGAAGCAGCTGAAGATGGTTGGGCCTAGAAGACTACCCTGAGGAACTCCTGCAGTGATGTCCGTCGTTTGCGTCAGGTATAACTCCAACCAGAAGAGAGTGTTCCCCTTGATTCCTATTGACTCCAGTTTTCCTTGGTCTCCTTGATGCCATACTTGGTCAAATGCTGCCTTGATGTCAAGGGCAGTCACTCCTACCTCACCTCTGGAGTTCAGCTCTTTTGTCCATGTTTGAACCAAGGCTGTCATGAGGTCAGGAGGTGAATGACCATGGTGGAACCCAAACTGAACATTGTGAGCAGGTTATTGCTGAGTAAGTGCCGCTTAATAATATTGTTGATGATCCCTTCCATCTCTTGCCTCAGCCTTGTCTTTGGCACATATGTGCTGGGCTCATCAATCATGGAGGATGGAGATATTTGTGCAGTCTCCTCCTGCAATTAAATGTTTAATTATCCATCACCATTCACGGCTGGTTGTGGCAGGACTGCAGAGCTTAGATCGGATGTGTTCATTGTGGAATGGCTTAGCTCTATTACTTGCTGCTTATGCTGTTTGGCACACAGGTAGTCCTGTGTTGCAGCTTCATGAGGTTAACAGCTAATTTTTAGGTATCCCTGGTGTTGCTCCTGGCATGCTATCCTGCACTCTTCATTGAACCAGGGTTGATCCCCAGGCTTCGTGGTAATGGTAGAGTGGGGGGAAATGCCGGGCCATGCAGTTGCAGATTGTGGTTGAATACAATTCTGTTGATGCTGATGGCACACAGTCCCTCATGGATGCACAAGCTTGAGTTGCTAAATCTGTTCACACTCTATCCCATTTAGCATGGTGGTAGTGCCACAAAGCACGATGGAGGGGATCTTCATTGTGAAGACGGGACTTGTCTCCACAAGGACTGTGTGGTGGTCACTTCTACAGATACAGTCATGGACAGATGCATCTGTAGCAGGTAGGTTGGTGAGGATTAGGTCAAGTATGTTTTCCCTCACCACCTGCTGCATGTCTGTGAGGTAGCTCTCTCACATTTGGCACAAGCCCCCAGATGTTCATAAGGATGACTTTGCAGAATCGACTGATCTGGGTTTGGGTTTGCCATTGCCGTTTCTGGTGTCTCAGTCGATGCCAGGAGATGCATCCGGTTTCATTCCTTTATGTTTTCTTTGTAACGGTTGGATACAACTGAGTGGCCATTTTAGACAGCATTTAGAAATCAACCACATTGCTGTGGTTGCAGGAAAACCAGGTAAAGATGGCAGGTTTCCTTCTCTAAAGGGCATTAGTGATCCAGATTTTTTTAATGACAATCAGCAATGGTTTAATGGTCATCATTAGACTTTTCAGCCCAGATGTTTTTATTCAATTTAAATTCCTCTGTCTGCCATGGTGGGATTCAAGCCCAGGTCCCCAGAGCATTACCCCGAGTCTCTGGACTACTAGTCCAGCAGAAATACCACTGTGCCACTGCCTCTCCCCATTGTGTTCTTGCCAGCTCTCTGCAAGAAAAACTCAGTTGGTCCTACGCCCTCAGCCTTTCTCCATAGCTCATCTTTTATTTCAGGTACTCATCCAATACCCTTTGAAAGCCACGATTGGATCTGCCTCCACTATTCACTCAGACAATGCATTCCAATCCTCCAATAATCTTCCAGTCCTCCTTAGAAACATGGACGAGGTGGTGTCTGAGAACTGGAGAATTGCAAATGTCGGAGCCTGTTCAAAATAAGGGTATAAGGCTCAGACAATGCATTCCAGATCCTAACCACTCACTGTGTAAAAATGTTTTTCCTCGTCCCACTGTTGCTTCTGTTGCCAGTCACCTGAAATCAGCATCCACTGTTCCCGCTCCTTTTGCCAATGGGAACAGTTTTTCCCTATCAATTGTGTCCAGACCCCTAATAAGTTTGAATACCTCTATCAAATCTCCTCTCACCCTTCTCTTCTTTCAGGAGGCAACCACAGCTTCTCCAATCCAACCACATAATTGGAATTCCTCATCTGTGGAACCATTCTCATGAATCCTTTCTGCACTCTCTCTATTATGTCCTCAGTGTTTTATAAAGGCTCACCATAACTTCCTTGCTTTTGTTTGTACTCAACACCTAATCCAAGATCATGTTTGCCTTTTTAGCCACTTTCTAAATTTACCCTGCCACCTTCAATGATTTGTGAACATATATCCTGAGGTCTCTCTGTTCCTGCACCTTGTTCAGAATTGTGCTGGCTTTCCCTAATTAATCCTCACTTGTCCAAATGACTGTTAATTGTGTCCCAGATGGAGCGACGTCCATACCCCCCCCCCCCCCCAAAGGAGCGGAGCGGCGTCTACCCCCCCCCCCAACCAAGGGCCGGAGCGGCGTCTACACCCCCCCCCCCCCCCCCCCCCCCCCGCAAGGGCCGGAGCGGAAAGGCGCCCCCCCCCCCCCCCCCCCCCCAACAGGCCCGGAGCGGAGTGGCGTCTCCCCCCCCCCCCCCCCCCAACAGGCCCGGAGCGGAGTCTCCCCCCCCCCTCCCCAAACAGGCCCGGAGCGGCGTCTCCCCCCCCCCCCCCCCAAACAGGCCCGGAGCGGAGTCTCCACACACACACCTCCCCCCCCCCTCCAAAACCGGCAGCGACCACCACGTGGCAAGAACAAAGGACTGGACAGAATCCTCTCACTCTCTCTCTCTCTCCTGCGTGAGAGAGGAAGGGGAAAAGTGGGGGGGAAAAAAAGAAGAGGACTTTTACTTTAAAAAGAACACTGTTAAAGAGAAAGGGGGAGGGATATATATATTATTTTCTCTCTTTCTACACCCACTCCCATCAAAGTAAGCCCACCTGAGGGGAGTTGCATAAAAGGGGGGGGGGGGGGGAGAAAATAATTAATACAGTAAACAAATAAATAAAATAAAAATCGGGCACGGAAAAAGGGGGAACAGAAAAACAAGGGGAGAAGAAAAGATGAAAGGGAAGGGGGAGAAAAAAACGCCAGAAGGGAGCCAAAGGAAAGGGGGCACCAAAAGCAGACGGGACAAAGGGCAAGACAGCTCACGCGAGCGGATTAGCACACGAAGCGGCGGGACGGAGGTATCGCCGCATCAAAAAGAGCTGGACAGACAGGTACCCTCTCCCCCGGGGCTAGAGGGGGGCTGGAATTGGAAGGAAGCCTTTACTGAGGTGGTGAGGGAGCAGCTGCAGGCAATCAAGGCAGAGTTGAAAGCAGACGCAGAAGCCGCAGCACAGGCAGCAGTGGCCAGGGCCATGTCAGGGGTGCAGCAGGCTCTGACCAGATTGGAGGAGAAAGTGGATGCCCAAGGGAAGAAACTGGAAGCTCAAGGGAAGAAACTGGAAGCTCAAGGGGGGAAACTGGAAGCCCATGAGGCAACCATTAAGGAGCTAGAGAAAGCAGCGAGAGACATGAGCGACCGGGTCACGGCCCTGGAGAGGGAAGTGGCAAGACTGGGCGCAACACAGGGGAGCCTGAAGGGCAGGGTAGAAGACCAAGAAAACAGCTCGAGAAGGCAAAATGTTAGGATAGTGGGCCTGCCAGAGGGGACCGAGGGTAGAAACCCCACAGCATACGTGGCTGCAATGCTGGGCAACTTAGTGGGGAGGAAAGCTTTCCCCACCCCACCGGATTTGGACAGAGCACATCGGTCGCTGCGCCCGAAGCCCAAGGCAGGGGAACAACCGAGAGCAGTCATAGCCAAACTGCACCGGTACCGGGATAGGGAGACAATCCTGCGCTGGGCCAAGGAAAATAGAGCCAGCAAATGGGACGGACACACCATCCGAATATATGAAGATCTTGGAGTGGATATATCTAAGAAACGGGCTGAGTTTAACAGAGCGAAAGCAGCTCTCTACAGGAACAAAGTGCATTTTGGTATGCTGTACCCAGCGAAACTCTGGGTCACATACCAAAACAAGGAATATTTCTTTACAGCCCCTACTGAGGCGAATAGGTTCGTCGAGGAGCACGGGCTGGAAGAACAGCAGGGGAGGTAGGGACGAGGGGCCCCTGGCAAGGAGCAATGGCACGCCAATGGGTAGGATGGGGGAAGAGCGGGCAGAAAACCGTAGAGGCCAGGTAGAGGAGAAGCGAGACAACAACCTCCGAGAGGGGAGCCACCGTAATAGCAGGAAAGCTAGCGCCGGGGGCACGCTACAAAGCAGGGCCGCTGCGCACCCCCAACAGGGGGGAAGGCGGCAGGCAGGGGAGGGGGGAGATCACCCACCAAAGTCGGGAGAGCAAACGGGGACAGGAATAGGGTATAGAGGAGCAAAGGAGGGGTATACAGGGGAGGAGGGTAGAGGGAGAGACCAGGGGGGGGGGCACACAGGGAGGGAGAGACCAGGGAGGGGAAAGGTAGGGACAAAGGGACAAAAGAGGCCAGAAAAGGAACAGGGCTACAAAGTACCACAACCAAGGCCTCGAAACAAGGAAGCCATGCAAGCACCCACCCAGTGCGGTCTGTGGGCAAAGGGGCCCCCCAGAGTGCAGGGGACTACCCGTGTGGCGGACACACAGTGGACGGCCATGGCGGGTGCTCCCAGGACAAGGGGAAACCCCGGAGTGCAGAGACCCGACCGCATGGGGAGAGCAGTGGTAGCGGCCATCCTGGACGGCCCCCTAACAAAGGGAAACCCCGGAGGGCAGGGGCTCGTCCACCAGACAAACATGGTTAATCCCACAGGAACGAGGGGGCAGAAGCCCCCCACCAGGATAATCACCTGGAACGTAAGGGGACTTAACGGCCCAGTGAAGAGATCTAGAGTCCTCACCCACCTCAGAAACATGAGGGCCGACATAGTCTTCCTCCAAGAGACGCATCTAAGGGAGCAGGACCAACTGCGGGTAAGAAAGGGTTGGGTGGGACAAACCTACCATTCCTGCTATGGGACAAGGGCCAGGGGGGTGGCGATACTGATTGGCAAGAGGACAATGTTTAGGGCGACAAAGACGGTTACAGACCCAGGGGGGCGGTATGTCATGGTCAGCGGGGCCCTGAATGGGGCGCCGGTAGTCCTAGTCAACGTGTACGCGCCCAACTGGGACGACACGAGCTTCATCCAAAAGACCATGGCAGAAATCCCGGACATAGCGACGCATCGACTAATCATGGGGTGGGACTTCAACTGTGTACAGGACCCAAAGACGGACAGATCAAACCCCAAAACGGGGAAAACCTCAAACATGGCAAGGGAACTCGGTCACTTTATGGAGCAGATGGGAGCTGTGGACCCCTGGAGGTTCGCCCACCCGGGGGAGAAAGAATTCTCCTTCTTCTCCCCAGTACACAACGTGTTCACCAGAATTGACTTCTTTGTGGTGGGGAAAACGGTGCTTCCAGGGATAGACAAGGTGGAATACTCCGCAATTGTGATATCAGACCACGCCCCACACTACATGGACGTGCGGCTGGAGACGGGAAGGGCCCAGCGCCCCACATGGAGGTTGGACGGTGCCTTACTAGCTGACAAGGCCTTCAGCGAAAGGATAGCGCGGGCCATAGCGGAGTACACGGAGAACAACCAAAACGGGGAGGTATCATCCTCCACGTTCTGGGAAGCGCTTAAGGCCGTACTAAGAGGGGAAATCATTGCCTTCAAAGCGCAAAGAGATAGGGAGGAAAGGGTGGCTGGGCAGAAGCTGGTCGACTCCATACTGGAGGTAGACCGTAAATACTCCGAGGCCCCGACCGTAGAGCTCCTGGCGGAGAGAAAAGAACTACAAAGGAACTTTGACCTGCTCTCCACCAGGAAAGCAGTGCACCAACTCCGCCAGGCGCGCGGGACCCTGTACGAACACGGAGACAAAGCTAGCCGCCTGTTGGCACACCAGCTGAGAAAGCAGGCAGCCACCAGAGAAATTGGGCAAATCAGGGGTACCAGAGGCATGTTGGAAACAGAACCAGAGAGGGAGGATTAACAAAACCTTCAAGGCCTTCTACCAAGAGCTGTACACCTCAGAGCCCCCAACGGGGAAGGCTGGGATGAACCGGTTCCTTGATGGACTGGACATACCAGTCGTGGGAGAGGGCAGGAAACGGGACCTGGAAGCACCACTAGCACTGGGAGAGATCATGAACAGTATCAGCTCCATGCAGACGGGGAACGCGCCGGGACCGGACGGATTCCCGGCGGACTTCTACAAAAAATTTGCGACAGCGCTGGCCCCGCACCTGCGGGAGATGTTCACAGACTCGCTAGCTAGGGGCACACTGCCACCCACGTTAGCACAGGCCTCAATCTCGCTGATACCTAAGAAAGACAAAGACCCAACGGAATGTGGGTCATACAGACCCATATCTCTGCTGAACGCAGACGCCAAAATACTGGCCAAAATCCTAGCCAAAAGGCTAGAAGACTGTGTACCTGAGGTGGTCACAGGGACCAGACGGGCTTCGTCAAAGGTAGACAGCTCACCTCGAACATCAGGCGCCTGCTGAACGTGATAATGACCCCCTCCGGGGAGAGAACACAAGAGGTGATCGTCTCCCTGGACGCAGAAAAGGCCTTCGACAGAGTCGAATGGAAATACCTCATAGAGGTACTGGAGCGGTTCGGGCTTGGAACAGGGTTCACCGCGTGGGTAAAGCTCCTATACAACGCCCCCATGGCGAGTGTACGGACCAACAATACCAACTCCCAATACTTCCAGCTGCACAGGGGCACCAGACAAGGATGCTCACTGTCCCCGCTGCTGTTCGCACTAGCAATCGAACCGCTAGCAATTGCGTTCAGGGCAGCAAAAAATTGGAGGGGGATCCGAATGGGAGGCAGAGAGCACAGAGTCTCACTCTATGCAGATGATCTGCTCCTCTACATCTCGGACCCACAAAGCAGCATGGACATGAGCAACATGAGCAAAAGCGAGATCTTCCCAGTACACCAGCGGGGGGGGGGGGGAGAGAGAGAGAGAGAGAGAGAGAGAGAGAGAGAGAGAGAGAGAGAGAGAGAGAGAGAGAGAAGAAGAGAGAGAGAGAGAGAGAGAAAGAGAGCACTAAAGGGGCTGCCGTTCAAACAAGCCCGACATAAATTCCGCTACCTGGGGATCCAAATAGCCCATGACTGGAAAGGGATCCACAAATGGAACCTCACCAGCCTGGCGGAGGAAGTAAAAAAGGACCTGCAAAGATGGAACACACTCCCGCTCTCCCTCGCGGGGAGAGTCCAGTCGATCAAAATTAACGTATTGCCCAGGTTCCTCTTCCTGTTTAGATCCATTCCGATCTACATCCCCAAGGCCTTCTTCAAAGTGCTGGACAAACTTATCATGGCGTTCGTATGGGGGGGTAAAAATGCTAGGATCCCAAAGAAGGTCCAACAGAAAACAAAATCCAGGGGGGGGCTAGCCCTCCCGAATCTACAATTCTACCACTGGGCGGCAACAGCCGAGCGAGTAAGGGGATGGATCCAGGAGCCAGAAGCCGACTGGGTGCGTGCGGAGGAGGCCTCCTGCATGGGGACCTCCCTCCGGGCCCTCGCCACGGCAGCACTCCCATCCCCACCCAAAAAACACTCCAGCAGCCCAGTGGTGACAGCCACCCTCCAATCCTGGAACCAACTGCGGCAGCAATTTGGCCTGAACATAATGTCGGACAAGGCTCCCATCTGCAACAACCATAGGTTCAAACCAGCACTGACTGACACCACCTTCAAAAGGTGGAGGCAGGACGGGGGGACACTGACAGTCAGGGACCTATACACGGACGACAGGATCGCAACACTGGACAAACTGACAGAGAAATTTTGGCTAGCTGGGGGGAACGAGCCACGGTACCTGCAGCTCAAAAACTTCCTACGAAAGGAGACAAGGGCATACCCACAACTGCCACGACAGACACTACTGGAAGACCTACTGGACGCAAGTATCCTAGAGAAAGGGAACTGTAGCGACATGTATGACCAACTGGTAGAAAGGGACAACACCGTACTGGACGCAACAAGAAGGAAATGGGAGGACGACTTGGGGATGGAGATAGGGTGGGGACTCTGGAGCGAAGCACTGCATAGGGTCAACTCCACCTCCACGTGCGCAAGGCTCAGCCTGATGCAACTAAAAGTGGTACATAGAGCCCACTTAACGAGAAACCGTATGAGTAGGTTCTTCCCGGAGGTGGAGGACAGATGTGAACGGTGCCAAAGAGGCCCGGCCAACCACGCCCACATGTTCTGGTCTTGCCCCAGACTTGCGGAGTACTGGACAGCCTTCTTCGAGGCTATGTCCAAAGTGGCGGGGGCGAGGGTGGAGCCATGCCCGATAGTGGCGGTCTTCAGGGTTTCAGACCAGCCAGATCTATTCCTGGGGAGGAGGGCGGATGCCCTTGCCTTTGCCTCCCTGATCGCCCGCCGTAGAATCCTGTTTGGCTGGCGGTCAGCAGCACCGCCCAGAGCTGCAGACTGGCTGTCCGACCTCTCGTATTCTCTCCAAATGGAGAAAATCAAATTCGCCATCCGAGGGTCGGACGACGGCTTCCACAGAACGTGGGAGCCATTCATGCAACTGTTCCGGGACCTGTTTGTGGCCAACGTACAAGAGGAAGAATAGTCGGGGGAAGGTAGCCGGCGGGGGGGGGCTACGGGTTCGTTACGGGGGTTTGATGGCTAGCTAAGGCCCAAAACCAAACAAAATAGATGCCAATAAACATGTTGGGGAATGTAAAATATGTATGCCGGCTAAAGGGGGGAGGCCACAGTTATTACTACGAAGATGCTTACCTGTAAATATATATGTTAATTTTTGCGTGTTCTTTTTTTTTCTCTCTCTCTAACAATTTGTAATTTGTTCAATATAAAACATGAAAACTGAATAAAAAACATTTATTAAAAAATTGTGTCCCAGATTATCGTTTCCAAAAGCTTTTGTGCCATTAAGGTTAAACTGACTTGTCTATGGTTGCTGAGCTGATACTTATACCCTTATTTTGAACAAGGCTGTGACATCTGCAACTCTCCAGTTCTCAGGCACCACCCCGTTCATGTTTCTAAGGAGGATTGGAAGATTATGGGCAGTGCCTGTCATGTGAAAGTACCTTTAAGAAATGGGTGTTTTTTATAGAATAACTGTAGTGGGTGTACCTTTAAGAAATGGGAGTTTATTACTGCAGTGATGTCAGAGTGTGGGTGGAGCTGGGCTGCCTGTCAGCTTTTAGTTTCACTTTGAGAAAAAGCTTGGAAGTGTCTGTGGTGTTTTGGTTTGTTTCAGTGTTGGAGCTGCAGTCAGCCACAGAATGTGTAATGTTGTTCTCTCTGCCATGTAAAGACTATCTCTTGATCATTTGGTGAATTCCGAGTGATAACTGTTCTCAGTAGTGAATTTAAACCTGATGTGCTTCTGTTAAACGTTTTTTTAAAAGTCTTATGGATGTTAAAAGGAAAGTAAGGATTACTTAGTGTTGTGTTCTTTGGGGGTTGTATTTGAATTAATGGTTGCTAAGATGTTCACTGTATGTTTTAAAAAGGTTAACTTGAATTCATAGAATAAAACATTGTTTTGTTCTTAAAAATACTTTTCGATTTCTGCTGTACCACACCTATAGAGTGGGACGTGTGCTCCCCATACCACAATCTATTAAAAGTTGTGGGTCAGGTGAACTCCATGATACACTTTGGGGTTCACTAAACCCTGGCCATAACAGTGCCTCAATTTCCCATCATTTTCTCAGCATTTTTGGATATATCCCATTTGGTCCAGGTGACTTGTCAACTTTAGTACAGTTAGTCCGCCTAATACTTCCTCTTTATCAATTTTTAGTACATCAATTGTGTACTAGGGGCAGCACGGTAGCATTGTGGATAGCACAACTGCTTCACAGCTCCAGGGTCCCAGGTTCGATTCCGGCTTGGGTCACTGCCTGTGCGGAGTCTGTACATCCTCCCCGTGTGTGCGTGGGTTTCCTCCGGGTGATCCGGTTTCCTCCCACAGTCCAAAGTTGTGCAGGTTAGGTGGATTGGCCCTGATAAATTGCCCTGAGTGTCCAAAATTGGTTATTGGGTTATGGGGATAGGGTGGCGGTGTTGATCTTGGGTAGGGTGCTCTTTCCAAGAGCCGGTGCAGACTCGATGGGCCGAATGGCCTCCTTCTGCACTGTAAATTCTATGAGAATGTCCTCATTCACTATGATTGCGGCAACATCGTCTTCCTTGATAACGTACTCACTTAGTATCTCAGCCATATGCTACCAACCTACATGTGTGGACCAATTTTCTGATCCTGTGGCATCCCCATCCCTCTTCCTAATACCATTTTACTATTTATTTGGCTACAGAAGACTTTTAGATTCCCTTGCATGCTAGCTGCTAGTCTCCTTTCATATTATCTCTTTTGTCTTTCCAATTTCCTTTTTTGTTTCCTCTCTCAATTTTGCTTTATTTGATCTGGTTCTTAGTTGTATTATCAAACTGACGTGTTATATGGCCCCTTTGCTGCTTTATCGGACTCTCCTCATCCAGGGAGCTCTGGCTTTGGTTGCCCTATCTTTCACCCTCATGGGAATGTATCTCGACTGTACCTAACTACCTCCTTTTTTAATGACAACCCACTATTTTGTCTGCTCAACTTTGGTTCTAATTAGCTGGGTTAGAACCGTTAATGATCTAAAAACGGCAATTGCTGTCACGTAAATATAATTTCAGGCATCTATTCTACCAGATGGCCACAAATCTCACAACATTCAGAGAGTGTTGTATTATAACCACCAAAAGTCCACTGTGCAGAAAACATTTATCAATATGGACAGCACAGTAGCACAGTGGTTAGCACTGTTGCTTCCCAGGGTCGATTCCTGTCTTGGGTCACTGTCTGTGTGGAGTCTGCACGGCCTCCCTGTGTCTCCATGGGTTTCCTCCCGGTGCTCAGGTTTCCTCCCACAAGTCCCGAAAGACGTGGTTGTTCGATGAATTGGACATTCTGAATTCTCCCTCTGTGTACCCGAACAGGCGCCGGAATGTGGCGACTAGGGGCTTTTCACAGTAACTTAATTGCTGTGTTAATGTAAGCTTACTTGTGACACTAAAGATTATTTTTATGTCCTGCAATTCCCTTCTTGCCATCCTCCACTACAGGTGGCAAGGAGCACAGTGGTTAACACTGCTGCCTCACAGCACCAAGGACCGGGGTTCAATTCTAGCCTTGGGTGACTGGCTGTGTGAACTTTGTACATTCTCCCCATGCCTGTGTGAGTTTCCTCCGTGAGCTCCGGTTTTCTCCCACAGTCCAAAAATGTGCAAGTTTGGTGGATTGGCCATGCTAAATTGCCCCTTTGTGTCAAAAAGGTTTGATGGGGTTTCTGGGGTATGGGGATAACGTAATACGGCTCTTTCTCAGAGGGCCAGTCCAGACTTGATGGGCCGAATGGCTTCCTTCTGCACTGTAGTGATTCTACAGTACTTTACATATTTACATTCCACAGTAGCAGCAAGAAAAGCAGGTTCAGAAAGGCATACTTTAGCCACCTTAAGTGCATTACAGGGTTTTAACCACAGGCAACACCTGCGATTCACTTCCAGATATGAACTGTGTCATGAACGTACAATTTGGGTTGGGCCAGGAAAAACAAACAGCTTGACAACTTTATCTTTTTGGGTCACAAGCGCAACCCAAGACCTCATCATCCATCCATGCTCATGTACTACAACCCAGTATACCCAATAATAGACTGAAGTGATGACACCCATCAGCATTCACCTGGGTGCAGTTTGGTGGCAATCATTGCTTTGATGATAGACAATTAGTGGATTCCAAACCAGTAAGTCCGGAGAACTGATTTGAAAAGTATCTGAGTACTGCAGAACTCCCATCACCACACCCAGCAACATAGAAAGAGAGCCCAAGCACACAAGGAAGATAATACTAACAACATGTGCACAAAACAAGGACAAAGATCCCTGTATGTAAGAATATACAAGTGCGAGATAAAAATTGTGGGGGTTACTGGGATAGGGTAGATACGTGGGTTTCAGTAGGGTGCTCTTTGTAAGGGCCAATGCAGACTCGATGGGCTGAATGGCCTCCTTCTGCACTGTAAATTCTATGATTCTATGAACACCACTTGGTTGATTTTGGAAGTGATAAATTCTCCTCAGCTAGTAAGTATCTTGCACTCAGAATCATAGAATTGTTATGATGCAGAAGAAGGCCATTCAGCCAATCATGCCTGCACCAGCTCTCCGAATGTGCGATATGACTTAATGCCATTTTTCTGCCATTTCCCCTTACCCCGCACATTGTTTCCATTCAAATAATCATCTCATACCCTCTTGAATATCTCAATTGAATCTGCCTCCACCACACTTCCAGGCAGCGCATTCTAGACCTGAATGACTTGGTGTGAAAAAGTATTTTCTCACATTGCATGTGCTTCTTTTGCAAATCACTTTAAATCTGTGCCCTCCCTTTCTTGAGCCTTTAATGAGCGGGAATAATGTAACCCCATCTACTCTATCCACCCACCTCTTGATTTTGAACACTTCTATCAAATTTCCTTAGTTTTCTTTCCCCCGAAGGAGAACAGTCCCAACTTCCCGGAAGTCTCTTCATAACTGAATTTCTCATCCCGAGAAACATACTTGTAAACTTTTTCTGCACTCTCTCCAATGCATTCGCATCCTTCCTAAAGTGTGGAACCCAGAACTGACCCCAATACTCTAGCTGAGGTCTAACTTGTGTTTATATAAGCTCAGCATAACCTCCTTGCTCATTAAAGTCTAGGATATTGTATGCTTCATTAACCGCGCTCACCACATTTCCTGCCACCTTCAATGATCTATGCACAAAAATACCCAGGTCCCTCTGCTCCTGCACACCCTTTAGAGTTGTACCCCTTATTTTATATTGTTTCTCAATGTTCTTCGTACCAAAATTAACTACCTGACACTTCATCATATTGATCTTAATCTGCCACCTATCTGCCCATTCCACCAACTTGTCTATGCCATTTGAAGTTCTACTTTATTCCCCTCACAATTTACCATTCCGCCAAATTTTGTATAATTCGCAAACTTTTAAATTGTAGTCATGATGTGGAGCTGCCGGCGTTTGACTGGGTTGAGCACAGTAAGAAGTCTTACAACACCAGGTTAAAGTCCACCAGGCTTGTTTTGAATCACTAGCTTTCAGAGCACTGCTCCTTCCCCGCAGGCGGACCAAGTCATACAACACCAGGTTAAAGTCCAACAAACCTGTTGGTCTTTAACCTGGTGTTGTAAGACTTCTTACTTTGAAATTGTACCCTGCACACCAAGATCTAGATCATTTATATCAGGCAAAGCAAGGGTCCCAAACCAACCTCCTGGAACTGCACTATAAACCTTCCTCCAGCCCCCAAAATATCCCTCAACTGTTTGCTATTACTCAACCAATTCTGTATCCACATTCCTACTACTCCTTTTATTTAATTAGCTATCACTTTTCTCGCTTCTGTCTCGTGGCACTGAATCAAATACCTTTTGGAAGTCCATTTGCGCCATATCAACAGCAATACCCTCATCAATCCTCTCTGCTACTGCTTCAAAAAACTCCAGTAAGATAAACATGATTTTCCTTTAAGAAATCCACGCTGGCTATTCCTAATCAACCCACAAATTTATCATGTAATTTTAATCTTAATCCTGAATAATTATTTCTATAACTTTTCCTACGACCAAAGTTAAACTGACTGGTCTGTAATTGCTGAACTTATCTTTACAACCTTTTACACAAGGGTGTAATGTTTTCTATCCTCCAGTCCTCTGGCACCTCCCTCAAGTCACGGTAGCACAGTGGTTAGCATTGTTGCTTCACAGCTCCAGGGTCCCAGGTTCGATTCCTGGCTTGGGTCACTGTCTGTGCGGAATCTGCACATTCTCCCTGTCTGCGTGGGTTTCCTCTGGGTGTTCCAGTTTCCTCCCACAGTCCAAAGATGTGCAGGTTATGTGGATTGGTCGTGCTAAATTCCCCTGAGTGTTTGGTGGGGTTATTCGGTTACAGGGATAGGGTGGAGGTATGGGCATAGGTGGGGTGCTCTTTCCAAGGCCAGGGCAGACTCGATGGGCCGAATGGCCTCCTTCTGCACTATAAACTCTCTGATTCTATAGAAAAAAGAAAGAAAAAAAAAAGTCTAGGGAAGACTGAAAGATTATGGCCAGCGCTCCTGCAATTACCACCCTCACTTTCTTGGATGCATCTCGTTTGGTCCCAGTGCCTTGTCAATCTTTAAATACCGACAATTTATCCAATACCATCTCTATCAATTTTGAACAAAGATGTCTAGTCTGTATTACAAGTTACAGTGAAACGTGGGATTTTAAGTTATCTTCATGAAATAAATGGTTAAATACTGTGTCAAAAAGCCACAAGATGGACTCTTTGACTCCATTCGAATGGTCTTATTATGAGGGGAATACCATTACAACATCTTTTTTCCACAACATTGGAATTTCTTTCTACATCAAAGAAATCTATAGTATAAAGCAGTGAGTCTTTCTGGAATCCTGACAGCTATTGAGTTTAAAGACCTGAGACTGTTGAGCGTCCACAAATGGCAACTTCCAATGGTCGATCAGGAAAAGAATGTAAGGAGGAAACAATACAACTAGTTATGGGTATACATTCTAAATAAATTCATTTTCATGATTATTTCTACTCTATGTGTTCTTACTTCTGCATATTAAAGTATATATAAATGTGATTTAGTTTAACCAGTACTATCATTTGTGTATTAAAATGCAAGCTGTCACAGTACAGGCTACTAGTTTCCATTAATCAGCTACAGTGAGTTTGCTTCTATATTACCAATCCTTCAATGCTATCCTGAAACTTTTTTCCAATGTTGTCGACGGGTTGATCAACTGGCGACAATATACAACCAAGTTGAATTGCTTTCATATTGTGAGACTGGAGCAGTGTCGGGATACCCATAACTTGTGCTCTAGGAATGGATTTCAAAACCTGCATGTAACTAGCTGTTTCAGTAAAGTTCCTTTGTACTACTCATTCCCTCAACCTTCCATGCTCCCTGCCTCACCATCCCCGGCCCATTTCATCACCCAGGCTTGAACTTCTGGCATTTGTCGAATGGGACAATTTGCTTGTCAGCATTTATCCAGTCCTGCAAATAACCAGTCACTCCACTCCACCCAGAGACAAAAAAACAAATTAAATGTATCTCTATTTCCTTCACTCACAATAACTACATTAAATGTCAATTTAGGGTAAAAATGTCACTCGAATAATTTGAGTTTGCAACAGTTCCCTAGCACTGGCCTCCGGTTTGTTTAGTGATAACCACATTTGCTTGATTCTAATTAAATCTATAGGAAAATGCACCTTTATACCAGCTACATCACTAGCAGGCTTTGGGATTTGACTATGGTACATCACAATGCTTTCAAGCTGTGCGGGTTAACATTATCCTAATCACCAAGACAACTTCTTCACACCTTAACAAAGAACTAAAAATAAGCCAAACATGCCAAATTTAAGAAGACCAACAATGTTGCCAAGATTAGCTGGACAATAATTAAGTTACTGAATCCTCCAACACAATCAAACACTGTGTGACAACAACTACCAAAGATGCTGGCTGAAGAAAGGCAAGACCTGGAGAGGATGGCATAACAGCCTCACTCAGTTTCCAGAGTTGGGCCTTATTGTCACCTGCTCCTGGGAGCTCAGTGATCCAGCAAAAATATAATTAAAGTCTCAACAGAAAAGCAAGCCCAGGAGACCTCACCCCGCCCTCTCCCCACTCGTCCACCCCCAGCAGATTGTTCCAGTTACAAGTGCTGCAGGTCAATCACAGTCCTGGCAGCTTATTCTCTTATAGCTAGGTCAGGTACAAACAACAGACCACATCAAGTGGTATTACCAACCCTTCACTAGCAACGAGGAACCGCAGAATACATTGATGCAGTCACTGGTGCCAAACAGCTGCCCTTCCCCTGTGACAGAGCACTTCCCACAAACACTCCAGCCAGATCTCCCCCTCCCATCACAGTCTTTGCATCTGACTGTGCTGCTTCCCACAGTTGAAGTTCCCGGCAGCGGCCGCTTCTTATAATAGCTCTCAAGACCAGTTCTCCTTCAAACCTCTCTGGATCTCAATGTCCCCTCGGTCTCTTGTCCTACACTCACCTCAGCCGCTGCTGCCAAAACAATGCCGGGCGCCCAACCGAAACCTTGGTGGCAAGCCCCGCCCATCAACGCCTCACTCAGCCCGCCTCCTTCACCTGCTATTGGCCAAACACTCCCGTCACTCAAACGGCAGTGACGCCACAAAGAATGGGATCAGAATTAACCCCACCCATCACTGCCACTCACCTGTCCGCCCCATGCCAACCTCTGCCCTCCCTGCCCCTTCTGTCAAACTCTCACCCCCCTCCCCGCCAAATTTCGCCAAATATTGAACTTTAACCACTTCATAGAATGGGTGTGGCACAAAGGCCATTCATGTCCTGTCTGCACCACCTCCTTGCAATGACAACTGAGTTAGTTCCACTCTTCCACACCCTTTTTCTATACACACACACACACATACATATATATATATACACACACACTATAAAATCAAGAAAATCAGTGGTTATAGTGCCAACATAATTGTTCACTTTTTTCCAGTCCAAAAAACAATTTCACTGCAACACTGTGTAATTTGACCAATTGCAAATCTGTATTGCCACTGACCCTTTTATTCCAAAGTTTCAAATATGTTAGCAAACCTATGATGCTCTATCAATTATGACGAGACGAGAGTAGAGTGTAATCGAGGCTTTATTAAGCAGAGATGTGTAGCCTCCTGCAGCTGCTGCCAAAATGGCTGCAGCTCGGTGAGCACACACACACACTCCGCCTACTGGGCAGAGCCAGCAGGCAGGGGTCTACCTGCCTTACCGTATTACATCTTGTATGTGATACGTACAACAGTGGTGATTACCACATTCACCCCCTGTTAAAAAGGAGTCCAGCGGGGGGATGGAAAAACTATTTACGTGCATTTTAAGGTTAACATTTTGGGGAAAGTTCACAAATTCAGCCGATCGGGTGCCTTGATCCGCCGTTGTGAGCGCCGCAGTCCCGATGGCGATGCAGGCGTCGGCTCGGTCGCCGGTGACTCCGGGAGCGTGTAGACCTCATCTTCATCCCCAGGTGGGACCAAGGGGAGGTCGTATTGTCCTGGAGCGGGGCTGTGGTGAGGTGCGCTGGGGGTAGGCACTCCGCGCAGACCTGGCAGTCTCTGGTGATAGCCCTGACCTGCTCAATGGAGTAGGGCAGATTGCGGGCCTTTATGAAGTGAAAGAACTGGGTGACCCCTGGGTGGCAGAGAGTGTCGTGTAGGGTCCGGAGTCGGTCAACTTGTGCGTTAGCGCATGTACCTCGGGATAGGGCGTCGGGGGGCTCGTTGAGCTTACTAGGGCGATACAAAATCTCGTAATTGTCGGTGGAGAGCTCGATGGAGGGAAGATGGCGGCGCCCATGGACCGCACGTTTTCTGAGGCGAGTAAGATGTCGCCGCCCACGGGCCGCACGTGGGTTGCGGGGGCAAAAATGGCGGGTCGCACGTGGGGGGTGCAGGAACAATGGGCCTGGTTACAGCGGCGATCGAGCGGGCCTGGCACACAGCAGCAAAATGTTTTTTCTTCCCGCAGGCCTTGCAGAGTGCACTCAGTGCCAGGCAGCGCTGCCGGGGGTGCTTTGTCCATCCGCAGAAGTAGCACTTGGGTCCCCCGGGGTTGGCTGGCTGCCGCACAGTGCAGGCTTGGGGTTGGCTGGTGGTGGTCAATGGTGGGATGAATGATGGGGCAGTCGCTGGTGGGGTCCACGATGTCCAGGAGGGGGGCGCCATGCGGTCGGGGGCGTACGCTTGTACATTATGAGAGGCGACCGTTAGTGAGATCGTGAGTTTCTTGGTTGCTGCGAGGTCGAGGGTAGCCCCTTCTAAGAGGCGCTGGCGGATGTACGCCAACGCCATGCTGTAACGAAAGTGTCCCTGATTAGGAGTTCGGAATGTTCAAAGGCCGGAATGGCCTGGCAATCGCAGTCCCTCGCGAGGGCGTGCAGGTCACGCCAGAAATCTTCCACAGACTCACCAGGGAGTTGATGCCGCGTGGACAGGAGGTGCCTGGCATAGAGTTTGTTGGTCTACTGGCTGTAGTTCTCTTTCACAAGCGCCATGGCCTCAGCGTAGGTAGGTGCGTCCCGGATGAGGGGAAAGATATTGGAGCTCAGCCGTGTATACAGGATCTGGAGTTTCTGTGCCTCTGTGGGTGGTTCTGTCGCAGTTCCAATGTATGCTTCAAAGCAAGCTAGCCAGTGGGCGAAGGCCGACTTGGCGTTGTCTGCTTGTGGGTGCAGCTGCAGGCGATCTGGCTTGATGCGGAGGTCCATCGTTGTAAAATCTCTGCTTAATAAATTGATGCACTATCAATTACGACGAGACGAGAGTAGAGTGTAATCGAGGTTTTATTAAGCAGAGATGTGTAGCCTCCTGCAGCTGCTGCCGAAATGGCTGCAGCTCGGTGAGCACACACATTTATACTCCGCCTACTGGGCAGAGCCAGCAGGCAGGAATCTACCCCCGTACCTGTAGTACAGGAGCCTTACCGTATTACATCTCGTATGTGATATAGACAACAGTGGTGACTACCACAACCTATTATTATTTGGTACTTAAACAAATGTCTTTTGGAAGTCCACATACAGTACACTACATCAACTGCATTACCCTTAATGTCATGGGGAGATGGTTAGATCCTCTCTTGTAGGACATTGCTATCACCTAGCACTTGTGTTCCATGAATGCAACTTGCCACTTGTCAGCCCAAGCCTGGATATTGTCCAGGTCTTGCTCCATTTGGCCAAGGACTGCATCATTATCCAAGGTTCAGAACATTCATCTGCAAATAACCCCACTTCTGACCTTATGATGGACGGGACATCATTGATGAAGCAGCTGGAGATGGTTGGGCCTCGGGCATTACCCTGAGGAACTCCTGCAGTGATGTCCTGGAGCTGAGATGATTGACCTCCAAGCACCACAACCATCTTCCTTTGTGCCGAGTATGATTCCAACCTGCGGCGAGTTTTCCCCCTGATTCCCATTGACTCCAGACTAGGACTCCCTGAATTCATACTCGGCCAAAAGCTCACTTGATGTCAAGGGCAGTCACTTTCACCTCTGGCACTCAGCTCTTTTGTCCATGTTTGAACCAAGGTCAGGAGCTGAGTGACCCTGACGGAACCCAAACTGTGCGTCCATGAGCAGGTTATTGCTGAGAAAGTGCCACTTGATAGCACTGACGATGACTCCTTCCATCACTTTGTTGATGGAGAGTAAACTGATATGGCGGTAATTGGTTGGGTTGGATTTGACCTGTTCCTTGTGTACATGACACACGTGGGCAATTTTCCCAGCAAGATGGTGCCGGAGCGTGGAGACTCTCTGCGAGCTCTCACATATATCTTCATCTTACGTCTCCTATAACCATACTCATCTCTTAAAACTTAATTCTAACACTAACACTATCACTCTATGTATTTACATTGTGTACCTTGTGTTGCCCCATTACGCATTTTCTTTTCATGTACTAAGTGATGTGTTTGAGCTGCACGCAGAAAAATACTTTTCACTGTACCTCGGTACACGTGACAATAAACAAATTCAATCCAATAGGTAGATGCCAATGCTGTAGCTGTACTGGAACAGCTTGGCTAGGGGTGCAGCTAATTCTAGAGCACAAGTCTTCAGTGCTATTGCCGGAATATTGTCAGGGCCCATAGTCTTTGAAGTATCCAGTGCCTTCAGCCGTTTCTTGATATCATATGGAGGGAATTGTATTGGCTGAAGACTGGCATCTGTGATGCTGTGGACCTTCGGAACAGACCAAGATGGATTATCCACTCAGCCCTTCTGGCTGAAGATTGTTTCATATGCCTCAGGCTTGTCTTTTGTACAGATGTGCTGGACTCCTCCATCATTGAGGATGAGGATATTTGTGGAAACTCCTCTATGAGTTGTTTAATTGTCCACCACCATTCACAGCAGGACTTCAGAGCTTAGATCTGATGTGTTTGTTGTGGGATCACTTAGTTCTGTCTATTACTTGCTGCTTATGCTGTTTGGCACACAAATAGTCCTGTCGTGCACTTTCACCAGGATAACATCTCATTTTTAGGTATGCCTGATGTTGCTCCTGGAATGCCCTCCTGCACGCTTCATTGAACCCCTGGCTTGGTACTTACATAGAATTTACAGTGCAGAAGGAGGCCATTCAGCCCATCCTGGAAAGAGCACTCTACCCAAGGTCAACACCTCCACCCTATCCCCATAACTCAATAACCCCACCCAACACTAAGGGCAATTTTGGACACTAAGGGCAATTTATCGTGGCCAATCCACCTAACCTGCACATCTTTGGACTGTGGGAGGAAACTGGAGCACCTGGAGGAAACCCACGCACACACGGGGAGGATGTGCAGACTCCGTACAGAC
Organism: Scyliorhinus canicula; assembly: GCF_902713615.1. Classification (NCBI taxonomy): domain Eukaryota; kingdom Metazoa; phylum Chordata; class Chondrichthyes; order Carcharhiniformes; family Scyliorhinidae; genus Scyliorhinus; species Scyliorhinus canicula. The sequence continues at coordinate 29,718,890 of NC_052160.1, forward strand.
AGTGACCCAAGCCGGAATCGAACCTGGGACCCTGGAGCTGTGAAGCAATTGTGCTATCCACAATGCTACCGTGCTGGTGGTACTGGTAGAGTGGAGGATATGCCGGGCCATGAGGTCACAGATTGTGATCAAGTACAATTCTGCTGATGGCCCACAGTCCCTCATGGATGCGCAGTCTTGAGTTGCTAAATCTTATTGCAGTGTGTCCCATTTTGCACAGTCGTAGTACCACACAACCACGATGAAAGGTATCCTCATTGTGAAGATGGGACTTTGCCTCCACAAGGACTGTGTGGGGGTCACATCTATCGATACTATCATGGAGAGATGCATCTTCAGCAGGCTGGTTGTTGAGGATGTTTTTCCCTCTTGTTGGTTGCCTCAGCACCTGCTACAGTCCCAGTCCAGCAGCTATGACCTTTAGGACCCAGCCAGCTCGGCCTATGGTGGTACTACCGAGCCACTCTTGGTGATGGAGATTGAAGTCCTCCACCCAGAATATATTCTGCACCCTTGCTACCCCAGTGCTTCCTGCTAGTGATGTTCAACATGGAAGAGCACTGATTCATCAGCTGATGGCGGACAGCACGTGGTAATCAGCAGACGTTTCCTTGCCCATGTTTAATCTGAAGCCATGAGACTTCTTCATGTGGTTCACAGTCTACATTGAGGACTCCCAGGACAACTCCCTCATGACTGTACACCACTGTGCTGCCACCTCTGCTGGGTCTGTCCTGCCGGAGAGACAGGACATACCGAGGAATGATGATAGTGGTGTTTGGACATTGTCTGTAAGGTATGATTCTGATTATATCAGGCTGCTGCTTGACTAGTCTGTGAGAGAGAGATCTCCCAACTTTGGCACAGGCCCCCAGATGTCAGTAAGGAGGACTTTGCACAGTCAACAGTGCTGGGCTTGCCGTTGTCATTTCCGGTGCCCGCGGTCGGCCTGGTCTCATTCTTTTTTCATGTTTTTGTAGCAGTTGAATACAACTGAGTGGCTTAGTAGGCCATTTCAGTGAGCATTTAAGAGTGAATCACATTGCTATGGGTCTGGAGTCACATGTAGGCCTTCCAAGTAAGGATGGCAGATTTTCTTCATAAAGGACATTCGGACAGATAGGTTTTTATAACAATCAATTCATGGTCATTAGACTTTTAATTTTAGGTATTTTATTGACTTAAAATTCCACCATCTTCCATGGTGGGATTCGAACCCAGGTCCCCAGATCCCTGGGTCTCTGAATTAATAGTCTAGTGACTAGTATATTTGACTCTTGTCTACTCTATGTTTGTTCATCGTTGACTCAATTTCCTCCCAATTGCCATTTGCCTAGCCTCATGTTCATTTTAAAACCTGCATCTCTGAAATGCTTTGGGATTTTTCATACACAAGAGGTGACAAATTTGAGGAAACTGTTCCTGGACTGGGCGAGCCAGCTCTTTCGAATATATAGTCTCAGAAATGGAGAATCCCACCCCAGGTGTTGACACTGACGCAGAATTCGTGGACTTCCACGACTGCAAAACTGGCGCCGCACCTGGACCGATTCAGCTACTGTTAAGGGGCTGGTGCCCGTGGAACACAATCGATTCCAATGAGAAATGGTGCATGATTCGCCAGTTTCGCGATTTGACACTCAGGAGGCTGACAAAGTGCAGCCGCATGTACACACTTCACTCCCCACACACACCATCCCAACCAACATGATGGCAGCAAGATGCGTGGCACCAAGAGTCACCGACGATGAGCTGGAGACCCTCCAGGACGCAGTGGAGGAGAAGAGGATAACCCTGTACCCGGTCCTGGATAGGAGATAGAAGCCTGGGCGCAGGTGGCAGAGGCAGTCAGCGCCGTGGGCAACACTGTCCGGACCGGCCAGCAGCAGCAAAAAAACTGCACAACCTCCTCCGTGCAGTCAGCGTGAGTAGGCAGCACTGTGCCCCTGGTACTAACCCGCGTCCCACACACCCATAACCCGACACCTCCCGCCCCCGCCCCCGCCCCCACCCTGCACCACTTGCCAGCACCCATACTGGCCGTCACTGAGGCCACCAGCTACCCCAGCCCCTGGGCTGCACGCGTGGGACTGTCTAACACTATCGTTTTCTGTTTCTCTGTCCCTCCAAATATGGGGAGAGTGTGCAAACTCCACACGGACAGTGACCCAGAGCCGGGATCGAACCTGGGACCTTGGTGCCTTGAGGCTGCAGTGCTACCACAGCGCTGCCCTTGGATCTGCAGCCCTAACTGTGGCAGAGCAGAGGGCACTGGATGTGGTTGGCAGCCCGGAAGAAAAGTCGCCGAGGTGGAGTTCGACCACGGGCGAGGAAGTGATACCTCGCTTCGTTGCGGTTCCCCGTGCCACGTGTGTCACCCCCACCCTCCTGGCCCACAGTCTAATCAGGCGTCTTGTCTCAAGTCTTGCAGAAACAGCTGGAGGTGGGGCGGCTCCATCTGGCCTCCCCAGCCCCCAGCCAGTGCCACAGTCGGAGCCCCCCCATGAGCCGAGCAACGAGAGCAGCGCGGATATCAGCCCTTTGGCAGAGACTCAGGAGGCCCTGGAGCTCGAGTCAGAGGATGACACAGATTTCCAGTCACAGCTGACTCCAACACCCTCCACCATCCCAGAGACACTCACCTTGGTTGGGCACTTTAGTGAAGAGGGTCCTGGGACACTCTCTGGTGTGCACCACACAGCTGATCCGGTGCGGCAGGTGGAGGTAGGAGTTCCCAAGGGGCCGGACAGTTGGAGGGCAGGCCAACTCCAGGGACTAGCTACCGTCCAGATGGGTTTTGGGATTCTGGAACGGACAGTCCCATGGATTCGTGGAGCAGGGACTACAGGAGGAGTTGTCAGCGAGTATCCAGTACAGTTGGAGGAGTCCAACCGCGTGCAGCAGCAGGAGGTGGTGCCGACCATGTGTGCCACCAAGACCAACACCGCAAGGGTTGCGTCTGCAGTGGAGGCACTGGGGGCTGCGGTTTTATCTATAGATCAGCATGTTCAAGGTCTGGGGCATTCTGTGCGGGAGCTGGCTGAGGCCCAGGACATGGTTGCCGCCTCACAGGCCACCATGTGCCAGAGCCACCTGGACATCGCAGCAGCGCTTCTGAGTGTGTTCCAGTCACAGTAGGCCAGGGCTGGAAACGTCGGCGGCATTGCCCAGGCGCAGACCAATGTGGTACAGACACAGATGGAGGTGGACCAGTTGCAGAGGGTGACGGCACAGTTACTGCCTGATGTGACACAAACGCAGGTGGTGGTGGCACAGTCACAGCTTGATGTGGTGCAGTCCGAGGGGGAGATGGTCCACACGGGCTCCATGGCCGCGAACGTGCAGACCCTGGTCAAGACCAGAGTGGGCCTCCAGGATTGGCAGTGGCAGGTGGTGGGGGAATCCTCGGGGATAGCTCTGCTACTACCCCCGCCCCGTGGAGTAGCCCGCGAGCCATCAGGCATCCTGAGGGAGGAGGTGGTGATGGGGCCTGTGCCGGTGACTCCTGCAGGGTAGGTGCCGGACATCACAGCACTTTGGACTCGTGTCCCTGGTGCATCTGGTGGGCAGCGGGCAGAACAGGGCAGCACCAAGCCCCCTGGGATACCCGAGCAGTAGCCGGGCCCATCAAGACCCGGGCGCCCCAGAAGACGGCAACGTGGATCCAGATCACAAGGCAGGAATCAACTTAATACCTCATATTAAGTTGACCTTTTCTCTACACCCTAGTTATGACTGTAACATTACATGCTGCAGTCTCGCCTTCCTTCCCTATATACGGTATGCATTGTCTGTATAGCATGCAAGAAACAATACTTTTCACTGTATATTAATACACGTGACAACTGTCATATGAGAGCACCTTTAAGAAATGGGTGTTTAAGAAATGTACCTTTAAGAAATGGGTATTATCAGTGATGTCAGAGTGTGGGTGGAGCTGGGCTGTCTGTCAGCTTCATACTTTCGTTTTAGGCTGTTTGCTGCAGGGTCTGTTTTAATTTTGTTTTCAGTGTTGGAGCTGAAGCCAGACCAAGCCGATGTACTGCTGTTTTCTCTACCATCAAAAGACTATCGCGTGATCATTTGGTGAATTCAGAATTATAAATGTTCTCAGTAATGTAAACCTAATGTGCTTCTGTTTAAAGGTTTTTTTAAAGTCTTCTGGATGTTAAAAGGACAGCCTACGGATTACTTAGTATTGTATTTTTGGGGGGTTGTATTTGAATTAATGGTTGCGAAGATGTTCACTGTAAGTTTCAAAAAGGCTAACTGAGTTCATAGAATAAACATTGTTTTGCTTTAAAAATTACTTTTCCATTTCTGTTGTTCCACACCTGTAGAGTGGGCCGTGTGCTCCCCATACCACAATCTATTAAAAGTTGTGGGTCAGGTGAATTCCATGATACACTTTGGGGTTCCCTAAACCCTGGTCCATAACAAATTGGGGGCTCGAGGGGGATAAAAGTCTATCTATTGGATTGGCTTAGTGAACTTAAAGACAGTGAGGGGTGAGCATATTGCGGTTGCTTATCAGGTGTGATATTCTAGTGTAAGTGGGGAGTGTGTTGTGGACAATGGCTCTTTCAGAGGCTCTGAGGTTTTTGGGGATGGAGATGGTCACACGGACAGAGACTAAAAGCAGACTGTTAGATTTAGCAAAAACATTGCAGTTCACATTACCTGACAAAATGTGAAAAGATAAGGTAATTATGGCGGTGGCTTAAAATTGCCTGAGATGCAGTTTGACCATTGGAAATGGCAAAAATTCAGTTACAACTTAAACAAATGGAACATGAGAAAGAATTAAAGCAGCTTGAATATGAAAGAGAGAGAGAGGAAAAAGAAAAGGAGAGAGAAGAAAGGAGAAAAGAAAGAATAGCCCGAGCAGAACAAAAAGAACGAGAAAGGGAGATACAGATCAGGAAAAAGATAAAGAGAGTTTGAACTTCAGAAAATGGCCATGAAACATGACAGTCAGTTAAAATTGACAGACGTAAGGAGAAACGCACAGTTGGATGATAGTGATGAGGATAGTGAGAAAGAGTGTCATAGTCGAAGGCTTGGTGGAGATCTATTTAAATATGTCCAAGCATTGCCAAGGTTTGACGAGAAGGAGGTGGAAGCTTTTTCATTTCATTTGAGAAGGTGGCTAAACAAATGAAATGGCCACAGGATTATGTGGGCATTACTGATTCAAACAAAGCTGATAGGGAGGTCTAGTGAAGTGTTTGCATCACTACTGGAGGAGGTATCGGAGTTGTACGAGGAGGTGAAAAAATCCATCTTAGGTGCATATGCACTAGTGCTTGAAGCCTACAGACAAATGTTTACAAATTTAAGGAAAGAATTTGGTCAAACATCCATGGAGTTTGAAAGGATCAAACAGAGTAATTTTGATAGGTGGATAAGGGCTTTGAAAATAGACCAAACGTAGACCATACTTTTGGAGGAGTTGAAAAATTCAATTCCTAATGTAGTGAGAACACATGTGGAAGAACAGAGGGTTAAAACTGCGAGCTTAAGGGCAGGACGGTGGCGCAGTGGGTTAGCCCTGCTGCCTCACGGCGCCGAGGACCCAGGTTCAGTCCCGGCTCTGGGTCACTGTCCGTGTGGAGTTTGCACATTCTCCTCGTGTCTGCGTGGGTTTCGCCCCCACAACCCAAAGATGTGCAGGATAGGTGGATTGGCCATGCTAAATTGCCCCTTAATTGGAAAAAAATAATTGGGTACTCTAAATTTATTTTTTTTTAAACTGCAAGCTTATGAGCAGAAATGGCAGATGTTTATGAATTAGTTCATAAATCAAAGATTGGTTTCCGACATCAGTTTCAGCCTGTGAGGGATAGAAACTCAGGACATGAGAAATACTCAAGTGGTAAAATTAAAGGTGATCTGATGGGAGATAATAAGGAGAGTGTACCTCAGATTAAAAAAGAAATCCAGGAGTGTGGAAAAGAAATGAAAAGTTTCAAATGTTTTCACTGTAATAAACTAGGCCATGTAAAGTCAGTTTTGGTGGTTGAAGAAAAGCACTGGGAAGGCTAATGTGGTAAAACAGGATAAGACAGTGGGGTTTGTTAAAGTGGTAAAGGAAAGCCCATGTGAAGCGAAGGAGGTGCAAAAGATTGTACAGCCTGATCAAGAGGTGATTGAAGAGAAGGTGCCAGATCTGTTTAAAGAATTTACTTGTGTGGGTAAAGTTTACTCGTGTATCAGGAGGAGCAGGTAAAGAAGTCACAATTTTAAGAGATACGGGAGCTAGTCAATCTTTGATGGTAAGAGATGAGGAGTTATGTAGTTTGGGAAGAATGTTGTCAGAAAAGGTGGTAATATGTGGAATTCAGGGTGAGAGGGGTAGTGTTCCATTATATAAGGTAAAGTTGGAAAGTCCAGTGAAGAGTGGTGAAGTGGTAGTAGGAGTAATAGAGAAACTATCTTGTCCAGGAATACAGTTTATCTTGAGTAATAATTGTAATGGACAATTTTAATACTTAATATTGAATAACTGCTTAATAGTGTGATTAACTAAAGCTGCAGGCGTTTGTGTGTGTGCAAGGTTAGAGAGAGAGAAACTGCAAAACTGATATCCCAGCTGTCTGAAGGTCGAGATAGTAAAGCGAGGAGAAAAACAACTCCTTATATGGAATGGAGATTTACTTGTATCTTTTGAATGTATAAAGACTGAAGGTTGCGGCGCTCGGCACTCTTTCCTCTCTCTCCTCTCGAGAGAGGAGTGTTTTTCTAAATTCACCTATATGTTTTAGAATTCCCTTTATACCAAAGAACCTTAAAGGCCAATATTCTAAAAACGGCGAACCGGGAACTCCCTCCCTGACTCCAGTACAGGCCTCTGTGAGTGCTAATCGGGTCAAACTCTCCTTTCAAGTTATCCCCCGGTATAACTCATACCTTCACTGAAGAATTTTACTTACTTACCCCTTAATGGCATTGATGTCCCGGGTCCTGCGTTCTTAAGGAAGTGAAGTAAGCTAATAACCACTTTTTCAGGTTAAATTATTTTATTATTAACACACTCTTTTCTATTTCATTAAATTAAAACATTATTTACTTTTTGGATGTTGTCTGGTTGGTTGTTGAGGCCTTCAGACTCTCTCTCTCTTTCTCTTTCAAGTCTCCTGGTCATCCCTCCTGGTGCAGTTTTCTCTTTTTCTCCTCTTCTTTCTTCATTGGCTGCTGCTCCTGCTGCTGGGCCGTCTTCCTTCTGGTCTGGTCTGCCGTTGGGCCGCTTCTCTCCTGGGCCTTCCCTCTCCTGGGGTCGTTCCGATCCTGCTGCTGCTCCTGCTGTCCTTCTTCCTGCTTCTGGTGCCGCTGGTGTTCTGCTGCTGGTGTCTTTTTTCTTGCTTCTTGCCTCGTGGGGAGAAAAGGGGAGGAGTCTGAAGCCCGCGCTGGTTTCTTTGTTTCAGCTGTTCTGATCGGGACCTCTGATAAGGATCGGACTTCGGGTCTTAAAGGGGCAGTCCATCACAATTTTCCAACAACACAAAGAGATTTTTTAAAACTTTTTTCTTTTGCCTTTCTCCTGCTGCAGGTTGTAATAACCATTCTGATAGACTGAAATTGCTGCCCACAGTTTCTGTGCCCTTCAGCTGCCACCAACCTCTTGGGGGATCTTTCCCTGCACTCTCCCCGATCAGATGTTGGCAGACCTCTATGTTTCAAATGACACATTCTGTATTTTCCAGAACAGGAGGGTGTCCTCTGCAGAGTTAAGAAATAAACTAACTTGCTCTTATTCATGACTGATTGTTTCTGAGTTTTCCTTTTTCCCACCACATGATATAACTGGATCGCAGGTGGGAGTGATGCCTACTGTGGTTGATAAGCCAGTCGAAAATCAGACAACTGAAGTGTTGAAGGACGAATATCCTAGGATTTTTCTGGATTGTGTGGTGACAAGGTCGCAGTCACAGATTAAGACAAGAGGAGAAATCAAAGAATGAAGATGACATTGAAGTGCAATTATCAGAAACGATAATTTGGTAATAAGGAAAACTCAAGCTAAATCCAGAAACATTTTTATTGGCCTGGAGTACATAAAGATGTAGTTAAATTTTGTGAATCATGTCACACATGTCAAGTGATAGGAAACCTCAAGCGGTGATAAAACCAGCACCCTTAATACCCATTCCAGCATTTGAGGAACCTTTTACAAGGGTCCTAATTGATTGCGTGTAGGACTGCTTCCTAAAACAAAAACTGCGAATCAATATCTTTTGACTACAATGGATGTGTCTGCTAAGTTTCCAGAGGCCATTCCAGTACTTAATATTACAGCTAAAAAGATTGTGGAAGAATTACTTAAATTCTTTACCAGATATGGACTACCCACAGAAGTACAATCAGATCAAGGATCGAATTTTACCTCAAGGTTATTCATAGAAGTTGGATTGGATTGGATTTGTTTATTGTCACGTGTACCGAGGTACAGTGAAAAGTATTTTTCTACAAGCAGCTCAACAGATCTTTCAGTACATGGGAAGAAAATGGAATTAAACAAAATTCAAGAAAATACATAATAGGGCAACACAAGATATACAATGTAACTACATAAGCATTGGCATCGGATGAAGTATACAGGGTGTAGTGTTAATGAGGTCAGTCAATAAGAGGGCCATTTAGGAGGTTGGTGACAGTGGGGACGAAGCTGTTTTTGAGTATCTTTGTGCGTGTTCTCAGACTTCTGTATAGAGTTCTGGATAGCTTAGGAATAAAGCAATTTAAATCAACTGCATACCATCCAGAATCGCAGGGAGCATTAGAAAGGTGGCATCAGACATTAAAGACAACGTTGAAGGCTTATTATCAAGATTATCCAGAGGATTGGGATAAAGGAATTCCATTCGTACTGTTTGCAATTAGGGATGCACCTAATGAGTCAACCACATTCAGTCCTTTTGAACTAATGTTTGGTCATGAGGTAAGAGGACCACTTAAATTGATTAAGGAAAAATTGGTGAGTGAGAAATCTGAATTACATTGGATTACGTGTCAAAGTTTAGGGAATGATTATATAGAGCAGGTGAATTGGCTAAACAACATTTAAAAGTTGCACAAAACGTGATGAAACGGGTAGCGGACAAGAAATCCAAAGTTCGTAGTTTTGCTAGCGGATATAAAGTTTTAGTATTGTTATCAGTGGGAGGTGAACCTTTAAAAGCAAGGTTTTGTGGACCTTATCAGATTGAAAGGAAATTAAGTGAGACGAATTCTGTGGTAAAAACACCAGACAGAAGAAAGACTCACCGAGTGTGGCATGTGAATAAGCTTAAAAGGTATTTTGAAAGGGAAGGAGAGAAAAAGGAGGCTTTAATGATTCTAACTCAAAGTGACAAACCAAATCCAGATGATTGTGAATTTGACATACCTCAAATTAAGTTGGAAAATGAGGATGTTCTTAAAAATTGGGATACATTGTTGAGTTATCTTCCAGAGGAAAAACAAACTGACCTGATTGATATCACATCGGCAAGTTTGTAGAGATAAATTGGGAAGCATTAAAATGGCTACACATGATGTAGATGTAGGAAATGCTGTTCCAATCAAACAATATCCATACAGACCTAACCCTTTAAAATTGGCGCAGGTTAACAAAGAGATTGAGGGTATGCTTAAAAATGGCATAATTGAAATGGGTTGCAGCCAATGGAGCTCACCCATAGTGATGGTACCTAAACCAGACGGTACCCAACAGTTGTGTGCGGACTATAGAAAGGTTAATGCAGTTACAAGAACAGACTCTTATCCTATCCCACTTTGGAGGATTGCATTGAGAAAGTGGGACAATCAGCTTCTATTTCTCAACTGTATTTACTTAAAGGTTACTGGCGGGTACCTTTATCCGAAAGGACGGAGGCGATTTCAGCTTCAGTGACTCCAGATGGTATAAACCAATTCAAAGTTATGCCATTTGGCATGAAAAACGCCCCTGCCACATTTCAACGGTTAACTAACAAAGTCGTTTCAGGATTACCCAATTGTGCGGTAATTTTCAGCCAGACATGGACAGAACATTTAAAACATCTGATGGAGTTATTCGATCGACTTCAGGAGGCGGGTTTGGTTATAAACCTAGCCAAAAGTGAATTTGGAAAAGCCCAAGCCACTTTCCTTGGCCATACAATCGGACAGGGTCGAATGGTCACATGGGATGTGAAACCAACAGTTAGAGTTTTCAATACCCTCAAGATGAAGGGAAACAATGTGATTTCTTGGCATGAGTGGATTTGATCGAACATTTGTGCAAAAGTTTTGGAGCGTGATTGCTCCACTGATGGGACTTGCTGAAGAAATTTCAGTGGACAGCGGACTTTCAACAGGTACTTAACTGCCTGAAAGCTGTGATAACCAATGCTCCTGTGTTGGAGAATTACAAGGGACACTGTGATCAGATTGAACTAAAGTACCCGACTTTAAAGAGACATGCCGAGGCGTAGAGGAATGGACAGATCGTGCAGAAACCTTCATGTTCAGAGACTGTCAATCTAGAAGGCTTTCAGTTGGAGGAAGACAAAAAAAAAAAGGACTATATTATTGTACCTGTTTGCGTGTGTTTTCTTTTTAAACAAAAAGTATATTTACTGTTTGCATTTCTTAAGGATAGTGAAAAGGTGAAAAATGAAACCATCTTGAAGTTGATGGTTTATTTTTTTTTCTTGCGGGAGGTGTCATGTGAGAGTACCCTTTAAAAATAGGTTTTTAAGAAATGTACCTTTAAGAAATGGGTATTAACAGTGAGGTCAGAGCGTGGGTGTAGCTGTTTAGGCTGTTTGCTGCAGGGTGTGTTATAGTTTCATTTTCAGTTTTGGAGCTGAAGCCAGACCAAGCAGGTGTACTGCTGTTCTCTCTGCCATGAAAAGACCATCTCTTGATCATTTGGTGAATTCAAAATTATAAAATGTTCTCAGTAGTGAATGTAAACCTAATATGCTTGTGTTTAAAGGTTTTTAAAAAAATCTTCTGGATGTTAAACGGACACCTTACAGATTACTTAGTGTTATGTTCTTTCGGGGTGTATTTGAATTAATGGCTGCTAAGATGTTCACTGTATGTTTCAAAAAGGTTAACTTGAGTTCATTGGATAAATATTGTTTTGCTTCAAAAAATTACTTTTCCATTTCCGCTGTACCACACCTGTAGAGTGGGCCACGTGCTCCCCATACCACAATCTGTTAAAAGTTTCAGGTGAACTCCATGATACACTTTGGGGTTCTCTAAACCCTGACCCATAACACAATAAATCTAATCTAATCAAAATGAAAGGAATCACAGTAGGCAGCCTCTCCTGCCTGCCTGGGCCCCATGTCCTGCCCATTCTCATCAGACTGGCGTTCCTCGTCCAGCACATTACCCCTCTGCTGTTTGATGTTGTGGAGGACACAGCAGTCCGCCCTGATACGGGCGACCTTCTCAGCATCATACTGGACAGCCCCTCCAGAGCGGTCCAGGCATCTGCACTGCAATCCTCAGGAGGCCGAAGCACCGCTCGATCATGCTCCTGGTTGCTGTATGGGCATTGTTGTAGTGAGTCTCAGCGTCTGTCTATGGCGTCATCAGTGACGACCACAGTGGATAATCCCTATCGCCCAGGTGCCAGCCTCCAGCCTCAGGAATCGAGTGTGCGAGGATGAAGGTGTCTTGCACACCATCAGACACAGATGTGAATGATGCGCTGCCGATGGTCACATAGCAGCTGTATGTTCATTGGTGGATACTTTTCAGTTTGTGTAGAGTGGCCTATCAGCCAGTGCTCATAGGGGTACAGGCATCCCATCGATCATACCTTGGGTCCGGGGATCCCATCAATAGCGGTAAACCCCGCTGCCTGGCGATCACGATGTGCTCGGTCCACATTCAAAAAGATCTATTGTTCCACCTGGGCATATAAGGCCTCCGTAACGGTGTGGATGCGCCTGTGCAGAGGTCTGTGAGATCCTGGACAGGCCTGGAAGGACCCCGTGGCGTAAAGGTTCAGGGCAACCAACACCTTGATGGCACCAGGAGCAGGTATGCTCTCCCATACCCCTGCGGTGCCAGGTGTGCCATGTTGCTCGTTCTGGGTGAGTGTGCTTAACACTCAATTTGGCTCTGTTTCGTTACTTAGCTCTGGAGTCGCCAGGTATCGTTAAGATACTGCCACAAGTTCAAGGTGAAGTTCAAAGCAATAAAACCATACACCAATTAGTAAGTTCAAACAACTGAGTTTATTATAATACAATTATAATAACTACCCATGCACACGCTAAAAGGATTAAACTATTCCTACCGCTAAATAAACTAATACTTATCTCGAAGGAACTGCCGGGTCAGGGAACAAGGCCTCTTGCTCTGCTCTGGTCTGCAGACTTCAGGTTGGTATAAGTTACAAGGGGTCAGGAGTGTCTATCTCTGGTAGCGATCGTTGTGAGACACTTACTTGCTGGCGGCTGCTGTCCCAAACCTCTCTCTCTCCTTCAAGGTCTTCTTGGCAAAAGCTGGTCGAGGTGCTGGTCCACAAGGGAGGGCTGGTCAAGGAGAGAGGAGGGCTGGACAAGAAGAATGAACCATGTGTGGGACCTGTCTTTTATAGGTCCCAGGGATCCACGCCCCTTTGGGCGGACTCCCTTACCTGCCCGGAATCGATTGGGTTTCTTCCCAATCGATATGTTTGAATCCCCCCAATACTGAGGCTGTTCCTTAGCTACTGGGCGGGCTCTTTGTTTTCGAACCCCGCTGGTGCCGGGGTGTCTGCTATTCTTTACAATGTTGCAGTTACGTCCCATTTGTGTCCATTGTCTCTGGAATTGTTCCATTAATATGCTAACTATCCCGGTGATTGCCTCATTAGTATGCGGAATGTTCGTTTCGGTGCTGTCTGCTCTCTTAGCAGACAGAATCCACACCTGCTTGATGCAGCCTGCAGGTGCTGCAAACATTGTCCATTTTAACCTGTATGCTTTGTGTTCCTCCATTTTGTATTTAGGGAATGGCCAACTTCGGTGGCTACAGCCATTATCTGGCAGATATGCTACAGTGTCGCCTACTCAGCCGGAATCTTCTACGGCATGCCTTGTCCAGCACGTCCTCGAATTACAGGATCTGCCGCTACACACGAGACCTGATGCGGTGCCTCCATGGCACCTCCTCAGCCTGTTGAGCCGGCTCTCCATCCTGGGCAGCTGCCACCTGTTCTGCGGCACACTCCTCTTCAAGCATCGCCCGCTTGTTCAGCTGCAGGGCATTCCCCAGGGCTGCAGCGACTAGGAGGAAGGCCACCATTGCTGGTTGAATTCCAATATCCATTGTCGGCAGGGGGTAAGAGACCGGCATGTTAGCATGGTGTGGACCCTGTGCCCAACCAGGTCCACATGATGGCTCTTGTTGGCACTGTAGACTCTGTCCCCACATGTTCTCGCCCCCCCCCCCCCCCATTCCTGCACCCCTGGCCACTTCGATGCCCAGCATCGTGGGGGTTGCCCCCCCCTTATGTCAGCCTACTGTCAGCTGGCATTGCCCTTGCCAGCAGTATGCTGCATAATCCCTGCCCAGTGCCCCCGTAGGGGCTCATGTGGGCGTTTGCCTGTGCTTGCGCCACTGGCAACACTCTGCAGAACCAGGGGTCAAGGTGGGTGGTCAGTGGGGTGCGCAGCAAGTTGGCTGCCTTGCAGGCTATGGTAATGGTGACACGTGCCTGGACTCAGTCCCAGACCCATGGGTGCAGGCGAGGACACGGGGGGGGGGGGGGGGGGGGCTTCCCCAGCCAGTGTCCGGCCCAGCAGCCCACAGTCCCTCTGACCTCCCCTCTCCCTCTCATTAGCCACAACACCGATTTCACGATTTTTAGAAGCACGGTAGCATCGTGGATAGCACAATCGCTTCACAGCTCCAGGGTCCCAGGTTCGATTCCTGGCTTGGGTCACTGTCTGTGCGGAGTCTGCACATCCTCCCAGTGTGTGTGTGGGTTTCCTCCGGGTGCTCCGGTTTCCTCCCACAGTCCAAAGATGTGCAGGTTAGGTGGATTGGCCATGATAATTTGCCCTTAAAGTGTCCAAAATTGCCCGTAGGGTTACTGGGCTATGGGGATAGGGTGGAGGTGTTGACCTTGGGTAGGGTGCTCTTTCCAAGAGCTGGTGCAGACTCGATGGGCCGAATGGCCTCCTTCTGCACTGTAAATTCTATATAAGTGAACCTTGCCGTCGGGAACTAGGCCCATCTGAGAACCCCCCGGAGACCCTGGAGAATACCGGGTCGGTCCTGCTGATGACATGCAAACGGTGTTTACTGTATTTGCATTCCGGAAAGCATTGACGCCGCTCAGGGTAACAGAGAATTGAGATTTGGCATGATATTGGCACCCACTGCGACTTTGGCGTTGGAACAGATTCTTCACCCAATCGCTTCTCGCGATTTCACCGTCAGCCTACAAAGAATCCCGCCCATAATGTCATGTGGAAAATTTGGCAGAATGCCAGACTGCAAATGGACAACAATACAATCAGATATTGTTCAACTCTCTGACTGAAAATAGCGAGCCAGTGAGACTCAAAGAATTATACTTTAAATAAAATTTTAAATAAAAGTTGTGTCCAAGTGGAAGTATTACAATGATAACTCAGTAAGATCAAATGTCAAAATATGTTCGGTTCTGAAGACACTTTGCAGAAAAAATGCAAAACACGCCTTCTACCCTAAATATATTTTAGATAAAATTACAGCTAAACATTTAACATTAAAATATCCCATTACAATGTCAGGCTTGCCTCCCAAACCTGCTTTGAAAGATTACATTTAAATCAATACTTGCAACAGCACATTAATTATCCACTTTGACCAATGTATCTTTACTAAGATGACACTGCATACAGGTAAATTGTACATTTAATCGACAATTTATTAAATACAGATTATAGGCTCGTGAAAGGGATAGTGTCTGCAAACATTTAAGTATTCACATACAGTACTAGAGATACTCATGATGAAGCATTCAGAGTAAGGCAATCGTGGTTCTACAAATATTCATTGAATGCAAGTAACACTTGAGGTTTTTACATCAGTTACCCCAGCATCAAAATTATCTTCCAAATTTTACGTTCATAATGCATCAAATCAGATCTTTTGGATCTGGAGAACTGAGTCTATACAACTAGCATTGTATGCCAAAATACTTGATATGCAAGTTAAGAGTTTGGAGGCAACTAGGAATAATTGAATCTGAGGTGGTGCATTGCTGGCAATAATCATGTCTGGATGTTAGAAAACAGTATACATTCAACATTTAAAAAACTGTAATCGGTTTTACTGAACAAAAACTCAAGCACGATGATTGTAGATTTCCCAACAAGTTGAAACCCCAAGTGCCGTACATATTTTTCACATCCAGATTCATTTAAAAATATTTGGATCACAAAACAGTCATTTTTTTTTTTTACAAAAATATATAACTGAATTTCATTTACAATGAAAATGTAAACGGAAATGAAATTCATTTCAAATAAAAGGTACTCAAGTCAACATAATCACATCAAGTTTTAAAAAGTTTAATGTATGCACCTGCCTGTTTCCCAGGACCCAATATCCATCAAATCTTAATATGAAGTTGTAAATTACAAGTTCTCTATTTTTGCAAAATATTCCCTGAATAACTTTACTGCAAAATATTTTGTTGCACCATAGTTTATTTTCACAGCTTGCCTATCTATTTAAATTTTAGCAGTGATTCATTTTTTAAATTACTTAACTGCCAAATCCACCAATGGCTTCAGCAAATAAAAATGCACAGTAGAATCCCATTTAATCAAGCTGTACATATTTAAAGTAACATTTCCAGTATGTGACTGTTGTGTTAACCAGGTGCAGAGTTCTTCCAAACCAAATGCAAATTATCCACACAGAAAAAATTGCAGCCAAGGCAAAATACTAAACTGACCATTACAAAACAAAATTGGACACTATGAACACAGACCCATTTTCTCTGCATCTATTGCTACATGCAATACTGTAGGAGTATTTAATTTAATCCAGTTATAAGTGTAATTACCAGTAAAAAGATTTAAGTGGCTTTGTCAAACAACTGTAAACATGGTCTAATGTCCAAGACAATGGATTTTTACCATAGTATTGAGAAGTTAAATGGTGACAAAAAGCCTCCTTAACAGTATCTATTGCTATTAAAGGTAGTGGCTTTTAAACAAAGTGCAATGATATAATTTCAGTGCCTTGAATAGAGAAATGGCAGTATTTAGAGGCAGACATTAACACCAGGCAGATTTTGGCTGCATGCAAGGAGTTAAGAAAAGCAGCCAATTTAAATCTCCCACTGAAAATTAAAGTACACACCAATTTGGAAATCAGATCATTGTTCAAACCATGTTGTCTTACAATGTTGTACAGATCTAATATTGCTTTATTACCCATATCAAAAGTATTCCAATTAAACAGCAATGTTTTCACAAACTTTAAGGCAATTTTCTTTCAAACACTCACAAAACCCAAATTCCAGTCACCTTTGTCATGCTGTGCTCCATTCTTGCGTTTAATAGGCTTCTTACGAGAAGGTGATAACCTGTGTTCCCTCCCAAAAGGCTCTTGTTCGTGAGCTAAAAGCAAGTTTTCCGCACTATAAGCTGAAGGCATTGGCTTTATGAATTCTATTGTGGGAGACAGCCTTGAGGTAGAAGGTAATGATTGTCTAGTGTTTGTTAATGGGGAGCTATCACTGGTCACAGATGAATATCCAGAGCTAAGCTCCCCCCGAGGATCTCTTAAAACACACAATGCTGCAGATTCACTTGTGTTAAAATAAGATTCATTTTTTGCTTTAGGAGGTCTCCATGATCCTGGCAGGAACTGATCATCCACCAATCTGTCGTCTTCGCTCTCTTCACTTGTAGCTTCACAAGAGTGTTCGGAACTTCCACTGACGGTAGCCATATTCTCAAATTCACTGATATCGCTAACTGCAACAGAACATTTTCATGGTTTTTAAAATCAGACTTCTTGGATATAGCGGTACTTTAAAAAAAAATTTTTTTTTTTTATTCTCCTCCTTTTTCACATTTTCTCCCAAATTTACACCCACCAACAATAAACAATAATCAGCAACAAATATGTCAATCCCAATAACAACAATCTCATCCTCCCACCAACCCCCCAAACATCAGCCCGCATGTTTACATGAACAAATGACAAAAAGGAATCCGGAATTACCTATCGTCACCCTTAATACACACAGCCCCCCCTCCCTCTCCAACCCATCCTCCCCCAACTAATGTGCGATGTTATCCAGTTCTTGAAAGTGCATAATGAATAATGCCCATGACTTGTAGAACCCTTCCGTCCTTCCCCTCAGTTCAAACTTAACCTTCTCAAGAGTCACGAATTCCAACAGGTCCCCCCGCCACGCCAGGGCACAGGGCGGAGAGGCTGCTCTCCATCCCATCAGGGGATCCGCCTTCGGGCGATCAATGAGGCGAAGGCGACAATATCTGCCTCCGCACCAGTTTCCAACCCTGGCTGGTCCAACACCCCGAATATGGCCTCCAGGGGACTCGGGTCCAGTTCCACGTGCACCACCTTGGAAATTACCTTAAAAACCTCCTTCCAGTAATCCTCTTGCTTTGGACAGGACCAAAACATATAAATGTGATTAGCAGGACCCCCCCCCCCCCCCGGCAACGCTCACATACATCTTCTACTCCTTCAAAGAATTGGCTCATCCTCGCCCTCGTGAGGTGCGCTCTATATACCACCTTCAGCTGTATCAGCCTCAACCTCGCACATGAGGTGGAGGCATTTACTCTCCGGTGCACCTCACACCAGACCCCTTCCTCTATAACCTCTCCCAACTCTTCCTCCCTCCCACTTTGCTTTGATCCCTTTCAGTGGTGCCTTATCCTCGTCCAAAATAGCTCCGTACACCGCTGACACTACCCCCTTCTCCAGTCCCCTTGTCGACAGCACCTCCTCCAGCAATGTGGAGGCCGGTTCATCCGGGAAGCTCTGTATATCCTTTCTGGCAAAATCCTGAACCTGCACGTATCTAAACATTTCCCCCTGCGCCAGCCCATACTTCGCTTCCAGCTCGCTCAATCCTGCAAACCGACGCCTACAAAACAAATCTTTTAGCATCTTAATCCCCTTCTCTTCCCATTTCCGAAAACTTCCATCCCACCTCCCTGGCTCAAATCTGTGGTTCCCCCGAATCGGCATTTCCCTTGACCCTGCCCCCAACCCGAAGTGTTGGCGAAACTGCCTCCAGATTTTCAATTAAGCTATTATTACTGGACTCCCCGAGTATTTCCTCGGAGCTATCGGGAGCGGCGCTAGTGCTTTCAGTCCCGACCCCCTGCACAAACTCTCCTCCGTTATGACCTACTGGGAATCAAACCCTCTGACCCAGCTCCGCACCTTCTCCACATTCGCCGCCCAGTAGTAGTACATCAGGTTCGGGAGACCCAAACCCCCTGCCTGACTTCCCCTCTGTAGCAGCACCTTTTTCACTCTGGCCACCTGCCCTCCCCTTATGAACGAGGTAATCCTTCCCTCAATCTCCCTGAAAAAAGCCTTTGGCAGGAAAATCGGTAGGCATTGAAAAATAAACAGAAATCGCGGCAACACATTCATTTTACCCGCCTGCACCTGACCTGCCAGTGACAGACGGAGACCACCCCACCTTGCCAGATCAGCTTTCACTCTCCCCACCAAACTAGTGATATTGTACCTGCGAAGCCTCCCCCACTCCCAGGCAACCTGCACCCCCATATACCTAAAGTAAGTCCCTGCCCTACGGAATGGCAGCCCCCCCAACCCCCAGCCGAGACACCTCAAAATACTCACTCTTGTCCAGGTTCAGCTTGTACCCGAGAACGACCCAAATACTCGCAGTAGCTACAATATTCCCCCTATCGACCCACTCGGCTCTGACACATACAGCAGCAAGTTGTCAGCATACAAGAACACCCTATGCTCTACCCCCCCCCCCCCCCCCCCCGATACTATTCCTTTCCATGCTCCCGAACGTCTTAATGCGATGGCCAACGGCTCAATCACAAGTGCAAACAACAGGGGGGGGCATAGGACACCCCTGCCTCGTCCCACGGTGGAGAGAAAAGTATCTCAAGCTGATGTTGTTTGTGCGGACACTCGCCTTCAGCTCCTTATACAATAGCTTTACCCAGTTCACAAATCTTGGTCCAATCCCAAACCGCTCCAGTACTCCCATCAAGTACCCCCACTCTACCCAGTCAAACGCCTTCTCGGCGTGCAATGCCACAACCATCTCTGTTTCCTTCCCTTCCGCCGGTGCCATAACGACGTTCAAAACCCTCCTAATGTTCGCAAAAAGCTGCCTCCCTCTCACGAACACCGTCTGACCCTCGCCTATCACCTTCGGAAGGCACTCCTCCAGCCTGCCCACCAGTACCTTCACCAATACTTTTGCGTCCAAATTAAAAGTGATATGGGCCTATACGACCCACACTCCGTCGGATCCTTATCTTTTTCTAGCAACAGTGAAATCGATGCCTGCCGCAAGGTTTGTGACAACACCCCCTTCCCTATTGCCTCTGTCAAACAAACCCACCATCAGGGGTGCCAGCTTATCCTTGAATTTTTTATAATGTTCCACTGGAAACCCATCCAGCCCTGCCACCTTCCCTGACTGCATCCTCCCAATCGCATCCTTTATCTCCTGCTCCACTATTGCTCCTTCTAATGTAGCCCTGTCCCCCTCCCCTCGCCTCGGGTACTTCAATCCATCTAGAAATTCCTGCATCTCACTGTCTCCCCCGTGGGGTGGCTCTGACCTATACAACCTCTCATAAAACTCCTCAAAAACCTGGTTAATCAGCTCCGGAGCCACCACCAACTTCCCTGCCCTATCCCTCACCTGAAGAATTTCCCTTGCCGCTGCTTCCCTCCGGAGCTGACCTGCTAACGCCTTATCTCCATGTTCATAAACTGCACCCCTTGCTCGTCTCAGTTGGTGTACCGCCTTCCTGGTAGGATATAGCGATACATAATTGCTTTAAACAAAATGCCTTAAATAGCAGGCCTCATGTTCAGCTAAACAGATCAGTGGTTGGCCCCGAGGTTTGTTTACTAATTTTGTTTCCGTAACCTGTCACTTTTCCCCTCCCAAAAGGAATTTCAGTGCATAAAAGGAGGAAATTTGTAAAGAGGCATACAGAATTCTTTATTGCAAAGGTCTACTGATTTACTGCAAATAAATGTTCTTTTGGATTGGTTATTGCTCCAAAATCAATTGTCCTTGAATATGTGCAGATATGACAATGCAGAATTGAGAAACTGAATGTTTTTCTTTGGTAAATGCTCAAATACTCCAGGAATCCTCCTATACACTACCACAAATCAGGTTTACTTAATATTTAGCCTTCCCATTAAATTCTTGGGAGTACAGTACAATAAGTGTTTATTGGTCCATTTCCTCATTGCTGGTCTCTACATTTACTTTAGAAGGACAGGCCTGCAGAATTCTGTTGCACCCTCATTATTTTACACATTTATCGAGTGCGGGAGGAAGAGGGATTCTCCAGGCACCCTCACTCAAAATACATTGAGCAATAAACTCTTAAGGTATTGAAGTAATTCCACAAAATTGCAATCTGAGGTGAAACAGGTGAATGCAGAAAACCTAGGAAGAGGAGGTAACCAATTAAGAGAACATGCACGCATGGGGCAGCCAAGAATGAAAAGTTCATCCATCGTCATAATAGCACAAACCTAAGAGCACAGAAGTAACGGCAGTTGCACTCAACACAAGGATCAGAGCTGGAGAGATGGAAGCATGAAGGTAGACCTCAAGCAGAGAGCCCACAGGTAAGAGAGGAGGGAGGGTAGTAAAATACACCTAAAAATTGCATCAGAATGAGGGATTGAGCTGATTGGCAAGTATTTGGCAAGCCCCAAATATACTCTGTGATAGAGCATGTGTAGCTCTCTGGAGTAGAAACGTCCAAAGATTTACAACCCTTTCTGACGACATTTCTCTTCTTCGCAGTCCGAAATGCGCAACCCCTTATCCTGAGACTGTGCCCATATTCTAAATTCTCCAGCCAGAGGAAATAGATTCCACTCTAATACCTTATCCATCCTTGACCTTGGGTAGGGTGCTCTTTCCAAGAGCCGGTGCAGACTCGATGGGCCGAATGGCCTCATTCTGCACTGTAAATTCTATGATCCCCAATGTTAAATTGACCTACCTATATTAGTAGGAATGTTCTTGCATCCTTTCTTGAACAAGGATATCACATTTGCCATTTTAAAATCATTTGGCACCTTCCCCATACATAAATAAATAAGATCTTCCACTATCTCCACCCAACTTCCCTTAGCACCCTGGAATGCAAACCATTCAATCAGAAAACTTATTTGCCAAATATAGTCAGCCTTTCCAACCAAGCTTATTAATTTTCCAGTGGATGTAACTGGGTCAAAGAAAATAACTGTGATCCCTACAAGGGAGCACGGCAACCAAACTGGGAGAAGGGAGTGGGAGACTATCATGGTGGAGACTTTTAAAATATTTTCTTTGAAATGAGATTTTCTGGTGCATTATTTCAGCATCATTTGAAGAAATAACTTGACACTTCTAAAGACAAAAAGAACCCTCATATTAAATCATACAATTTGTATATCATTCCCACTTGTTGGAAAAGATCAGTCACAAAGTCAAAACTTTTTTAATGGCAACCCTCAGAGCTGACCAAATTCCTTTACAATTATTTGAGCCTAATGTAACCCTTCCCTCGTTGTTCCCCTGCAGTGTCTCCCCTTCTCTCAGAGACTTCCGGTGGCGGCCGTGGAGTAAACGGTCGCACATTCCCTCCCTTATTGTTTTTTTTAAAATGGTGTTTAAGCCGGATTTTTCAGAAAGTTTCTCAACATAAGTTGATCGAAGGGAGAGGAAAAGGAGGTGACCCTCAATTTATGGAATTGTGTCCAAATAAGAGTCGAAAGAGGAGGAACCAAAAGATGAGTGAAAGCAAGAATCGGAGGTCATCGAGCTCAATGGTAACGAGACAAAGCGTGTCCACGCCAGGTCACTGGTCGAGGGAGCAATGGGTCGAGTACCTGGATGAGAAGTTCGCCCGACATAGCAAGGAGTGTACAGAAGATCTAACCCTGATGATAGCCTCGATTAAGGAGATGATTGACCGGGTGGAGGAGAAAATGAACCCCAGGGACAGGAGATTCTAAAGTTGCAGGAGCTGGCGACTGAACGAGAAGAGGAGTCCACTGCAATGGCTTTGGAAATTAGCATACTACAGGACAGCCAGAAACGACTGCTAGATAAAGTGGAAGACTTGGAGAACCAGTCTCGCAGGCAAAATATCTGAATTGTCAGGCTGCCAGAGGGGAAGGAGGGATCAGATGCGGGAGCGTATGTGGGGAAGATGTTGCAGGAGATGGTCGGGGCCGATGTGTTTGACAAACTGCTGGAGGTGGACTGGGCGCACAGGGTGCTCGTACGTAAGCCCCAGGGTCGTGAGCCCCCGAAGGCCATGGTGGTGAGGCTACATTGATTCCTCGACAAGGAGCGTATCATGAAGTGGGCTAGGCAGACGAAACGGTACATGTGGGAAGAATCAGAGATCCGGGTGTACCAAGACTGGGGACCAGAACTCGCAAAGAGGAGAGCAAGTTTCAACAAAGTTAAGGCGGCCCTGTTTGAGAAAGACATTGGCCGTGATTCTCCGCTCCCGGGAACTCGGCCGACTTTCACGATGGCCTCGGAGCCCGCTCCTCTCACCGAATTCATCCCCACCCAGGGGGCTAGGAGTGGCACTCCGTTATGACGCGACAGCGGCGCCTATGTGACGTCAGTCGCGCATGCGCAGGTTGGCCTGCTCCAACCCGCGCTGCGCGGCTGACGTCACGACGGCTGACAGCTCGAACCCATGGATGCGCGGTGGCCGTCTTTCCCCTCAGCTGCCCCGCAAGACGTGGTGGCTTGATCTTGCGGGGCGGCGGAGGGGAAATAGTGCGTCCGATTGAGACGCCAGCCCGACGATCGGTGGGCACCGATCGCGGGCCTGTCCCCTCCCGAGCACAGTCGTGGTGCTCATTCCCCACCAGGCCCCCTACAAGCCCCAAAATGGGCATCTCATGGCGATTTCACGACGGCAGCAACCAGGTGTGGTTGCCGCCGTCGTGAAACGGTCACGAACGACAGGCCGCTCGGCCCATCCGGGTCGGAGAATCGGCAGTCGCCGTGAAAAACGGCAAGCGCCGATTCTTCTGAGCGGGGGGTGGGAGAATCGCGGGGGGCGTGAAATTAGTCGGAGGGCCCTCCCGCGATTCTCCCACCCGGCGTGGGGAGCGGAGAATCGTGCCCATTAAACTTGGACTGTTATACCCGGCGCGTCTTTGGGTGACCTACGAGAACCAGGAGCTGTACTTTAATTCTCCGGAAGAGGTGGTTACTTTCATGAAAGACAATAATCTGGTTTAAGGACACTTAACTTCTAACTGTGGTGGGCTGAGTTTGAGGGAAGGGATGGAGTGGCGGGGAGGAGAGAAAAATGGTTGTGTGTTCTGCTTTTAATTCTGTGAGTTAAGTTGCGATGTTTGGGAAGAAAAGGGTTTGGGTGTTTTATTTTTTTTTAAATGTTTTTCTCTCTTTCCTTTTCTCCCGTCTTGTGTAATTTGATTTTGATTTATTGTCTGTAACAAAGATGGTTGATTCTTTCATGCATAATTTTGATTAAGATGCTTGAAGCTTCATCTATTGTGTTTGATTCTCTTTGAAAGTGATGTGACTGATAAGAATCGGTCAAAGGGGGAGGGGTAGAACCTGGCAATCTGGTGTAACGATTTATAAACTCAAACTGACTTTAAACAGGTCTGAGTTTAGGGGAAAGGACAGGATGGCGGGGAGGTGAGAAAAATGATTCTGTGTTTTGCTACGTCTTGCTTAAAATTTCGGTCTTTTAATTCTGAGAGTTAAGTTGCGATGTTCGGGAATGTTCGGGTTTTGGTGCTTTATTTATTTTTTCTTCCCTCTCCTTGTGTAATTTGATTTTGATTTATTGCTTTATGTTCTGGATCACAGAGGGAAGAACTTTTAAGATGCAATGGGGTGTTTTAGTTTCTGCAAGAAGGATGGCTAATTCGTGCATGCATAATTTCGCTTAAGCTGCTTGAAGATTCTTCTCGAGTGTTGGATTCTGTTTGAAGGTAATGGGACTGATAAGAATTGGTTAAAGCGGGAGGGGTTTGCCTCGTTGCCTGCGTGTTGGGGGATGGTAGGTTTGCTTTTTGGGATTGTTGTTACTGTGTTAACCTGCCGACTGTCAGATTCTTTGATGCCAGAGATGGGAGATGCTGAGCTAGCTGGATAGCTGGTTCACAGGAGAAAATTGGGGGGAGAGATGAGGAAAGGAAAGACGAAGTTTTGGGGGGGGGAGAATACCTGGTGTCTCACAGGAGACACACTTGAAGCTGTGAGACCAAATTAGATTAAAGAAGGGATGGGTCGGGCAAGTGTTTCATTCAGGATTGGACTTTAAAACAAAGGGGGGTGGCTATCCTGATTAATAAACAGGCAACATTCGAGGTGGGGAGGTAGACCTGGGAGGCAGATTTATAATGGTGAGCGGGAAGCTAGAGGGAATGGCAATGGTGCTGGTGAATATGTATGCCCCAAACTGGGATGATGTCACATTTATCAGGGAGGTGCTGGGGAAGATCCCATACCTTGACTCGCACTGGCTGATCATGGAGGGTGACTTTAATGTGGTCCTGGACTCGAGGTTGGACCAGTCAAGTGCTAGGTCGGGGAAGCTATCAGCAATGGCAAAGGAACTGCGGGGGCTCATGGAGCGCATGGGAGGGGTGGATCTGTGGAGATTTGAGAGACCAAGGAGCAGGGAATATTCATTCTACTCCCATGTACATAAGGCGTACTCCAGGATAGATTTCTTTGTGCTAGATAAAACACTGTTAGCATGGGTTGAGGACACAGTACTCAGCAATTGTGGTCTCAGATCATACACCACACTGGATAGACCTACGGGCAGGCACGGGAATGTCCCAACGCCCACAGTGGAGACTAGATACAGGGCTGTAAGCGGATGAGGAGATCTGTGAGCGAGTGAGAGGCCATTTGGGGGTACATAAAAATCAATGACATGGGAGAGACTGCAGCTGGGGTGGTCTGGGAGGCACTGAAAGCAGTCATTGCAGGGGAATGTATTTCGATTCGAGCCCACAGGGATAAAACTGAGCGGTCGGAGCTGGACAGGTTGGTAGGAGAAATCCTACAGGAGGACAGGAGATATTCTGAGTCTCCAAATGAGGAGCTACTGAAGGAGTGTCAGAGACTTCAAATGGAGTTTGGGCTCCTTTCCACAGAAAAGGCGGAGGGTCAGCTGAGGAGGGTAAAAGGGGCAATATATGAACATGGGGAGAAAGCTAGCAGGATACTGGCACATCAGCTGAGGAAACAGGAGGCAGTGAGAAATAGGGAAAGTAAAGGATTTGAGGGGGAAGACGGTGTCGGACCCGGGGGCGGTGAATGAAGAGTTCCGGGAATTTTATCGCCAGCTATATCAGTCGGAACCCCCGGTTGGGGCAGAGAGCATGAATCAATTCCTGGGGAGGCTAGAGTTCCCGAAGGTAAATGAGGAGCTGTTGGAGGTCCTTGGTTATTGGCAAAGATCCTGGCCACTCGAATAGAGGATCGTGTCCCAGAGATAATTGGGGAGGATCAGACGTGATTTGTAAAGGGCAGATACTTGGCATCCAACATTAGACGGCTTCTTAATGTAATTATCATGCCAGCTGAGGGGCGCGAGGCTGAATTAGTAGTTGCCATGGACGCGGAGAAGGCTTTCGACCGAGTGGAGTGGAAGTATCTATGGGATATTTTACACAGGTTTGGGTGGCAGGGATTTGTGGAGTGGGTCCGGCTACTGTACCAGGCCCCGGTGGCAAATGTAAGAACGAACCGAGTTTGGTCAGAATACTTTAGTCTTTGTCGGGGGACAAGGCAGGGATGCCCGCTCTCCCCATTATTGTTTGCCATGGCCATAGAACCCTTAGCAATGGCTCTGAGAGCAGGGAATACTTGGATGGATATAGTGAGAGAGGGGGGGGTGGAGCACAGGGTCTCTCTCTATGCGGACGATTTGTTGCTCCATATCACGGACCCGGTGGTGGTGGGTGACCTAAATCATGGAGGTATTAGGAAAATTTGGGCGATTTTCAGGCTACAAGTGAATGTGGGAAAAAGTGAGATATTCGTGATTCAGGCACGGGGCAGGAAAGGAGGCTGAAGGAGTTTAAAGTGGTTGGGAAGAGTTTTAGGTAACTGGGGATTCAAGAGGCCACGGATTGGGGGCAGCTTCACAAGTTAAATTTGGACAAAGCAGTGGATCAAATGAGAAGGGAGTTTTGTAGATGGGACATGCTCCCACTGACAC
The DNA here is from genome assembly GCF_902713615.1 of Scyliorhinus canicula. NCBI lineage: Eukaryota > Metazoa > Chordata > Chondrichthyes > Carcharhiniformes > Scyliorhinidae > Scyliorhinus > Scyliorhinus canicula. The sequence continues at coordinate 29,745,328 of NC_052160.1, forward strand.
TGGCGGGGAAGTTTCAGACGGTGAAGATGACTGTCCTTCCGAGACTGCTTTTCTTTTTTCAGTGTCTCCCGACTTTTGTCCCAAAGGCTTTTTTCAAGTACCACTGTGGTGATATTGAGGTTTATATGGGTGGGTAAAACCTGAGAGTAAAAAGGACACTCCTGAAATGGGCCCGCGGGGAAGGGGGATTGGCTCTCCAGAGCTTTCTAAACTATTACTGGGCTGCCAATGTATCGATGGTCAGGAAGTGGGTAGTGGGGGAGGGGTCAGTCTGGGAGCGGATGGAGGCAGCATCCTGCAACGGTACGAGTCTGTTGGCTTTACTGACGGTGCCGGCTCGGTACTTCACAAGTCCTGTCGTGGTGGCAGCCCTGAGGGTGTGGGGGCAATGGAGGGAGCATACGAGACTGGAGGGGGTGTCAGTGTGGTCACCGATAAGTGACAATCACTGGTTTGTCCCGGGGGGCTGGATGGGGGTTTTAAGGTATCACAGCGAGCAGGGATTGAGAGGTTTAGGGATCTATTCATCCAGGGGGGATTTCCGACCTTGGAGACATTAGAGGAGGAGTTTGATTTGTCAGGTGGGAACAGGTTTCAGTATCTTCAAGTGCGGGACTTTGTACGGAGACAGGTCCCAAGCTTTCCCCAAATCCCCCTGAGGGGTTACAGGATAAAGTGCTGTCAAAAATAGGGGGTTGGAGGTGGGAAGGTTTTGGACATATACAGGGAATTGTTAAGAGTGGGAAGGGGCCCCTATCAGAGAGGTGAAGAGGAAGTGGGAAGAGGAGCTAGGAGGGGAGCTGGAAACTGAACTGTGGGAAGAAGCCTTGAAAAGGGTAAATGAATCCGCATCCTGTGCTAGACTCAGCTTGATTCAGTTCAGGACCCACATGATGGTAGCTCGGATGAGTAGGTTCTTCGAGGAGGTGGAGGACAGTTGTGGGCGGTGTGGGGGTAGCCCGGCCAACCACCTTCATATGTTTTGGGCATAACCGAAACTGAGGGAATTCTGGCAGGGATTTGCAGATGTTATGTTGGAAGTCCTGGAAGGTAGGGTAACTCAGAGTCCAGAATTAGCAATATTTGGGGTGTCGGAAGATCCGGGGGCAATGTGTGTGTGGCGGGCAGGGGGGGGGGGAGAAATGGATCTTGCTGAGATGGTGGGACTCGGAGCCCCCAAAATCAAGAGTGTGGGTCAGCAATATGGCAGAGTTTCTCAGTCTGGAGAAAATCAAGTTCGCTCTAAGAGGATCAATACAGGGATTCGCCCGGAGTTGGCAACCATTCATCTATTTCTTTAGCAAAAACTGAACATCAGCAGTAAGGGGGGAAAGGGAAAAAGTGGGGGGGAGGGGTGGAATAGGAGGCATGGTACTGTTAAATAAGGACAGGGAATTTCGTATACGGGTAATTGGGGATAGGGTGGGAGAAGTGGCAGCATGGCAGCACGGTAGCATGGTGGTTAGTATAAATGCTTCACAGCTCCAGGGTCCCAGGTTCGATTCCCGGCTGGGTCACTGTCTGTGTGGAGTCTGCACGTCCTCCCCGTGTGTGCGTGGGTTTCCTCCGGGTGCTCCGGTTTCCTCCCACAGTCCAAAGATGTGCGGGTTAGGTGGATTAGCCATGCTAAATTGCCCATAGTGTCCTAAAAAGTAAGGTTTAGGGGGGAGGGTGGTTGTTGGGTTACGGGTATAGGGTGGATACGTGGGTTTGAGTAGGGTGATCATTGCTCGGCACAACATCGAGGGCCAAAGGGCCTGTTCTGTGCTGTACTGTTCTATGTTCTAAGTGGGGTACGTGATTTATTCTTATTTTAGGGCAGTGTTCTTCAAAGTTGGGGGCATGGAGCTGTTGTCCACGGCGCTCCCGATCGTGCAAATCCCCGCGCAGCAGCCGGCTTTTCATAACGCTGGCTGCAAGCGGCCGCTAACATGTTTTTTAAAAAAAATTGCCAGCATTGCACATGCGTGCACGATGATCGGCGCGCATGTGCACTGATCATCAGGCACACATGCGCAGTGCAGCCGCTATTTTTTTTATAAAACGGTTGCAGCTTTTTGTTTTACAAGTTCTGTAATGGTTTTAATTCATTTATTTTATTCATTTTATTTTTTTTCAGGTTCGGGGGGGGTTTTATTCATTTTTTTCATTTATTTTATTCATTCTTTTTTACAAGTTCGGTGGGGGGGTTTTATTTGATAACATTTTACAGGAGAAACATTCAGAACTTTGGACAGATGGAGACTCCATACTTTCTGACACCGGAAGGCTTCACCTTCATCCAATAGGTTCCATTGGAGGAGCGTGTACGATGGCCAAAGGGACCCAAAACCATTTCCTCCATTTTTGTCAGCAGCAAACAACGCAAGAGAAAATGGTGGGTCGTGCAGGTCGGTCGGCATGGGTCACGCAGGTCGGCCGGCATGGGTCGCGCAGGTTGGCAAAAATGGGTCCCCGGAAAAAAAGTTTGAAGAACACTGTTTTAGGGGGTATTTTGTGCGTCGACTCGCGCGGTTGTTTTAGAAATGTCAATATGTTAAATTGTGAAAATTACAAATGCTTCAATAAAATATTTTCTAAAAAAAAGTCTCGCACCACCATTGCTCAGGCTAATGTGCCATAAATCACTTTCTAGTGAGCCTATTTGCAGCAAGTGTGCGAAAGAAACAGACTGCGATGGAAGGAGCAGCAGAAAATGGGTGAAGGATGTTAGCCTGATCACTGGAAAAATGTGCACTGCTGTTGGGGGGGGGGGGGGGGGGGAAGAGAGAGAGAGAGAGAGAGAGAGAGAGAGAGAGAGAGAGAGAGAGAGAGAGAGAGAGAGAGAGAGAGAACACAAATCCAGTAAAATATATCACATCCCTGTTCACCTCATCCATCGTCTCTACCATTGCCACGCCTACTGATATTTTGTCAGGGTCTTCTTCTGTAGTAAGCACCAATGCAAAGTACACAAGTTTTCCAGCTTTGCCCTGCACCTTTAAGGATCATTACCCTCATTGTCCTCAGTAGGTCCTTTCCCACCTCTTACTATCCTTTTATTATATTGTATTCTTGAGTTTTTTGATTAATTTGTGGGATATGGGTGTTGCTGCCAAGGTAAGCATGCTTTCCACCATCCCTAATGCCCTTAGAAATGTGTTGGAACTTGCAGGTGGTGTTCCCACCCGCCTGCTGCCCTTGTCCTTTAGATGGTAGAGGTCAGGGTTTTGGAAATGCTGTCTAAGAAGTTTTGGCAAGCTGCTGCAGTGCACCTTGTATATAACGCATACTTTTGCCACCGTGCATCTGTGGTGGAGGAAGTGTATTCATAGTGGTGGATGGAATTCCGATCAAGACTGTGTCAAGTCTGTTGGGTGCTGTTGGTGTCACACTCATTTAGGCAAGTGGAGAGTGTTCCATCACACATCTGACTTGTGCCTTGTAGATGGTGGACAAGCTTTGGGGAGTCAGGTGGTGAGTTACTCACTGCAGAATTCCCAGCCTCTGATCTGCTTTTGGCACCAGAGTATTTATACGGCTGGTCCAGTTCAGTTTCTGGTCAACGATAACTCCAGGATGCTGATAGTGGGAGGATTCAATTATGGTAATATCACAGGGAAATGATTAAATTTTTTTGTTGAAGATGGTCATTGCCTGGTGCTAGTGTGGTACAAATTTTACATGCCACTTGTCAGCTCAAGCCTGAATGCTGTCATTTCTTGCTGCATATGGACACAGATAGTAGTTGCGAATGGTACTAAACACTGTGCAATAATCAGCAAACATCCCCACTCGGACCTTATGATGAAAGGAAGATCATTGATGAAGTAATTGAAGATGGCTGGGCCGAGGACATTGGGGAACACGTGCAGCAATGTACTCAGACCGAGGTGATTGGCCTCCAGCAATCACTACCATCTTCCTTTGAACTCCAATCCTCTTGCAATAAAAGCTAATATAGCTCGTGCCTTTCTAATTGCCTGCTGTATGAGCATGGTAGTTTTATTTCTTGTAGGAGTACATCCATATCTCTCTGAACAACACTTGCAAGTTTCACATTGGTCAGTGAAACAAATAGTCACAAAATAAGGGGTGACCATTTAGGACAAAGGAGGAGAAATTGCTTCATTCAAAGATTTATGAATCTTTGGAATTCTATACCCCAGAGGGTTGTGTATGCTCCATTATTGAATACATTCAAGGCAGGTGTAGGCAGATCTTTAGTGTCCCAGAAAATTAAAGGAAATGGGAGCAGGCAGTAAAATGGAACTGAAGCCCAGGATCAGCAACGATCGTAAATAATGGTAGAGAATGCTCGACAGGCCACATGGTCTACTCCTACTTCCCGTGTCCTTCCATCACTGGAATCATGGACTTCCGGCGGCAATATGTAGAACAGCAGTCGCATACGAGGTGGCTCCCGCCAGAGTACTTTGATTGACGCCCTTTTCGACTGGTTATTGGGAGGAAATTTGGATTGGAATTTGGTTAGTTTGGTGGGTTAAGAATCCCACATCAAAGGGCAGCACGGTGGCAGAGTGGTTAGCACTGCCGCCTCACAGCGTCGAGGACCCAGGTTTGATCCCAGTCTCGGATCACTGTCCGTGTTGCAATATCACATTCTCCCCTTGTCTGCATGGGTCTCATCCCCACAACTGGAAAAAAAAAGAATCCCACATCAACGGGAAGCACAATAAATACAGAACTAGATAGCAGAAAAATAAGTAAGCGATTGAAGGGGCGATGTCCTCTATTTGAGCGGTCTTGGCAAAACAGATGAAGTGGTAAAGGTGCAGGGCGGGGAGTTAAAAGAGGTGAAGGTGGCTCTTTCAGAGCAAAGTGGTCAGATCAACTCACTGGAAGTGGAGATGGCACGGGTAACCGGAGATGGCACGGGTAACCGGTGACAACAAGGCATTCAGGGCCACAGTGGACGATTTGGAAAATCGCTCCAGAAGACAGAACTTGAGGGTTGCCGGAACGTTTGGAGGTTCCGAATCTGCTGAGGTTTGTCACAGTTGTTTTGGAAGATGGTTGGGGAAGGGAGAAAAACCACGTCCCCCCCGCAGAATTGGATCAAGCTCACAGGTCGCTGAGGTAAAAACTCAATGCTGGAATGCGCCACATGTGATCATTGTGCGCTTTCACAATTTTCAAGAAGAAAGAGTTCTGCGATGGGCAAAAGATCATCAGGACTCCAGATGGGAGGGCCACATTGTGAAGATCTATCAAGATGTTGGAGTGGAGAGAAGGCAGCACCATGGCGCAGTGATTTTGGATCACGCTCCTCATTTTGTGTTTGGGGATAGGATGGGGCCCCGCTCACGCCCCCCGTGGAGGTTGGAGGTGCCACTGTTGGTGGATAATGGTTTCCTGTGCCATTGGGGAGGACATTGATTTTAATAGGAGTGAGGATATTTTGCCTTTCTGGTTGTGGGAGGCTCAGAAGGTGGTCATTCAGGGGAGATAATTTCTTATAGGGCACAAAGAGAAGAGTGAACAGGTGGAGAGGGAGAGGTTGGCGGATGCGATCCCTGAATGGATCGAAAATACTTGCTTACCCTGATGCCAGAGTTCCTGGAAAGCAGAAAGAAATAGCAGTTGTAATTTGGGCTATTTTTGACAGGCAGGGTGGTGCATCAGCTGCGATGCTCGCTTTTTATGAGCATGGGGAGAAGGCCAGTCGCCTGTTAGCACACCAGCTGAGGCAGCAGGTGGCCTCTTGGGAAATAGTGCAGGTGAATGACTCTAGTGGCAGGTTGGCCTCTGGCCCCAGGTAAGGCTTCCAAGTGGAAGATGGGTTGTCCATGTCGGAGTATTTGGAGGTTTTCTATACCGGTTGTAGAACGAGAGAAGGGATGAATTGTCCCTGCTGACCCCAGAGGTCATGAAATGCATGGGTAAGGAGCTGGACCCGGATGGTTTCCCGATTGAATTTTATAAGAAATTTGCGGGTCAGCTGGTCCCATTGCTGTTAGAGATGTTTAACGCCTCCATGTCTGGGGGATATTGCCAGCCACATTGGCATCAGGCATCGATTGCCTTGATTTTAATGAAGGATAAGGATCCTTGGTGGTGGCATTCGATGTCCTTGTACACGGATGGCTTGTTGTTATGTGACGGATCCTCTGTCCAGTGTAGAGAAGATAACAAAGCTAGTTAGGAGTTTTAGCTTCTTCTTGGCATATAAATTGAACTTGGACAAAAGCAAATTCAAGGCACAGGGCACGTACAAACTGCTTTGCCTTAGTCACAGGTCCATGAATCAAAATAGTAATTGCAAAAATAAAAGAAAGAGGAAAATAAGGGAATAGACAGGAACAGGAGCTGAGTGGCCCCGGCAGAACCCAAATGCTTTACGATGCATCTCCCAGGGAAGGGGGCCAATCCATGGAGATTGCCTTTTCACCTGGCCAAGTCCAGCTTTGGTTACCTGAGAATCCAGGTGGCCCATGATTGATTGTGGGTCTGGTATATGGGGGTCACATCTGACTTGAAGAAGTGGGAAACCTCCCTTGGCGGATATAGTCCAGTCAGTAAAGATGAATATTCTCCCACGGTTTCTACTTTTGCTTCAGCGTCTCCCAGCTTTCCTTCCCAAATCTTTCTTTGTGAAAATCAAAAAATTATATCTTTTATTTGGGCAGGCAAGACCCCATGAATTCGCTGGGTATTTTTGCAGAGGCAAAATCCGGGGGCCTAACGTTGCCCATTCTGTTATTTTATTATTTGGTAGCAAATATTGAAAAGGTGTAGGAATGTTTTACAGGTACGGAGTTCATATGGGGGCAGATGGAGAGGAGTGCCGGTGGAGTTACTAGCCCGAGGGCCTTGGTTACAGCTCCGCTTCAGTTTTCCCCTGCAAAGTGGACTTTAAGTCTGGTGGTGGTGGTCACTGAGAGTATGGAGACAGTTTCGAAACATTTCAAGCTGGGTGTCATAACGTTGTTCGCCCCAAACCTGTGAAAACCACCACTTTGTTCCAGCGGCCTCGGGGCTCCACCCAGTGCTTCATCGAAGTCAAGTATATCATAAGGGGTTCGGCTTGAGAAAGCAGCCTTTCATTTTGTATTTCAGTGAGCTGGCTCATTTCAGACGTTAGGGGAGAGAGGGTGCCAGGATTTGTTTTGGGTTTTGTCTTGGTTGTTTTTCTATGTGGATGTGAGGGGGTGGGGATTAAGTCCAGAATTGTACCTGTTGTGCAATATGGTTTTATGGTGTTATATTTGAAAAAGAAAATCACTGGGATCACTATCAGAACAGATTGAAGAGTTTCTCATACCACACTAAGCAGTAGGTTTTATCCACTGGGCCTGCTGTTTTTGTTCTTGAATTTGAACATTTCAAATCAGTTTACAGAAACAACTGCATTTGTGGATTCACCAAATGTTTATTGTTTTGGGCAATGTGATGTCACAGACATATTCCAGTGCTGCCCAAACCACTGGGTGGAAACAAGCGCACTCCAAACACCGTCAAGAGCATCAGGGATTTAGGAACGGGTCAACATATACGAGGCTCAAGAAGCAATTCATTACCTGCACAAAAGCCACAATCTTCCCATTAATGTTCTGAAATAAACAAAAATAAACTTACCATCAGCAATTTTCTCCCCTTCACTTTCCTGGTCTCCTTCATACCCGGTGCAGGATAAGTCTAAACTCCAATCTAGGAAATCCCCCAGGAGTGTATCCTCATGGTTAGATAATTCAACAATTGGAGTCGCCACAAAGTTGCCTCTATCTTCTCGAAAACTATCCTCTCTTCGTCTAAATAGAAGGGACAAAAGTTCTCAGGCTAATTGGTAATAAGATTCACCTGCATCAGATCCTTTATTCTAGAAGATTATTTCCAGGGCCACAGGGGACCAGTGCCTCACTACAGATTTAAACACCTAATGTAATCTGGCATTTTAGCATGATTGGAAATATGATCTGCTCCCAGTTGCTGCCCCAAATTGCACAAGTTGGTGCAGCACATTAAAAGGAGACACTGAAAATCATACACATGCCTCGTTCAATTTAAAACGACAAAAATAGCAAAATGACACTGCAATCACATTTTAAAATATTAAATGTATGCATACATCAGATTTTTAAAAAGGTAAAATACTGAAGTACATTAGTACCCTTTTGCCAAAAATTTAATCCATACATCAACAGCTAAAGACACTATAAATAGCTCTGACACCATCCCGGCTGTAATACTGAAAATGTGTGCTCCAGAACAAGCCACACTCCTAGTCACGCTGTTCCATTACAGTTAGAACATTGGTATCTATCTGACAATTTGAAAGTTGTCCAGGTACATTCTCTCAATAAAAAGTAGAACAAATCCATTCTGACCAATTACCAACCCATCAGTCCAATCACAATCATCAGCAAAGAGGTGGAAGGCTTTGTAAACAGGGTTATTAAGCAGCACTTACTCAGCAAGAATCTGCTCACTGATGATCAGTTTGGGTTCTGCCGGGGCCACTCAGCTCCTGTTCCTGTCTATTCCCTTATTTTCCTCTTTCTTTTATTTTTGCAATTACTATTTTGATTCATGGACCTGTGACTAAGGCAAAGCAGTTTGTACGTGCCCTGTGCCTTGAATTCGAGCAGACGATGGTAGCAGCCGGAGAGATCAGTGATGACTCGCTTTGAATGACTTGGCTGGCGGCCAATGAACTGGCTCGAAAAGCTATGTTTTAACCAGTAACCAGTGGTGATTGGTTCTGTTCTCACAGATGTTTTTCAGAGACAAGGCTAGGTTCCTAGTTTCACTATTGGTTCTGAAGTTTTGAAGGAGCTGCTCTAGTCTCTCTCTCTCTCTAATCAGATGTATTTTCTTTAAAATTCCAGTGCAAGAGCTCTTCTCTCTCCCCAGCAAGACTGGATGTCATTCTTTTGAGACTGCAAAGGATTGAAGTCAACCAATGGGTTAGAACTGGGTTTGATGTGAGACAAAGGCTCTCTAGGAAGAAACAGGCCCACGGGTGAACTTTTGAGTTGAGGGCCCAGTTTAATCAAATCTGCAGTGTCTCTCCAGAAGAAAGCCGACTGCTTGTCAGTACTGAATGAATGACTCTGCAAGATGACCATTACCACTGAAAACCAGAGGCATCGATCAACCAGCATGTTGGGAGGGAACAAAAACAGAATATACTGGACAATGTCAGCAGGTCTAACAACATTTGTGGAGAGAGGAGAGCTAAAGTTTCAAGTCTGGATGACTCTTTGTCAAAGATAGAGAGATCTAGAAATAGGGTCAGATTTATACTGTAGTGGGGGCATGGAGCGGAAGGGCTGGATAGGTGCCAGCACTAGCTGGAGATGACAAAGATGTCAAGGACAGAAAGTCAAAGGAACATAAATGGGGGTGATTAAGGCTTAGAAGGGTGACACATAAAGAGATTAGAATCGGCGAACAGCAGAACAAAAGGTGAGCAGCATGTTAAAGGGCAACTAGGAACAGTTGGCCCAAGTAGGGTGGGGGGGAAACAGATCAATGGAAGAAATGAAAATACATTGATAGAAATACAAACGGAGCGAAGGTGGAGGAGAGGTCACAGTCTGAAGTATGTTAAGTCCAGAAGGCTGTAAGGTGCCATTCCTCCAGTTTGTGCTGGGCTTCACTGGAACATTGCAGCAGGCCAAGGACAGACATGTGGACGTGACAGCAGGACAGCAAGTTGAAATGGCAAGCGAAAGGAAGGTCTGGATTCTGCTTGTGGATGGATCGGAAGAGTCTGCAAAACAGTCACCCAGTCTGCATTTAATCTCACCAATGTACAGTAGACCGCATTGGGAGCAGCAAATGCAATAGACCAGACTGAAGAAGGTGCATGTGAAGTGCTGCTTCCAATGCCAGTCCATTTTCTGTTTTTGTTTCAGATTCCAGCATCCAAAGTCATTTTCTTTAATCTTAGAGCTGGGAGGAAAGCCTGCTGCAAAGGACTCAGCATATGAAGCAAAGACCCTTCTCTTTTTGCCCGTAACCCTTTTATGTTTGTCTGGGTAGAGGGTGGGGTAGGTTAGCTTGTTATCCAGCTGAACATGCATATTTCATCTTTATTTCTGTTATAAATAAACAGCAATTGTGTTTTGACTTACAAACCTGGTGATTGTAATTATTGAACAGCCAAGGGCCAAAGATTTTGGGAATTTTCATACACATTATTGGTTAATTCACATGTTTTGGGACTCTGGAGCCTGTGAAGCTGGAATTGACTGCGCACTAGCCCACGGTGTCGTAACACCATTCTTGATTCCTCAAATACTGAAGTAGTCCATGCCCATCGGCAACAAGACCTGGACAACATTAAGGCTTGGACTGGTAAGTGGAAAGTAACATTCATGCCATACAAATGCTAAGCCATGACCATCTTTAACAAGAGAAAATCTAACCATCTTTCTTTTATATTTAATGCCATTACCATCAATATCATCCTGGGGAGTTGCCAATGACCAGAAACTGAACTAGCTATGCAAATAACAGAGCAGATCTTAGGTCGGGCATTCTGCAGTGAGTAACTCACCTCCCATCCACCATCTCAGGAGTGCATTGGACCCTTCTTCACCTGCTTGGTAAGCACAACTCCAACAACACCCAACAAACTCAACAAAGTCCAAAAGCAACTTGCTTGATTGGCACTCTAGCCACCACCTTACATATTCACTCCCTCCATCACTGATACACAGTATCAGAAATGTGCACCATGTGCAAGATGCACCGCAGTATCTACCCAAGGGTCATTTGGCAGCATCTTCCAAACCCACAACCTCTGCCACCGAGAACAAAGGCAGCAGACGCATGGAAACACCACTGCACATCAACCTGATTTGGAACAATACCACTGCACCTTCTTCTTTCTGATGATGTCTGTAACTGTTTATAAAGCCAAAAACTACCTCAATAAAATTGTTTATTAAAAATAAAAATACCACTGCACCTTCTGTAATGTTCCAGCATATTATGCACTTTCAGTCAATACTTTAAAAATTTTGGACAGAAACAACAAGACTATTAAAATGGCTGTGGCAAATCATGTGACTGTTGGTCTTTTGAACTCCTGACACTGTAGACTCTCAAGCAAATATTCAATAAAATATAAACTTTTGCAGCCATCTTTTAAGGTGGATCATCAACAAAGGAACTTTAGAATTCCAGCTGGCCCATCTCTTTCACAGTGGAAATAAGGAAAGTATCAAAATACACCGTGTGTAAGATGTAGGTAAATGGATCACACCAACTTATTGTTATTTTAATGATTTCCCCGCATCCAAACCAGGCTATGTGATTTTCATGGTGTCAATCGACAACAGAGGATGACTGGAATCAACAGACACATCATCCTTTGCTTGGAAAGGCAGCAGGGGCAGCACGGTGGCGCAGTGATTAGCATTTCTGCCTCACAGTGCCGAGGTCCCAGGTTCGATCCCTGCTCTGGGTCACCGTCTGTGTGGAGTTTGCACATTCTCCCAGTGTCTGTGTGAGTTTCACCCCCACAACCCAAAGATCTGCAGGGTAGGTGGACTGGCCATGCCAAATTGCCCCTTAATTGAAAAAAAAAATGAATTGGGTACTCTAAATTTAAATCTGCCTGCAGACAGAGAATGCCTCCGAAAGCCATTAAACCATCAGCCTTTGAAAGTGGAAAATGCGCCTTTATCCATGCTAATCTTGGTTTGTGAGAGACATGTGAAATATTGCATTTTAAAAAGTCCTGGATAAATGTGAGGTGATAAATAGCCTTCATTTCAAAATTCTCAAAAAGCTTGCTTTTGGAATTATTTAATTGGGACATTCACGCTGAGGCAAAGAAAAACACACACCTTTTACCTACCAACATACTGATCATGGGCAGTAAAAAAACAAATTCTACCCATGACACTTTACTGGATTAAAACTCTGGAACTGGATGGATTGCAGTCCACTACTACTTTCAAAGGTAATCAGGGATGAACAAAGTCTTTCCAGCCAATGCTCACCTTACATACAAAGAGGGGGAAAAAAAGAAAATTACTAATCTCCCCAAATCAGTTTTGAATCGGTGTAGCAATGTTCTTCAATGACCCTACTCCTGCATGTTGTCAGAAGAGATAGAAACTCATCCCGTTGCAGAATCAGGATTCAAACTTACACCCTATCCACCTTCTGCTCAAAAGGGTAGAGCCTTGTACACGACTGCTATCAGCCAACCACATGCAAACACCTATCTCAAACCATGTAGGAACACACAATAGCTCCATCTTTACATGTAGTGTTAAAAATAGTAAACCAGGATTTGCTCAAATATCCACGTAGGTCGTACTCCTAGGAATTTCCCAAATAGCTTACTTAATTTCTTAAAGAATGTCAACAGTTTTGCAGCCACAACTTGAATCAAAAAGCATCTCATTTCAATCCAGTTCTCCGATTAATCAGGTTCCCCAAAGAAAACCCACTGAATAGTCAAAAGTTGACAGGAATAGTAGGCTGTGGTGTTACGGGTTTGGAACTCTGGAAGATTATGGAAATCAAGACAGACAGGACAAACTGCAGTCCTAATTCGAATTCATTGTATTTCAAAGCAGAGGAGCAGTCATATCCATGAAATTAGAGCTAGGAATATTCCGGTCATGCAAGGTATTTTGCATTGAATATTTCTTTAGCAGCAAGGAACATAATTGGAAGGTAAAAGATATATTAAAAATGACCAAATGCATGTTCTCCTACCTATATTGGGAAAGATGGAAGCCATCTGGGACAAATGCGCAAGAGGTCAGAAACATAAGAGGGATTGTAGTATTATAGGTGGTTAGATAGGGTGGGGTCATGCCGTGAAAGAAGTATGTAAACATGGAGGATTTTAAATTTAAGGTGTTGGGAACCAACACATTAGCAAGGACGGGATTCAACAGGATAATTTTGATAAATTTTGGATGAGCTGAAGTTAACAGAGAGGGAAGGTTTACAGATTTCCCCAAGAAAGCTTAGTCACCTCCAGACTTGTTCGAAAGACATGGGGCTCGATTCTCCATTCCTGAGTCTAAGTGCTGATGCCAACGGAGGATCCTTGGAGTTCCACGTCAGAAAAATCAGTTCCACATCCATTCCGCTATCGGCGAGGTGCTAACATCGGCGAGGTGCTAACATCGGCGAGGCGCTAACACCGGCGCCGCGTGGGACACTCGCAGAACACACGGAAAAAGGTGTGGGAATTGCTGGGTCTGTGATGGACACGCGCAGGGCTGACAAGCCGCTGCCGCGTGTAGACTATACATCCCCTACACACACCGCGCCGTCGGGAACTCGGCCCATCGGAGGAGGAGCATCGTGGGTGGGCCTGCTAATGAGATATGAACGTGGTTACAACTACGTGCGCATGCATCGCAATGACTCCGTTTTTGAGGGGACAGAGCATCTCGATTCGTGGTCAAACCTGCTCCTGCCACAATTTTGGCATTGGGAGCAATTCTCTGCTTGATCGCCGATCTGTATTTTGGCGTTGGCCAACGGTGAATCCCGCCCATGACTACTGGTTTCAGCAGCCGATAGTTAGGTGGTATGAAGGTTATTGACAATAGAGAAGTGAAAGAAGTCCTTATAACCACAACATTAGGTCTGTGAGGTTGCAGAAATTCCAATTCAAAGATGGCAGGTTTGGAGAGGGATGGAACCAGTGATGAAAGTGGCTTCAGTTTTCCTAAGTAAGGAGGGAGGACAACTTAAATTAAATGGCATTTTATCACTCTAGGACACTCCAAAGCAATGAAGCACTATTTAAGTGCAGACACCAGTCAAATGCAAGAAACAGAGCAGCCTATTTACATACACAAGGACAAAACTGTTTGGACCAGTATTCTTATTTCCCCATTGTACTGTTTTTTCTTCTGAGAGCTGATCAGATCATAGAATTTACAGTGCAGAAGGAGGCCATTCGGCCCATGGAGACTGCACCGGCCCTTGGAAAGAGCATCCTACTTAAGTCTACCAATAATGGAGACACAAGGCAGAACGCACATGAGGAATAGGGAGCAGTCTCTGGACTCTGAAAGTAACTGCAAGGGAAAAGAATGCTGGAAATGGTCTGACTAAAAGAGGTAGATGCAAGACATCAAATTACAGTGACTAAAATTGGTTTGCAGTTTAATGAGAATCTCCCATGAAAATTAATCAGAACATTTAAACCATGTAAAATTTAAGCTGGAATGCTCACATCTTGATAAATTTACTCTAGTTTGTTGAAGTATCCATCCCTTCCACCCACCAATTTTCTGTCAACTGTATGGACTACAAACTCCACATTTGTGCTTGCAGACATTTTAGATTTTAAAAGTCACTGAACTTTTACAAACCTGTAAGCGTCCCCTGTTATGCACTGTACATGCTAGATCACAGTAAGAAGTCTTACAACATCAGGTTAAAGTCCAACAGATTTGTTTCAAATCACTGGCTTTCGGAACGCAGTTTCTTCCTCAGATTCACCTGAGGGAGGATCTGTGCTTCGAAAGCTAGTGATTCAAAACGAATCTGTTGGACTTTAACCTGATGTTGTAAGACTTCTTACTGTGCCCACCCCAGTCCATCACCAAATCTAATTTTACTATCCAAATCATGCTAGATCACTGCATGGCTACACATCTTAGAGGGAACACTGCCCCACTTGAGTGGAAATCTTTTGTTTAGGTTTCCAAGTGGATTCATTTCTTACCGTTTTGTTTTGTTGCCTGAAGGAGACGTCAAAAAAGTCTGAATCTCGGGATTATTATGATCAGAAAGTAGTGAAGATTCCTTTTCTTCTTTTATTCCTAGCAGACTACAGAGCTCACTGTAATCCATCACCTAGCATCCATCACAAATGTTGGGTTAATAGAAAAGCAAAACAGCCATATTTTTACTTCATCATAGCCTGAATTCAATTATCAGTTTACTATTAAATGCATTCAGCAGAACATCTAAATGTTTCCTGTCCCACAAGAAGAAAAGCACTGTTTAAGTGAGTGCTGGGAATTGAAGTGAGTCAAGTGGGGAAACAGCTCATGAAATTATACAGTTTAGTTAGAAAAGAATAGATTAGTTTAAAATAAAAATCCTTCACTGGAGGCTAATTTCAGCAAATTTAGGCATGATCTGGTCCAGGTAAATTGGTGTTAGTTTGGGAATTTGAAATGTAATGAAGCAACGGTAGCTTTTAAAGACAACATAATTTGGTACAATCCCACAAAGAGAAATGAGAGGGCAACCATAGCCAGAGCTCCCTGGATGACAATAGAATTAGAATGCAGGACAAAGTGGAAAAATGGGATTTGACAGACATCAGCTTGAAAACGCCAAGTCTGAAAATAAAAAGCAGAGAAGTTAAAAAAAGGAAATCAGGAGGAGCAAGAGACAATGAGAACTATGGTTGGTCACCATAAAAAGGGAATCCGAAAGGTCTTCAGTTGTCAGGAGCAGTGGAGCTGATTCAGAACTAAAAAGCAGAGTTGAGGTTCTAAATGAGTACCAGCATTTACAAAGGAAGGGAACTTTACCAAAGCTACAATAACTAAGGAAGCTGTTAGGATACTGGATAAGATAGAATAAAAAGGAAGTGCTAAGACGGTTGGCAGTACGTAAAGTCTATATATCTCCCTGTCGCGCTGAGGTCCATTTTAGATTCCTGCCGACAGGAGGATGCAAATTGAAGAGGTGCTGACTGCAATCTTCAAATTCTTAGATATTGCACTGGTGCACTGCAAAGTTAAAATCTTGTTCAAAAAAAAAAGGAGAGAAGAATAAGTATGCCAATTAAAGGTCAGTTTAATTTTAATGCTCAATGAGTGGTTAGAATTTGGAATGCAGAGTCTGATAAGTGAAAAGGTGAAAGAAAAAGAAAAGAAGTTCAGCAGTAAATTTCAAAATGCAATTGGATAAATGCTTGGAGATTATTTTGAAATATGGGGCAAGAACCAGGGAGTGATTCCACTTTCAAAGTCAGAGCAGAACTGATGAGCCAGATGACCTTCTGTCCTGTACTATGCAATGACTGGAAATCAAAAATAAGCAGCGAGAGACTTGCATTTCTATAGCATTCATTTGCATTTCCATAGCATGCATTTAAAATATAAATAATTTGAAACATAATGACTGTTAGAGGTAAGCGTGGGAATCATTGTACATATAGAAACGGTCCAATGAGCCGAATGACTAGTTAATCTACTTTTGGTGATGTTAGTCATCAATGCACCCTGAACCATGATAAAGGAAAAACTTCCAACATGCCACCTGAACCATTGGAACAGGCAGACAGGGCATTTGTTTAACATCTCAACATTAGGGCAAGACCTTTGATGATGTAGTTCTCCCTTTAGCACTAAACAGATATGCCAGCCCAGTTGAAAACTGCTCAATTCTACGGTTGAAGGCTTTGCTATCCTTATCGACACGCAAATCTTTTACTCCAATTTAAGGTCTCTTTGTTCTCCCATTAAGGTTCAAGACCTGTTCTTCCTCCACGAAGGACAACTATTAACAAACACCATCAATCTCAGCATGAATAATGTCCTACATATTGAAGTTGGAGGTCATGCTGTGTTAATTGCTCCAAAAGTTAATTTATTTAACTTCATTCAGCAGAAAAGGATAGAAACTAATATTTATGTAGGCAAGTGCCCTATTACACTTCCCTAGTCCATTAAGACAATAATTTAAATTACTCCTTTAATACATTTATCAATACTAGGGAGAGATTAAAAACTAATGCCCACCAACTCAAATCTCAACATCCTCCCCATCACATACATACCGAAAGCTTTTAAATCTACGGCCATGACTGGATTCAAAATGTCAGAATGACTGCATTGAAATCAACTCAGAAGGCGATAAACTACAAATTAACCGGGAAATTAAAAATAGACCAAGATATTCCATTTTGCATGTAATTTGGCATCTCAAATTGTGCATCATTCTTTTTACTGGCAATCCAAAATTAGAGCAATAATTGCTTGCCTGGTCTACAGCTAAGTAACAATTCCATGGCTGGCAATGGATCACATTATAGGAATATTTAAAACATCACGGCAGTTTTACAGCAAGGACAACACACCTTTTCCTTGCTAATTTGCTGATAACGTTCATCCTCAAATCGTTGCTTTACAGCAGTAAGAGACACGTGCCTGTAATCCCTGGGCGCTTCATTATGGAAGCTAGTAGAAAGTTTTAGAATAAATCAAAATGCAAAGATTTGATTTCCAACATACAGTTCTACCCTCTTGACAAATAATTAAATTAAAATGAGAGAAATTAACAGCTCACAAAAGTATACCACTATATGCCAAAGAAATTTGAAAATTCAAGGTTTTCATACAAGTTAAAGTATAGATCTTGCATACAGCATTAGCCATGGGGTAGCAGGAATGAGAAATTGTGAAACAAACAAAGGTTAGCAATAAATCCATTTTCAATTGCTATGTTGAGGTTCTTAAAAGCATGTAACATGCAGATATATATATATATATTGCAGAGGCACATGAAAGTTTTCCTTTAGATTAAAATAAATATTGCAATATAAAGCAATGCAGCACAAATAGTGTTTGGATATTAATGAGACAAAAATTAACATTTCATGAATTCTATGCAAACATTTAACTCTTGTGCCCCTGTACCAGCAGTAAAATCATGTTTATGCAACAAAATGGTTCAGAATAAGACTGATATAAAATACAGGGTACTGAAATTAACAGAGGAGCAAAGAGAGAATTGAGAATCTATGTGTACACAATTAGGCAACTCCACACCACTGCATACACCATTTACATCCTACACAGACAATTAGTTGGATATTATTTGGTAGTTCTCACCATTTTTTATGTAGATCTGCTACACATGGAATCAGATTTTCTAATGCAAAACCAGTAGACTCTGTTAGCTGACTTGACCATGGGAGGACTAGAAAAGAAAGAGGAAAAAAGGATTTAAAATTCCAATTACAGAAATGGCAGGTTCCGCACTTTCAATTAGATTTGTTGTGGAACACTACAGTTTAAGATTTGATTTAACTGGACATTGGAAACACGAGACCATTCTCCCTTCCCATACAAGTATTGCATATTATGCACAATTGCGTTTTTTAGAGATTAGAAAAAGTACAATAAACATGGATGAAGATTGTTCGTAGTCTTCATTATTCTTAAAATTATACTATCCTTCACGGCAAATGCAATTAACTTAATTTGGACAGTTTGATCCAGGAGAAAAACTTAATGTTAGCACACGTAAAAAATTGGAGATTGACACTGACGTTGTCAAACGTGGTTCTCTTCATCCTTGTCCTAAAAATAGCCATATTGCTCAATAGTGTTTGTTCGTTCTGCCCTGAAGCTAAACTAAAATTAATTAGTCAAAAACCAAGTCTATTTTGCAAGGCTGGATTGTGTTAGACCAAGAGGTTCACAATATAATCAGCTGTCATTTGGCTCAAGTCTTTGCTTAAGCAATCTACAATGAATTGCAATACCCTGTACTACCTGCCTTTGCTTCAAATATTTATCCAATTTCTTTCGAAGCCGAATTCCCTTTATTGCAAAGAGATTGGAGTTTAAAATAGGGAGGTTCTGTTGCATTTGCACAGGGTATTGGTGAAGCCTCATCTGTAATACTGCATAGTTTTGGTCCCGTACCTAAAAAACGATAGAGTAAAATTGGAGGCAGTCCAAAGGAGATTCACCAGGTGAATTCCTGGGATGAAGGTCATCCCATCAAGAGAGGCTAAATAGTCTGGGCCTGTATTCCTTGGAGTTTAGAAGAGTGACCTCATTGAAAAATATAAGATCCTGAGGGGGCTTGACAGGGTAGATAGTGAGATGTTTTCGCTAGTGGGAAAGTCTCAAACAAGGGGACAAAGTTACAAGATGAAGGGCCGGACATTTAAAACGAAGGTGCGTAGAAATTTCTTCTTAAAGAGGGCGCTGAATCTCTGGAATTCTCTGCCCCGGAGGGTGGTGAAGGTGGATAAATATTTGATAGATTGAGGAATAGGAGGGCTATGGGAAATGGTACAGAAAAGGAGTTGAGGCCAGCATAGGTCAGCCATGATCATTTTAAATGGCGGGGTAGGCTTGAAGGGCCTGGTGGCCTACTCCTGCTTCTATTTCTTGTGTTCTTGCATGACATATGATTTTGTAAAGTGGAAACCAGGTCAAATACAATAGGTTGATAGGGGAAGAGGGGAAAATAAGACTGGCAAAAGAAGAATGAGAACAGAATCGCAAGCAACATAAAAAGGAACCCAAGAATATTTTACCAGAACGCAAATAGTAAGCAGTTAGTAAGAGATGGAGTGGATCCTTTTAGGGACAAGAGGATGATAGCATGTTTGAAGTGCTGGGCAAGGCTAGATAATTAATGAAAACTGACAAAACATGAGCAGTAGGAGTGATAGTAGCAGTAATGGAGGGGGTGAAAATTGAAAGGCAATAGATACTGGAAAGGCTGGCTATGCTTAGAATGACTAAGTCGCCTGGCATACACTCCAGATTGCTAAAGGAAGTGGCATTTGATGTAGTCGAAGGGCTTACCATAATCTTCCAAAATTCCCATAATGGGAAAAATGCCAGAGGATTAGAAATTGGCAAATGTAACATCCGTTCAAGAAAGGCTGTAAAGGCATCCCTAGTCACACTGTACTGGACCTGGTACTGGGGAATGAGCCCGGCCAGGTGGTAGAAGTTTCAGTAGGGGAGCATTTCGGGAACAGTGACCACAATTCAGAACCTAGATTGGGGGCGGGTGTTCGAGGGTAAATCAACATCTGACATATGGGAGGCTTTCAAATGTCAGTTGAAAGGAATTCAGGACCGGCATGTTCCCACGCAGAAGGATGATTACGGCAAATTTCGGGAACCGTGGATAACGAGAGATATTGTAGGCCTCATCAAAAAGAAAAAGGAGGCATTTGTCAGGGCTAGAAGGCCAAAGAGAAGGAATTGGAGGATGTTGAGTCTGGAGAAGGGTGTGTAGATAGCCTGGGGCACATTGAGATCCAAAAAGACGAGGTATTGGGCTTCTTGAAAAATATTAAGGTAGATAAGTCCCCAGGGCCTGATGGGATCTACCCCAGAATACTGAAGGAGGCTAGAGAGGAAATTGCTGAGGCCTTGACAGTAATCTTTGGATCCTCACAGTCTACAGGAGATGTCCCAGAGGACTGGAGAATAGCCAATGTTGTTCCTTTGTTTAAGAAGGGTAGCAAGGATAATCCAGGGAACTACAGGCCGGTGAGCCTTATGTCAGTGGTAGGGAAATTACTGGAGAGAATTCTTTAAGACAGGATCTACTCCCATTTGGAAGCAAATGGACGTATTAGTGAGAGGCAGCATGGTTTTGTGAAGGGGAGGTCGTGTCTCTCACTAACTTGATAGAGTTTTTCGAAGAGGTCACAAAGATGATTGATGCAGGTAGGGCAGTGGATGTTGTCTGTATGGACTTCAGTAAGGCCTTTGACAAGGTCCGTCATGGTAGACTGGTACAAAAGGTGAAGTCACACGGGGTCAGGGGTGAGCTGGCAAGGTGGATACAGAACTGGCTAGGTCATAGAAGGCAGAGAGTAGCAATGGAAGGGTGCTTTTCTAATTGGAGAGCTGTGACTAGTGGTGCTCCGCAGGGATCAGTGCTGGGACCTTTGCTGTTTGTAGTATTTATAAATGATTTGGAAGAAAATGTAACTGTTCTGATTAGTAAGTTTCCAGACGACACAAAGGTTGGTGGAATTGCGGTAGCGATGAGGACTGTCAGAGGATACAGCAGGATTTAGATCGTTTAGAGACTTGGGTGGAGAGATGGCAGATGAAGTTTAATCCGGACAAATGTGAGGTAATGCATTTTGGAAGGTCTAATGCAGGTAGGGAATATACAGTGAATGGTAGAACCCTCAAGAGTATTGAAAGTCAAAGAGATCTAGGTGTATAGGTCCACAGGTCACTGAAAGGGGCAACACAGGTGGAGAAGATAGTCAAGAAGGCATACGGCATGCTTGTGTTCATTGGCCGGGGCACTGAGTATAAGAATTGGCAAGTCATGTTGCAGCTGTATAGAACCTTAGTTAGGCCACACTTGGAGTATAGTGCTCAATTCTGGTCGCTGCACTACCAGAAGTATGTGGAGGCTTTAGAGAGGGTGCAGAAGAGATTTACCAGGATGTAGCTATGAGGAGCGGTTGAATAAACTCGGTTTGTTCTCACTGGAACGACGGAGGTTGAGGGGCGACCTGATAGAGGTCTACATAATTCTGAGGGGTATAGACAGAGTGGATAGTCAGAGGCTTTTTCCCAGGGTAGAGGGGTCAATGGTTTAAGGTGCAAGAGGCAAGGTTTAGAGGAGATGTACGATGCAAGTTTTTTTACACTGAGCGTAGTGGGTGCCTGGAACTCGCTGCCGGAGGTGGTGGTGGAAGCAGGGATGACAGTTACATTTAAGGGGCATCTTGACAAATACATGAACAGGATGGGAATAGAGGGATATGGACCCAGGAAGTGTAGAAAATTTTAGTTTAGTCAGGCAGCATGGTCGGCACGGGCTTGGAGGGCCGAAGGCCCGTTCCTGTGCTGTACTTTTCTTTGTTCACACAGGTCAGTCAGTGCATACGTACATACCAATTATGAGTAGGCCGCACAGCCCCTTGAGCTTGCTCCACCATTCAATGAGATCATGGCTGGTCTGATTTTAACCTCAACCCCACATTGCCGCCTATCCTGTTAACGTTTCACTCCCTTGTTAATCAAGAATCTATCAAGCTCTGCCTTTAAAATATTCAAAAATCTGCTTCTACTGCCTTTTGAGTAAAGAGTTCCAGACACACGACTCTGAGAAAAGAATTCTCCTCATCTCCATCTTAAATTGTTTTTAAAACAGTGACTCCGAGTTGTAAATTCTTTGACAAGAGGAAACATCCCCACCACATCCATCCTGTCAAAGGTTTCGATCAGGTTGCCGCTTACTCTTCTAAACTCCAGTGGATACAAACCTAACCTCTCCAACCTTTCCTCACAAGTCAACCCATTTATTCCTGGTATTAGTCTAGTAAATGTTTACTGAACTGCTTCGAACACATTTACATATTTCCTAAAATAAGTAGACCAGTACGGCACAGAATTCTCTGGGTGCGATTTCACCAATGTCTTGGACAAGTGAAGCGTAATCTCTCTACTTTTAAATTCAATTTCCCTAACAATAACTGATAACATTCTATTAGCTTTCCCAACTACTTGCTGTATCTGTATATTAGCCTTTTGTGATTCATGCACGAGGGTTTTTCAAAGTCAGGGCCGTGGCCCATTGGCAGGTGTCAAGAGGGTCGTGGAGCTTTCGGTCCCACTGTTCCCGCGGTGGTCCCGATCGCAGGAGGAGTGCAGACCATCCGCTACCAGCTTTTACATGGAGAATTGCAACCACTGCCATCTTTTAAATGGAGATGCAGATTAGGCTGCGTGGAGTCTTCCAGCCAGAGGCAGCAGCAGAGTAGGTCACGTATCCTGCATGTAGAATTGACGGGAAACGCTATCCAGGGATGCGCTTTTGATGCCAAAACAGGGAGCAGAGTTGCTTTGGTTTTTTAGCTGCTGGCAAGCAAGGCAAGTGAACAGTGAAGACCAATTTAAAGGAAGACTGCCAGAGACTCGAATAGACAGTTTAACTATTGATTGGAGAGGATCTCAACAGAATCTGCTGGAGAGAGGTGCTCAGAGTCTCCAGGGGAGGACAGAGCAGTGGTAGCATTAGAGCTCCAGGGCCTCTGGTTAACAGCCCTGAAAAAATGAACTTAACTCGGAACAAAGGAGTATAAATACGATTTATTGAGGCATGCTTTTGCCAATTGTAACAATGCAAATAAGGAGGCAAAACCCATGTGTGTTATATGCAGGAAAGTACTAGAAGTTTCAGAATTTGAAAGATAAGTGGTGTGTGAAAAATTCCTTTTCAGCTTGAGACCCCAGAGTCAGCTATTAACTTAGAGCGGACTCCAAATTAAAAGACTGTGCTGCTGCAGCTTACCATAATGTTATACCACATTAAAAATGCACCAAAAGCCCACGGTGCTGTCAGCATTCTAGTGTAGCATCTCCCAGGAGTGCCCAGTGCCGAGTGAAACACGCACGTCACTGCTATTGCCCTTCACAACGACGTACACATGAAGGGTTGGATTTTCCATTTTCATAAAGGTGAAGACAGCACAAAGAAACGGTCTGAATTCTGCACATGGTATGCACATTGCCCTCTGTTCCTTTGAACCGGATTCAAGTGAGATCATAAGGTCAAAGCAGGCTTACTTTCACATTAAAAGTGAAGCAAACATGGTGCGTATCGTAAAGGTCGATCAGCGTGTGTCGCAAAGGTTGATGGGTCCCGGGGGGAAAAGTTCAAGAAATACTACACAAGGACACCCAGAAACCTCTGGATCTCAGAGCTCCGCAATCTCTCACCCATTTCAATAAGCTTATTTATTCTTCCTGCCAGAATGGATAATTTCACACAGGACGGCACGATAACACAGTGGTTAGCTTTGTTGCTTCATAGCGCCAGGGACCCTGGTTCGATTCCTGACTTGGGTCACAGCGCGGAGTCTGCGCGGGTTTCTTCCGGGTGCTCCGGGTCCTCCCACGAGTCCCGAAAGAAGTGCTTGTTAGGTGAATCGGACACTCTGCATTCACCCGCAGTGTACCCAACAGGCGGCGGAGTGTGGTGACTAGGGGCTTTTCACAGTAACTTCACTGCAGTGTTAATGCAAGCCTCCTTGTGACACTAATAAAAATTATATTATTATTTGCCCGCATTATATTCCATTTGCCAGATTTTTGTCCACTCGCTTAACCTATGTCTCTTTGTAGCCTCCTTATGTCCTTTTCATAGTCAACTTTCCTACTTATCTTTATGTCGTCAGCAAATTTAGCAACCATACCTTCAGTCCCTTCATCCAAGTAATTTATATAAAATATGAAAAGTTGAGGCCCCAGCACTGATACCTGTGGCACACCACTCATTACTTCCTGCCAACCAGGAAAAAACCTATTTATGCAAACATTTTGTTTCCTGTGAGCTAGCCAATCTTCTGTCCATGCCAATCTGAAACACCCTAACCATGAGCTTTTATTTTCAACAATAACATTTGATGTGGTACCTTATCAGAATGCTTGCTGGAAATCCAAGTATAGCACACCCACCCGTTCCCCTTAATCCACAGAATTGGATTCCCACAAGGAATTGTGGCTCCTTCAAAGAACTCCAATAAAAGTGGTTGAACATGATTTCCCTTTCATAAAACCATGCTGACTGTGATTGATGCCTTGAACTTTTCCAAGTACCCTGCTATAACATCTTTAATAATAATAGTAATAATAATCTTTATTATTGTCACAAGTAGGCTTACATTAACACTGCAATGAAGTTACTGTGAAAATCCCCATGTTGCCACACTCCGGCACCTGTTCGGATACACAGAGGGAGAATTCAGAATGTCAAATTCACCTAACGAGCACATCTTTCGGGACTTCTGGGAGGAAACTAGAGCACCCGGAGAAAACCCAGCCAAACACGGGGAGAACGTGCAGACTCCGCACAGACAGTGACCCAAGCCAGGAATCAAACCTGGGACCTTGGCACTGTGAAGCAACCGTGCTAACCACTGTGCTGCCCAATGACAGATGCTAAGCTAACTGGCCTGTAGTTTCATGTTTTATCTCCCTCCTTTTTTGATTAAAGGAGTTACAGTTGCTATCTTCCAATCTAATGGAACCTTCCCCGAATCTAGGGAATTTTAGAAAATTTAAATCAATGCATCAATCATCTCATTAGCCATTTCTTCCAAGACCTTAGGATGAAGTCCACCCAGACCCAGGGATTTCTGCAGACCTAACAATTTGCTCGATACCAGTTCCCTGGTGATTGTCATTTTCCTGAATTTGCCCCCCCCCTTCCATTTCCGGATTTACAGCTATTTCTGCGATGTTACTTATGTCCTCTATATTGAAGACCGATGCAAATTCTGTTCAATTCATCTGCTATAGCCCTACTTTCCATCATCAATTTCTCATATTCACTTTCTATAGGACCAATGCTCACTTGGTTAACTCTTCTTATTTAAATATCAATAAAAACTTCATATCAATAAAAACGCTTACGATTTATCTTTATTACTAGTTAGCTTTTTCTCGTACTCTTTCCCCTCCTTATTAATCTTTGTCATTATTTGGTTCGTGTTTCAGAAACAGTAATCAAGGGGGAAAAAAAATCAACATGCATTTGAGAGAAGTTTGTGTTAACTAAGGATAACAGATTTGAAGCCAGATTGTGCTCGACTAATCTAATTGAATTTTTTGATGAAGTAACAGAGAAGATCGATGAAAGGAATGCAATGGGTGTTCTTATATGGATTTTAAGAAATTTGACAGATCATCATAAAAAGGACGAATAACAAAATTGTGACAAAGAATAGGGAGATCAGTATCAAGTGGATTAAAAAATGATAAACGGTTGTGGTAAATGCTTGTTTTTCACTGGAAGATGGTAGACTGTGGTGTTTCCCTAAGGGTCAGGGCTAGGACCACTGCTTTTTGATGCGTTCTAATATCCATGTCATTTATAGAGTTAAAATTCAAAATATACTGATACAAAACCCGAAGCATTGTAAACAGCAAGGACAAAACTAATCAACTACCACAGGACGTAGGATAGCAGAAGGGGCAGACATGTGGAATTTAATTCAGAGAAGTGAGGTGATGGAATTTGGCAAAAGTAATCAGGAAAAGCAATACAGGCTTAACGGCACAGCTCCAAACTGTGCAGGACAGTGGGAACTGGTGGTGCCTGTACATTGATCTTTGAAAATGGCAGGACTATTGAGCTAATATTAGCAAAGCATATGGGACCTGGAGCTTCAAAAATAGCGATATTGAATACAAAAGCAGGGAAGTTATGCTGATCCTTTATAAAGCTTGAGTATTGCCTCCAGTTTACGACACCACATTTTATGAAAGATGTGAAGATCTCTGTTTGAGGTTTTGAGCAGGAATTGCAGAGGGTAAAGAGGAAGATTTTTTAAAAAATGCAGCCAGGGTAATGACCTGGAAAACTGCCCATAACAATGATGGAATCAGAGACGGCCAATAATTTCAAAAGGAAATTGAATGAGCATTTGAAGGACTTGCAGGGCTATGGGAATAGAGCGGGGAAAGAGGATTGACTGAATGTTCAATAATCAGCAGATTCAATGAGCCTAATGGCCTCCCTTGTGTCGTAAATGGCACTGATTGGCAAGAAACTACATACTCAAATTTGTCTACATCATGAATCTTACTGTAAAGTCTTCCTTTCTGTGGTGATTGTAGATCTGAGTAGATGCAATACAACTGAGCAAGCACTAGAGGGAGCACGGGAGAGCTATAAATACACCGGGACAGGAAGTGAGGACACACTTCACGGAAGGCAGAACTGAAAGCAGGACACAGACACACGAGGAACACCACACTTTCGATCTTGCTGCTCATTTTAAATTCATGACCTTGATCAATAATTCCCAATCACAGGAAAAAAATTTCTTGATTTACAGACTTCAAAATGTTATCTTTCCAATCTCTTACTTTCTCTGCCAAGTCAAAATAATTCCACTACTTTGGTTCCCTTCTCAAATATGGTTAATTAGCAGAAGGAAAGTCAATCAATGTAGTTGCTCTGTGACTTTTATAATGGCTTCCCAAAAAAGGTGCACAGCACTTTCACCTGCCTATTATATATTAAATGTCATAATATTCAAGGCTATGGGTCAAGTGCTGGGAAGTGGGATTAGTTTTTTTTTTGTTGGTGCAGGCTTGATGGCCGAAGGATCTCTTCTGTACTGCATGATCCTAAAATTCTATATACAAGTACATTTGTTACATCTTTGCTCATGCGCTCATACCTCTCCTTTTAAAGCCTAAAATACAATTGGTCTTTTTAGTACCAGCATTCCCACTTTCAAGCAAGCAAATAAAAAGTGATCCCGATGCCCAAGTGCAAATCACATGTTAGATCAAGTGGATACACCCCTTCCAACCAGTCTCTTCTGACTCTCATCTAAACCTTTTGTGGTCTCAGACCAATTCTCAACGCATCTGTATCACACTGCAGCAAGGATTACACACTTTCACCTGTGTCATCTAGCTCTGCCTATCTGCTGTATCCTTCATTGTGCATTTTTCAGCTCCAGATGCAATTATTGCAATGCCTTCTCAGCTTGCCTTGCACCCCACTGCCAATATCCACAAGAGAGTTCAATACACCTGCTACATCTGTTTTGTATTTCAATGGCATACATCAAGTACCCATTTAAAATAAATAGATTGTCCATGTATATGAAACTAAAATTTTAAATCGCAGGCATAGGACACAGTTGTTTTGACTGAATTTAATTCATAATATTAATTATACAAAATGGTAGGAATCATAAATAGATTTGTGTATTAACACTGATAAGCACACAAGACCAAAAAAGGCTTATTTTACATTTGCTGTTTCAGCACTATTGACCCAGATAGACAGTAGGAAACTAGACACTGCATAGTACATTGTCCTCTTATGTGCTAATATACAAACCTTGTTTGTGAAGTACCCGCGCTAATAGCAAGGCGGCTGCAGCTGTCATAGCAGGGGAATAAATAGCGATGTCTGTATACAGTAGTGAAAGTTCACAGATGTAGTTGAAGAGATGTGTGGTGCGTCTTTTCAGTGGAGAAATCGCTAGTAGTACTTCGGCATAATCTAAAATGGTAGGTATCTGCAAAAAAAGAATCTATATTAACTATGCACTGCATTTCAACACATGAATTAACATTCTTTGCACACACGAGAATATAGGTCCGATAGGGATATTTGTCCACACTCAAACCTGATGGCATGCAACTCTTCAATCTCTATAAAGTCTTTGCTTTTAAGAAAATATTTGTTAAGTGTGCTCATTATCACCTGTGACACATTGCCCGTTCCTAGTATCATTTATATATTGGGCATTTGACATGCACTCTAGCTAGTTCGGGAGACTAGGCTTATGAAGTACCCTGTGATATCAACTACGAGAATATCTAGTGTAAACGTGGAAAATTTGTACCATTTTGTCATAATCATTCAATTTAAGAAATTGCAACGTCCATGTTTGTTTTATTAAATCAACGATTGTATGTTTCCAATATAAGAAAACACCACCATGTTCAGGTCTACATAACGCTTGGAATCACTTACTTTAATTTTTCCTCGAAGTGCAGAAATGATCTCTCCCATCATTCGCACTAGATCCTCATATTTGTATGTATTGTCTGTAAGCCAGACTGCTTCACGAATTGTCAGGATTTCTTTACTAATAAACCTATGGAGGAATATATGTAAATAAAAAGATTGTAAAGACTTAGAAGCAAATAGCCCAAAATGTACTTGTTTTAGAAATTTTTAAAAGTCCAATTCAGCTTATATTGTTTTAACTTTACCTTGTGCAAATAACCATGCAAGCTATCCCCAATAATTGGAGTCTGCCTCTGGGTACAGAGCGCAGCATTAGGTACCGATCCACATTTGCCACTGTGATATGCAAGCACAAGCTGGAAAAATCCTTCATGCTGGTCACTTCCACTAACCAATCAATTAAAATGTATCTGTAGAGGTTGAGAGTTATTAGTTACATCATAGCCATTTCAGTGGAGCTCATAATCATTTGATCCTGCATGTTTCCATTAAATCATAAAATGTCAAAATTATCATTATAGATAGGGCTGCGCAAAGCTCAACTCAAGAGTAAATTATTAAACCCAGCACTTCAGGAGCAGACAAAATGACATCCTGCAGTGGACCTTCTACCAGTCAAACTTCTAACCATGAGAGCCTCAATCCAGAGTTAACCATTCTTAATCCGATAGGTTTAGAGAAAGATACAGTCTATCATAGAAATGAAATGCGTGAACTATTTCAAAAATGCTTCTGAAAATCTAGTTACAAGTCAAACATACTATTGCCAAGTATCAGTTTGCTAAATTCCTCAAGAAAACCCAAGACAGATCTACTTTTCTTGAATAACCTCCAAACTGATTCTCGATCACAGCCTATAAAATGTTCACCAATAGCTTCCCTATAAAAGTGAAACGCTATTGGTCAATAATTGCCAATAGGTCAGGCGACCACCCCAGTACTCCAATCCAGTGCAACCATATCTATTATGCATCAGTTGACTGAGCTGTAAGGGCTCAGACTAAAAATATAAAATTGGTTAGCTCACTTGGCAAGCTTTAAACTGGTTTATCATAAAAACGTCACAGGTTTGATAAATTATTCACAGCTAAAAGCCTTTTCCTTCCGGGAAAAAAAAATCAGGGTTAGATATTGGTTATTTTACTTTAGGAACTTTCAAGTGGTTATTGGATAGGCACGTGGAGCACACCAGAATGACAGGGAGTGGGATAGATTGATCTTGGTTTTGGACAAGGCTAGGCACAACATCGAGGGCCAAAGGGCCTATTCTGTGCTGTATTGTTCTGTGTTCATTGCTCCCATCTGGTGGCAAAGAATCCAATACAACAGCCAATAATAGGGCTGGACTTCAAGATGCATTATAGATATATCAATAAAACACAATTGCATCAACAATAATGAAGAAAATTAAAAATGTAACATCTCCACAAGTCATTGCCACTTCATTTATGCACGATTGATCCTTATAATGGATATCCTTCATAAAAATGATCGGCCACATTCTCCGTTCCAGAGACTGTATTGATGCTGGGGACTGATTTGTGGACTTCCACGACAGCAAAACTTGGACCGATTCAGCGACCATGGAGGGGCTAGCACCGACGGCAGATAGAACACAATCGATTCCGATGCTACTTGGAAATAGTGGGCTGGATTAACCAGGTCGCCAATGCCGAAATCACGTTTGGCGACGGGCCGAAGAATGCAAATTCTTGACAGAATCGGGGACAGCGCCGCTTCCGCGATGCTCCACCCCCTCCAAAGTGGCATACTATAGGAGTAGACCACGCCACGTATCCACGGCCTCAGGCAATCCCCCCACCCGGGTTCCCGACTGCGTGGGACACTTGTGGTCTCACCAGTCAGAAACTCGGCGTGGCAGCTGCTGCCTCAGTCCAGCGCCCCACAGTCGAGTGAGGGCCGATCCGCGGACAGGGGTGGACATATTCGGGGCTGGGGGCACTGTGGTGGGGCGCGCGAGCTGGCGGGGGGGGGGGGGGGGGGGGGCTATTTCACGGGCCAGCTATGCGAGCAGCATCCGCCATGAAACATGCACGGCCAAGGACGCGCCAATTCTCCAGGCCGTATAGGCAGTTAGAGCCATGTGCTCTGCGCTGCCTGGTTGCCACCACCACTCTCTCTCTCTCTCTCTCCCCTCCTCCCCCACCCTGATTTTTGTGTCATGAAAACAACACCGCACCTACACCGATTCCCCTACCAATGAGGGGCTAGCACCGGCGCCGTGTGGAACACCATCGAATCCGATGGAAAACGGTGGGCCCACTAATAATATGCAAACGGCGATTAGAGCACGCATGGCGTGCATCACATTGACGACGGTTTGAGGTGATGGAGCTTCACGATTCTGGTGTCGGGAGCTATTCTCTGCCTGATTGCACACCCCGACTTTGGCGTCGCTTAATGGAGAATCCCGCCCATAATCTATTGGATTAAGAATGGTTTACTCTGGATTGAGGGAGTCATGGTTCGTGGTTTGACTGGTAGGAAGGTCCACTGCAGGATGTTATTTTCTTCGGAGGCTAACAAGCTGCAGCCGCAAATACACATTACAATCCCTACACACACTCATCCCAGCCAACAAGATGGCACTGGTTGTGCTGGAGGATGTCCATCCCGCTGATGGGTCACCTGGACCAGAGGACACCTAGTGGGGTACCCTAGGGGGGGCACCCATACCATCTGTAGAAATGCAGGTGGGCCCACTAATGATATGCAAACGGCGATTAGAGCACACATGGCGTGCATCGCATTGACAACGTTTTCAAGGTGACGGAGTTCACAGTGGGCAGTCAGTGGCATGCACAGCTGCATGGCTGCCTTGTAGGCCGCGGCAATGGTGCTCCATGCCTCTCCCACCCAGACCCTATAGCCCACCTCCTGGCCACCCCTTGCTACTCCCTCCGGCCCTGACAGAAGTGTCTCAGCCAGCGGTACAACTGTCATCAAACGATGGCGATGTTGGACACATTGGTACCCACTCTCTCCTCCAGTAGCCATAGCACCTGTTTCAAGGTGAACCTCGCCATCGGGAATTCGCCCCAGTGAAGGCGGAGCCATGAGAGAATACCGGGTCAAACTAATTATACGGCAATGGCATTTACTGTATGTGCGTCCTGGATCGCATTGACGCTGCTGTCGAGACATTGCAGAATTGCGATTTGGCGTGAAACTGGTGCCAACCGCGATTGACGTCAAAACTGATTCTCCGCCCAATCTCGCTCTCAATTCAGTCAGCCGATGGAGAATTCCGCCCAATATCTGTTCACCTGGGTCTTAAATTTAAATTGACTCCGCATCCATTACCTTTTGGGGAAGTATTTTCCAGATTCTTACTATCAGTTGGGTGAAAGAATGCTTCCTGATTGTACTCCAGAAAGGTCCTGTTTCAGATTGTGCCCCCTTGTTCTGCAACAGAGGAAATAGCTACTCTATCTGTTCTATTAAATCCAATTATAATTTTTTTCTTTTATTAAAAATAAATTTAGAGTACCCAATTCATTTTTTCCAATTAAGGGGTGATTTAGTGTGGCCAATTCACCTATCCTGTACATCTTTGGGTTGTGGGGGCAAAACCCACGCAAACACGGGGAGAATATGCAAACTCTACACGGACAGTGACCCAGAGCCGGGATCAAACCTGGGACCTCGGCGCCGTGAGGCAGCAGTGTTAACCACTGCATTACCATGCTGCCTCCATTTATCATTTAACACCTCAATTAGAGGACATGTAAATTCATGAGCATTTCTTATTCTTTGGTCTGGATGCAGCATAAATGTCACCGTAGGCTAGTTGGGCTAAATGCCCTGCTCCTGTGCTGTATATCCCACGCAATTCAAGATCAGACTTCAAACCTCTAAACTAAATAGGACAAAAATTAAGTTAATACCACCTGTCCTCAATTTTACCCTTTCAGTCTTGGTATCTACAACCACTCCAAGGCCAGTATATCCATCCTGAGAAGCAGTATTCAGAACCTTTTCAATCATTTAGATGGGGGTCAAGTACCAAACTATTCAGATCAAGCTTCAGGCTTGATTCTGAGCATGGTTCCCATCAATAGATTTTAATAGATTGAAAATATTAGCAAATTTACCTCATTGTGTCATTCATGCCCTTTTGCACTTGGAACATTTTCTGTTTGTTAGAAGGATAGGAAGACTGAAAAACCTGGGCCACAAACTCTTTTGAAGCTATAGACTTCATACCCAACAGATTGGCATTTCCACAGGCTTTTGCTAATGATACCTGAAATAATAATTTTTAAAATCACATACATGTTTGAGCATAGACTCAAGATCAAAAGACAACCCTTAATTTTGCTAAGCACAGTGGCTAGAATTTAAATTCAGTCAGTCCAGTTAGAAGAATTAAGGCAGAATCAAATTGCTTGACCCAACCAGTGTATTGGAATTTACCCTCCACATAGCCTAATTCCTCATTCTATTCCGTCCCCACAATCTTTACCATCAATCACATATATCACCTATTTTTAAAATCCAGGCAGGATCCCCGTTTCAATAAACTCTGGTACGCGGTGTAGGTCTCAGCGGCGACCCTGTGAGAGGCGCTAAAGGCAGTATCGCGGGGGGAGCTCATCTCAATTGGGGCCCACAGAGCCACGGCAGACATGGCAGAGATGGACAGATTGGTCAGGGAAATGGGTCGGATAGATGAAGAACACGTGGAGTCCCCGGGGGAGGTTTTACTCAGGGAGAGGCAGAGACTACAGGCGGAACTGGGGGCACTATCCACGAGTAGGGCCGTGGAACAGCTTAGGAAGGCGAGGGGCGTGGTGTACGAGCATGGGGAAAAGGCTAGCAGACTGTTAGCACAGCAACTCAGGAAGAGGGAGGCAGCCAGGGAAATAAGTAGAGCGATGGATGGGGAGGGGCGCAAAGTGGAGGACCCGGCAGGATTGAATAAGGTATTCCGGGACTTCTATCGCAAGCTGTATACTTCGGAGCCACCGGAAGAACCGGAGATGAAAAGGTTTCTGGACGGGTTAACATTCCCAACAGTAGATGGGGGCGGGTGGATGAGCTAGGGGCCCTGATTAGAGTGGAGGAGGTATTGGGGGGCCTAAAGGCCATGCAGTCGGGGAAAGCCCCGGGGCCGGATGGATACCCAGTAGAGTTTTATAGGAAGTTCTCTGAGCTGGTGGGCCCGGTCTTGGCGAGAGTTTTTAATCAGGCAAAGGACAGAGGGACCCTGCCGCCGACAATGTCGCAAGCCACTATATCACTGATATTGAAGCGGGGTAAAGACCCAGAAGCGTGCGGGTCCCTACAGGCCAATCTCCCGATTAATGTTGACGCCAAGCTCCTGGCAAAGGTACTGGCGGTTAGAATTGAGGACTGCGTACCGGAGGTGATTGGGGAGAACCAAACTGAAAGGTAGGCAGCTGGCGGCCAACCTGAGAAGATCACTTAATGTGATAATGATGGCCCCGGCGGACAGGGAGGTGGAGGTAGTGGTGGCGATGGACGCCGAGAAGTCCTTTGACCAGGTGGAGTGGGACTATGGGAGGTGCTTGGACGGTTTGGGTTCGGGGAGGGACTGGTGAATTGGATCAAATTATTATATCAGGCCCCCAAGGCCAGCGTCAGGACTGACAGAGAAGTGTCAGAGTACTTTAGGCTGTACAGAGGGACCAGACAGGGCTGCCCGCTCTCCCCGCTACTGTTTGCACTGACCATAGAGCCGCTGGCGATAGTGTTGAGAGCCACAGAGGGATTGAAGGGGATGGTGAGGGGCGGGGTAGAACATAGGGTCTCTCTTTATGCGGACGACCTGCTCCTGCACGTGTCGGACCCAGTGGTCAGGAAGGGAAGTATACTGGGAATGTTGAGGAAGTTCGGCCAGTTTTCAGGATACAAATTAAATATGGCCAAGAGTGAAATGTTTGTGGTACATGCAAGGGACCAGGAGAACAGATTGAGAGGGCTACCATTTAGGCTGGTTGAGGAAAATTTCTGGTACTTGGGAATCCAGGTGGCGCGAGACTGGGGCAGGCTGCACAAGTTAAATTTGGCCAGGGTGGTGGAGCAAATGAAGGGAGAGTTTCGGAGATGGGATGCAGTCCCGCTGTCGCTGGCAGGGAGGGTGCAGACTGTAAAGATGACAATCCTCTCTAGATTCCTGTTTGTTTTTCAGTGCCTCCCGATCTTTGTCCCACAGTCCTTCTTCAAAAGAGTTAACAGGATGATCATGAGCTTTGTCTGGGCGGGAGAATCCCTGCGTGTGAAGGCGGCGATGCTGGAGAGGAACCGCAGCGAGGGAGGGCTGGCTTTGCAGAGTCTGATTAATTATTACTGGGCGGCCAACATCGCTATGATAAGGAAGTGGATGGTGGGTATGGGGTCTATCTGGGAATGGGTGGAGGCGGCTTCGTGCAGGGGCTCCAGCCTGGCAGCCCTGGTCACGGCTCCTCTACCGCTGCAGCCGGCCAGGTACTCCACCAGTGGTGGCGACCCAGCGGATATGGGGCCAGTGGAGGAGGCATGTAGGGGAGATGGGGGCGTCGGGTTGGGCGCCAATCTGCGACAACCATCGGTTTGCCCCCGGGAGTATGGATGGGGGGTTTCGAGCATGGCGGCGGGCGGTATGTTCCTGGAAGGGAGCTTTGCGAGTTTGAGGAGCTTGGAGGAGAAATTTGGTCTGGTAAGGGGAAATGATTTTAGGTACCTACAGTTGCGGGACTTTGCCCATAGACAGGTCCCATCCTTCCCACGCCGCCCGCCAATGGGGATTAAAGAATAGTCTCTAGGAGGGAAGAAGGGGAGGGTAGAGTCTCTGATATTTATAAGGTGCTCATGAGGGAGGAAGGGTCCCAGATGGAGGAACTGAAACTCAGATGGGAGGAGGAGCTAGGCGGGGAAATGGAGGACGGGCTGTGGGCAGAGGCCCTCAGTAGGGTAAATTCGACCGCAACATGTGCCAAGCTCGGCCTGATTCAATTTAAGGTCGTTCACCGGGCCCACATGACAGTGGCTTGGATGAGCAAATTCTTTGGGATAGAGGACAAATGCGCTAGGTGCGCAGGAGGACCAGCGAACCACGTTCACATGTTTTGGGCATGCCCTAAGCTTAGGGGGTACTGGGAGGGATTTGCCGGCGTCATGTCCCGGGTGCTAAAAACAAGGGTGGCGATGGGTCCAGGGGTGGCAATTTTTGGGGTTTCGGAAGACCCGGGAGTCCAGGGTGAGAAAGAGGCCGATGTTTTGGCCTTTGCTTCCCTGATAGCCCGGCGACGAATACTATTGGCATGGAGGGACTCAAAGCCCCCGAAGACTGAGTTGTGGCTTGCGGACATGTCGAGTTTCGTGGGTATGGAAAAAATTAAGTTCGCCTTGAGGGGATCTGTACAGGGGCTTGCCCGAAGGTGGCAACCATTTATTGACTTCTTTGCGAGAGAGTGAGCGCCAGCAGGGGGAGGGGATGGGGGTGGGGGATAGAGTAGAGTAGAGTAGGAGGGATAAATTGGCAGGTAGTACCGGTGGGAGAGGAGCGGGCTTGTGCAGTAGGTTACGACTGAAGTATTGAATGTACGTGGATGTTTGCACATTTTTGCCTTTTTTGCTTTCTTTCTGTTGACGTCTGTAACTATTTACAAAGCCAAAAACTACCTCAATAAAATTGTTTATTAAAAAAATAAAAATAAACTCTGGTACGGAGTTACGCTTATACTTATGGATTAACTGCAGTTAACCAGAGCCTGGTCATACCACCTGAATGATCATCAGGATGATATGATCCTTGTACTTTTCCTTCAAAGTCACAGTTAGGGCAAAGATTCACAACAAGTCAAAAGGCAATCATCATGAAGCCTGTTAAGTAATAAGAAGCGAACCTGCAAGTTTTAAATTATGGTAGAGTCTTTAAAGGTGCAAGAGAACAGCTTACATCCTTCTGCTTTGTGCATTTAGTGTCTTGAAAATTCTCATACTGCACCACGGTTACCTACTCAACTCGGCTTCTGTGAAATTAAATGGGATAATTCCACCGCTGTTTCCACCCACACATCTAAACTCCACAACATCCACAAGCACTCCACCAAGATTCAGCTTGTGGCATTGCTGGAAATTACAGGTGGTCGAAGCAACAGTATATTTTTGCAGAAAAACTTACTTGCCAGAGTTCTCACTCAGCATGGGCATTTCCAGAATCACACTTGAGGTTTTTCATCATTGCCTAACTTGCCAACTGAACAAACTCTCACTACAAAGGGGGAGGTCCAGCAGCCACTCGTAAGTCAGCTAGAAATTTTGAATTTCAGAGACCACATTATACTACCAGCTATATATAATACACCCTTTTGAGAATTTCTCCCACACCATATAAAATACCCCAAATTTCCAAATCCATTAAAACTGATATCACTGAAGAGACTACATGAAGAAAAGGGTGCCCAACATCAGTGGAGATTGGAATGTAAAACCAACAGAGGTATACTTCCAACCCTGCTCATCCTACATGGCTAATTGGAATTTATACGGCAACATAGTGTCATATTTGTGACAAGTTATGAATGCTAAACAGCATCTGCAACCAAAACAATACTGCCAACATTGACAGACATTATCGTGGGTTTCAAACAGGCCACAAGGACAATCTAAAATCCAATTTACCAATTACAAGCTCTGGTCAGTTATGGTAAAGGAAGTCAAATTATTCCACCTGTTGTACATACCTGTGCTTCCCAGCATCCTTTAATTGCATAATCCCTGAGTTTCCTAAGGCTCTGAAGATACCTGCCAGGATCAACCACCTAGCAAAAAAAGTCATGAAAATTTAATAACCATTAAACATTTTAGAGAGCATAAGGTACAAGATTCAAAAATACACTTCACAAAGAAATCTTTTATTAAAAAGTAAAAAGGTTGAAGAGCCTGATCCAGGATCCAAAAGATTAGGAGATGAATCAATATTCTTAACTTCAACTCTTAAACCCATCAGCCTTCACTTGTCATCAAGATGTGCATACTTCCATGTGTCCCACTTTACCCTACAAACTACCAACCAAAACAATATGTTCATCCATTGAAAGTTATGGTCTAATAATCCATGATTAATTCTACAGTACTTTTGATTTCATGATTGCTGTTTAAATTTTCCAACCCAGGACTTTTCAGTGGCAGCTATGTGGTGAGCAATCGCACGTGCAGTGGCTCCCGCCAGGATACTTGAATTTGGCCCTTTTTGTCTGGTTTATGGGCAATATTTGGACGGAAATGTGTTTAGTTTTATGGGATAGGGTCCCCTCAAAGGTAATGCCCAGCAAGTACAATACAAGGCAATGCAATACAAGGCAAAAGTCGTCAGACTCAGGAATCCCTCGAGCCTCGGTGGGGGGTAACATGGTGGAGACTTCCGCTGCATTGTTGGCCTCTCCGTGGTCGACTGAGATGTTGGCAAGCTTCTTGACGAAAGAATTTAAGAAGCAGTGGCACGCGGAAGACCTGGAGAAGGCAATGGAGTGTGCTTTGATCCCATTCGGGTGGTCTTGGAGAAGATGGATCGGCAGATAGAGGAGCAAGGTGCGGCAATACAGAAGGTGGAAGTGGCACTTGGACCATCGTGACTGGATTGTCTCCCTGGGCGCAGTGATGGCATAGCTGGCTGAAGAGTGTAAAGCGTTGCAGGCAAAGGTGGACAATCTGGAGAACCCACTCCAGGTGGTAACATTTAAGAATCGTTGGACTACCGGAGTCTGGAGGGCTCAAACTCTATGGACTATATGTCCAAGATGTTTGGAAAGTTGGGGAGGGATTTGCAGTCTCCTCCCAAATTGGACCAGACCCATTGGTCGCTAAGGCAGAAGCCCAGATCTGGGGAGCCACCACAGGCAATCATCAGGATTCACTGGTACCAAGACAAGGAACGAGTTTTGGCGTGGGTGAAAAACCATGGAGCTATAGATGGGAGGGCCACACCATCAGAATATATCAGGACGTTGGTGCAGAGCTGGCAAGAAGGCATGCAGCGTTCAGTAAGGCCATAGCCGTGCTGCAATGCGAGAGTAATCTGAGATTTTGTCTGGTGTAGACGGCTCGCCTTCAGGTGACGTTCAAG
Organism: Scyliorhinus canicula; assembly: GCF_902713615.1. Lineage (NCBI taxonomy): Eukaryota > Metazoa > Chordata > Chondrichthyes > Carcharhiniformes > Scyliorhinidae > Scyliorhinus > Scyliorhinus canicula. The sequence goes on from NC_052160.1 coordinate 29,783,609, forward strand.
GAGAGTTATTACATTTTGGATGCATCGGAGGATGCAAACGAGTTTGTCAAGAAGCATGGACTAGGGGTGAATTAAGGTGTTCAAGGACTAAGACATTAGATATTTGTTCACTGTTGGGCTCATCTGAATTGGTACTTATTGTGGAAGTTATGTACTTTGCGGGAGGGCTTGGAGTTGTAATGGGGCTTTGTTGTTGGATATTTTTGCTGGGCGAAGTTGGGGTTTGTATATTGTACTGTTGGGAGGTTTTGTGGGGTGGAGGTTGGGTGCTAATTTTCCTCTATTGTTCTGTATTAAAGTTTGGTATGGGCAGGGGGCTGATTACCAGCATACTGTTTAGTTGTCTTTGATTTTACCCTGTGAGGAGGTCACCCTGCTAGCTGGAAAGCTAGTTTATGGGAGTTGAGAAGGGGTGATATCTGCAGCTTGTTATCGAGGGGGTATTTGTTTTGTTTAAAGGTTGTGCTTTTTATAAGCTTAGATTTTTTGTTTCTGCTTTGTTTGGGATTGGGGATAGGGAAGGGGGACTTCTGTTCGGCTGTTGGTTGTTTATTTGGTATTCGGGATGGGGTTGGGTTAGGAGGTAGGCTGCTGGTGGTGACAGGTTCTTCGTCTTTGTGCTGGACAATTTGGCGTGGCCAATCCACCTGCACATATTTGGGTTGTGGGGGTGAAACCCACACAAGCACGAGAAGAATGTGCAAACTCCACATGGACAGTGACCCACGGTCGGGGTCGAACCTGGGACCTCGGCGTCGTGAGACAGCAGTGCTAACCACTGCACCCCCGTGCTGTCCTGCACCAAAAGGAAACTTACTAACTAAACCAAACTGTAATTCCTGGGGGGTGATAATGCACCCCAGTCCCCATGGCATCCACCAGTTGCAGAAGGCCTGAACCGTGCCAATGGACACAGTGTGCTCTCTCTTAAACGCCAAGTACTTAATTCAATAATATCCTTCATCTTTGTATCTTAACAATATAATTACAATACTATTAACTAGATTGATAGTAACTAGCACCATAAACCACAAGTAGAGAACACACCATCTGCTTTGACAATCAAGGTACCCTTTTAGCTCCAACATCTTAATGAAGGCCTCAGATAAAGCATACCAGCTGGAGTTAAAGAGTCCTAATTCAATATTCTCTTAAGGTTAATGTGCAGGTTCAGTCGGCGGCTAGGAAGGCAAATGTAATGTTAGCATTCAGGTCAAGAGGGCTAGAATACAGAGCAGGGCTATATTGCTGAGACTGTATAAGGCTCTGGTCAAACCCCATTTGGAGTACTGTGAGCAGCTTTGGGCCCCATATCCAAGGAAGGATGTGCTGGCCTTGGAAAGGGTCCAGAGGAAGTTCACAAGAATGATCCCTGGAATGAAGAGCTTGTCAGACGAGAGTGGGTGAGGTCTCTGTACTCGTTGGAGTGTAGAAGGGTGAGGGGTGGATCTTATTGAAACTTACAGGATGCCGAGGGGCCTAGACAGAATAGACGTGGAGAGGTTGTTTCCACTAGTAGGAAATACCAGAACCCGAGGGCACAGCCTCAGACTGAAGGAATACTTTTTGAAACAGATGAGGAGGAATTTCTTCAGCCAGAGGGTGGTGAATCTGTGGAACTATATGCCGCAGAAGGCTGTGGAGGCCAAATCACTGAGTGTCTTTAAGACAGAGATAGATAGGTTCTTGATTAATAGGGGGATCAGGGGCTATGGGGAGAAGGCAGGAGAATGGGGATGAGGAAAATATCAGCCATGATTGAATGGCAGAGCAGACTCGATGGACCAAATGGCCTAATTCTGCTCCTATGTCTTATGGGTTTATGGACTGAGAACAGCTTATTTCTAAAGGCTGAATAGCAAAGAATGTTTCAGAAGTTTCAAACAGGAAATCAAAACTTACTGCTTCTTTCTGATTTGCCTCCCACAAGTGGTAAGAGCTTGACAAGCATCCATGACTGGAAGATTCTTCAAACATTGCTACAGCCTGCTTCTGTTTCTCTTCATCCTAAAGTCAAGTAAGAACTCAGGTAAATATTAAAAATGTACTGTGCGTTAATAACAGCGAGTTATGCAGCAACACTTCCCAAAGCAGTTCACGAGTGATTTAAAAAATGACACCAAGCCACATCAAGACAAATAACTAAAAGTTTGGTTATAGTAATAGGTTTTAAGGAAAATCTGAAAAGGGAGAAGCAGAAGGGCTAAGGGAGGGTATTCCAGAGCTTGATGTCAAAGCAGCTAAAGATTCAGCTGTCAAAATGGAACAAATAAAAATGGAGAATTTACAGAGGCCTGAATTGGAGGAATGCAGAGGTGCAAGAGGGTTGTAGGGCTGGAAGTGGGACCCAAGTGGAATTAAGTGTGATTGGAAATTTATTTACCATGATACGAACCTCAAAGAGACTGAGAACTTTGGCCAAACAGTAAGTTATTGATGCTTTCTTAGCCTAGAAAATGAAAAACAAACGTAATTAGAAAAAATACAACCAATTTTGTCACAAAGAATTCAGTGCACAGGCTCAATAGGTTATGAATAGAAACATAGAAAATAGGAGCAGGAGTAAATCTACTCTGCCATTCAATGCGATCATGGATTATTCACTATTTCAACACCATGCTCCCGCTCTCTCTTCATTCCCCTTAATGCCTTTAGTGTCGCAAAATCTACTCTTTCTTAAATATATTCAGTGACTTGGTCTTCAGCCTAGTGTGGTAGATAATTTTACAGGTTCACCCTCGGAGTGACGAGGTTTCTCCTCATCTCAGTCCTAAATGGCCTACACAGTATCCTGAGACTGTGCCCCCCCCAGCAAAAAGAAACTTCATCCCTTATCCAGTCTGACTAGCTGTGTCAGAATTTTATACATTTTAATTAGATCCACTTTTATTCTTCTCAATTCCAGGCATCAGTATGGTGAACCTTTGCTGCACTCACTCTATGGCAAGCATATCCTTTCTTGGATAAGACTAAAACTGTGCAAAATACTCCGGGTGTGGTCTCAACAGGGCCCTGTACAGGTGCAGGAAGACATCCTCGATCCTGGACTCAAATCCTCTTGCAATGGAGTTCAACCTACTATTTGTCTTCTGTAGGATCTCTTATTTTCAAATAAAAGAGATAGGGTTTGGTGGTAGTTTGAGTTTTATGGCAAAAACTTAGTACACTTTCAAATACAAAAAAAAAAGAAACAAAAGCTCATCAGGGCATAAGGAAGAAAACAATGGAAAGAGAACAAAGGCGTAGAGTGGGCAGTATGTACACCAGTAACTTTATGCCTGCACGGTTTGATACCGCGTCCCCCTCTCTGCTCCCTATTGGCATACAAGTTTTGAATTGTGAGTTCTGAATAGTGGTCCTTACCATCACTCACATTGGTATTTTAGCTTACTGGCTGTAATTACTTAGTTACATTTCTACACATTTGTAGCCTAGATTCTGAAAAGCTGATGTGTTTCTGCCGCATACTTTCCCAAAGCTACAATATTTTCAAAACTTGGTTTTAATATTTCCCTACATCTTCCGAACTGCTTAATGCACCTGCTTGCTTGCAGTGACTGATTTACAGAGGGCACCTCGGTCCTTTGGTACATCAACATTTCCCAATCCGCAGACACCAAAATACTGGCCAAAATCCTAGCCAAAAGGCTAGAAGACTGTGTACCCGAAGTGGTCGCAGAGGACCAGACGGGCTTCGTCAAAGGTAGACAGCTTACCTCGAACATCAGGCGCCTGCTGAAAGTGATAATGACCCCCTCCGGGGAGAGAACACAAGAGGTGATCGTCTCCCTGGACGCAGAAAAGGCCTTCGACAGAGTCGAATGGAAATACCTCCGAGGTACTGAAGCGGTTCGGGCTTGGAACAGGGTTCACCGCTTGGGTAAAGCTCATATACAATGCTCCCATGGCGAGCGTACGGACCAACAATACCAACTCCCAATACTTCCAGCTGCACAGGGGCACCAGACAAGGATGCCCACTGTCCCCGCTGCTGTTCACACTAGCAATCGAACCGCTAGCAATCGCTCTCAGGGCAGCAAACAATTGGAGGGGGATCCGAAGGGGAGGCAGAGAGCACAGAGTCTCACTCTATGCAGATGACCTGCTCCTCTACATCTCGGACCCACAGAGCAGCATGGACGGAATCATTGCGCTCCTGAAAGTGTTTGGGGGGGGGGGGGGGGGGGGAGAGAGAGGAAAGAGAGCACTAAAGGGGCTGCCGTTCAAACAAGCCCGACACAAATTTCGCTACCTGGGGATCCAAATAGCCCATGACTGGAAAGGGATCCACAAATGGAACCTCACCAGTCTGACGGAGGAAGTAAAAAAGGACCTGCAAAGATGGAACACACTCCCACTCTCCCTCGCGGGGAAGAGTCCAGACGATCAAAATGAACGTACTGCCCAGGTTCCTCTTCCTGTTTAGATCCATTCCGATCTACATCCCCAAGGCCTTTTTCAAAGCGCTGGACAATCTAACCATGCCGTTCGTATGGGGGGGGGGAGGGGGGGGGGAAGAGAGAATGCTAGGATCCCAAAGAAGGTCCTAGAAAAAACAAAATCCAGTGGGGGGCTAGCCCTCCCAAACCTACAATTCTACCACTGGGCAGCAACAGCCAAGCGAGTAAGGGGATGGATCCAGGAGCCAGAGGCCGAGTGGGTGCGGGCGGAGGAGGCCTCCTGCATGGGGACCTCCCTCCGGGCCCTCACCGCGGCAGCACTCCTATCCCCACCCAAAAAACACTCCAGCAGCCCAGTGGTGACAGCCACCCTCCAATCCTGGAACCAACAGCAGCAATTTGGCCTGACCATAATGTCGGACAAGGCTCCCATCTGCAACAACCATAGGTTCACACCAGCACTGACTGACGCCACCTTCAAAAGGTGGAGGCAGGACGGAGGGACACTGACAGTCAGGACCTATACACGGACGGCAGGATCGCAACACTGGACGAACTGACAGTGAAATTTCGGCTAGCCGGGGGAACGAGCTACGGTATCTGCAGCTCAAAAACTTCTTACGAAAGGAGACAAGGACGTACCCACAACCTCCACGACAGACACTACTGGAAGATCTACTGGACGCAAGTATCCTAGATAAAGGGAACTGTAGCAACATGTATAACCGACTGGTAGAAAGGGCTGACACCGTACTGGATGCAACAAGAAAGAAATGGGAGGATGACCTGGGGATTGAGATAGGGTGGGGATTCTGGAGCGAAGGACTGCATAGGGTCAACTCCACCTTCATGTGCGCAAGGCTCAGCCTGACGCAACTAAAAGTGGTACATAGAGCCCACTTAACAAGAAACCGTATGAGTAGGTTCTTCCCGGAGGTGGAGGACAGATGTGAACGGTGCCAAAGAGGCCCGGCCAACCACGCCCACATGTTCTGGTCTTGCCCCAGACTTGTGGAGTACTGGACAGCCTTCTTCGAGGCTATGTCCAAAGTGGTGGGGGTGAGGTTGGAGCCATGCCCGATAGTGGCGGTCTTCGGGGTTTCCGACCAGCCAGATCTATTCCTGGGGAGGAGGGCGGATGCCCTTGCCTTTGCCTCCCTGATCGCCCGCCGTAGAATCCTGTTTGGCTGGCGGTCAGCAGCAACACCCAGAGCTGCAGACTAGCTGTCCGACCTCTCGGAATCTCTCCAAATGGAAAAAATCAAATCAGCAATCCAAGGGTCCGACGACGGCTTCCACAGAACGTGGAAGCCATTCATGCAATTGTTCCGGGACCTGTTTGTGGCCAACGAACAAGAGGAAGAATAGTCGGGTGGCCAAGAATCAGGGGAAAATGGACGGGAATCGGGGGAAGGTAGCCGGGGGGGCTATGGGTTCGTTATGGGGGTTTGCTCTCATGATTTTATGCTTATTTATTTTTCTTGTTAATTTATTGTTTTTGTATTGGAGGGGAGGGGTTACTGTTTTTCTCTGTTGTGATCAAATTTGCTGTTGAAAACTTGAATAAAAATTATTCCAAAAAAAAGGGAAGGACAAAGCCGCAAGCGACAGTCTGATGGCAAGCTAAGGCCCAAAACCAAATTGTAAATAAATGCCTATAAACATGTGCCTCGGCCATATTGGGGAATGTAAAATATGTATGCCGGTTAAAGGGGGTGGCCACAGTTGTTATTATGAAGATGCTTGCCTGTAAATATACATGTTAATCTTTGCGTGTTTTTTTTTTCTAATAATTTGTTGGATATAAAATATGAAAACTCAATAAAAAACATTTCCAAAAAAAAAACATTTCCCAATCCATCACACTTAAATAATACTCTGTCATTGTTTTCCGTACTGAAGTGGATATTTTCACATTTATCCATGTTATACTGTATCAACCATGTATTTGTCCACTCATTCAACTAGTCTAGATCACCTTGAAATCTCACCCCTCTCATTTCCACTTAGTTTTGTGAGAGGAGCAAACTTGGAAATATTACATTTGGTTTCCTCATCCAAGCATTGATCCCTGCAGTACTCCACTAGTCACCACCTGACACTCTGAAAATGACCCATTTTTTCCTACTCTCTGGGTTTCATGTGTGCTAGCCAATTCTCAATCCATGCTAATAAATCACCCTCAATCCCACATGTGCATTAGTTTTGAACACTATCTTCTTACGTGGGACATTTATCAAAAGCCTTTCAAAAATCCAAATACACCACTTCCATTGGTTCTCCCTCATCTATTCTACTAGTTAGGTCCTCAAAAAACACCAGGTTTGTCAAATATAATTTCCCTTTCATAAATCAATGTTGCCTTTTTCTAATTCCGTTGATATATTTGAAGTGTCCTACCATCACATCCGTTATAACTAGCATAGACTTGAAGCATATTCCCTACTACTGATATTAGGCCAACTGGTCTGTAATTCCATTTTTTCTTCCTCTCTCTTCTTTTTATTAAAAAAGTGGGTTACATTTGCCACCCTCCAATCTACCAGGATGGTTCCAGAATTTTGGAAGATGACAACTACACACCCACTATTTCCATGGTCACCTGCTTTAGTATCCTGGGATGTAGATTATCAGGCCGAGGGGATTTACTGGCTTTGAATCCCATCAATTTATTCAGCACTACTTTTAAAAGAAACTAATACTTATGACCTTCAATTCTGCCCCATGAGACCCTTGGTTTTGTACCATTTCTGTGAAGTTATTTGTGGCATCTCCTATGAAGATAGAACTAATGGAAGAGTAGATTTTATTTTTCATATTTTGGGGGAATATTGTCTTATTCTGTGAAGCTTTGTGCATATGAAAATTATTTCAGTAAACTGGGAGGGAGGCGGTGGCGCTGTGGCTGGACATGTAATCCAGAGATACAAGATAATGCTCTGGAGACCCAGGTACAAATCCGAACACAGCAGATGGTGGAATTTAAATTCAATAACTTCTGGAGTCTAAAGATGACCATTGTCGATTATCACAAAAACCCAACTGGTTCACTAATGTTTTTCAAGGAAGGAAACTTGCCGTCCTGACTCCAGACCCACAGCAATGTGGTTGACTTGTAAATGTCCTCTGAAATGGCTGAGCAAGCCACTCAGTTGTACCTAACCGCTATGAAGAAAACAAAAAGTTATGAAACCAGACTTCTGGTGTGCACCATGGAGTGAGTGGTCACACACACGGAGGCTCCTGCTAAGATCACAGAAAAGAGCTCTTTTTTAAGCAATATGGAGTGGAATTTTTATGAAAAAGTATAGATGAATGTTGGAGGAGTACTTTCCCCCAGGAATGATATGTTTCTTGGTTTCTAGTCCCGCAGAAACAGTGTAGGATTTGGCTGGGGCTGCAGCAGAGAGACAAAAGCCTATTCAGCATGCAGGTGGGGGAAGGGCTGTGTTAGAGGCTTCAAGCTGACCTGAGGGCCCTTATGAAAGCTGGATTCTAGCAGCAGAGGAAACAACTGGAAAAGATCTCACCAAGGGCTCTTTTAAGGGCCCGCAACGGCACTGATTTGATTTTTCCCCAGGTGAGAGGCAAAAAGGACAAGATGGCGGCGGGCGGGGAACCGGCAGCGTGGCAGCAGTGGGCGAGGGAGCAGCAGGAGCTGCTGCTGCGCTCCTTCCAGGAACTAAAAGCTGAGATCCTGGAGCTATTGAGGGCATCGCTGGACAGGCTTGGGACGACTCAGACTGCGGAGATTCGGGAGCTGCAGCAAAAGGCTTCGGAGAACGAGGACGAACTCCTCGGCCTGGCGGTGAAGGTGGAGTCGCACAAGGCGCTTCACAAGAAATGGTTGGCAAGGATGGAGGAGATGGAGAACCGTTCCCGCCGGACGAATCTGCTGATTTTGGGCCTCCCGGAGGGGCTGGAAGGTTCGGATTTGGGGGCCCCGCCCTGGAGAAGCAGGAGGCGGGGTCGGCATTAGGGGAATGGTTGGGGGCCACTGGGGAGGGTAATTGGGGTGGCGGGAGCAGTCGGGGTCAGCTGACTTACGGAAGTACAATGACCGGAGTTACACAGCTAGGGGGAGGCCCTAGCTGGGGGAGGAAATACCTGGTTGCTGCTGGAATGCCCAAGAAGGAGCTGGAGCGTGCAGAGAGGATCAGGATGGCGGTCTGTCGCTGTGAGGAATGGGCTGAGCGGGGGGGCGCGGGCACGTGGCAGACTACGGAAGGGTGATGGCTAGTCGACGGGGGCAGGTGGCCCTCCGATCCGGCTGATCACCTGGAATGTGAGGGGACTGAATGGGCCGGTCAAACGGTCCCACGTGTTCGCGCACCTGAGGGGGCTGAAGGCGCACGTGGCTATGCTTCAGGAGACGCACCTGAAGGTGGCGGATCAGGTCAGGTTGAGGAAGGGGTGGGTGGGCCAAGTGTTTCATTCGGGGCTGGATGCAAAAAACCAGGGGGGGGGGGGTGGCGATCCTGGTGGGGAAGAGGGTGTTGTTTGAGGCGTCGAGTGTGGTGGCAGACAGCGGCGGGAGGTACGTGATGGTGAGCAGCAAGCTGCAAAGGGAGCGGGTGGTGCTGGTCAATGTATATGCCCCGAATTGGGATGATGCGGGTTTCATGTTGGGCCGGATTCCAGATTTGGAGGTGGGGGGCCAGATAATATTTGGGGGGGGGGGGGTACCTGGTTGCTGCTGGAATGCCCAAGAAGGAGCTGGAGCGTGCAGAGAGGATCAGGATGGGATTTCAACACGGTGCTGGATCCGCCACTGGATCGATCCAGTTCCAGGACGGGTAGGAGGCCTGCGGCGGCTAAGGTGCTGAGGGGGTTTATGGACCAGATGGGAGGGGTGGATCCTTGGAGGTTCGCGAGGCCAGGGAATTTTCATACTTCTCCCATGTGCATAAGGCCTACTCTCGGATCGACTTCTTTGTCTTGAGTAGGGCGCTGATTGTGGGGGTAGTAGACGCTGAGTACTCGGCGATAGCCATTTCTGACCATGCCCCGCATTGGGTGGACCTCAAGCTGGGGGAGGAGAGGGACCAGCGCCCGCTGTGGCGTTTGGAGGTGGGGCTGCTGGCGGACGAGGATGTGAGGGGGCAGGTTCGAGGATGCATCGAGAGGTACCTGGAGGCCAACGATAATGGGGAGGTCCAAGTGGGGACGGTCTGGGAGGCGCTGAAGGCGGTGGTTCGGGGGGAGTTGATCTCCATTCGGTCCCACAGGGAGAGAGGGGAGCAGAGAGAAAGGGAGAGATTGGTGGGAGAGATGGTGAGGGTGGACAGGAGGTACGCGGAGGAGGGATTGCTGAGGGAGCGGCGCAGCCTTCGTGCTGAGTTCGACTTGTTGACCACCAGAAAGGCGGAGGCTCAATGGAGAAAGGCTCAGGGTGCGGTGTACGAGCATGGGGAGAAGGTAAGTAGGATGCTGGCACACCAGCTCCGTAAGCGGGATGCGGCTAGGGAGATTGGTGGAGTTAAGGACCGGGGAGGAAATGTGGTGCGGAGGTGGGTAGGCATTAATGGGGTCTTCAGTGACTTTTACGAGAGACTATTTTGGTCCGAACCTCCAATGGAGGGGGGGGGGATGGGGCGCTTTTTGGACCGGCTGAGATTCCAGAGGGTGGAGGGGTGGACGGGTGGAGGGTCTGGTGGCGCCAGTTGAGCTTGAGGAGCTGGTTAAAGGGATAAGGAACATGCAGTCGGGGAAGGCGCCGGATGGGTTCCCGGTTGAATTTTATAAGGCGTATGCAGACCTGCTGGGCCCCCTGTTGGTTAGGACCTTCAACAAGGCGAGGGAGGGGGGGGGGGGGGGGGGGGGGGGGGGGGGGGCTTTGCCCCTGACGATGTCTCGGGCGCTGATCTCCTTGATCCTTAAGCGAGACAGGGATCCCCTGCAGTGTGGGTCATACAGGCCGATCTCACTCCTGAATGTGGACGCCAAGTTGTTGGCAAAGATCTTAGCCACGAGGATAGAAGATTGTGTGCCGCAGGTTATCCACGAGTATCAAACGGGGTTTGTGAAGGGGAGGCAGCTGAACACTAATATACGGAGGCTCTTGAACGTTATTATGATGCCGACGGTGAAAGGAGGCGGAGATAGATGGTGGTGCTAGATGCGGAGAAGATCTTTGCTAGGGTCGAGTGGGGGTACTTGTGGGAGGTGCTGGAAAGGTTCGGGTTTGGGGAGGGGTTTGTCAGTTGGGTGAGGCTGTTGTACGAGGCCCCGATGGCGAGTGTGGCCACGAATAAGAGGTCGGAGTATTTTCGACTATACCGAGGGACGAGGCAGGGGTGAGCCCTGTCCCCCCCTACATTTTGCACTGGCAATTGAACCCTTGGCTATGGCGATGAGGGAGTCGGGGGATTGGAGGGGGCTGGTACAGGGTGGGGAGGAGCACCGAGTGTCGCTCTATGCGGATGACCTATTGTTGTATGTGGCGGATCCAGTGGGGGGAATGCTGGTGGTGATGGGGATTCTCCGGGAATTTGAGGATTTCTCAGGGTATAAGCTTAACTTTGGGAAAAGCGAGTTGTTTGTGGTACACCCAGGGACCAGGAGGGGGGGATTGGGAGGCTCCCACTGAAAAGGGCAGAGAGGAGCTTCAGGTACTTGGGGGTTCAGGTGGCCAGGAGCTGGGGGGTCTTGCATAAGCTAAACCTCACAAGGCTGGTGGAGCAAATGGAGGCGTTTAAGAGGTGGGACATTCTGCCGCTGTCTTTGGCGGGTAGGGTGCAGTCATTCAAGATGACGGTGCTCCCGAGGTTTCTGTTCCTGTTCCAGTGCCTCCCCATCCTTATCCCGAAGGCCTTTTTCAGGCGGGTTAACAGGAGCATTACGGGGTTTGTGTGTGGACACACGGGACTCCAAGGGTGAGTCGGGTGTTCTTGGAGCGGGGCAGGGATGGGGGGGGGGGGCCCTGGCATTGCCCAACCTCTGGGTATTATTGGGCTGCCAACGCACCGATGGTGCGTAAGTGGGTAATGGACGGGGAGGGGGCAGCATGGAAGAGGCTGGAGATGGCATCCTGTGTGGGTACAAGCCTGGAAGCGCTTGCAATGGCGCTGCTGCCGCTCCCTCCGACGAGGTATACCACGAGCCTGGTGGTGGCAGCTACCCTCAAGATTTGGGGGCAATGGAGGCGACACAAGGGTGAGGTGGGGGCCATCGATGGGGTCCCCGATACGGGGAACCACCGGTTTGTTCCGGGGAGAATTGATGGCGGGTTCCTGAGTTGGCACAGGGCAGGTGTCAGGAGGCTGGGGGACCAGTTCATAGACGGGAAGTTTGCGAGCCTGGGTGAGCTGGAAGGGAAGTTCAGGCTCCCCCTGGGGAACACCTTTAGGTACATGCAAGTAAGGGTGTTTGTCAGGCGGCAGGTGGCGTGGTTCCCCCTGCTGAGGACAGGGTGCTCTCGGGGGTATGTGTTGGAGAGGGGAGGATCTCGGAAGTGTACCAGGTGATGCAGGAGGTAGACGAGGCCTCGGTGGAGGAGCTGAAAGATAAATGGGAGGAGGAGCTGGGTGAGGAGATTGAGGAGGGGACGTGGGCGGATGCCCTAGAAAGGGTGAACTCCTCCTCTTCGTGTGCAAGGCTTAGCCTCATACAGTTTAAGGTACTGCATAGGGCTCATATGACTGGGACAAGGATGAGCCGGTTTTTTGGGACCGAGGACAGGTGTATTTGGTGCTCAGGGAGCCCAGCAAACCATGTCCACATGTTCTGGGCATGCCCAGCGCTGGGGGAATTTTGGAAGGGTGTAGCAAGGACGATATCGAGGGTGGTAGGATCCAGGGTCAATCCAGGCTGGGGACTCGCAATATTTGGGGTTGCAGTGGAGCCGGGAGTGCAGGAGGAGAAAGAGGCCGGTGTTCTGGCCTATGCGTCCCTAGTAGCCCGGCGGAGGATTCTTCTTCAGTGGAAGGATGCGAGGCCCCCCAAGCGTGGAGGCCTGGGTCAACGATATGGCGGGGTTTATTAAATTGGAGAGGGTGAAATTTGCCCTAAGGGGGTCAGTGCAGGGGTTTTTCAGGAGATGGCAACCATTCCTAGATCTCCTGACAGAACGGTGGAAACAAAAGGTCAGCAGCAGCAGCAGCCTGCAAGGGGGGGGTTGTTGTTGTTGTCTCTTTGTTTTTGTTTTGGGTTGACTATCTGCTTTTTGCCAACGACGGGCATTCATTTATTGTTTCTCTTTTGTATTTACGGCGGGGGCGTGCGTTCTGTTTTTTGTTCTTAGAATTTTGTTATTGTTTTCTTTTCTGTGAAAATTTGAATAAAAATTATTTATTAAAAAAAAGTTATGACACCAGGTAGCCCATCCAGCATCAACCTAGGCATCGGAAGAATAACAGCAAAGCCAGCCCTGTCAACCTAAGTCCTCCTTATTAACATCTGGGGGCTTGTACCAAAATTGGGAGAGCTGTCTCAAGTAACAACTTGACAGAGAAACATAGAATAGTGTGGGCCATTCAGTTCTACAAGCCTGCTCCGCCATTCATTGTGATCATGGCTAATCATCCAACTCAATAGCCTAATCCTGCTTTCCCCCCATATCCTTTGATTCCCTTCGCCCCAAATCTAACTACTTCTTGAAAACATACAATGTTTTGGCCTCAACTACTTCCTGTGGTAATGAATTCCACAGGCTCACCAGTTTCTGGGTGAAGACATTTCTTCTCATCTCTGTCCTATATGGTCTACCCTGTATCCTCAGACTGTGACCCCTGGTTCTGGACACACCCACCATCGGCAACATCCTTTCTGCATCTACCCCGTGCAGTCCTGTTAGAATTTTATAGGTTTCTAGGAGATCCTCCCCATTACTCTTCTGAACTCCAGCGAATACAAACCTAAACGATTCAATCTCTTCTCGTACGTCAGTCTCACCATCCCAAGTATCAGTCTGATAAACCTTCGCTGCACTCCCTCTGGAGCACAAGCATCCTTCATCGGGTAAGGAGACCAAAACTGCACACAATATTACAGGTGCGACCTCACCAAGCAAGACATCCCTCCTCCTGTATGTGAATCCGCTCTCAATGAATGGCAGCATACCGTTGCCTTCTTTACTGCCTGCTGGACCTGCTTGTTTACCTTCAGTGACTGGTGTACGAGGATACCCAGATCTCGTTTCACATTCCCTTCTCTTAATTTATGGCCATTCAGAGAATAGATTGCCTTCTCATTTTTTCTACCAAAGTGGATAACCTCGCATTTATCCAAATTATATGCATCTGCCATTCATTTGCCCACTCACTCAACTTGTCCAAATTACACTGAAGGATCTCTGCATCCTCCTCACAACTCACCCTCCCACCCAACTCGGTGTCATCTGCAAATATGGACACATTACATTTTATTCCCTCATTTAAATTATTAATATAAATTGTGAATAGCTGGGGTTCTAGCACCGACCCCTGCAATACCCCACTAGTCATTGGCTGCCAATTTGAAAAAAAAAAAATTAATTCCTACTGTTTCCTGTCTGTCAACCAGTTTTCTATCCATCTCAATACACTCCCCCAATCCCATGTGCTTTCGTTTTACACGATAATCCCTTATTCTGGACTTTGTCAAAAGCCTTCTGAAAGTCCAAATATACCACATCCACTGGCTCTCCCTCATCAACTCTACCAGTTACATCCTCAAAGAATTCCAGTAGATTTGTCAAGCATGATTTCCCCATCATAAATCCATGCTGACTGTTCAATTCCGCCACTGTTTTCGAAGTGCTCTGCCATAACATTTTTGAAAATGGATTATAGCATTTTCCCCATTGCCGACGTCAGGCTTCCTGGTCTACAATTCCCAGTTTTCTACCCCCTTTTTTAATAGTGGAGTTACATTAGCTACCCTCTAATCTGCAGGAACTCTTCCAGAGTCTATAGAATCCTGGAAGCCGACCACCAATTTCTCGAGCCAATTCGTTAAGTACCCTGGGATGTAGATTATATGAGGATTTATCAGCCTTCAATCTCATCAATTTCCACCTGACCATTTCTCCAATAGTGACCTTTCAGTTCCCTGTTTTCACTAATCCCCTGCGTTCCCCAACATGTTTGGTATACTATTTGTGTCATCATTTGAGAAAACTGAACCGAAGTATGTGTTTAGTTGCTCAGCCACTTCTTTGCCAAAATTATACATTCTCCTGTTTCTGACTGTAAGGGACCTACATTTGTCTTCACTAATCTTTTCCCATCACATACCTAGAGAAACTTTTACAGTCAAGCATGGTGGTGCAATGGTTAGCACTGCTGCTTCACTGCACCAAGGACCCGGGTTCAATCCGGCCACAGATCATTGTCCATGTGGAGTTTGCACACCACAACCCAAAAAGATGTTCAGGATAGGTGAATTGGCCACACTAAATTGCCCCTTAATTGAAAGAAAAAAGATTGGGCACTCTAAATTATGAACAAAAATAAACTCTTACAATTAGTTTTTATGTTCCCTGCAAGCTTGCTCTCGTACTCTATTATCCCCATCTTAATCAATCTCTTGGTCCTTCTTTGTTGAATTCTAAACTGGCCCCAGTCTTCAGACCTGTTATTTTGTCTAGGCCAATTTGTATGCTTCTTCCTTTAATCGAATACCATGTCTAATTTTCCTTGCAAGCCATGGATTGGCCACCTTTTGCATTTTATTTTTGTGCCAGACAGGATTTCTTTTTTTATATATAGAGTACCCAATTCATTTTTTCCAATTAACGGGCAATTTAGTGTTGCCAATCCACCTAGCCTTCACATGGCATAATGTCATGCAGTCTTGAAACTCCATTCTCTCTCCACAGATGCTGTCAGACTTGCTGAGATTGTCCAGCGTTTTCTGTTTCTGTTTCAGATTCCAGCATCTGCACTAGTTTGCTTTTACCATAATGTATAATAGTAGCAGGTTTACTCTAACCAAGGCAAGAAGTGTTTCAGCATCTGTATACTTTTACAGTAAGAAGTCTTACAACACCAGGTTAAAGTCCAACAGGTTTGTTTCAAACACGAGCTTTCGGAGCACTGCTCCTTCCTCATTCCCTGGTGTTGTGAGACTTCTCACTGTGCTCACCCTAGTCCAACGCCGGCATCTCCACATCATGTATACTTTTACATCAGCGGTGATTTAGTCAGCAAGACAACCCAGCTCCCATCAAATTTACTTTTGCAGGTTAAAAAACCTATAACTAATTAAACAGCTCCTGTGTGCCATTTAAAATCTTACAATCAAAAAACTAATTGGCTATGAAACACTTCCGACAGCTTTGGAAAAATTAAACATACAAAATAAACAATTTTGTTTTGTTCTTGAACCAGATGCAGTGATGAAACAACCAATTAATATTAATTCTTACTTTTCCCAAAGTGAATCAAAAGTAATAATTGTGAGAGATTGGAGTCATATACAGACCAGGTAGGATTTGAAATCACTGAATTAGTCCTAATACCATGACCACAAGGCTACTGTAGCCACTTTCCTATTCTTATGAGAGAAAAAGATCTCACAAAAGCACAGGAATAATGGAAAATCATAGTAATAAATATAGTAGAACCCATTTGATTATTTAACAGTTACAAAACAACACGACTTGGTTATTAAATGGAGATTTTCCAGAAGAAAACAAAACAAAGAGCAAATATAATGTTTATCAGTACAAATGCCATGGATCAATCAGAATACCTGATATAAAGTAATGCAAAATATATTCTCAGATTAAATTTACAAAGATAAAACTAAAAATATAAATGAAACTTACAGACTGTATCTGGCATTCACTTTTTAAACTATTGTAGACAACTGCCTTACAGCAACTCCCAGTCAGAGACCAAGGTGGTCTAATGAATAGCCAAATAAAGGGGTTAGCATCAACGTTCATACTTTCAGCCAGACTGAAGAAGTGGGAGGCCTTCAGTCCATTCACTTCAGCACGGCCTTCATCAGAAACAGAAACTGAAAAAAAAGTGCCCACAATTACTAGAAAAGAAATGGCATTTGCATTAGTATATCGTAACTAATCTAATTTTATCACAGGCCATCAAATTAATTTTCCATGGGGCAGCACGGTGCCACAGTGGTTAGCATTGCTGCCGATGGCGCTGAGGACCTGGGTTCAAATCCTGGCCCTGGGTAACTGACCGTGTGGAATTTGCACGTTCTAACGTGTCTGCATGGCTTTCACCCTCACAACCCAAAGATGTGCAGGATAGGCAGATTGGCCATGCTAAATTGCCCCTTAATTGGAAAAAAATAATTGGGTACTCTGAATTTGTTAAAATAAACATTAATTTTCCATATTTAATTTCAAATCCTTTTGAAGAAAACATTCACTTAGTTAAACATTTGAAAATTTAATTAAGTCTAATGTCAGCTCCACCTTGCTAAATTGTATCACTGTAAAAAGTATTTTGTATTAATTCATTCATGCAACCTGGTAGCACTGGCAAGGTCAGCATCTCAGAAAGGGATATAAATCCAGTGTGTGACGTTTCTCCTAATGTTTATATAAATTAGTAAATTCTTGCATTAAATAATTGAGAATGCTAAATTCTTAACATCTAGGAATAGAATCATGCGATAAACTGTCAAGGAAAAGTAGATCGTCCTGTTAAGAGTAGTTTGAACTTTTACCATCTCTTTTAAAGACGACAATGACCATATTTTCCAGAATAATCTCCAATAATGCTATTTTGAAACCAAACAGCATAAAAATTAAATTTGGTTAAGCAATTAATAACTCAATAAGGCAGGTGCTGTTGCTGTCTAGTTCTTTAATTTGTAATTTTTGGCTTTTTTTTAGGCTTTACTCATGATAATATAATTCAAATAAAAGTTGGGAGCAACAAATGAAATGTTAAAGAGCCATGGGTTGTTGACCCCTGTTCTAGACATTGCTCACAATAGGCAACGGTTGTAATGTTTAGGTGTCAAGGTGCAAGGTGTTTAACATGGTCTGTCAACTGAAGTCCACCTTGCCCTGCCAGTCCACCTCCAAATCCTTCTCTTTTTCAGGCAGTTGGTAGGTGGTACATGTGGAGCACACCATTCAGGGGAGATGGCTCTAAATGGCAGCTTAATGATGGGGGCAGGGTGAAGGAGGCATTCTGAAAGTTTGGTTTTATTTAAGCAGTACATAAGATTGCTTAATGCAGCACTTTCAAGCAAAAAAAAACATTGTACAGAACCTAATGGAGACTGCATTCCACTTCCACCCAGGGAAATACAAAAGCAGCTCACCAACGCAGAGCTTTTAAAAACTCTTATACTGGGGGGTCATGTGATGCAAGTGCAGGAACGGCTGTATTTTTGAGAGCTCTGACGCTACTCATTTTTAAAATCCTTTTTTAAAAATCCTGATGCATAGCCCATAATTAATTGGTCCTGATGTGTACAATCTGTGCTATGTTCCTAGAAGATCCTGGTTAAATACTGGCATTGCAGAAGCCAAAGTTAAAATCAAGAAAACCCTTGGTTGATTGAGGTGGCCAGCGATGGCCGAGGTGGGGTCCAGTTCGCAGCGGGCCTACAAAGCAGGGATGCTGTTGAGATGATGGCTGCCATTGTGAGTGAAAGTTGTGGATGACGGTTGCAGCTCCCCAGCACAGATTATTGGGATCACTCTGATGAACTGCAAGATATCCTGAAGGGAATGGATGAAGCGGAGAAGAGAATTCTGTCAGTCGGTAGGGTTGTTTCCTCAGTGGAGGTTCGCCTTCCAAGAAATCCTACTACATGATATGTTGAACATCCTGGGTTTATTCGGGGAGGTGAAGGAGTGATCGCACACCCAGTCTCCCAAAGGGAGCTGGGGATGAATTCCCGGCCCAATGAGAGAATGTGAAGGTTGGGCATTGAGTTTAACAGAGTACAGTATCTGCTATTTTCAAGGCCTGGGGTCATCTTACCCTCAGTGAATGTTGATAACGGTTGGAGGCGGCCGGTCAAGACTGGCTTCGCCGCCTGCCAGGGCCTAGCTTTTTCTTTACCTGGGCTTCGTCACGACATGGCAGAGGTGATGGGGCTTCGATGAAACTCTGGATGGATCCTGGTTGCTGCTTGATGGTCCTGTTATTGCTGTGGCTTTTCCAAACTCGATGGTTGGTTATATTATCCTGCAGGTTGGCCCCGTTGTGATTACATCGCTGATTTTGTTCTTGCCTTTATCCCGTCACAGGTGTACAATATATGAGCACAGAAGTATTTGTCACTCATTATCCCACAGAAATCATGTAGAGTTGGTAATAAGACAGGGGGATTGTGCAGTATTTGCCTAGTTTTGTTTATATTTTATACATGTGCTGTAATCCTTGCTTTTACAATGAGGGAGTACATTTTTGTTCACAGAGAAGATGAGTAGCACCATATCAGGGTGGCAGGTAGATGGTTTGGTGCATAAATGGTTGGTATGACCTTATAAGTCATTACTGAGAATGAGGAAATCCCCCCCCCCCCCCCCCCCCCCCACATTAGAACGATTACTGTCATATTTTTATTTTGGACTTTTGATATTTTGGGATTATGGATTCCTGTCTCTGGTGAAGGTACGGACAGATTTGGTATCCTAGGGAACACTTGGTTTCCTTCTTCCTTCTGTGGTTGCCACTTCTGGTGTTGTTGGAGTAGGGTAGGGGGAAATAGTTATCGGTGCGTGCCCAGACGTGGTCAGTTAAGCCTCAGATATCTTGCCTTTTTTGGGGGTAGCCTATATTTACTCGGCTGTGTGAGGAGTGGCAGTGGTCACTTGTAGGTTACAGGAGTAACTGTTTTACCAAGGTCAGATGGAGGGTATATTGGATGGTGAAGTAGGTCTCCTTTCCTAGTTGTTCCCCTTTAGGGACTACTGGTCTGCTCTCCTTCGAGATATTGTTCCACTGGGCAGGTAATATGTTGGCTGCAAGGCCTGAGTGTGAGTTGGAGTGCTTTGGTTCAGTGTTATTAGAGGCCTTCTCTCGTTTGAGATCTGGCCGGGTGAAGGAGTGTTGTATAGGGACTTCCTGACTGTCATCCTACTGGAGGCTTGAGCTTCCCTGTTGAAGCAGAGTCCTGTTTTTTATGAGACCATGCTGTGCTGTCTTTCGTATCCTTTTGTGATAGTGTACGTTGGTAGACCTTGTTTAACATCTATTGGCTAATCCTGGTGTTCCTCTCTCCAGGACTTCCTTTCTTTATCTGGGTGTGTGCATGGGCGTGCTGCAAGGGTCGTATCCCCTTTCCGTGAAACCCCTTGACGGGTATCTTCTTCTGCTGATCGGAGTTTTCTCAGTGGAGGATGGTTAAAGTCTTTCAGTGTTGATGGGGCCCGAGTGGTGCCTCTGATTTGGCTGGCGAGGAGTGAAGTCTGTTCTGTAGTGGGTCTTGGCATGGTGCAGGTATCCTTGGTTTACTGGCTCCTATGGGCGAACGTGTACACCACCAAGCCATGTCTTGTACTGTGGGTGGTATCCTTTCACTGCCTGATGGTCTTAGGAGAATGAGGTAAGTTTTGAAAATGTAGCTTTGTCTTATGGAGGGAGGTGTGACCATAGGGCATGTGCTCATGACATTATCCTAACACCCTTACACCCTCAGCTCTTTTTTGTACCTCTGCTTTCTGTCATTGTCTGTGGGAAGGGAGACGCCAACCCCAATGTTTACAATCTGAATCAATTTCTGAATATTTGCTGGCCTTCTCTGTGTAAACATGTGGAATAACAATCATCTGTACTGTACTATATGTTGCGGGTTTGTTGCGTCTTGTGGTTATATGTAAAATATCCTTAGATCTAATGCCTTTGCGGATTTTTTAAAATTTATTTTCTTTAGTTTGGGGCTAAAGAATCCATAACTGGCTCCTGCAAAGGTACTGACTGGTCTCGTATCTGAGAAAAATATAATGTGCCATTGGTGCCTCTGGTACGATTTTGTTGGAGACGTACGTATTGGTGCACGCTCAAGCGTGGCGCAGAAGTCTTATCCTATATTCTTGTTGGCTGTATGAACAATCACTACACCTGAAGATGTGCGTCGCTTTACCATGTTTTCATGGCTTTATCCTCTTCTCCCTCATTCTCTAGTTTATCCATTTACTGCCTTTCATTGTGTAAATGGAGGCACTAAGATTAATGATTAAGTTGAGCCAACCGTGCTGCTGTTCTCCAGTTTTTTCTGAATTTACATACACTGATGCATTTACTGTACTGTACCAGTTGAGGATTGTTACATTGTTTGTAAAAATGAAAATCTCTAATAAATATATATTTTTTAAAACTCATTCTTACCTGGAGAGAAAATAGATGCAGAAAAGTATGCAAAAGAATGAGAATCAAATGGCCTCTTTTCAAGAGTAATCATTTAACAGTGTTTTTCAAACTTATTTTCCGGGTCCCACTTTTACCAACTGGCCAACCTTCACGACCCACCATTTCCTCTTACCTTGTTTGTTGCTGGCAAAAATGGAGGAAATGGTTTTGGGTCCCTTTGGTCCACCAAACTTGGAAAAAAAAAGGCTGCGACCATATGAAAACAGAAGCGGCTGCACTGCGCATGCGTGCCCGTGCACCCATGATCGGGCATGCATGCGCAGTGCGGCCAAATTGGTTTTATCTGTTCCTGGCCATTTTGAAGGCCGCTCGCAGCAGGCATTAAAAGCCAGCTGCTGCAGGATCAGGAGCGCCGCAGCGGACGGCACCACAACCCTCCTGACACCCACACGTTGGTCGCACCCCCGAGTTTCACAATGCCTGACTTAACACACCTCCAAACTTGTCTGTTTCAAACTGGAAACTCAACTACAGATTATAGTACAGAAACAGACCATTCAGCATAATAGAGCAACACTGCTGTTGTTCATTACATGAGCCACTTCGACTAAGTTTGTCTTTTATTTTTATTTTCCAAGGAACCATCCAATTCCCTTTTAAGAGAACTTATGGACTCTGTTTCACAAGCCTGTGGCACAAATTCCAATTTTAAATCATCCAAGATTTCTTTGACTTTGCTCTTGAATTATTGTGACTTATTTTCAAAAAAGCATTGGAAGATAACAGGAAGAATACTCACGTCCTTCGTTATAGAGGTAGGCTATTCCTAGTTTTACTGCAGCCTCAAAATTTCCACTTTCTGCAGCCCTGGAATAGAGAGACTCATTAGAACTGTAGCAAATATTTTCTTCTCACTCACCACCAAAAAATGATTTATTTTTTTAAAAAAACAAAACATGATGCCCCCTAGTTAGCAATATTTGCAAACAAAGTTACCAGTACAAGGAACTTTGCTGTCATAATATTGGAGAAATCTTGCACATTCTTCAAGCATTAACCTGAAACGAAGAGTATGGCGAGGGCAATGCAATAAAAGACTGCAACTTGGAAAGAATTCAAAAAGTGAGATGGTTTTGCAGTGACTGCAACTTTAAATAAAAATAACCACTCAATCTAATGCTGGAAAGCCCATACGTAATTTTACTCCTGATAATTCAATTTTCTCTTTGGATCAAATTTTACAATTCACCTAGCACCAGATCCAAATCCACCAGATGGTAAGAAAGGAAAAGGCCAATGAGAAAACATTTCAATTGCATAACATTGCAATTGTATAAGGTGTTAGTGCGGCCACACCTGGAGTATTGTGTTCAGTTTTGGTCTCTTTATTTGAGAAAGGACATACTGGCCCTGGAGGGTGTGCAGAGGAGATTCACTCGGTTAATCCCAGAGCTGAAGGGGTTGGATTATGAGGAGGTTGAGTAGACTGGGACTGTACCCGTTGGAATTTAGAAGGATGAGGGGGGATCTTATAGAAACATTTAAAATTATGAAGGGAATAGATAGGATAGATGCGGGCAGGTTGTTTCCACTGGCGGGTGAAAGCAGAACTAGGGGACATAGCCTCAAAATAAGGGGAAGTAGATTTAGGACTGAGTTTAGGAGGAACTTCTTCACCCAAAGGGTTGTGAATCTGTGGAATTCCTTGCCCAGTGAAGCAGTTGAGGCTCCTTCATTAAATGTTTTTAAGGTAAAGATAGATAGTTTTTTGAAGAATAAAGGGATTAAGGGTTATGGTGTTCGGGCCGGAAAGTGGAGCTGAGTCCACAAAAGATCAGCCATGATCTCATTGAATGGCGGAGCAGGCTCGAGGGGCCAGATGGCCTACTCCTGCTCCTAGTTCTTATTTACAGATTTATCCATTAGAGTTAAAATGAAGAGAAGTGGTGCCAATATAACAAGCAAACTAGGGTTAGCCGAGCCTTTGAAAATTAGTCAAATAGAAATAGCAGTACATCTTACAACAGTACCTTTCAAACAGCCATCGATTTAATGGTGACGGCCAGATCTCCTGAAAGTTTGCATGGACCCAAACACTAGAGTGACTATCTACAAGGTATCGGAAGTGAGAGTGTACCTGAAGAAACAAAATACAAAATTTCAACTCTGACCATCTCAAATAATCTATATTAAAGTGGAAAGAAAACTGTAACTCCTCTGGAACACAGGCAGACCCGACAGTTCACTCTACTACAGAAAGAGATTCCTTTCTCATGAAAGGGCTGCAGAGTGACACTGGATAAAAGCAAATTACCGCAGATGCTGGAATCTGAAACGAAAGGGAAAACGCTGGAAAATCTCAGCAAGTCTGGCAGCATCTGTAGGGAGAGAAAAGAGCTGAGCTTTGACAAAGAGTCATCGGACTCTAAACGTTAGCTCTTTTCTCTCCCGACAGATGCTGCCAGACTTGCTGAGATTTTCCAGCATTTTCCCTTTCACTGCACAGTAACACAGTTGCTTCACAGCTCCAGGTCCCAGGTTCGATTCCCGGCTTGGGTCAGTTTCTGTGCATTCTCCCCGTGTCTGCATGGGTTTCCGTCAGGTGCTCCGGTTTCCTCCCACAGTCCAAAGATGTGCAGGTCAGGTGGATTGGCCATGTTAAATTGCCCTTTGTGTCCAAAAAGGTTAGGTGGGGTTATTGGGATAGAGTGGTGGGTGCTCTTTCCAAGGGCCAGTGCAGACTTTTTTTTGGTAAATTTTAGAGTACCTAATTATTTTTTCCAATTAAGGGGCAATTTAGCGTGGCCAATCCACCTAACCTGCACATCTTTTGGGTTGTGGGGGTGAAACCCTCGCAGACACAGGGAGAATGTGCAAACTCCACACGGACAGTGGCCCAGGGCCGGGATTCGAACCCGCGTCCTCAGTGCCGTAGGCGACAATGCTAACCACTGTGCCACCGTGCTGCCCCAGTGCAGACTCGATGGGCTAAATGGCCTCCTTCTGCACTGTAATTTATATGATTCTATGAACATAGCAACTGCAATTATTCTGGTCAGTTTAACTGTCCTTGATCTCAACTCACAAGCACAAGTGTCCATTAATTCTGAGCACTTGCCACCAATGCATGTGGTGTATTGACTGTGCAGTCCCAGGGTGTCCAATTTGCATGATCTTCAAATAATAAATATGAACCATGCAGTCCACTGCCAGAAGTGTGCTAACCAAGGAATTCAGACAAATTTGTCAACCAATATATTTGTGAATAAGACACATATGGTCACAAAAAGTAACATTCACATTGTTGGTGTTTACTACAAGATAGTGGTGCTGATCTAAAATAGTATGAAAATGCACCAGCTGCATGGAGCAAGTTGCAAAAAGTCTCAATATTCATTCAGCAATTGGTAAATATAGGCAATCTAAAGTGAATCTTCTCGCTATATACAGAGCAAGACGCATTGCAACAGTTGAGCAGTTTGCAGCTGGAAGAAACTACTGTTTGCTTTTCCTTGTTATAAATTAATTTGACACGGTATGCAACACAAACAAAGCAGTTATAACAGTATCATAGAGGTTTACAGCACAGAAAGAGGCCCTTTGGCCTATCGTGGTCTGCACTGGCCAAACACCTGCTCCAGATACCCACCACCACTTATGGGTGAAAAGGTTTTTCTTCAAATCCCCTCTAAATCTCTTGCTCCTTACCTTAAATCTATGTCCCCTGGTTACTGACCCCTCACCCAAGGGGAAATGTATCTTCCCATCTACCTATTGATATCCCTCATAATTTTGCACACCTTGATGATGTCTCTACCCAGCCTTCTATGCTCCAAGGAAAACAATCTCCATGCACCCTCTCTTCATAGCTGGAACATTCCAGCCCAAGCAATATCCTGGCAAACCTCCTCTGAACCAACCACTTTCTTCCTATAGTATGGCAACCAGAACTGCACACCGTACTTTAGCTGTGGCCTAACCAGTGTTTTATACAGATCCATCACAATCTCCCTGAACTTTTATTCAATGCCTCAGCTAGTAAAGGCAAGTTTCCAGAGTGTCTTTAAAGACAGAGATAAATAGGTTCTTGATTCATAAAGGGATCAGGGGTTATGGGGAGAAGGCAGGAGAATGGGGATGAGAAAAATATCAGCCATGATTGAATGGCAGAGCAGACTCAATGGACTGAGTGGCCTAATTCTGCTTCTATGTCTTATGGTCTTATCCCCATATTCCTTCTTAACCATCTTATCCACCTGTCCTGCTGTCTTCAGGGATCTTTGGACACACACCACAAGATCCTCCTGGTCATCTGCACCTCTTAGTGTCCTACCATTTGTTGTATATTCCCTTGCCTGGTAAGCTCTCCCAAAATACACCACCTCGCACTTTTCACGGTTAAATTCTATTTGCCACTGTTCTGCCCACCTTGTCTATATTGTCCTGTAATCTAAGGCTATTTACCACAACACCAATTTTCGTGTCATCTGCAAACTTACTGATCATAACTTACATTCACATCCAGATTATTCACGTGCACTACAAACGACAAGGGACCCGGCATCAATCCCTGCATTACACCACACGGCACAGTCTTCTGGTCGCAAAAACAACCTTCGACCATTACCCCCTCTCTCCTGCCACTAAGCCAATTTGGATCCAATTTGCCAAATTGTCCTGGATCTCATGGTTTCTTACCTTTTTGATCAGTTTCCCATGCAGGGTCTTGTCAAAAGCCTAACAAAAGTCCATGTTAACTACACCAACCTCACTGTCCTCATCTACACACCTGGTCACCTCTTCGAAAAATGTAATCAAATTTGTCAGACACGATCTCCCCTGACAAAACCGTGCTGACTATCTTTGATTAATCCTTGCCACTACCATTGCAGATTAATTCTGTCCCTCAGAACCTTTTCCAATCATTTCCCTACCACTGATACTAAACTCACTGGCCTGTAATTATCTGTTTTTTTCTCTACATCCCTTCATGAATAATGGTACCACATTAGTTGTCCACCAGTCTTCCGGCACCTCTGCGGCCAGAGAGAATTTGAAAATTAGCATTAGAGCTCCTGCAATCTCCTCCCTTGCCTCACACAGCAGCCTACATACATCACATCTGGGCCTGGGGTTTAACCACTTTTAAACCAACTAAAACCATTAATACCTCCCGCCCCCAATGCTAATCTGTTCAATTATATCCCTGTGAATTTTATTGCTTTACTGGTAGAATAGCTCCAATTTTGTCACACCAGGTACATAAACAACTAACTCACCGCTCTGAAGTGCAGAATATCCTGAGCAGGAAGACATTCCAATACATAAAGTAGAACATCGTCAGGAAGACTGAGCAACGTCAAGACAGGTGAACGCTTCTTAATCTTTTTTTTCGTTAGTTGTGAGAAACATTTTGCGCATTTACAATGAAGTGCTGTAATTAAAAATATTTCAGAATGATAAACAGTAAGATTTCAATTTTGCATAAGCCATTATTGTTCCTTACACTCTCCCACCCGCTATCATCATGATGCTCAGAGACCCCCATTCCTGCCCTCCCAACCCAAGGGTCAGGGTCCCCTGACCATCACCCCATCCATTCCGGAGGGACTCAAAGTCCCCCACCTCCTCCTCCTCAATCCCCAGGGCTCAAAGCCCAACCCCCCTCCTCAATCCCTGGGGCTCAAAGCCCCCCCCTCCTCAAACCCCGGGGCTCAAAGCCCCCCCCTCCTCAAACCCCGGGGCTCAAAGCCCCCCCCCTCCCCCTCCTCAATCCCCGGGGCTCAAAGCCCCCCTCTCCCCCTCCTCAATCTCCAGGGCTCAAAGCCCCCCCCCCCATCCCCAGGGCTCAAAGCCCCCCCCCCTTCAAGCCCCCCCATAATCCCCGGGGCTCAAAGCCCCCCCCCCTCAATCCCCGGGGCTCAAAGCCCCCCCCTTCAATCCCTGGGGCTCAAAGCCCCCCCCCCATTCAATCCCTGGGGCTCAAAGCCCCCCCCCCTTCAATCCCTGGGGCTCAAAGCCCCCCCGCCCCATCTCAATCCCCGGGGCTCAAAGCCCCCCCCCCCCCCCCAATCTCAATCCCCGGGGCTCAAAGCCCCCCCCCAATCTCAATCCCCGGGGCTCAAAGCCCCCCCCCCCAATCTCAATCCCCGGGGCTCAAAGCCCCCCCCCCCAATCTCAATCCCCGGGGCTCAAAGCCCCCCCCCCCCAATCTCAATCCCCGGGGCTCAAAGCCCCCCCCCCCAATCCCCGGGGCTCAAAGCCCCCTCCCCCTCAATCCCCGGGGCTCAAAGCCCCCTCCCCCTCAATCCCCAGGGCTCAAAGCCCCCTCCCCCTCAATCCCCAGGGCTCAAAGCCCCCCCCCCATCTCAATCCCCAGGGCTCAAAGCCCCCCCCCTCCCCCTCCTCAATCCCCGGGGCTCAAAGCCCCCTCCCCCTCAATCCCTGGGGCTCAAAGCCCCCCCCCAACAATCCCTGGGGCTCAAAGCCCCCCCCCAACAATCCCTGGGGCTCAAAGCCCCCCCCCAACAATCCCTGGGGCTCATAGCCCCCCCCCCCCTCAATCCCCGGGGCTCAAAGCCCCCCCCTCAATCCCCAGGGCTCAAAGCCCCCCCCCCTCACTCCCCAGGGCTCAAAGCCTCCCCCCCCTCCTCAATCCCCAGGGCTCAAAGCCCCCCCCCCCTCAATCCCCAGGGCTAAAAGCCCCCCCCCCTCAATCTCCAGGGCTCAAAGCCCCCCCCCTCAATCTCCAGGGCTCAAAGCCCCCCCTCCCCCTCAATCCCCAGGGCTCAAAGCCCCCCCCATCTCAATCCCCAGGGCTCAAAGCCCCCCCCCCTCCCCCTCCTCAATCCCTGGGGCTCAAAGCCCCCCCCCCCAATCTCCAGGGCTCAAAGCCCCCCCCCAATCTCCAGGGCTCAAAGCCCCCCCCCAATCTCAATCCCCGGGGCTCAAAGCCCCCTCCCCCTCAATCCCCGGGGCTCAAAGCCCCCTCCCCCTCAATCCCCGGGGCTCAAAGCCCCCTCCCCCTCAATCCCCGGGGCTCAAAGCCCCCTCCCCCTCAATCCACGGGGCTCAAAGCCCCCTCCCCCTCAATCCCCAGGGCTCAAAGCCCCCCCCCATCTCAATCCCCGGGGCTCAAAGCCCCCCTCCCCCTTCTCAATCCCTGGGCTCAAAGCCCCCCCCCCCCCCAACAATCCCTGGGGCTCAAAGCCCCCCCCCCCCCCAACAATCCCTGGGGCTCAAAGCCCCCCCCCCAACAATCCCTGGGGCTCAAAGCCCCGCCCCCCAACAATCCCTGGGGCTCAAAGCCCCCCCCCCTCAATCCCCAGGGCTCAAAGCCCCCCCCCCCTCAATCCCCGGGGCTCAAAGCCCCCCCCCCCCCCTCAATCCCCAGGGCTCAAAGCCCCCCCCCCCTCCTCAATCCCCAGGGCTCAAAGCCCCCCCCCCCCTCAATCCCCAGGGCTCAAAGCCCCCCCCCCTCAATCTCCAGGGCTCAAAGCCCCCCCCCCCTCAATCTCCAGGGCTCAAAGCCCCCCCCCTCAATCTCCAGGGCTCAAAGCCCCCCCCCCTCCCCCTCAATCCCCAGGGCTCAAAGCCCCCCCCCACCCCCATCTCAATCCCTGGGGCTCAAAGCCCCCCCCCCAATCTCCAGGGTTCAAAGCCCCCCCCCCTCCAGGGCTCAAAGCCCCCCCCCCCCTCAATCTCCAGGGCTCAAAGCCCCCCCCCTCAATCTCCAGAGCTCAAAGCCCCCCCTCTCAATCTCCAGGGCTCAAAGCCCCCCCTCTCAATCTCCAGGGCTCAAAGCCCCCCCCCCTCTCAATCTCCAGGGCTCAAAGCACCCCCCCCTCAATCTCCAGAGCTCAAAGCCCCCCCCCTCAATCTCCAGGACCCAAAGCCCCCCCCCTCAATCTCCAGGGGTCAAAGCCCCCCCCCCCTCTCAATCCCCAGGGCTCAAAGCCCCCCCATCTCAATCCCCAGGGCTCAAAGCCCCCCCCTCCCCCTCCTCAATCCCTGGGGCTCAAAGCCCCCCCCCCCCAATCTCCAGGGCTCAAAGCCCCCCCCCCTCAATCTCCAGGGCTCAAAGCCCCCCCCCCCCCTCAATCTCCAGGGCTCAAAGCCCCCCCCCCCTCTCAATCTCCAGGGCTCAAAGCCCCCCCCCCTCTCAATCTCCAGGGCTCAAAGCCCCCCCCCCTCTCAATCTCCAGGGCTCAAAGCCCCCCCCCTCTCAATCTCCAGGGCTCAAAGCCCCCCCCCTCTCAATCTCCAGGGCTCAAAGCCCCCCCCTCTCAATCTCCAGGGCTCAAAGCCCCCCCCTCTCAATCTCCAGGGCTCAAAGCCCCCCCCCCAATCTCCAGGCTCAAAGCCCCCCCCCCAATCTCCAGGGCTCATAGCCCCCCCCCCAATCTCCAGGGCTCATAGCCCCCCCCCCCCAATCTCCAGGGCTCATAGCCCCCCCCCCCCACTCTCCAGGGCTCATAGCCCCCCCCCCCAATCTCCAGGGCTCAAAGCCCCCCCCCCCCCAATCCCCAGGGCTCAAAGCCCCCCCCCCCTCAATCCCCAGGGCTCAAAGCCCCCCCCCCCTCAATCCCCAGGGCTCAAAGCCCCCCCCCCTCAATCTCCAGGGCTCAAAGCCCCCCCCCTCAATCTCCAGGGCTCAAAGCCCCCCCCCCCTCAATCTCCAGGGCTCAAAGCCCCCCCCCTCCCCCTCAATCCCCAGGGCTCAAAACCCCCCCCACCCCCATCTCAATCCCTGGGGCTCAAAGCCCCCCCCCCAATCTCCAGGGTTCAAAGCCCCCCCCCTCCAGGGCTCAAAGCCCCCCCCCCTCAATCTCCAGGGCTCAAAGCCCCCCCCCCCCTCAATCTCCAGAGCTCAAAGCCCCCCTCTCAATCTCCAGGGCTCAAAGCCCCCCCCTCTCAATCTCCAGGGCTCAAAGCCCCCCCCCCCTCTCAATCTCCAGGGCTCAAAGCCCCCCCCCCTCAATCTCCAGAGCTCAAAGCCCCCCCCCTCAATCTCCAGGACCCAAAGCCCCCCCCCCTCAATCTCCAGGGCTCAAAGCCCCCCCCCCTCTCAATCCCCAGGGCTCAAAGCCCCCCCATCTCAATCCCCAGGGCTCAAGCCCCCCCCTCCCCCTCCTCAATCCCTGGGGCTCAAAGCCCCCCCCCCCCCAATCTCCAGGGCTCAAAGCCCCCCCCCTCAATCTCCAGGGCTCAAAGCCCCCCCCCCCCTCAATCTCCAGGGCTCAAAGCCCCCCCCCCTCTCAATCTCCAGGGCTCAAAGCCCCCCCCCTCTCAATCTCCAGGGCTCAAAGCCCCCCCCCTCTCAATCTCCAGGGCTCAAAGCCCCCCCCCTCTCAATCTCCAGGGCTCAAAGCCCCCCCCCCCTCTCAATCTCCAGGGCTCAAAGCCCCCCCCTCTCAATCTCCAGGGCTCAAAGCCCCCCCCTCTCAATCTCCAGGGCTCAAAGCCCCCCCCCAATCTCCAGGGCTCAAAGCCCCCCCCCCAATCTCCAGGGCTCATAGCCCCCCCCCCCAATCTCCAGGGCTCATAGCCCCCCCCCCCAATCTCCAGGGCTCATAGCCCCCCCCCCCAATCTCCAGGGCTCATAGCCCCCCCCCCCAATCTCCAGGGCTCAAAGCCCCCCCCAATCTCCAGGGCTCAAAGCCCCCCCCCAAACTCCAGGGCTCAAAGCCCCCCCCCCCAGTCTCCAGGGTTCAAAGCCCCCCCCCCAATCTCCAGGGCTCATAGCCCCCAATCTCCAGGGCTCATAGCCCCCCCCCCAATCTCCAGGGCTCATAGCCCCCCCCCCCAATCTCCAGGGCTCAAAGCCCCCCCCCCAATCTCCAGGGCTCAAAGCCCCCCCCCCCCCAATCTCCAGGGCTCAAAGCCCCCCCCCCCAATCTCCAGGGCTCAAAGCCCCCCCCCCAATCTCCAGGGCTCAAAGCCCCCCCCCCCCCCAATCTCCAGGGCTCAAAGCCCCCCCCAATCTCCAGGGCTCAAAGCCCCCCCCCCCCCAATCTCCAGGGCTCAAAGCCCCCCCCCCCCCAATCTCCAGGGCTCAAAGCCCCCCCCCCCCCCCCAATCCCCAGGGCTCAAAGCCCCCCCCCCCCCCAATCTCCAGGGCTCAAAGCCCCCCCCCCCCAATCTCCAGGGCTCAAAGCCCCCCCCCCCATCTCCAGGGCTCAAAGCCCCCCCCCCCCCCTCTCAATCCCCAGGGCTCTTTTTACACACCGCCCCATCCACACGATACTGCGGCCAACTCTGAGCCGATGAAAAACTCACCGCCTGGCTTCATCATCAATGATCCACTTTCCAGCTTTTTCAAACTAAGAACCCCTCGGTCTAGTGTCAGATTGTGTGGACAGCAGGGCTGGGTGCCTCTCTCTGCCGCGATGGGTCTGTGATGTGTGTTCCTCTCTTGCCCCGGTGAGGGGACCGGGTCTAGGTCAGTGTCCGCGGACGACCGATCGCGTTCTCCGCCTCTGGAGTCTTGGCCGCGGCGCCGCTGAAACCGTGTCCGCGCGCCCGACCGTTTCAAAACCACCCTCACCTGAACCATTTCAAAATCGCCCGCGTTGATTGGACGCCTTCGGGTCCCGCCCGCCTATTGGTTTAGCTACAGGTCAATCACTGCCGTCAGCGCACAATTTACAATCGCAATTGGTCGGTTCCGCGTCTCTGCTGCGTCACCAGCGTTTCCAATTGGTTGAAAAGGATGCACTTTCCGATCGAACAGCAAACTCCCACGGCGGCCGGGATTGGAAAGCACAGCGGCCCCTGTGTGCTGGAGTGGAAAGCGCAGTGGCCTCTGTGCTGGGGGGGGGAGGGGGAGAGCCACGCCCCGGTGGCCGCGATGGGGAAGCTCAGCGCCCCGGCGGCCGGGAGTGGAAAGCGCAGTGGCCTCTGTGCTGGGGGGGGAAGCGCCACGCCCCGGTGACCACGATGGGGAAAGCACAGCGCCCCAGTGGCCGGGATAGGGTAGTGCAATGCCGAGGGGCCACGATGTGGAGACGCAGCGCACCCTGTGGTCTGAAGAGGGAAATGCAGCCTCCAAACGTTTCACTTTCTAAAATCAAGGCTCTGAATCCCCTCAAAGGCAGTCCAACTCAGATTGCTTCAATGACTATACCAAGCTCTGAATGGCTCCCAGGTTTCATCATAACCATTTTCAGCACACAGCCAATGACCTTCTGCCATCTTCTCTGCTCCCCAGGACCTCTCCTGAGCCTTAACTGCACAGAGCCAGCTGACAGAAAAATATTTGCTGCCTGCAACCTGATAAGAAGGCTTACAACACCAGGTTAAAGTCCAACAGGTTTGTTTCAAACATGAATCACCTGAGGAAGGAGCAGTGCTCCGAAAGCTCGTGTTTGAAACAAACCTGTTGGACTTTAACCTGGTGTTGTAAGACTTCTTACTGTGTTCACCCCAGTCCAATGCCGGCATCTTCACATCATTGCAACCCGAGTAGCATCAGTATCGATTCGGCGTGCCATTTCCCCTGCTGCAGAACATTCACCACCCCCCAGCAACACACACTGCTGCAGAATATTCACCACCCCCCAGCAACACGCACTGCTGCAGAACATTCACCCCCCCCCCCCCCCGTAACACACACTGCTGCAGAACATTCACCACTGCCCCCCCCCAGCAACACACACTGCTGCAGAACATTCACCACCCCCCAGCAACACACACTGCTGCAGAACATTCATCACCCCCCCCCCCCAGCAACACACACTGCTACAGAACATTCATCACCACCCCCCCCCCAGCAACACACACTGCTACAGAACATTCACCACCCCCCAGCAACACAAACACTGCTGCAGAACATTCACCACCCCCCAGCAACACAAACACTGCTGCAGAACATTCACCACCCCCCAGCAACACACACTGCTGCAGAATATTCACCACCCCCCCCAGCAACACACACTGCTGCAGAACATTCGCCACCCCCCAGCAACACACACTGCTGCAGAATATTCACCACCCCCCAGCAACACGCACTGCTGCAGAACATTCACCACCCCCCCCCCCCAGTAACACACACTGCTGCAGAACATTCACCACCGCCCCCCCCCAGCAACACACACTGCTGCAGAACATTCACCACCCCCCCCCCAGCAACACACACTGCTGCAGAACATTCGCCACCCCCCAGCAACACACACTGCTGCAGAACATTCACCACCGCCCCCCCAAGCAACACACACTGCTGCAGAATATTCACCACCCCCAGCAACACACACTGCTGCAGAACATTCACCCCACCCCCAGCAACACAAACACTGCTACAGAACATTCACCACTCCCCCAGCAACACACACTGCTGCAGAACATTCACCACCCCCCAGCAACACAAACACTGCTGCAGAACATTCACCACTCCCCCAGCAACACACACTGCTGCAGAACATTCACCACCCCCCAGCAACACAAACACTGCTGCAGAACATTCACCACCCCCCCAGCAACACACACTGCTGCAGAACATTCACCACCCCCCCCCCAGCAACACACACTGCTGCAGAACATTCACCACCCCCCCAGCAACACACACTGCTGCAGAATATTCACCACCACCCCCCAGCAACACACACTGCTGCAGAACATCCACCACCCCCCCCCAGCAACACACACTGCTGCAGAACATCCACCACCCCCCCCCCCCAGCAACACACACTGCTGCAGAACATCCACCACCCCCCCCCAGCAACACACACTGCTGCAGAACATCCACCACCCCCCCCCCCCAGCAACACACACTGCTGCAGAACATTCGCCACCCCCCAGCAACACACACTGCTGCAGAACATTCGCCACCCCCCAGCAACACACACTGCTGCAGAACATTCACCACACCCCCCCCCCCCCAGCAACACACACTGCTGCAGAACATTCACCCCCCCCCCCCCCCAGCAACACACACTGCTGCAGAACATTCACCCCCCCCCCCCCAGCAACACACACTGCTGCAGAACATTCACCCCCCCCCCACAGCAACACACACTGCTGCAGAACATTCACCACCTCCCCCCCCAGCAACACACACTGCTGCAGAACATTCACCACTCCCCCAGCAACACACACTGCTGCAGAACATTCGCCACTCCCCCAGCAACACACACTGCTGCAGAATATTCACCACCCCAGCAACACACACTGCTGCAGAACATTCACCACCCCCCCCCCAGCAACACACACTGCTGCAGAACATTCACCCCCCCCCCCCCAGCAACACACACTGCTGCAGAACATTCACCACCCCCCAGCAACACACACTGCTGCAGAATATTCACCCCCCCCCCCCCAGCAACACACACTGCTGCAGAACATTCACCACCCCCCAGCAACACACACTGCTGCAGAATATTCACTACCCCCCCCCCAGCAACACACACTGCTGCAGAATATTCACCGCCCCCCCCCCAGCAACACACACTGCTGCAGAACATTCACCACCCCCCAGCAACACACACTGCTGCAGAACATTCACCCCCCCCCCCCCCAGCAACACACACTGCTGCAGAACATTCACCACCCCCCAGCAACACACACTGCTGCAGAACATTCACCACCACCCCCCAGCAACACACACTGCTGCAGAATATTCACCACCCCCCCCCCCCCCAGCAACACACACTGCTGCAGAACATTCGCCACCCCCCAGCAACACACACTGCTGCAGAATATTCACCACCCCCCCCCCAGCAACACACACTGCTGCAGAATATTCACCACCCCACCCCCCAGCAACACACACTGCTGCAGAACATTCGCCACCCCCCCCCCAGCAACACACACTGCTGCAGAACATTCACCACCCCCCCCCCAGCAACACACACTGCTGCAGAACATTCACCACCGCCCCCCCCAAGCAACACACACTGCTGCAGAACATTCACCACCCCCAGCAACACACACTGCTGCAGAACATCCACCACCCCCCACCCCCCAGCAACACACACTGCTGCAGAACATTCACCCCACCCCCAGCAACACACACTGCTGCAGAACATTCACCACCCCCCAGCAACACACACTGCTGCAGAACATTCACCACCTCCCCCCCCAGCAACACACACTGCTGCAGAATATTCACCCCCCCAGCAACACACACTGCTGCAGAACATTCACCACCGCCCCCCCAGCAACACACACTGCTGCAGAATATTCACCCCCCCAGCAACACACACTGCTGCAGAACATTCACCCCCCCCCAGCAACACACACTGCTGCAGAACATTCACCACCCCCCAGCAACACGCACTGCTGCAGAACATTCGCCACCCCCCCCCCCCAGCAACACACACTGCTGCAGAACATTCACCACCGCCCCCCCCCAGCAACACACACTGCTGCAGAATATTCACCACCCCCCCCCCAGCAACACACACTGCTGCAGAACATTCGCCACCCCCCCCCCCAGCAACACACACTGCTGCAGAACATTCACCACCCCCCCCCCAGCAACACACACTGCTGCAGAACATTCACCACCACCCCCCCAAGCAACACACACTGCTGCAGAATATTCACCACCCCCAGCAACACACACTGCTGCAGAACATTCACCACCCCCCAGCAACACACACTGCTGCAGAATATTCACCACCCCCCCCCCCCAGCAACACACACTGCTGCAGAATATTCACCACCACCCCCCCCCAGCAACACACACTGCTGCAGAATATTCATCACCCCCCCCCCAGCAACACACACTGCTGCAGAATATTCACCGCCCCCCCCCCCCCCAGCAACACACACTGCTGCAGAATATTCACCCCCCCCCCAGCAACACACACTGCTGCAGAACATTCACCACCCCCCAGCAACACGCACTGCTGCAGAACATTCACCACACACACCCCCCCCCCAGCAACACACACTGCTGCAGAACATTCACCACCCCCCCCCCCCCCCCCCCCCCCCCCCAGCAACACACACTGCTGCAGAACATTCACCATCCCCAGCAACACACACAAATAAATTTAAACCCCAGAACTTTCTTAAATCAAAAGAAAATAAGTCTCTGGTGTGGCAGATGGATGATTTTAGATATATTGGATTATAAACATTTGGGAATTTAAGGGTTAAAAGCTTGGGTAGGAGTGTGACTCCAGTACTGATAGTTTTAAAAGAATCTTGTTTTGCAAGACCACAAAGATTTTAGGAGCCAGAGGTGAAATTGGCCATTGTAAAAGCCTGGGCTAATGCACTGTTGTTTGACTAGAAGGGGGTGTCCCTGTTAGTGTGCTTTCTTCCTAGGGAGTTAATTTGTTTTCAGCTTGGGAAGAAGATGTCATTGCTGTGTGGAAATAAGGTATTCACACAGTTTGATTTTGTGTTGAGTTCTGATCTGGCTACTCTTTAGACCACAAGGGAAATATATTTTGCTCTCAGAGTAGGATAGTTAAAAAAAGATTAATGGTGTTTAAAGCAATGCAGACTTGTCGGAGGACAAGGGGAAGCTGAAATAAACCACTTGAAACAGCTTTTTGAAGACATCTAGCCAGAGTCTGCAGGAGTTCTGACAGGAACCAAATCTGTTCTGGAAAGCAAGTATTACTGTGTGCCATTAGAGATTGGTTTAGCACAATGGGCTATACAGCTGGCTTGTAATGCAGAACAAGGCAGCAACGCGGGTTCAATTCCCGTACCGGCCTCCCCAAACAGACGCTGGAATGTGGCTTTTCACAGTAACTTCATTGAAGCCTATTGTGAAAATATGTGATTATTGTTATTATTATTATTATGTCAAACAAAGAACAAAGAAAAGTACAGCACAGGAACAAGCCCTTCGCCCCCCCCCCCCCCCCCCCCAAGCCTGTGCCGACCATGCTGCCCATCTAAACTAAAATGGTCTACACTTCCTGTGTCTGTATCCCTTTATTCCCATCCATTTCATATATTTGTCAAGATGCCCCTTAAAATGCCACTATCGTCCCTGCTTCCACCACCTCCTCGGGCATCGAGTTCCAGGCACCCACTACCCTGTAGGACGGGTTGAGAGCTGCATATTTTTCCTTTTTTGTTCAATTGGCAATAGAGATAGTAATTAAGGGTATTGTATTTACTGTATTGAGTAGTACTGTTTAAGGGATAATTGTAAGCTATGTTCGGGTGTGAAATTAAAGAGATTAATATTGTGTTAATAATAAGGTTTTGTGACTTCTGGTGGTGACAGGTTGCACATAAGGTTGCTTCCGCCATGGTCTTTGTTTTTTGGACTTTTTAACCCGGTTCTAGGGGATTTTGGTTATCAGGATGCAGGGGAGCGTTGTTTTTCTTTGTTCTTTGAGCATACACACTGGGTGGGGGGGTTACCTTTGCTAGCTGTGAGGTTTTAGCTGGTGAATAGGAGTGAGGTGGGGGAGGGACTTGTTAGACCTGCTTGGGCCAATTCCGGTGATCCTAATTTATTTGTTGGTTGGGGGAGGGGGAAGAGATGAGGGATGAGGGAGTTGTTTCTTTGGAACACTTTTTTCAGGTGTATGTGGGGAGGGATCTGACTGGGACTAAGGGCTTTTCTTAGTCTCATTTTAGGGGCAGGGTTGGTGGCTGTCTTGGATGGGTTCTTTGTCTTTTACCTTGAG
Organism: Scyliorhinus canicula; assembly: GCF_902713615.1. Taxonomy (NCBI): domain Eukaryota; kingdom Metazoa; phylum Chordata; class Chondrichthyes; order Carcharhiniformes; family Scyliorhinidae; genus Scyliorhinus; species Scyliorhinus canicula. The sequence continues at coordinate 29,820,836 of NC_052160.1, forward strand.
GAATTGGTCAGTGAGTCGGGGGGGGCTTGGTTGTTTGGATTTTTTGGTATGGCGTTTTGTCTGAATGGATTTGTTCTTTTTGTGTTTTATAAAATGAAAATTTGGTGATAAAAATATTTATAAAAAAATATAATAAAGGTTTGTTTTAAAATACAAAATCTAGATTTCTTTGTGCAATCACGCTTGGAGCAAATAATTCTTTCTGCACAGTCTTACAAAATAAACTCAAATATTGGGGTTTCGGTCCAGTGTCCGAGCCACTCTTATAATGGCCTCACAACCTAATATTGGGCTGCATTTCTTTGCCAGCAGTGTAGACACCTAGGGCGGGATCTAACAGTAAGGCAAGAATCCAAGCGAGCCGGTTAGATCGCGGGAGAGTCCAAAGTTGGGAACCTGTGGTCGGAATTCTCCGCTCCCGGGAAAAATCAGGAAGGCCGTCATGAACTCGGCCGAGTTTCACGACGGCCTCGAAGGCCGCTCCTCTCACCGTATTCACCCCCTCCCGGGGGGCTAGGAATGGCGCTCCGTTATTCTCGGCGGCCGGGCCTTGACGCTTGCGTCAAGGTGGCGCGCCGAGAATTATGCGACGGCGGCGCCTAAGTGACATCATCCGCGCATGCGCAGGTTAGCCGGCTCCAACCCGCGCATGCGCGGCTAACGTCACGACAGCTCAAAACCGCGCATGTTCCCCTCCGCTGCCCCGCAAGACGTGGCGGCTTGATCTTGCGGGGCGGCGGAGGGGAACATGCCGCTTTGAGATGCTGGCCCGATGATCGGTGGGCACCGATCGCGGGCCAGTCCCCTCCCGCGCACGGCCGTGGTGCTCACTCCCCTCTCCGCCCCCCACAAGCTTCAAACGGGCCTTTGGTGCCCATGTTCACGACGGCAGCGACCAGGTGTGGTTGCCGCCGTCGTGAAACGGTCGCGAACGGCAGGCCGCTCGGCCCATCCGGGTTCGAGAATCGCCGGTCGCCGTGAAAAACGGCGAGCGGCGATTCTTCCGAGCAAGGGGCGGGAGAATCGCGGGGGGCGCCAGGGGGGCGTGAAATGAGTCGCCCGGCCCTCCCACGATTCTCCCACCCGGCATGGGGAGCGGAGAATCGCGCCCTGTGTTTCTGCTTCCAGCTACCCTTCCGCTTTTTTGACCTGGAACTAGGCAAAGGGAGGATTTTGGCTAGTCTACTACCAGGCTGAAGATGGAGGAGTGTTTGCTCTTGCAGTTTGTCCATATCTTTGCTGGAATATTTGGTTTATGGACTTTTGACTGTTTATTGACTTATGTCTGCAACTGTGTGTCACTTATTAAAGCCCCCTGTGTCCCTGTGGCTCTGTCCTAGGACTGGGTGTTGTCGGGAGACCAGATGCCGATACTGTAGGAATGGAGGTGCGGCGGTATGAATCGACTGTGCAACCCAAAGGTTGTATCGGGTGCCTTTATGGACTCCTGGTGACTTTTTGTGTTAGTGGCTATCTGCTGCTCCCAGTTTGGGAGCCGTGCTCGTTGCTGGTAGTTTTTGGTTTCCTTTAGTACTGCTGTTGGTTTATGTTTAACTGGTGGGGAATTGTATGCGTGATGTCGTGTTATTGGTGTTTATTGTTTCTCGCCCAGTGACTGTGTGCTCGCAGGTTGTAGATCTTCCTGCTTCTGTGGCCGAGGGTTTGGCGACCTTACCCTTGCTCTGTGCCACCATTGGCCGCTTTCCTATTGCTATGGGGCTGCTTCTGGGGCCGAGGGGGTCGGGGGCGGGAGGGGGAGTGTGAAGTTGATATTTTCATTGTACTTTTGCCTGTTTTCTGTGCTTGCTATATATTTTGCTTTGACTTTTGTACTATGAACCTATTCTTGGACTGAACTGTGCCCTCTCTTTTGTGGGGGGGGGGGGGTTGTTTTCTCTCACTCTTCGGCTATGCCCCTTGTTGGTGTGTCCTTGTCCAGTGGACTGTGCTGCTCATTTTCACACACGCACACTTTTACAGGCATGGACATGCAGACATTCGCTCATTCACACTTCCACACATGCACACTCTCAGTCAACGTCCACTTACTGTTTTTTTAGGAAACATTTTATTGAGGCATTTATAATTTTAACATTTTAACATATTAACATTCTAAATAACAGAACGGTCCGACACACGCAAAAACCCCACAGTAATATACCTAACTTACCCCCCCCCGCCCTAACTCCTCGCTACCCATATATTAGATTCTCTGCCTTTATTCTCCAGTTCCATGTGCCCCCCCCCCCCCCCCCCCCCCCCCCCCCGCCAATCCCTCCCACTTCTGTTGACGGTCAGTTTTCAGGTTTTTCAAGAAGGACCTTCTTCACCCTCGGGATTTTCCCAGTCCATGTAAAACACAAGATCGCCACGTTTATTTTCCTCAAAAATGCCTTAGGGATAAAGATTGGGAGACGCTGAAACACAAACTGCAATCTCGGGAGGACTGTCATTTTCACAGTCTTTTCCCTCCCCGCCAGTGACAGCGAGAATACGTCCCACCTGGGGAAGTCCCCTTTCATTTGCTCAATCACCCTGCCCAAATTTAGTTTATGAAGCTGACCCCAGTCCCTTGCCACCTGAATCCCCAGATACCTTTTTTTTTTAAGAAAATTTAGAGTACCCAATTAATTTTTTCCAATTAAGGGGCAATTTAGCATGTTCAATCCACCTACTTTGCACATCTTTGGGTTGTGGGGGCGAAACCCACGCAAACACGGGGAGAATGTGCAAACTCCACACGGACAGTGACCCAGAGCCGGGATTGAACCTGGGACCTCAGCGCCGTGAGACTGCAGTGCTAACCCACTGAGCCACCGTGCTGCAGAATCCCCAGATACCTAAAACTCCTTCCCACCACTTCACTCACTGCTTTTTACAACATGCTTTCCTGTAGATGTGTTTCCATTAATGTGGGGCTGCTGCTGGGGCTGGGGTGGCCGTGCGCTGGCTTAGATGGTGACAGTTTTGTTTCTAGTTGATTATGTATTAGTTTTCTCTCTATGCTGTTTCAAGGGTAATGACAGTGTATTGCTATTTGCTCAGTAATTTGCTTTGGTTTTTGTATCATGGAACTGATAGTAAACTTTTACGCCTCAGATTCCTTTCAGGGCTCGAGCGGAAAATTGTGCGGCATATCCCAGCCAACAGCCCACAAGTGCATTTTGAAGTCACGCATTCCCTGCTTTCCCGGGCAGCTGACAGCTGTATAAATTTTGACCTGGACCAGGCCCATCAAGATGTCCAGGCAGCAGAATTCTCCACAATCGCCAGGATGCCCCAGGTCCAGGGGGGTAATAGATGGCAAGCATGTCGCATTGTGTGCACCAAGCCATCCGGGAGCATCCTTCGTTAAAAGGAAGGGGTTCTCTTCCCTGTATGTTCAACCTGTGTACGACCACCACCTGAAGATCATGCATGTAGATGCACGCTTCTCCGGGGCAGTCGGAGATTCCTGGCGTCTTCAAGGGACACCCCAGGATGATCGGTACTCGCTTAAATTCTGACTAATGATGCCACTGCGGAGGCCGATGATGGATGTGGAGACCCAATGTAATGGGACCCATGTGGCCAACCAGGCTGACTTTGAGTGATGCTTCGGACTGCTGAAGATGCAGTTTCGATTCTCAACCACTCTGGTGGTGTACTTCAGTACCCCCACCGAGGTTCACTCATTTTGTGGTGGTCTGCTTTGCCCTCCACAACCTGGCACAGCATCAGGGCGACATGGTGGAGGTGGAGGAGGAACATGCAGCCTCATCAGTGATGTGTTGGGTAAGCTGGGTCTACGAGGACTGCATTTACTGCAGTGGTGAGAGAGACAGGCATCCAACACTTGAAGAAATGCAACTCGATTTTATTGAACACCTAACTATAATACATGCTTTAACTGTGGGTTGACATTATGCTGACTTGACTGGAGACCTGAGGCTAACCTGACCAGACTATCTCACTACCACATGGTGTTTGTTCTAGTTGCTGCTCACGAGCTCTGATTATCTCAGAGGCTGGATCCCGAGAGAACGGGAAATCTAGTGTCCTCTGGCTTTATAGTGGTCGTGTCCTGTCTGGTGATTGGCTGCTGTGTTCTGTGTGTTCACTGGTCATCCTGTGTGTCAATCACTGCCTGTCTGCACACCATCATATACCTGGATGTATATTATGACAGTCAGAGGAGGAGGAACAAAACAAGGGGGGACTGCAGGATGAGCCCGGCGAGGACCCAAGGGAGTAGCTGGAGGATGGAGGACAGGCAGCGAGGGTCAGGCATGCCCGGAGGGCCAGGGGGGATGTGGCTCCATCTGTTATCTCAGCCCCTCTCCCCATCCCATCCACTGTCACCATGTTCCACATTCCCAAGGTCTGTGTAACATCACTCCAGGGTGATGGGCCTGTGTTGGCACTGTCAGCGGGCCAATATGCAAGGCAGGAGTGTGGTGATAACCCACTGTGAGCTGAGCTGCTCAATCTATGCCATAGTCCAACTCTGTCTGTCTGCTGACAGTGCACTCATACCCATTACCTACATGTGGAACGTGCGTTCTTAGTGATTCTCAATCTTATTAGCCTTACGTACTCTGCCACTACGCCTAGCTATGCCCCCAGGACGTACATCAGAGGTAGAGGTAGCCTGCTGCTTGCCGCACCCTGTGGCCTTTGATGTCCCTGGCAAGCATCCTCTGGAACTCCATAGACCGGAGGGCCCCGACTGACTTGCCGGAGGTACATACCTCGCCATGCCACCCTGTTCCACCTGCTGACCCCAAGATGCTCCGTTGCCCAGAGGGGGGACGGGGAAGAATTGATAACCGCCATCTTCTCCCTGTAGGAAGGCTCCAGGTTGGCCTCCAGCACTCCCTTATCTGGTCGGTGTCCATAGGGCCCGGGGCAATCAGTTTGGGACAGAGGGGCAGCTGGATTGAGCTCCAGAGGCCGCTTCATCATCTGGCTCTGCCAGCCCTGGCGGCTCCACATTGTCTGCACCATGGTGTCGTTGCCCCCAGCGATGCCCCTCTGTGACTGGGTCATGCTCTGCACTGCTTCGCCAATATCCATCTGTGTCTGGGACACGTCCTCCTGCGACTGGGACATGCTGTCGAGGTGCTCAGCCATGGCTGTCACTGCCTGAGCAATACCTTGAACACCACCATTCATGGTGCTGACGCCATGCTCCAGGCTTTCCATTGCGTCGCCACCCGAGCAGTATTAGCCTCAGTGCCACGCATTGCCGACGCCATCTCCTGCCCCCAATCCACTCTGGACCCACTGGAGCATCGCTGACATCGTCTGCATCAGCTCCGGGATAACCTGATCCACAGGCTCAGTATCTGACCGGCACCCATCTGGGTCCTGGGATCCAGCAGACCTCCGACTGCTGCCCCCCAGACGTTGCTGCCTCCATCTAATGTGCATCAGCAACTGTGTGGTGCTCACCAGATTGTGCCTCAGAAGCCCATCCACTACTTTCGCCCACTGAGGTGTGTGTCTCTGTGCTGGTGGAAGATGGAGATGGAGTGGCGGTGGGGGGGGGGGGGGGGGGGGGTGTCAACTAATACGTGTGGCCTGGTATAGGTCATTGACCTTCTTGTGGGACTGGAGGCCTTTACTCCTGGTCGCACTTCCTAAGCTGACGGTCACTGCCACTTTATCCCAGGTGGCAATGGCTGCCCTGTGGCTCATCCTCTGGGAATCTCGGGGTCCAGGGCATCCCTATTGGCCTCAACCGCATCTAGGGACCTCCCTAGGTCCGCGTCTCAAAACCTTGGGGCCGGTCGTCTCTGCGCCACAGCTGTGAGCTGTGTGGGGTTAGCTGTGCAAGTGCTGTTTAAGTGCTTCTCGACCTTTTTAGCAGGGGGCTGGCGAGAGCATTACCGGAGAATCAGCTGGTGAGCTTTCATTTTCGGCATGAAGTCTGTGGGGCCTCCTTAAGTGGACCAATTAATGTTGTATTGCGTTGCCGGCCTCACCGGGCCAAGTGCCAGGAAGGTCACGACAGCTCCTGCTCACTACCACACTTAGAAATTGTTCCAGAACACGAAAGGTCTGGAAGGGGTTCCCTAGATTGCTGGGATACACCCTGCTGGAGCGACTGCTACTTCCGGATGTGGAAAGGGAGGGAAGAATTGTGGATATATATAAGTGGCTGGGGGAGCAGGGAGGTGAGCGGGTGGTGAAGATCAAGGAGAAATGGGAAGCGGAGTGGGGAATGGAGATCAATTGGGAGTATGGAGTGAGGCACTGCAAAGGGTAAACGGGACCTCGTCTTATGCAAGGATGAGCCTGATACAGTTTAAGGAGGTGCTCAGGGTGCATATGTCTCGGGCGAGAATGAGTGGGTTCTTTCAGGGGGTAGCAGATGAGTGTGAGAGGTGTGGGCGGGGGCCAGCAAATCATGCGCACATGTTTTGGGGTTGCGAAAAATTGGGAAGATTCTGGGCGGGAGTGTTCGTGGTCTTAGCCAGGATAGTGGAGGAGGGAGTGGACCCGGACCCTTCGGTGGCGATATTTGAGGTTTCAGAGAAGCTGGAGCTCATGGAGAGGAGGAAGGCCGATGTCATGGCCTTCGCCTCTCTGATTGCACGGCGACGGAAGTTGCTGGAGTGGCGGTGGGCATCGCCACCGGGGGTAGGAGCATGGTTGGGTGACCTGTATGACTTCCTGCGGCTGGAAAAGATAAAGTATGAGTTAAGGGGCTCAGCAGGGGAGTTTGAGAAAAGATGGGGGATGTTTGTGACCGTGTGTGAGTAGCTATTCGTTGTGGGGGAGTGGGTGATGGGGAGGGGGGAGGTAAAAAAGGAGAAAAATCTGTACAAACTGTATAGCTGATTGTTGGGAAGTATGTTTCCCGGGGTGTTTATATGCTGTAATCTACTTTGATACAAGTTTGTAATGAAATGCGTTTAAAAAAAAAAAGAAATTGTTCCAGAGAGTTGCATGGTAGTGTAATGGAGTGTGTCAGGCTACGTCTGATAAAGGGTTAACCGCATCCTGTGATGTCATAGAAGGTACTGACATATATTTGTGATTTGAGCGAAAGCAGCATGGGGAGAAACTGGTGTGAGGGAGTGTACTCAGAACTGTAAATATTTTACAATAAAGTTAGAATATTTATAGCCAACAGTTTTCAAGAATAACTGAAATGATTCCAACCCAACAACACTATAATGGAGGTTTAGTTTAGTTTAGTTTAGGCGGGATACGTGTGAGGAGGAGGTGGGACTGGGGAATTGTGTGTATAAGCCATGTTGGCTGGGTATGGTTGTTGGTTGGGTTGGGGGGGGGGGTTATTTACTGAGTTATGTTTACATTTGTATTTATTGTTATAAAATTATAAATGCTTTAATAAAATGTTTTAAAATATAATGTAGGGCCATTTTTCTAAATCTCCTCTGCAACCTCTCATTCTTTACATCCTTCCTAAATCAATGTTTTATAAAGGTTTAGTACAACTGCCTTGCTTTTGTTGTTAATGTTTCTATTTATAAAGTGAAGGATCTGTATGCCGTCGTGACTGCCTTCTCAACTTGTCCTGCCACCTTCAAAGGCTCATATATGTGCATCCACAGATCTGTTCCTGCTCTCTCTTCAACATTTCGTTTATATTCTGCGCACTTTAACGGAAAGTTTCTGAGGGTGCGATCTTCCGGCCTCGTTAGTCTCCCGCTCAAGTGAAACGAGGCTGGTGAATGGCGTGAGAGGCCAAAAACGAGAACCGGGCCTGGCGGCAAACAGTTTGCGATGCAACCGGGCCGCTCCCGTAAGCGAGATCGGGAAACCAATTATCACCACTTAAGCCCTATTTTATACCGTTCACAGGAGCCACCCCATATCCAACGGCCTCCTGTCATTCAGTGCTGCCCCCTGCAGGTGGTCACGCTGACACCGATTAGTATTCCTTTTTGAAAACGAGAACCTGGCAGAAGGGCTTCTGTAAGGAGCTGAGGAGGTGAGCGGCCGTCTTTGCTCACAGGTAAAGAGCCCGGGGCTCTGGGCTTTCTGCCCCTGTGCTCGGTGAGGGGGGGACCCTCGGCTGGGGTGGAGGGCCCTCTGCAGGGGTGGGCCGCCATGGAAGGGTGGGGGAAAGGCGCTGGGGGGGAGCAACCACTCGCAGCACCACCATTCCAACCCTTGGACCGTGTGCACCTGTTCTGGGGGTGGATCTGGTCCCTGCCTGTCTGCCCCACCGATCACCTATAACCCCCACCGACTGCCTCTGGCCATACAGCTATAGGCTATTGATAATAGAGAATTGGCAATCGTGGTTAAGTGAGCACTTCACACAACCCAAGTGGATTTCTGTGGGTGGGCGGACCATGTAGCATGTGGGAGTCAATGCCTTGCATCCCAATCAGAACAGGATGCCTGGACACTGCGGGAGGCAACACCACACACACAGCAGCCAACATCCAAACACCCAGGGAAAAATGACCCAGCTCCAGGGACACATCCATGGTGGGAGGGTGGGTGAGGGGGCCAGTGTCCGGTACAGTTGACTTTGTGAGCAGGTGTCTGGGGTACAGGGTCTGGGACCCGGTGAGGGGGGCCCGCTTCAGCCCGGTGTGTGTGGGCTGGGAGTTCTGGTAGCGGAGAGCGACTGCCTGTTTGTCAGTCTGACACCCTCTCCCAATGCCAGACAGATATTGAACGCTGCGGCAGGGGTATTGGACACAGAAGATGCCCTAGTGGGGCTGGTGCTAGGTGTTGCGGACAGATGCTGCAGACAGTGGCAGCAGCGTCTGCAGATGCTCGAGGCAGCAGCCCATGTGTCGGACCCTGCCCCACACCCTGAGGACCCGGCTGCCCATCAGGCTAGGGAGGGACCCAGAGGGGGAGTCCCGTGACGGCCCAGAATGTACTGGCGTCGATGGGTGTTTGAACAGATGACCATCAGCACATGCCACAGGAGGCTCCACCTCAACAAGGAGACGGTACGGCACCTGTGCCATCTCCTCGCAGACTTGGCACCACGTGGTGGAGGAGGACACCCACTCCCAGTGGCCGTCAAGGCCACCGCAGGACTGAACCTTTACACCTCGGGATCATTCCAGGGCTCCAGCGGGGACCTGTGTGGTATCTCACGGGTCACAGGCCACACGTTCATTTGATGGTACGCGAATGCCCTGGTATGCCCGGGCGGAAAACTACATCATCTTTGACATGGACCAAGCTCAGCAAGATGCCCGGGCTGCAGGTTTCTCCGCCATCGCCCGGATGCCTCAGGTCCATGGGGTAATAGATGCCATGCATGTTGCCCTGTACTCACCGGGCCATCTGGAAGTGCCCTATGTTAACCAAAAGGGGTTCCACACCCTCAACATCCAGCTCATGTGTGACCACCAGATGAAGATAATGCACGTATGTGCACACTTCCCGGGACGTGTGAAGGACAGCTACATCTGGTTTAGCAGGGGCTGGTTTAGCACAGGGCTAAAGTGCTGCTTTGAAAGCAGACCTAGGCGGGCCAGCAGCACGGTTCAATTCCCGTACCAGCCTCCCCAAACAGGTGCCGGAATGTGGCGACTAGGGGCTTTTCACAGTAACTTCATTTGAAGCCTACTTGTGACAATAAGCGATTTTCATTTTCATTTCAAATTTTCATTTTTTGCATTTCCTGGGAAGTTGGTCACCCCGCACTCTTCGAGGAACACTCCAGGATGGACGGCTGGCTCTTGGGGGATAGGGGGTACCCACTGAGGACCTGGCTAATGACGCCACTACGAAGGCCAGTGACCAAAACAGAGACCCCGGTACAATGAGACCCAAGCAGATACCGGGGCTGTGATTGAGTGGTGCATCGGACTCCTCAAGCTGCGGTTCCGATGCCTTGACCGCTCCAATACACCGCCTGGAGGGTCACCCACTTTGTGGTGTCTGCTGTACCCTCCACGACCTCGCACAGCATCGGGATGACGTGCTGGAGGTTGGTGATGAGGAACATGTGGCCATCTCCTACGCGGAGGGAGGTGCCGGACCAGCAGGGGCTTGAGGACGAGGCCAGGGAGGAACCTGAGGCCCAGTCGGAGGCTGCAGAGCAGATGGCAGCAGCAAGGGGCCGGTAAGCCCGGAGGGCCAGGGAGACCCTCATACTGGCCCGATTCACTAAGGACATGGCCTGGTTCATCATTGCTAACTTATCCACCCCCCACCCCCATTTTGCGCCCTCCCATGGATGTGCCATATCACTCCAGGATGCTGGGACTGTGTCGGCTCCATCAGCAGGTCACTGTTGAAGACAGGGAGGTGATGATAACCCGCAGAGAGCTGAGCTCTGTGGCTCCTCAATCTATGCCATAGTCTGACCCTGCTTGGCTGCTGAGTGCTAACGCACACTGCACGTTGGGTGCTCAGGGGCTGGGATGCCTGGAGAGGTGGGCCAAGGGTTCGGAGGTCAGCCCGCATTGCAGAAGAAAGTGTCAGAGGCATCATACTGGTTGTGCACAAGGGTGGTTAATGTTTTATACAAGTCCCCAATCTCCCGATGGTGCTGCCCTCATCCTCCCAACCCCACCCTTTGCACCCCCCTCCTCCGGGGTGGAGGGAGGGTGGGGGTCGTCTGGGGAGTTGGCGGGTGGATGCTCCCTTGAGCGGGGGGTGTGCGTTGTCTGCTCACTCGTTCAGCCCGGTGTAGGTCGTTGACCTTTTTTTGGTCCTGGAGGCCAGTCCTCCTGGTCACACACCCCGAGGTCACAGCTGCCGCAATCTCATCCCAGGCAGCATTGGCTGCCCTTTGGCTCTCCTGGTCCTTCGGAGGAACAGGATATCCCTCCTGGCCGCCACGGCATCTAGGAGCCTCTCCAGGTCAGCGTCCCCGAACCTTGAGGCCAGTCTCCTTGGAGCCGTTGTTGGAGCTGGCTGGGTTTGGCTGAGCAAGTGCAACTTAAGTTGTGCTCGGCCTTGTTAGTGGATGGCTGGCTAGTACGGTGCTGGCAAATCAGCTGGCGAGCCTCCATTCACGACGAGAAGCTGTGAAGTCTTGTTAAGTGGACCAATTACCATTGAATTGTGTTGCAGGCCTCGCTGGTCCGAGCGCCAGGAAGCTCGCGGCAATTCCTGCTCGCCACCTCACTTATACCCGTGTTCCCGTGCTGTAATTTTTTTTGTTCTTTTGACACTTAGTCACTTTTTTGGACCCTGGGGTATTTCTCACTTGTTTAGCCCACACTTAAAAAACTTTCATCATTGGTGAGCTGGTGCCAGAGTTCGGGCTGCCATTTTGAAAGGGTGCCCCGATTGCTAAGTGAGCTTGTGGGTCACCCCACCCATTGGCAATGTCAGCTCCCTCACACATGGGCATTACTCCCCCCTCCCCCCAACTTAGGACACCCCGCTATGGAATCCTTGGGGGGCACCTCTCTTCAGGTGCTGGTGTTCACTGCTGGTGTTGCTGTCTTCCCAGCCTGTGTTTTCCCACAAAATCTTCTGCCGGTGTGGTGAAGTAGAACTGCTTATTCTGGAAGGTCACCCAGAGTTTGGCAGGATACAACATCCCGAACCTTTTGTAAAGGACCACCTTGGCTGTGTTGAATTCCGCCCAGAGCTTGGCCAGGTCTGCCCCAATGTTCTGGTCCCACCCACTTACAGGACTGTGTGTGCCTTGCCTAATTCAGCATCTTTTCCAGGTCTTGGTACCGGTACAGCTTTGTGGCGATGTCCTGCGGCTGCTCCCCAGCTTTTGGCTGGGGAGTGACCTGTGGGCTCTGTCCACGACTGGGGGCGAGGGGAGGTTTTCCCTTCCAACCAGCTTTCCCAGGATCTGGGTGATGTACTCCATGGGGGCCTGCCCTCGGTACCCTCCGATGGACCCACAATGCAGAGATTTTGACAGCGCGACCAGTCCTCCTGGTACCTCGACCTTTCCCTTCAGCATCCCTCGTGTCACCATCAACCATGCCATCTCCATCTCCAGTGAGACAATCCAGTCACTCTGGTCAGTCGTGGCCTTCTCCAGCTCCCTGATTGTTGCCTCCTGTGTCTCCAGTGACCGTTCCGCCTTTTCCAGCACCGCTTGAAAGGGGACCAGTGTCTCTGCTACTACCACCTTTACCATCATATCTAATTTAATGATGTTTGTAGGATCTCTTATTTTTCTCCCAAAATGAGGTAAACAGTCGGGTTGATTGGAGGTGTCCAAAACACAATATTATTGTTAAATATTCACTTAACACACGTGTATAAGAACTGAATCAAAACTTAGATCAAAATAATACATAAACTTGTCAAGACATATCGAGAAAACATTAAAACATATACATAAGGAAAATGCAAAGAAATTACTTTGAAAACAAAGGTAATTGAACAGATGATTCAAGAATTCTGGAAAGCTAAAATGCTGCGCAAAAATTAATCATGCAATCTTATTCTTTAAGAAATCCTTATCTATAGTTTAGTCCCTTGTTCATTTTCATTGGTTCTAACTCTCAGCTGAGACCCCCGATTCGTTCAAAAAGGTATCAATCACTCAACAGGTGATTAGTTAATTCAACGTGAATCACTTCCTCAAAATTAATTAATATTTCCCTGACACAATGTTTCTCATGCGCTTTCTCACAGGTAAAGTCTTTACATCATGACTAGCCACTTGCCTGGGTTACTTGATTGTTGCAATTTGCTAAATGTGTCTTCAATATAATGGCAAATCCATATTATTGTTTCTTTCGGTAGAGCTTACATGGAACATGATAACCCTGGGAATTACAGGCCAGTTAGTCTTACTTCGGTGGTAGGCAAAGTAATGGAAAGGGTACTAAGGGATAGGATTTCTGAGCATCTGGAAAGACACTGCTTGATTAGGGATAGTGAGCACGGATTTGTGAGGGGTAGGTCTTGCCTTACAAGTCTTATTGACTTCTTTGAGGAGGTGACCAAGCATGTGGATGAAGGTAAAGCAGTGGATGTAGTGCACATGGATTTTAGTAAGGCATTTGATAAGGTTCCCCATGGTAGGCTTGTGCAGAAAGTAAGGAGGCATGGGATAGTGGAAAATTTGGCCAGTTGGATAACGAACTGGCTAACCGATAGAAGACAGAGAGTGGTGGTGGATGGCAAATATTCAGCCTGGAGCCCAGTTACCAGTGGCGTACCGCAGGGATCAGTTCTGGGTCCTCTGCTGTTTGTGATTTTCACGACTTGGATGAGGGAGTTGAAGGGTGGATCAGTAAATTTGCAGATGATACAAAGATTGGTGGAGTTGTGGATAGTGAGGAGGGCTGTTGTCGGCTTCAAAGAGACATAGATAGGATGCAGAGCTGGGCTGAGAAGGTGCAAAGGAGATTTACCAGGACGTTGCCTGGAATGGAGAGTAGGTCTTACAAGGAAAGGTTGAGGGTGCTAGGCCTTTTCTCATTAGAACGGAGAAGGATGAGGGGCGACTTGATAGAGGTTTATAAGATGATCAGGGGAATAGATAGAGTAGACAGTCAGAGACTTTTTCCCCGGGTGGAACAAACCATTACAAGGGGACATAAATTTAAGGTAAATGGTGGAAGATATAGGGGGGATGTCAGAGGTAGGTTCTTTACCCAGAGAGTAGTGGGGGCATGGAATGCACTGCCTGTGAAAGTAGTTGAGTCAGAAACGTTAGGGACCTTCAAGCGGCTATTGGATAGGTACATGGATTGGGGAAGAATAATGGAGTGTAGATTAATTTCTTCTTAAGGGCAGCACGGTAGCATTGTGGATAGCACAATTGATTCACAGCTCCAGGGTCCCAAGTACGATTTCGACTTGGGTCACTGTCTGTGTGGAGCCTGCACATCCTCCCCGTGTGTGCGTGGGTTTCCTCCGGGTACTCCGGTTTCCTCCCACAGTCCAAAGATGTGCAGGTTGGGTGGATTGGCCATGATAAGTTGCCCTTAGTGTCCAAAATTCTACGATTAACCTCGGACAAAAGTTTGGCACAACATCGTGGGCTGAAGGGCCTGTTCTGTGCTGTATTTCTCTATTTCTATTTCTATTCTTCAAAACAATGTTAGTATCTGCAGACATGACTTAAGAGTTCAACAGTTCACTCATTTTCCAGAACATTGATTATACTTTTTGCATAATTTGCATCATTTTTTTCCCCCAGTATGTATTTAGCTGATTTCTTAAAGGACCCCAAACAATTAATAAATCCAACAGTGTTTCTGTGCAATTGGAGCACTTGTGTTAGGAGGTCCATCCATTCATTTATTGGGGGTAGCCCAACGTATGCCCTGGCAGCCCATCCCATTCGGGTGCTGCCGATTCCTCGTATCCCACATTCTTCCTCTCCAGGCTTTTACTGATTCTGCTGTCCTTTCAGCTCCTCTCATATCTGAGAGGCTGGCATATCTTGTTCAGTGTGATGGTGTTGGAGGAGGATGGGTTATTTTCCCCTGGGTTTAGTGGCCTATTTTTGAACTAAAATTGCCTAATTTCAAGTTTCCAGGAGGAGAACCACCTTTCACGCTCAGCACATCCCCGTCCAAGCCACCTATAGTTGGCGGGTTTATACCAATTTACCTTTTTTAAATGGAGCGTGACACTTGCCAATCCTCCTTTTATTTGGCAACACTCCCATATTTTAAGAGGAATGGAGGAATGTGACCAGAACATTAGCATTTTCCACCCTTACTTCCCACAGTAATCTAGGATGCCTACCATTTGGATAGGGTTACTTTTGAGTGCTTGCTAACCTTTTAAGTGTCTCTTTATCTATTTTTATCTTATCCAATTTCTCTATTACCTCCTCCTTAACTGTGACAGAGGCATTTTCTGCTTCTTTACTAAAAGACAGTTGTAAAATGTACATTTAGTGCCTCAGCCATGGACAGACTCTTGACAACAATATCCACTTATATCATTTTCTTATTAATTGGTAGAGTGCACAGACGCACTCATAAAATAATCTTCAGTTCCTTTTCCAGGTGATGGAAAAGTCACCCTATCCAAATGCAATTATATCACTACTTACACTGAGTGCCTGTCCAGATAATCTTACAGAATTAATGGATCTGAGGGAGAGGAGAAAGCACAAATAGCACAGTGCTAAAAAGGAAACACAGAAAGTGTAGAATAATCAGGAGGTGAAAAGTGGTTGAAAGTTAGCAGCACAGGGTACATATTGTCCCTGCACAGTCACCTTCATTGCGATATTTAATCTTCTTATTTTTAAACAGAAGTAGATGGAATGTGTCAACAGTGTGGGAGCAACCTGTGACTCCATGCATTATTAGAGGACAAGAGAAAGTTATAGGAAGAGAAACACATGGTGAATTCCTGTCTGCTTACTACCACTCTCATTTAGAATAACTTTGGCAGAGGTCAAGTTCACCGTGAGAGGGCTGGTGGACGGGTTTTGCCATTGATGGAACCATCAATTCACCAGACACGTGTTTCCGATATGAATCTAGGCTTTAATCGACTTACTTCAGAGCCAGCCTGTTACCCGTTGATGAACTCTTAGTGAACTCAGGCTGACGCTGGACAAGGGTATTTATACAGCGGCACTAGGGGGAGGAGTCGTGGGCGGAGCCAAGGGTGGAGCCCAGTACAAGTTCCTGAGTACTCCCAGAGCTACTCCCCTAGTGGTAGGATAGCGCCACTACGCTTACAAAGACAGTGTAAATTATCATATATATATATATTACATTCACCACAACCATAGATGCCGACTGTTTATTATATACTTTTAAGAGTTGGTCACCGTTAGCTGTTGGGGGGGGGGGGGGGGGGGGTGGGATAGGGTGAGGGGGAGGTGGAGTTTAGTTTAAAATGTTTTGGGAGACTGTTTTTATGGGTTATTGTTTGGTTTTGTGTAAACTTTGTATAAAAATTGTTAAAATTTCAATGAAAATATTTCCCCCCAAAATAATAACTTTGGCAGATGGACTTCGGAAATTACTGAAATTTGGCATAATGGCATTTATACATCAGTTGTGACTCGATGGGCACGATTTAATGCGCAACAAACAGAGTCTTGTTTTGCAGCACTGAGAACGAGCCCACTATCAAATAGGACTCTTGTCGGGTTTTACTTTGTTCGCGGCGATGAACGCCCCACCAAGTCCGCACTTAAATCACTTCCTGCACTGACAAGCTCAGCCTGACAGTGCAGGAAGAGATCAGGGCGTAATTTTTAATTGCTGCCTCAATCTCTCGATCCCTTCCCTCGGACACCCCAATGTGGCTTCCGTACCCTGCCACTGCCCCAACTTATCTCTTCGGGGGTCCTTGAGATTCTCCCCCCCCGCCCCCTCTCCACTTCACCTCTTAAGGGCAGGGCACCTCCAGGACTGATCCCTGGCACGGTCAACCTGGCATCCAGGCACTGCCAGCCTGGCACCCAGGCAGTGCCACCTTGACACCAAGGTGGCACTTCCAGGGTGCCTGTGTGGCAGTGCCAAAGTGCCTGGGTGCCAATGGGAATGTCAGGGTACCACCCTGACCTGAGCCTGACCGCCTGGGGCCTCCGATGGCTTGGGGGACCCCCGTCCAGGTGCCATTACACCTGTTCCAGGTTTGTGTGGACCCGTGCTAGGAGGTGCCGTGGGGAGGTCACCCATTTAACGTCTCATTTAAATATGTTAATCTGGATCTTGCCCAGCAAGAGCGAGATTCAGATCACAACATCGTGCAAAATCCCATTAGATCTCCCGAGGCGTTCCATGCGTCACAAATCTCTTAACAGCCTCTTCGTGTCACTGAGTCGGGTGCGACGAGGCCATTTGATCACGCTCAGTGGGTAGCACTTGCAACTCTAAGTCACAAAGTTGTAAGTTCAATTTCCGCTCCAGAAATTTCAGTGCACCAATTAGCAGTAGTAAACGAGTGCTGAACGGTCAGAGGTGTTTTCTTTGATATAAGACATTGAATCGCGGCCTTGTTTCCCTTCTTAGGTCGATGTAAAATTTCCCATGGCATTATTCTGAAGAAGAGTAGGACAAGTTCTCTCCAGTGTCCTGGTCAACCTTTATCTCTCAAGCAACATCATAAAAACAGACAACCTGGTTGATATTCTGTTTGTGGGAGCTTGCGTTGAGTAAATTGGTTGCTGCAATTCCTGCATTACAACAGTGACTACACTTCAAAAGTACTTCATTGACAGTAAAGTATTTTGGGGCATCTTGAAGGGATATATGGTTAGAAAAAATCAAAACTCTGAGATACTGTGACTCTTCGGTGAATTTACGATGAAGAAGTGAAAATTCATCCCCATAGCTTTAATGTGGTCTGAGCAATTGATGAGGAAGTGAAAATTGTTCTGTCTCACCATTTGAGTCACTTTTGATTGCTTTTTAGTATTTCCACGTTAAATGTCAAGATGTTTTGTGATGCATGAAGAGCCTTCTGTTCAATATTTTAAAAACAATCACGCTCCGACATATATTCACCATTTTACATGTTCCTTATAAAGGTTTATATGTCGTGACTAATGTTCAGTGTTTATCAGTCCAGTCCCTTGTTAGTCATTCTCACACATTCAAGGAGCTGTAACCTGATTTTTTGTTTAGTCTTCCCGTGGGGATTTCATGGATATTGGCAAACTAGGCTATGTTTTTGAGTTACTGAACATGTTCAAGGCAGTTTTTTAAAACATTTTTCCTGTTTTATAGGCTAGTAGTTTGATAGGCCAGTACTTCTGCTGCAGAATGGTCTAATCTCACAAATGTAAGTACATAGGAGGAAGGATATTTGACAAGGCTTGCTCATCCACAATGGGGGAAGATGACCTCTGTGTCCACATAAAGAGCTGCTTCACAATGAAGCAGAGATAAGCTTCACAATGAAGCAGAGATGAGCTTCACCAGTGTTGATTCACTGATTTCAGCTTTTGTTCATAATTTGTGAGTGATGCTGACAATGTCACATTTATTATCTATCCTTAGTCACTCTCAGAGGATTGGAGGGCTACTTTGCAAGTGGGAGATTGGCCAGTGGGGGGTCGGGGGAAGACAGGACACCACTCAGTCATTGGGTTTGTCACAATTCAGCAGATAAAAATTACTGGATTTTTTCAATTCAATTTTCACAATTTTGCCATGCAAGGATTATAAATGCATAAGCTCTAATACGCTAGTCCAGTACCAAAGACTACCAATCTGAACCATTACACTACCTGTACGCTTAGGGTGTGATCCAATAGCCACTCTGCACCCGAAAAGCAACTCGCCGTGGCACAATGTGGCCGTTGGAATTTGGGAGATCCCGTTCCCGGGATCTACCCGGCTTGCCACGCCTCGCGAGATCCAACATGATCACTTATTGGCAAACCTGCATATTAGTAGAGAAATGTTGTTGGGGAAATTGATGGGGTTGAAGGCTGATAAATTCCCAGGGCCTTATAATCTAGATGCCAGGGTAATTAAGGAGGTGGCTCTAGAAATAGTGGATGCATTGGTGGTCATCTTCCAGGATTCAATGGACTCTGGAACCGTTCCTACGGATTGGAGGGTAGCTAATGTGAGCTTGAGAGAAAGCAGGGAATTATAGACCAGTAAGCCTGACGTCAATAGTGGGAAAATTCTAGAATCCATTATCAAAGATTTTATAGCAGAGCACTTAGAAAACAGTGGCAGGATCGGACAGAGTCAGCATGGATTTATGAAGGGAAATCATGCTTGACAAATCTACTGGAATTCTTCGAGGATGTAACTGGTAGAATTGATGAAGGGGAGCCAGTGGATGTGGTGTTTTTGACAAAGTCCTGCATAAGAGATTAGTGTGTAAAATTAAAGCGCATGGGATTAGGGGTAGTGTATTGATATGGATAAAAAAAACTGGTTGGCAGACAGGAAACAAAGAGTAGGAATTAACATGACTTTTTCAAATTGGCAACCAGTGATTAGTGGTGTACCGCAGGGATCGGTGTTAGGACCCAGCTATTCACAATATATATATTAATGATTTAGATGAGGGAACAAGATCTGCAAATTTGCAGATGACCACATTGGGTGGGAGGGTGAGCTGCGAGGAGGATACAGGGATCATTCAGTGTGATTTGGACAAGTTTTTAAAAATAAATTTAGAGCACCCAATTATTTCTTTCCAATTAAGGGACAATTTAGCGTGGCCAATCCATCTACCTTGCACATCTTTGGGTTGCGGGGGGAATGTGCAAACTCCACACAGACAGTGACCCAGAGCCAGGATCGAACCTGGAACCTCAGCCCCCGTGAGGTAGCAATGCTAACCGCTGCACCACTGTGCTACCCGCTCAAGATACAAATGAGGTACCAAGGATAAGTTCACGAGCTCACACTCTTAACAGGGAATTACATGCACAGGGAGAGCAGGCCAAAGAGTTTCTAATCAAATCTATGAACCCCATTTCTGAAGACTGCATTGAGCTGCATTGGAACAGTGCCCAAAGAGACGGTGAATTGCCTCCCAATATTTATTATCCAGCCTCGTCCTCAAAGGGGGTATCAGATGACTGCCAACAAACCCCTTCAGGGAAGGGAAGATAGCAGGATGCAAATTGGCAAAATAAAAATATAAATAAGAAATGCAATCATATAAACATCAGTGATTGGAACTGAATGTAGAGTTAAACTAATACCTACAATTCCCTGATGACTCAGGTTTGAGACGTGCTACAAATCAGGTTGCTTCCAAGCTTCATTTCCTGCTCTGCAATTAGTTTAAATTTCCTTCATGATTTCCCAGTTGGTTCCTTTGCCGATTCAGCTTTTGGAAAGGCTGAAAATATATAGAAATTAACTACAATCTCAAGAAAAACTGAAACAACATTTGACTCCGTACACAACCACTTGCCTTGTGCAGCTGAATGTTTCAAATTCTCTCTCACCTCCACCCCACACCAAAGTACCCAGCACCTAGCCCACCCAATACAGATCAGATCACTTACTGAGAATGTTTAACTAGGCTAATCGGACTCGCTCAACTCTTCTCCACATTACCAAGCCGCATGTTCTATCATTGCATTGTTTGGTACAGTCTTTCGCCAAATATGGGAATTGAAATGAAATGAAATGAAAATCGCTTATTGTCACGAGTAGGCTTCAATGAAGTTACTGTGAAAAGCCCCTAGTCGCCACATTCCAGCGCCTGTTCGAGGAGGCTGGTACAGGAATTGAACCGTGCTGCTGGCCTGCGATTTAGCCGAGTGTGCTAAACCAGCCCCTGGTTACAGGTCTTGCTAAAATTTTATTTCTGCGTTGTCAAGCAGGCTGCCTGACCCACCCGCAGTGCCAATCAGAAATGTAAGCATGCATTACTCACAACTGTCCCACTGTCATTGCAGACTCAACAAATCATTGACTTCAGGAGAGAATTGAGAGGAAAAATTCACTTGCATCAAATTAATCTTCATGTTGTTACTCTGACTCTAAAGCAGATTACAGCAACTGGGTTATTTTGGAAAGATTAACAGAAGCAGAATGCTGCAGCTTGCTAAATATGATCATCGTTTTATTTGTGTGGCAAATGTTTTGAATTTCATTTGTGTGCATTTTGCAGCCTTTGAAGTCGATTATGCAGACTCCAGCTAGTCTAGACAGCAGCAAGCGAGGGAAAGGGCAGAGCACAAGGCATTGGGCAGCCTGCTTTAAACAAGCATGCTCTCTTTCCAGGAAAATAGTAAATACAATATTTCAAGCTCTGGTATACTAGCTGCAATTAATTGAGCTGCAGGGAAAGCTTGACGAGATGCCAGTTTCAACCTGAGTTTCTGGTCCAGCAAACTCGCTGAATGTGGAATTTTGCCATGGGGTCCTTTTCAAAACACCATTTCAAGAGAGGCTAAAATCACTCTTGGGGCAAATATTTACATCATCAAGATCCCTTCAAAGGAGACATCCTTACCATTAGAAAACTCTTTTAAGGATTTGATTTCAAATGATATTTTTGCAGAGCATGGTATCAGATCAAGTATTCATTGAGTGCATGTTATGGTGCATTGTTTGAGAATATCCTCCAGGGGAATAAACTGAAGTTAGTAAATAGGTATCGCATTCTATACATTAGGGTGAGGAATGCATATTAACAGGACCTGTTGCTCTATTTATTTATCTCGGTGAACCACAAGCCTTTCCATTATATCGATCAAATGACCACACGACCAGTTAGTTAGTTCAAAAGATGGTTTATTTACATACACAAGAGTTATCTCAACATGCAAACACAATATCTACTACGAGTTAAACTACACCTATCAGCTACAATAACCTATACTTAACTTCAGGGCGACTGGCACTGTGCAAAAGGACAAAGGCCTGTATCTGGATTTCACTTGGCTGGTTCGAAGAAAGTGTCTCTGTCTCTGCTGGGCTCATCCATCAGGTAGCGATCGTTGGTCTTGAACTTGGATGGCTGTTCCTGCTGCAATTGATAGCTTTCGTCTCCTGCACATTGACTGCAGCGGAAAAGAAGTACGCAGAAATCGAGAAGGAGGGCCTGGCGGTGGTCTTTGCGGTGAAACGCTTCCACCAGTATGTGTATGGGCGCCACTTCACTATCGTGACTGATCATAAGCCTCTGCTTTGACTTTTCCGAGAGGATAAGCCAATTCCGCCCATTGCTTCTGCACGGATCCAGTGCTGGGCTTTGTTGCTGACTGCCTATGAGTATTCTCTAGAGCATAAACCAGGGTCCCAGATAGCGAATGCCAATGCACTGAGCCAGTTGCCTTTGTCGACCGGCCCCATGTCGACTCCCATGACC
Source organism: Scyliorhinus canicula (assembly GCF_902713615.1). Taxonomy (NCBI): domain Eukaryota; kingdom Metazoa; phylum Chordata; class Chondrichthyes; order Carcharhiniformes; family Scyliorhinidae; genus Scyliorhinus; species Scyliorhinus canicula. The sequence goes on from NC_052160.1 coordinate 29,842,478, forward strand.
GGTGAGGTGGTTGCAACCCTAAATTTTATGGACTAATTGCCTGTCACGGCATCACAGATCCTGGAGTAGACCCAGATGGATCCAGTCCTGTCAAAGGTTCGGCACATAGAGAGGCAGGAGAACGCGGGGACCGAGCGAGGACCGAGCCAGCGGCAGGGATCGACGCCCCCCCCCCACCCCCCCCGCACGGCAGGAGAACGAGGGAACCGATCGAGGACCGAGCCAGCGGCAGGGATCGAACCAGCGGCAGGGATCGAGCCAGTGGCAGGGATCGAACCAGCGGCAGGGATCGAGCCAGTGGCAGGGATCGAGCCAGTGGCAGGGATCGAGCCAGTGGCAGGGATCGAGCCAGCGGCAGGGATCGAGCCAGTGGCAGGGATCGAGCCAGTGGCAGGGATCGAGCCAGCGGCAGGGATCGAGCCAGTGGCAGGGATTGAGCCAGTGGCAGGGATCGAGCCAGCGGCAGGGATCGAGCCAGTGGCAGGGATCGAGCCAGTGGCAGGGATCGAGCCAGTGGCAGGGATCGAGCCAGTGGCGGGGATCGAACCAGCGGTGGGGACCAAGCCAGCGGCAGGGATCGAGCCAGTGGCAGGGATCGAACCAGCGGCAGGGATCGAACCAGCGGCAGGGATCGAACCAGCGGCAGGGATCGAGCCAGTGGCAGGGATCGAGCCAGTGGCAGGGATCGAGCCAGTGGCAGGGATCGAGCCAGCGGCAGGGATCGAGCCAGTGGCAGGGATCGAGCCAGTGGCAGGGATCGAGCCAGTGGCAGGGATCGAGCCAGCGGCAGGGATCGAGCCAGTGGCAGGGATCGAGCCAGTGGCAGGGATCGAGCCAGTGGCAGGGATCGAGCCAGTGGCAGGGATCGAGCCAGTGGCAGGGATCGAGCCAGTGGCAGGGATCGGGCCAGTGGCAGGGATCGAGCCAGTGGCAGGAATCGAGCCAGTGGCAGGGATCGAGCCAGTGGCAGGGATCGAGCCAGTGGCAGGGACCGAGCCAGTGGCAGGGATCGAGCCAGCGGTGGGGGCCAAGCCAGCGGCAGGGATCGAGCCAGCGGCAGGGATCGAGCCAGCGGCAGGGATCGAGCCAGTGGCAGGGATCGAGCCAGTGGCAGGGATCGAGCCAGTGGCAGGGATCGAGCCAGCGGCAGGAATCGAGCCAGCGGTGGGGACCAAGCCAGCGGCAGGGATCGAGCCAGTGGCAGGGATCGAGCCAGCGGTGGGGACCAAGCCAGCGGCAGGGATCGAGCCAGCGGCAGGGATCGAGCCAGTGGCAGGGATCGAGCCAGCGGCAGGGACCGAGCCAGTGGCAGGGATCGAGCCAGCGGCAGGGACCGAGCCAGTGGCAGGGATCGACACCCCCCCCCCCCCCCCCCGCACAGCAGAAGAACGAGGGAACCGAGCGAGGACCGAGCCAGTGGCAGGGATCGACGCCCCCCCCAGCACAGCAGGAGAACGCGGGAACCTAGCGAGGACCGAGGCAGCGGCGGGACCGACCCTCCCTCCCCACCAGCCCCCTCCCTTGGCGGCGACCACGAGGCAGGCAGCGGAACAACGGAGAACATCTGGCCCAGCCAGAAGCCTCTCTCTCTCTCGACCCACCTGACCCGGCGTGTGGGTGAGTGACAGGAAAAAAAACTTCCCCAAAAACCTTTTGAAGAGGAAACTTGTAAAGAGAAAGAAAAAAGATTTTTCTTAACTCTTTTCATGAATACTAGCATGGATTGGTTGGGCTGAACAGTCTTTGCTGCATTGTGCTTTCTATGTAATTCCTACTGCCTGGTTTCATTAATCAGAGTCTGATCTAACAAAGCACCAACACTTGTTGGATGTCAGGCATTTTAAACAGCACTTAGTATGTTTTCAACCCTTTCCCATTTTAACCATAAACATTTCTCTTACCGAAGGCGCAATTCTCTGGAAACTGTTGCTCGTTCTGGGTGAGTGTGCTTAACACTCAATTTGGCTCTGTTTCATTACTTAGCTCTGGAGTCGCCAGGTATCGTTAAGATACCGCCACAAGTTTCAAGGTGAAGTTCAAAGCAATAAAACCATACACCAATTAGTAAGTTCAAACAACTGAGTTTATTATAATACAATTATAAAACTACCCATGCACAAGCTAAGAGGATTAAACTATTCCTACCGTTAAATAAACAAATACTTATCTCGAAGGAACTGCCGGATCAGGGGGCAAGGCCTCTTGCTCTGCTCTGGTCTGCAGACTTCAGGTTGGTACAGGTTAAAAAGGGGTCAGGAGTGTCTATCTCTGGTAGCGATCGTTGTGAGACACTTACTTGCTGGCGGCTGCTGTCCCAAAACCTCTCCTCTCTCTCTTTCAAAAGCTGGTCGAGGTGCTGGTCCACGGAGGAGTGGCCAGCCCCCTGCTAACAAGGTCGAGCAGCACAAGCTGCACTTACTCAGCCTTCCCCAGCCAGCTCGCATTAATGGCGCCCAGGAGACCGTCCCCAAGATTCGGAAATGCTGACCCGGGGAGGCTGCTGGACGCCGCGGAAGCCAGGAGGGATGTCCTGTTCTCCCAAGGGACCTGCAGAGACAGCCACAGAGCTGCCAGTGCTGCCAGGGATGAGGTGGTGGCAGCTGCCAGCTCGGGAAGTGTGACCATGAGGACTGACCTTCAGCAGGAAGAGGGTCAATGACCTACACCAGGCAGCACGACTGAGTAGAAACCAACGCATACCCCCCCCCTCCGCCAAGGGACCTTCCACCCCGCAACTCTCCATGTGACCACAGCCCCTCCTTTACACCCCCTCTCTCACCATTGTGAACCACACTTGTGCGAACTCCCCCATAACCGTCAGGAGAGGGACCAGACTGGCGGAGAGGTGCCGTACATCAGAATCCGCACCTCCTTCGAGGAGCAGGCTCCGGAGGTGACCAGTGTGACCGAGGTCAGATCGGTCACCCACACGGAGGCTGGCAGACGCCACAGAGATGAGGAAACACTGGGCTCCACCCGGGGGACTTGTCAAATGTGAGTAGTGATCGCCTTACTGACTGATCCATTCTCCTCCAGCCGATGGCGCCAGCCCATCCCGGGCAGACCCACCTCCTGACTCTGAGGAGAACACCTTGGAAGAGAGCTCCAAGAATGCCACCATAGTCGCGGAACAGCTGCCATCTGGACCTCCCAACAGCGCAGGTATTCATGCCTCGGTGGGACATGTTAGTGGACAGGCTTTTGCGACATAATCTGGTGAGCACCATATTGCTGCTGATGCACAATGTTGGAAGAAGACCAACGACCTTCACTGAGCTGCAAGGGGAAGTTACCATCGCTCTCCTGGCATCTGTTCCGCCTGCCACCTCTCAAATTCCCAAACTCACATCTACAAATCACTGGTTGACACCTCACATCCTCCCCATATCCGATCTTTGCACTTGTTCCTCAGAACCCCCTGGCACCCTCCAGCACAATCTCTTCATGTCCAGGTGTGGTGCTCACATATGTGACCTGATATAGATCGACCCCTCCCCCCGACCCATCAAGCGTGTGGCTCTCTCTTTGTCCCCACAGAAGAAGATAGCCCATTTTAAACAGGAAAGTGCCAAGACATGCGGCGGGATGCCAGAGATCCGAGTCCTCACCCCACATGAGAATCAGGCTCTGGTGCTCGGTTGACCGTGGAGAGAGCAGACAGCGACAGTGAGGTTGGCCTGTGATGCAGAGCTGAGGATACACTGTCCCTTCACCCAGATGACCTGCTTCAAGTGAGTTGTTCATGTCAGACAAAATTAACTTGCCCTTTCACTGACCACATGCCTATTGTCCCACAAGATCTCTATCCGATGAGGCCGAGCCATCCGGAGTCATTTCCCCGCGCCATCCAAGAGACCACCCTGGAGGAGAGGTCCGAGGAGACACCATTGAGGTGTCACAGCTGTCACCTCCATCTTCCACAAGCGCAGAGACACACACCTCGGTGGGTGACATTAGTGGACAGGCTCCATTCAGGGGCACAAACTCGTGAGCACCAGTTGCTGAGGCACATCAGGTGGAGGCTGGAACGTCCAAGAGAGTCAGAAGTTGGAGAACTGATGGATCCCAGGACTCAGCTGGGTCCCAGTCAGATGCCAAACCTCTGGACAAGGTTCTCCCACAGCTGATGCAGATGACAGGACACAGCTGTGACATTCAGGAGGGGATGTCAGCTATATTTTAGCAACTTCATAGCCTAATGGAGGAGTACCAAAGGCTTTGGGTGCAGGAGATGGTACCAACAATGTGCGGCACTGAGGCCAACACTGCTAGGGTGGCGACTGCAGTGGAAAGCCTGGAGCACGATGCCTGCGTCTTGACTGGTGGTGCCCAAGGCATGGCTCAGTCTGTGACGATCATGGCTGGACCTCGGCTGTCATAATATACACCAATATATCATGGTGCAGACACACACTGATGCGACACACACAGGAACCAATCAACATGTACAAACACCGCAGCCAATCACCAGTTAGAATACACACACTATAAAGGCAGAGGGCACCACGGTTCCCGCTCATTGGGTGCTGCCTCTCAGTGTAACAGGAACTCATCCAGCCCAGCACAGACTCACAACACGTGCTGAGAGAATCAACTGGTTCGGACAAGGCTTAGGTCTCTAGTTTAAGTTAGCATCATTTAGACCCACAGTCATCGTGTGCTAGTTAGCTAGAAATAGTTAATAAAATTGAGTTGAACCTTCATCAGTGTTGGAAGTGTCTGTTTATCTCTCAAGTCTACACTGGCCAACACTTCACGGTACCAGAAGTTGAGGGATGCTACCACTTCTCAGACCTACCCTTCAGTGATCTGCCTTCCACCTGTCTCGCGCCATCCTACAGAATGGACTCCGTTCGCCCGCCACCGCCTCTCCGCATTGCAGGGAATCTGGGCTCGAACGGGAAACTTTTCAAACAGCGCTTCCAGCTGTACCTTGAAGCCAAGGACCTGGAAGCTGCCTCAGACGCAAGGAAGATTGCTCTCTTCCTCTTCACAGCCGGTGACCATGCTCTGCACATTTACAACTCACTCACCTTCGATGAGGGGGAGGACAAATCGAAGTTCAAGACCATAATTCTGAAGTTCGACAGCCACTGCGTGGTCGAGGTCAACGAGAGCTTTGAGAGATACATATTTCAGCTGCGAATTCAGGGTAAGGACGAGCCTTTCCAGTCCTTTATTACCCACCTCTGCGTCCTTGCGCAGTCCTGCAACTATGGGTCCACCTCTGACTCCATGCTCCGTGACCACCTCTGACTCCATGCTCCGTGACCACCTCTGACTCCATGCTCCGTGACCAGATTGTTTTTGGTGTTCAATCTGAGCCCCTGCGCCAGCTGCTACTAAAAGTAAGGCAGCTCACTCTCTCTACGGCCATCGCGATTTGTGTACTTCATAAACATGCATCCACGCGCTACTCCTGCATCCAGGCTGCTGAAACGGCGCGGCAAGCCCCTTACGAGGCAGAACGGGTCCAAATGATTAAATCTTTTCAGGCTCTGGATCTGAACGATGGCGGCCATTTTGCGCTCTTTTCGTGGAGTCCCGAGCTTACACGCAGCGAGCGTGCTGATGTCACCGACCGCTTCGTGCAGGTGCGCGCTATGCTGGATCGCCCCGCGCATGCACGGTGGCGCGACGAACATCCCGACGCTCCGGCGTGCGGCTCCGCCCTCTTAAAGCGGCAATGTCCCGCAAAGTCCCGACGCTGCCTGCAGTGTGGCAAACGAGGCCACTACGCTGCAATGTGCAGATCTTCCATGCCTGCTGTTTATAGGAGGTTCACCCAGCCCCACAGTGACGTCAGGGCTATCCAGCCTGCCATCAATGAACCTACTCTAGACCTTGATTCCGACTGTGCCTGCGATGACCCACAGGTCCCGTTCCAAATCGGCATCGTTACTACGAACAGGATGTCTCCCAAGCGTGGCACTGAACCTGTCCACGTCCACAGCGTCAGCCAGGATGATGAGTGGTGTGCCACCCTTACGGTCAACCGGTCCCCTGTCAGGTTCCGCCTGGACACTAGCGCTTCTGCCAATCTCATCGCGTTGTCTGATCTTCGCAAGCTCTGCGTACAGCCTGCTGTCCTGCCATCTGCCTGTAAATTGCTGGACTACAATGGCAATGCCATCGCCGCCAGCGGCTCCTGCCGCCTTGAGGTCACACATCGTGCTCACACAGCCATTCTCCCGTTCGAGATTGTTGCTGCCTCAAAAGCCTCCTTGCTGGGTGCGCAGGCATGAAAGCTGCTCCACTTAGTGCAGAGAGTACACTCTCTCTCTTCAAGCGATGTGTCTGCATCCTCTGACACAGACTTCAGGGCGCAACTCGACTCCATCATCCAGCAATACCATGATGTTTTCGAAGACATGGGCACGCTCCCATACACGTATAAAATCTTACTCAAGCCCAACGCCACGCCTGTCGTTCACGCACCTCGCAGAGTCCCAGCGCCCCTCAGGGACTGCCTCAAGCAGCAGCTCCAGGACCTCCAGGACCAAGGAGTCATTTCTAGGGTCACGGAACCCACAGACTGGGTAAGCTCCATGGTCTGCGTCAAGAAGCCGTCCGGCGAGCTGCGGATCTGTATTGATCCTGAATCAGAATATCATGCGGGAGCACGACCCGATTCCGAAACGTGAGGAGCTCACGTTTGAGATGGCCCATGCCAAACTATTCTCCAAACTGGATGCCTCGAAGGGTTTCTGGCAGATCCAACTAGATGAGTCAAGCAGGAAGCTGGGTACAGGAAGTGTAACAGGAACTCATCCAGCCCAGCACAGACTCACAACACGTGCTGAGAGAATCAACTGGTTCGGACAAGGCTTAGGTCCCTAGTTTAAGTTAGCATCATTTAGACCCACAGTCATCGTGTGTTAGTTAGTTAGAAGTAGTTAATAAAATTGAGTTGAATCTTCATCAGTGTTGGAAGTGTCTGTTCATCTCTCAAGTCTACACTAGCCAACACTTCATTGGCACCATGTCCCAGTCGATGAGGGGCATGGCCCAGATGTAGGTGGACATTGCTGAGGCACTGCAGAGCATGGTCCAATCACTGAGGAGCATTGCTGAGGGTGTCGATGCGATGTGCAGACAATGGGGAGGCCTCTGGAGCTCACTCCAGCACAGCCACCCCCCCCCCCCCCATCCCATGGAGTTCCCCAGGGCCCTATGGGCACCAACAGGGAGGAGGAAGCATGGCGTCCAACCCAGGGTTTTCCACCAAGGAGACGAGGACGGTCTCCAGTTCTTCTGAATCCCCCATCCTGACATTGGCGCATCTCAAGGCAGCGAGCAGAACAGGGTATAGCGGTGATGCCTGTGACACCAGTAAGTCGGCTGGGGCCCTTGGGCCCCAGGCCCTCCAGAGGACATTCGCCAAGGTCAACAAAGGCCACATGGTGCGGAAAGCAGCAGGTATCTCCACCTCTGATGTGCATCTTGGGGACACACCTTGACTTAGCAGTGGACCATGAAAGATCAAGAAGATGGAGGAGCACTGAGTGGGCACTGTGGGCTCACAATTTGTAGCTAGGGGCAATGTAATGTCAAGTGTTCACTACCAAAATATGTTACTCCTGATACACGTGATGAACGTCACAGCATGGAGGGCCGAAGGGTCTGTTCCTGTGCTGTACTTTTCTTTGTTCTTTGTTAATCTTCACTGTGGGCCTGCCTGCACCCCCCATCCCCTACTGCCCTTCGCACCCACATTCCGGACACAGTGGTCCAAGATTGATGCACACCCCGTTCAGAAGATGGGTTTGGTGTGCTGTCAGCAGAAAGACAGGAGTCAGACTTTCGCAGAAACTATGTGGTAAACAGTTGGGCTATTGTGAAAACCTTGCCGTAGTCTAGTCCATGTGTACTGTTGTTGATTAACTGTAAAAGTAAACCATGGTTGTACTTGCTTAGCTAGTGGTACTGACCAGAAGCCATTTGCCATATCAATGACTGAAAACCATTGAAGGTCAGGAATTAAAGAGTTAAAGATTGTAGACGGATCTGCCACTGAAGGAACTTTTCTGACAATTAATTGATTTGCTTTTCTGTAGTCAATAGTAAGGCGCCATGTGCCATTAGCTTTTTTTATAGGCCACACAGGGCTGTTTGATGAACTGTGAATGCGCATTAAAATACCCCTTTCTTCAAGTTGTTCTATTGTAGGTGGAATGCCTTGAATTGAAGTTTTATTAATAGGGTATTGTTTGGTGCAAGGTGGAGCGGATCCCGTGAAAGTTACTGGTTCCATTTTCAAAAGACCACAATCATTTTTGTCAATTGCCCAAATTGGATGATTTTGTATTTCATCTCTTTTGATGTGTCTAATGGACTAGGTGATTTTTCCATCATTGAAATTGAGTGAAGAATTTAGTTGTGATAAGGGACGAAATTCTCCGACCCCCAGCAGGGTCGGAGAATTGCCTGGGGCCGCCGAAAATCCCGCCCCCGCCGTGGCAGAGATTCTCCGCCACCCGGGAAGTGGCGGTGGCGGGAATCTCGCCACTCCAATCGGAGAGGCCCCTGCGGCGATTCTCCGGCCCGGATGGGCCGACGTCCCGCCGCTGGGAGGCCTCTCCCGCCGCGCCGAGGTTTGAACCACCTCTGGAACGGCGGGATCAGCGGCGCGAGCGGGCCCCGGGGTCCTTGGGGGCGATCGAACCCCGGGGGGTGCCCCCACGGTGGCCTGGCCCGCGATCCGGGCCCCCCGCTCAGACTCCGGGCCAGTGCCCTGGGTGCACTATTTCTCCTCTGTGGCCGCCACGGCCTTCGCCATGGCGGAAGCGGAAGAGAACCCCACATTGCGCATGCGCCAGCAGTGACGTCAGTGGCCAGCTGCCGCTGACGTCACTGCCGGCGCATGCGCCGACCGGCGAAAGCCTTTCGGCCAGCCCCGCTGCCGGGGGCGCGGTTTTTTGCGCCAGTCTTCTGGTGCCAACCGCTCCGGCGCGGGGCTGGCCCCCAAAGGTGGGGAGAATTCCTCACCTTTGGGGAGGCCCGACCCCTGAGTGGTTGGCGCCACTCCCCTATGCCGGGATCCTCCGTCACGCCGGGTAGGGGAGAATCCCGCCCCATATGCCCATACCTAGAAGTGCTTGTGTTACCGGACCTACCCATATTGATGCCATCAGTTGATGTGGTCCAAATTCTAAAAGCAGTGGTTTAGTCTTCCGAAGCGTAATAGAATCTCCTCCTGCAGCAAAAGCTTTAATTTTTCCTGCAGTTGGGGGAAAGAAAGCAGCATTCTGTTCAGTAAGGTAAGGTCACCTCCAGTGTCAAATAGAAATTTGATATAAATACCTCCCACCCTTAGTGAAATAAATATTCCATCTTTTCTTTGTTCCACGAGTGCATGTAGAGAAAAATGGAGAAAATCATCAAGAGTGAGGTCTAGGAGTTTTTTGAATTATCAATCATAGAACGTCTTTGAGCTGGAGGACAGCTGTTTAACATTTCATTCATAGCATTGTCGTCATTGTGTATGTCCCTACGTGGGTAGGGCTCGTCCCTACGTCGGAAAGGCTCCTCCCTACGTGGAAACGGCTGGGAGGGTCTAGAATCCCTGTACGCAAGTCTGGGTGTGTCTTGTTGGAACGTAACCCTAGGTGCGTCTTGTTTGTGCGCGTTACGTGATTGACCACGATGTGGAAATGTATTGCAGTGAACATTGTCTACTTCATTATCATCTCTTGAATCCATCCGCTGTTTATGATAGCATGTTGCCATCCAATGTCCTACTCTTCCATACAAAAGACATTGTGGTATTGTCTTATGTGATTTTAATGGAGCAAGGGCACATGTTTGCCCTGACGCTTGTGGTGCTATTGTAGTTACTGCTGATATGCCTGCAGGCGCTGCAACAGCCGCCGCTGGAGCAGCAGGTAGAGCAACAACTGCTGCTGGAGCAGCAGGTAACATAGGCTGAAATTGAGCAACGGTTAACACAGGCTGAACTTGAGCAAAAGGTACCATGAGCTGCATTTGAGCAATAGGCTGCATTTGAGCAGGTACCATAGGCTGCATTTGAGCAGCTTCAGTGTTAAAGATTGCCTGGTTGTGCAAACCACGATCTATCTGAATGCATCGGTCAACTATGTCCTGATATGTACCAGCTGTGGCCCAAGCCAGTAAAACCAAATTCAAGGCAGCAGAAACTTCAGGTTTAACACCGGCTATAAAAGCCGTTTTAAATGGAATTAAAGTGCTTGTGCCCCATGTGTCAGTTTCACGTGCAAGTGTCATTCCTGAGCGTGCCATCCAAGTATGTAAAAATCTTTCTACGAAATCCTGAATATCTTCATTATATTTTTGAATGCAAGATGTGATCTTAGACCAATCAATTCTCAAGGGGCGAAATTTTAACAGCCAATTTTTGATCGCCAGCCAACCAGCTTCTAAATTTTGCAAATCCTCTCCGAGGGCAATTTCTACCTCTATTCCAAGAGTTCCACTGGCACGAATGCCTACTACAATAGTCAGAATTTGTACTCCATCAAATGGGTGGAGATGATAAACAGATTGTAATCTGTGAAGTTGATCCCATGTGGTCATACACCCTTTTTAGGGTGTTGAAGATAGAACATAGAACATACAGTGCAGAAGGAGGCCATTCGGCCCATTAAGTCTGCACCGACCCACTTCAGCCCTCACTTCCACCCTATCCCCGTAACCCAATAATCCCTCCCAACCGTTTTGGACACTAAGGGCAATTTAGCATGGCCAATCCACCTAACCTGTATCTTTTGAATGTGGGAGGAAACCGGAGCACCCGGAGGAAACCCACGCAGACACGGGGAAAACGTGCAGACTCCGCACAGACAGTGACCCAGCGGGGAATCCAACCTGGGACCCTGACGCTGTGAAGCCACAGTCCTATCCACTTGTGCTACCGTGCTGCCCAAGATATTTGGACCAACTGTCAATTTTTTCAGGGTCTGCTGGTTCATGAATCGAATGGTGGTCAAATATGATTTTAGTGACAGCTTCACCTTCCTCTTCTACTTTCTTGCTTCCAACTGTTTTAAAGGGGCTAGTCAAATTAATTTAGTATTTTGCATTGTAGGAAAGCTTGTTGCATCACTATCTTCACCTGATTCAACTGGCAAAGGAACTTTAGATTTTAATTTAGTCGTGACACTCTATCTCGGCTGTGCAATTGCCGATTGTGCCACTGGGGCTGTTTGCTGAATTTGAGCTGTTTGTTCAGCTGCTTGTCTAATTGGAGCTGTACTTTGGTTTAAATTATGAGTTGCAAGACTGTCTGTCAGGATTTTGTTCATTTCTCCTTCTAAAACACATCTTTCTTCGATTAACCTGCAATTTTCAATTTCAATTCGCTCAGTTTTTGATTGCAGCTGTTGGTATTTTGACTCCATTTCAAGTACTTTATGTTGCAATTCCTCAATTTGAAAAGATAGCTGCTGGACTTTAAAGGTTTTGTCTTCCAATCGTCTTCTAATTTCATCATAATGTTCAAGTTTAGATTTTGCATCTCGTAATTCCTCAACATTTGCAATTAGTTGATCTTTAGTGGACTTAAGCTCATGATCACTTTTATTTTTACAAGTCATTTCTTGCTGTCTGTGTATTTGTCCCATAATTGCCAGGGACCATTTTGCACGTTCTGCACTGTGCAATCGTGTGTATTTTCCCCATGCCTACTTGATATTATAGAGGGACCACTGTCCTTTGGGGTTATCATATTTTGATTCAATTTTTCTTGATATTTCACATAGATCAAATTGTCTATGAATGAAAGACCCAAAGTCAACGAATATATCATCAATAGAGACATCTGGTACCCCACTACCCACCTTGGACGTCGTGGGGAATAGTTTTCTGCCGGCCAAAGGCTCTGAATCTATCTTAGGATCTGTTTCAGCCATAAATTCAACCTTTCACCTAACTTTTTCTTGGTCACTGACTGTGTGTAATCTGTGTACACTGCCGTGACTATTCTTTCATTCACGTTTTATGTTAGTCTCAATGACTGGCACCTGATTGATTTAACACAGTCTATAAAAATGTCCTTTCCAGGGGTCGAAGCACTGATTGATGCGGCTTTTAAGACTATTAATGGGTGAAAAAGATATTTCTTACCCTAGCCTAGCCGATTGTCCTTGAATCTTCTGACCTCCTGGGCCTCCCCCGATTATTCCCAAAGGTTCCCGAACCTCTCCGATGTCGCCTCCCCTCCTGTCGACTATGCCAGGTGTAAGATCCACCATGCAGTTTTAGCAGCATTTTGCGATTACTAAAACTCAGTAGAAATTTAAGTTAAAACTTCTCAGGTGCAAATAAGAATCTGTTTTATTTGTCTCTATTGATGACAGTTGAGAGTCATTTAAAGTCTTATTCTCTAATAAGTCCAGCTAACATAGGACTCTCAGAGAGGCAATCTGTAGACAATTCAACTTTCAAACAATCACAGAAATGATTTTCTTGTTGAGGCGAACAACTCGCAATAACTTCAAAAGTCAAAGTCAGAAAGTGAAATATGAAAAAAACAGAGAGACAGCGAATAGTTAAGTCAAAGTATAGATTGATTCCGGAAAGAGAGAGAGAGATGGCCGAAAATCCATCACGGTTATACACTGTATCATATCTGTCTTTAGCCATCTAATTACACCCCAATGTAATCCTAATTGGTTTAGGTTAACATCAAATAAATTTGATTCGAGGGTCAGTTGTCACTCATTTAATCGGAAATATAGATTCTTGGGTGAGCTGAAGAATGCGGTTTCAGCACTCTTATCTGTATTGGCTGTTGCCACCTCGTTGCCATGGAGCTTGCCCTTGGAGAAATGTATTCATTAAAGCTCTTATCAGAAACTATGTATTTTAAAGTTTTGTTAAACAATGGCATGCTATCTTGTAAGCTGTATGTTTTAAAATGAATTGTGCTGAATGTGTGTTTTGCTATGAGTGAGTTTTAAAATGGTATTTAATTCTAGGGTCTTAATGCTCACTTTTACCCATTATCGATTGTCAGGTGTACTAGAAAATAGCTGGCTTCTACACCCAGTCACTGAGGAGCATTGCTGAGGGTGTCGATGCCATGTGCAGACAATGAGGAGCTGCCAGGACTGGCAGAGCCAGGTGACTCAGAAGCTGCTGGAGCTCACTCCAGCTGCCCCTCCATCCCATGGAGTTCCCCAGGGCCCTATGGGCACCAACAGGGAGGAGGAAGCATGGCGTCCAACCCAGGGTCTTCCACCAAGGAGACGAGGACGGTCTCCAGTTCTTCTGAATCCCCCATCCTGACATTGGCGCATCTCAAGACAGCGGGCAGAACAGGGTATAGCGATGATGCCTGTGACACCAGTAAGTCGGCTGGGGCCCTTGGACCCCAGGCCCGTCAGAGGACATCCGCAAGGGCAACAAAGGCCACAGGGTGTGGAAAGCAGCAGGTATCTCCACCTCTGATGTGCATCTTGGGGACACACCTTGACGTAGCAGTGGACCTCGAAAGATCAAGAAGATGGAGAAGCACTGAGTGGGCACTGTGGGCTCACAATTTGTAGCTTGTAATGTCAAGTGTTCACTACCAAAATATGCTACTCTGGATACATGTGAAGCCTGTCACAGCATGGAGGGCCGAAGGGCCTGTTCCTGTGCTGTACTTTTCTTTGTTCTTTGTTAATCTTCACAGTGGGCCTGCCTGCATCCCCCATTCGCTCCCACATCCCGGACACAGTGGTCCAAGATCAAAAGCCGCTCGATGCACACCCCGTTCAGAGGATGAGTGTGGTGTGCTGTCAGCAGAAAGAAAGGAGTCAGACTTTCGCAGAAACTGAGGAGCACCAGAGCTTTCCTCACAGTGAGTGATCATCACTCTCCTGCCTTGTATATTGACTCACTGACAGTGCCAACACAGGCCCATCATCCGGGAGTGCTGTCACACAGACCCTTGGAGGGGGGAAGCAGGGTGGTTCGGGATAAGGGGGCGGTGTGATGGGGGTCGAGGAGTGGGCAGGAAGGAGGAAAATAGGGGAGAGAGTAAGGAGGGAGGAGTTGAGCTGACAGACACAGCCTCATCCTATGAGTATCAGATTAGGAGCTCCCTAGTACTCCGGGTGTGTCGCACTCTTTCCGCAACCTGTCATCCCTCCTCCTCAGACAAGGCCGCATGCCCCTCCTCCTCCAGCATGTTGACCTGTTTCCGTGCAGATTGTGGAGCACACAGCAGACCACCACAAAGCAGGAGATCCTCTGGGGGTGTATTGCATGGCACCACCAGAGTGGTCCAGGCATCAGAACCGCATTTTCAGCAGTCCGATGCACCACTCAATGACAGCATGGGTGACAACATGGGCCTCCTTTGGCACATGCTGTCCATCATCTCATTGAAAGATTCCTGTACATCTTGGGCCATTGGTGGCTTCCCACTATAGGTTGGTCATCAGCCTGATGGGCGGCCAGGTCTTCAGGGTGTGCGCTGGACCCCTGCACATGGAGTGCCGCCTCCAGCTTGCATTGTCCCTGCTGCCTTCTCTGGCATATGGCCACCTGGGCTGCCACCAGGAACGGGAGGGCAGCCGCTGTGGGACCGACACCAGCAACCATTTTGGTATCCGTAAGGAATTGGAAATAGACATAGACCGACAATTAGTTAAGGTTTCCATCCCAGCACCATCAAATCCTACAAGCCTCCCGTACCCTTACTTATCCCACCTTCTCTCAAAGTGACATCCAGCCAGCCAGTTGTGCTGGCAAACCTTGCCCTGCACACTCACCCCGCCACATCAGGAGCCCCTAGATCCCAGGACTCTGCCGGGAACATTTGGGAGACTATGCTCAGGTGCCCTCCACTGATCCACACACTTACCCTTTGGCTGCGAAATGATCCCCAGTTCTGAAAGCCTGCTCTTTAATGTTTGATTGTTGGCAGCTGCCTCTATGGTGCTGGCGCACCTAGAGTTCAGGCACACTGGTCAGATATCAAAGGTTGCTTGAATTGCAATGTGCCAATCATTCTCTGAGACATGGCATATGTGCGCTCGAGGATGCAATTGAATGTTGAGAATATTTTGTTTATTAAACGGTCAACAATAACAAAGATTTGAAAATCAACTACATAACATTCCACATATCATACTAACAATCAAACAACAAAGAAATGTCACCGTTCCATATTGGTACCAATACAAAACTATGTCAGATAAAAGAAAATTACTGCAGATGCTGAAATCTGAAACATAATCATAAAATATTGGACAATCTCAGAAGGTCTGACTGTATCTGTGGAGAGAGATGGGAGCTAACAGTCTGGATGACTCTTTGTCAAAGATTGAGAGAAATGGAGTCAGGTTTCTCCTGTTGTGGGGGGCGTGGAGCGGTGGGGCTGGATAGGGGGCCAGCGATAGGTGGACAGTGATAGGTGGAGATAGACACCAAGATGTCATGGACAGAAAAACAAATGGAAGGTAATGGGGGTCCCCCTGAGCGCGGTGTTCCAGGATCCAGGTATCTTAGAAACAATTGTCCTTCTTTCCGTCTACAGAAAAGGAAGGAAACAGCAACAGCAGCCTCTAGGCACAAGTAGCCACCAGCAGGAGCAAGTAGCAAACACAACCTGCAGCTGTGACGTGCTCTCACAACTAACAAGATTAATTCCTCATTTGCAATAGCCTTCAGCTGTAAAGCTAGAGCCTGGTCAGTCAACAAGAATTAAATTAACTGCCCCCCCCCCCCCCCCCCAAACTGGTTCGCGCCCAAGGTAAATCTCGATTTTGGCCTTTCTTGCTGTTTACCCAGCGATCCACGCTGGGTGCAACGAGGTGGTTAAATCATGCCCACAGTACCTCTAACATAGATAAATGTTCCAAAGTGCTCACGGAGGGACAATATTTAGGAAAGATTAACAATAGGGAATGTAATACAAAAGGTTTTCATAACAATATGAACACCAGGGATATTTGTAACATAAACAGCAGAGATATTTGTACTGTCGCTGTTAATTACAGTAGGTGAGTCTGTCAAGTACAGTAGGTTAGACTGCTCTAATTCAAATTTCCCTGTTTGATTTAGATGTCCTGTAAGAAATAACAAACCAACACAATTTTCGGTGAAAGTATTTTTTATTCCAAGTGATACCACACAAGAACATTCAGCACAATGACATTCCGTATGCTTTTCACTGGATTTCAACAGTTTACCAGAAGTATTTGTTTGAAGGCATATAAAATAAGGTACAAAAATATACTACATTTAGGGAAATGTGGGACCTAATGACATGCCATTAACATGTTAACAAGGTGAATGCCTTAGTTGAAAAAAATTCTGCAACAATTTCACATTTTCTGTGAGATTCAGGGAACTATCAAAGTGCAAATCCATCAGCCCCGATTCACAGCAGCATTAAGCATATCCTAAGAAGCACAAAGTTAAATTCTGCACAACATTTCATTATTTTAATTAATTTGGAACCCAGCATCAGCAAAGAAACAGTTTGTGTTCAAACACTCTCCCCAGGTTCTTACTTACAACATATATCTTTCAATACATACAGTGCAAAAATCCCATTTTCAGAGATTACATGAGACAGAGCAAGGTGAAGGCCAAATATTTGATGTAAAGTGCTTTAAGTACACAGGTTGAGAACTCAGTGAAAATAATAATGGATCCCTCCCGCCTCCTCAACAGCTGGCTTTATCAGGGTTTGATTTGGTTTTATAGGATAAAGAGACAGCACCAGTTTCAGTTCTCTGGTCAGACTCTCTGTAAGTGCAGCTCTGGATGCAAGCGTTTAGCAGGCCTTGTACTGTGCTAGTCTCCTCTATTACCTGCAAAATCCACAGTGCACAGGTTTATTTTATCCTGTTGCTTGGTCACTGCACAGCTAGGCTCAAAACAAGTAAATAGACAGTCATGGTGCCTCCTGAAATAAACAGAAAAGAGGCATGGCGAGAGGGTAGGTGGGGTTGAATTTGAAAAAAGGATGGCATTTGAGCCTATTGGCCTTTTAAACATTCTTGTGTTCACCACTTCAACTGATTGCAGACTCATGGGGTGTGTATTTGCTGGGGTATATCCTGCCCAGGTCGAGAGAGAGGGTGGGATGCAATGGAATATCATGACCTTGGAAACTGGTTGTCTCCTGCACGTCACCCAGTAGAGTAAATACTGTCAAGGTGTTTGTCAAACCAGCAATGAACCACATCATTAACAATGGAAACATGAAATAATGATTTCCTTCATATGGATTATTGTACAGTAATTGCAGTGAAACACGCACAAAATTAACTCCTCACTGTGCTGCTAAGGAGTATGTGAATTGCAAAGTTTACTGGGTTATACAGCAAATGACTTACAAAGGAAGTTGTTCCATTTTAATGGGTTGCGTCACCAGGAATTTTCAGTTTGCAGGCCAGATATAAAGCAGCTCTCTCCCTGCCACCACTCACATCATGTGCAGGATGGAGCCGGACTGTAAATGTTTTTCAATAACTGCACTTGCTGTACCATTTAATACTGTTTCTTCACCATACCCAACAAGTATTTTTAAAACTCTTTGGGACCACATTGGTTGCAATCTGCCGTCAGCAGAGACATTACTCACTGTGACACTGCTGTTGGCAACAGGCTAGATTTCTTGGCCATCTGTCGTTCCCTAGGCAAGCTTTGATGCCTATCACTTTGACAGGTCTTTCAATCGGAGAAAAACTAACTCAGCCCATATTTAATGATAACGTCTTTGACCTTAATTTTGTCCCAATCATTTACTTTGCAACCTAGTCAATTAATTTCCAATATTTAGAGATATAGGTCTGGGTGCTTCTGCATTTACAAAACAGATAGATAAATAAATCACTTTGGGGCACCCCATTTTAGGAAGAATGTGAAGGTACTGGAGAGAGGGCAGAAGAGGTTTACGAGAATGGCTTCAGGGGTAAGAACTTCAGTTCTGAAGTTGGATTGGGGAAGTTGGGACTCTTTTCCTCATAGAAAAGAAGGCTGAGAGGAGATTTTAATAAAGTAGTCAAAAGCATGAGGGGCCTAGACAGAGTAGACAGGGGAAATTGTTCTCACTCATGAAAGGATCGAGAACAAGACAGCAGATTTAAAATAATTGGCAAAGGAAGATTAAATCTTTTTCACATAGCACATGGTTAGGGTCTGGAATGTGCTGCCTGGGAGTGTGGTGGAGGCAGGTTCAACTGAGGCACACTAAGACAGAATTAGATGATTATTTGAAAATAATCCATCTGCAGGGTTACAAGGAGCAGGCAGGAGAAGGACACGAGGTGAAATGCTCAAACGGAGAATCAGTGCAAACAGGGTGGGCCATATGGTATCCTTTTGCGTTTGTAACAATTCTGTGATTCTGTGAACTGCGAATGAGGGACTAATGATTTGATGAAAGCCATGGGAAACCAAGGCCTTAAAATGATGCTGTGGGTTGATAGATTGTGTAACAGGGTAATAAATCGTGTTGGTGCAGGAATGAATCCATGTATTTCAAACACAGAAATTCTGTAGGCTCCAAGAGACCTTTAATCGACCTTTCTGCTGTCCAGGCAGGTTTAGTCAATGTTGTGTTTCCCGTTAAAATACTTGTCCAATCTGACCTTGAAGAGCTACTTATCACTACAGGTAAATGATTACCAAGACAGATTAATACCTCCATTAAATATATTCTTAGGCCACTATCTGTAGCATAATTTCATAACCAGATGGGACCCAATTCTTTGATCTGGTTATTGAATCTGTAAAATACAATGAAACAGAACATGATCTGAGATTTCACAGAAACCAGAGCTGTCTTTGAGAAAACAAATTGTAATAGTGAGTACTATATTCATAAAAATGAGTCACAGGCCCCGGGAGATTCTGACAAGCTGTGATAAATAAGAAGGTTAGTGAACAATCAAATCAGGTCTCTGCTCTTCAGTGTGTATTTATTAGAAGTTAGAAATTGTAACGTCTACATATTAGGGCAGTGCGGCGACCCTCTGTTCTGGCAATTGCATGTACACATTAGGATACTGGATATCTTTGTAAGATAATTAACAGGAAACAGTGTGCAATGGGTTACAGGGAAATTTTATCTACAACACATTTGAGGCACATGGAAAATATTATATCTAGCAGCATCATGTGTCTAACATCATTCGGTCAGATGTCCCTCTTCAAGTACTGTCCATCACACACAGACTGTGAATTGACATCTTTTTAAACAAGCCAGGCTATAATTCAGCCCATCATCATTGAAACTCCAGTTTAAGGCGGCAGTGTATTGCTGTTTTATGTGTTAGAAAAGATTGATCCTGCATAATGTTGGATTTGATCAACCTAATTTCCTTCCCCACACCAGCAGCCCTCCACTTCAACCAGAGGGCTACTCCTTGAGATTTAGCTATTCAACCAGCAGGTTATTCCCCAGTACAGTGTTAATGGGTGGCACAGTAGCACAGTGGTTAGCACAGTGGTTAGCACAGTTTCTTCAAAGCGCCACGGACCCAGGCTCCATCCTCGGCTTGGGTCACTGTCTGTGCGGAATTTGCACATTCTCCCCGTGTCTTTGTGGGTTTCCTTCGGGTGCTCCGGTTTCCTCCCACATGTCCCGAGAGATGTGCTGTTAGGTGAATTGGACATTCTGAATTCTCCCTCAGTGAACCCGAACAGGCGCCAGAATGTGGTGACTAGGGGATTTTCACAGTAACTTCATTGCAGTGTTAATGTCAATCTACATGTGACACTATAAAGATTATTATTAATACAGAGATTAATACAGAGAAGGCATTTAGTGCAATTCACGGAATCAGCCTCACTTTGCCATACCCAACAAACCCATATTCTTTCAGTAATCCAGTCTGCCTGAAACATTGAAATAGTTACAAGACTGTGTCAGTTTGATCTTATTAGGCGTAGGTGATCTGACTAAAATCAACAAGTTCTAAAATCTGGTGAAATCTTTACTGTAACCTTTTTAAAAAAGAGACTTTCTTCTGGTCGATGCATAGCCTGCTCCCATCGTCAGGGTTCTGAACCTGGTCGCGATAAGATAGTATCATGCGATGCTTTATATTCCTCAATAAATATTGACAGGCTATTTGGCTGTGGAAGGCATCACAGCGCATACCAATCTTTTCTGCACTGACACCCAGAGCACTCCCATTCCTTGCAGGTGATTTATTTAAAAATCCCACTCCTGTATTGAAAACGAGAGCTCATCAGCAGTGAGTATGATGCATACATTCACCCCAACCCTCTTTGGGCTGTCACTTCGTCAAAACGTCTGTGTTGATCAAGAAACACGGTGTGTAAAGCCCGACTGCATTACTTGATTGCAACCCCCAATCACAAAAAGATTAGATTTGAATTCCTCCTGCGGTTATTTGGAAATAGCGAGTGTCAGAGGGGGAGATGTGGAGACAGAGAGGTCTGTGTGTGGGGGGGGGGGGGGGGGGGTAGAGGAAATGTCCAGAGTGGAGAAGAGGGAGTGGAAACGTGGAGAGAGGGTGGAGGAGACGTAGAGAGAGAGAGAGAGGTGGAGAGACGGAGATGTAGAGAAGCCCCATCCATGCCCCAGTCACCGAGTCCGGAGCAGTTTCCAAGGCACCAGCTCCTTTTCATTTCCAAACTCACGGTGTTGGGGGGGGGGGGGGGGGGGTTGAATCTCCAAGTGCTCCACATCATGGCACAGTTTCATTCGCAGTCCAGCCTCGCACTGTCCGATTGTCTATCCGCTGTCAGTGCCCCCCCGCCGAATGTAGGACTTGGAAAACCCGGGTCCACCTGGCTGCCGAATCTGAACCGACCTGGATTCTCCCCCCTTCACTCTCAGCCTTGTCCAACTCGCTCCGGCTCAGCCACACCAGGAGCAGCTAAAGTGAGGGGGGGGGGGGGGGGGCTGGGCGCCACGCCGCTCTCTCTCCCCCCCGCCGCCGCCTCCCCCCGCAGTTTGAGGCATCTCTCCCAGCGCTCAGCCCTCACAAGATGCTCTCCCCGGCCGGGGAACTGACCTCCCGCCGCTCCCTCCTGTCCCGGTTCACCTTCCAGCAGCCGAAAGCGGCCGAAATGAGGATCAGGCTGAAGACCAGCACCGACAGGGAGACCAGTTTCGCGGCGTCCATCCGCCTCTCCCGCACCGAGAAGGTGATGCTGGTCACGGCGATCCCCACCACCAGAGACACCAGCCCGAATGGGAAGATGCAGCGATACCAGGAGCGCTCCGTCCCCCCCGTGGTCACTGCCAGCCGCTCCATCGCCGACACCGGCTCCATCGCCTTCTGCCCCGCATTCTGGTGTTGGCGCCACGGCATCGGCTTCGACTTACAGCCCATCATGACACGGCTCATTCACACGGAGAGAGGCGAAGGGAGCAGTGAGCAACAAAGCTCCCACAGCTTCTGGTCGATTTACACTTCTGCCGCTCACAGCCCTTTCCCTCTCTATATCTGCCCCTCTCCATAGCAATTGGCAGCCACATACGCTGATGTCATCTCAATAGGTGTGGTCAGAAGCTGCGTGAGTATGTATGTCTGTGTGTGTGCATATACCTGCACATGCGTTTGTATCTCTCTATCAGTACCTACATGTGTCTGTGCATCTGCCCGCACGTTTCTGTCTTTGCACGTATATGCATGTGCCGAATTACATGTGAGCCCATGTCTGTCATATTTGCCTGTGTATCTGCATCTGGGTGCCTGCACCTGTGTCCCCATGTGTATCTGTCCACATCTGCATGTAACTCTACATTTGTGACGATGGACTTCTGGTGGTGGCTATGAAGGAGTAAGTCGCACATTCGGGGGCTCCCGCTCTGGTTGGACTTTTGGACCTTTTCCCCCGATTTTCTACCCGACTTGAATTGTAAAACTGATGACAGAGGCAATTGTGTACTGAATTCCCACATTGGTGCATGGAGAGAAGGACTAGAAGTGCTCGTAAAGACAGAAACAGAAACACAGAGAAGGCTTGGGCTGAAGCTGCAGCAGGAGACAGCATGGCGGAGGACCGGACCTCTGGGGGGCGATTCTCCGCACTCACGACGGTGCGGAGAATAGCGGGGGTCGTAAATTTTTACAGCCACGCTAGTCTGATGCCATCCCGCTAATCTCCCCCCCCACGCCTGCCTCCCGACACGAATCGCTGCCCGCCGCTTTTTTACGGCGAGCAGCGATTCTCAGCTGGCCGATGGGCCGAAGTCCAAGCCCTTTACGACCGTTTTTAGGAACGTCAAACACACCTGGTCTGACCGTTTGTAAAAACGGCCGTAAAGTTGGGATCTTGGGAACCATGGCACCGATTGGCACGGCAGTACCACGGCCGTGCCAAGGGTGCCATGGGCCCGCGATCAGTGGGCACCGATCGCGGGCAGTGGGTACTTACCCCGCGCACTCTTTGTCCTTCCGCCGCCCCGCTGTATCCATTCGCGGGGCGGCTGAGGGGCATCCCGGCCCGCGCATGCGTGGGTTTCGCGCAAATGCGCGATGACGTCATCCGCGCATGCGCGGGTTGGAGTCTTCCGATCCGCACATGCGCGGCTGATGTCATGTGACACGTCAGCCGTCGCAAACTCTGGCAAGCGGGCTTAACGAAATTCGTTAAGCCCGCGATGCCGGAGTTCACGGCCGCGGCATGCTAGCCCCGACCGGGGACCAGAATCGGTTCCCGGTCGGGGGGGGGCGGAGGCTGGCGTCCACATGTTCTGGACATGTCTGAAGCTTAGGGGATTTTGGCAGGGGTTTGCCGATGTCATGTCCACGGTGTTAAAAACAAGGGTGGCACCAAGTCCTGAGGTGGCGATTTATGGGGTGTCGAAGACCCGGGAATCCAGGAGGAGAAAGAGGCAGACGTTCTGGCCTTTGTTTCCCTGGTAGCCCGGAGACATATTATTAGCTTGGAGGGACTCAAAGCCCCCAAAGTCAGAGACATGGCTATCGGACATGGCTAGCTTTCTCTGTTTGGAGACAATCAAGTTCGCCTTGAGAGGGTCACTGTTAGGGTTCGCCCGGAGGTGGCAACCGTTTGTCGACTTCTTTGCGGAGAATTAATCGTCAGCAGGTCGGGGGTAGTTTCATGTACATTGTTTATTTTGTTGTTGTTACAATACAAAAAATACCTCAATAAAATGTTTATTAAAAAACAACTCCACATTTGTGACTATGTGCCTCTCTGTATGCGGGGGTGTATGTTATCTTCCAAACATGTGCATGTCTCATCTGTAAATGGACCTTGCATCCTGTGACCTGGAGAGCATCTATACTGTGTAAATAAAATCAAAGTACTGCGGATGCTGGAATCTGAAACAAAAACAGAAAATACTGGACAATCTCAGCAGGTCTGACAACATCTGTGGAGAAAAAAGGGAGCTAACGTTTCGAGTCTGGATGACTCTCTGTTTAAGGGCAGCACGGTAGCATGGTGGTTAGCATAAATGCTTCACAGCTCCAGGGTCCCAGGTTCGATTCCCGGCTGGGTCACTGTCTGTGCGGAGTCTGCACTTCCTCCCCGTGTGTGCGTGGGTTTCCTCCGGGTGCTCCGGTTTCCTCCCACAGTCCAAAGATGTGCGGGTTAGGTGGATTGGCCATGCTAAATTGCCCGTAGTGTCCTAAAAAGTAAGGTTAAAATGGGGGGGGGGGTGGTTGGGTTACGGTATAGGGTGGATACGTGGGTTTGAGTAGGGTGATCATTGCTCGGCACAAC
Source organism: Scyliorhinus canicula (assembly GCF_902713615.1). Taxonomy (NCBI): domain Eukaryota; kingdom Metazoa; phylum Chordata; class Chondrichthyes; order Carcharhiniformes; family Scyliorhinidae; genus Scyliorhinus; species Scyliorhinus canicula. The sequence continues at coordinate 29,866,133 of NC_052160.1, forward strand.
ATCGAGGGCCGAAGGGCCTGTTCTGTGCTGTACTGTTCTATGTTCTATATCGAGCTAAATGTCCTGAGGATTGTGAGAATAAGGGTCTTTGTTGCTGGTCCTGGATACCATGAGGTCACAAATGTCACTGATGTATCCTTTTCGATGGCAGGCTGAAAGGACTCTATAAGGTGATCAGTACGAACACCAAGCTATATGCTTTACATGAAACACACAGAATGCTGTCTCCTAATGAAATCTATTTCCTCACAATAAAAAAAATGCAACTTTACACATGGCAAAAGTTAACATTTTCCATATTAACTGGTGTTCACTCTTCACTATACACAGCAAGATCTCCGTACCCTCACTTAAATTGTTCTACATTTAGATGACAAGATAAAGGTGATCTCTGATTCATTTCTCAATTATCAAAGTTGGCTTGCCAAGCTGCCAAAAAAACTACTACTTTGGTTTGATTTGATTTGATTTATTATTGTTATATGTATTAGTATACAGTGAAAAGTATTGTTTCTTGTATGCTGTACAAACAATGCATACCGTACACAGGGAAGGAAGGAGAGACTACAGAATATAATGTTGCAGTTATAGCAAGGTGTAGAGAAAAGATCAACTTAATACGAGGTAGGTCCATTCAAAAGTCTGATGGCAGTAGGGAAGAAACTGTTCTTGAGTCGGTTGGTACGTGACCTGAAACTTTGGTATCTTTTTCTTGACGGAAGAAGGTGGAAGAGAGTATGTCCGGGGTGCGTGGGGTCCTTAATTATGCTGGCTGCCTTTCTGAGGCAGCGGGAATTATAGATAGAGTCAATGGATGGGAGGCTGGTTTGCGTGATGGACTGGGCTACATTCACAACCTTTTGTAGTTTCCTGCGGTCTTGAGCAGAGCAGCTCCATACCAAGCTGTGATGCCTATCTTTACTGATTGTGGCCTGTGGTTAGAAAGGTCAGGATCCTGTCGCAGAGGGAGGAGCCGAGGCCAAGGCCACGGAGTTTGGAGATGAGTTTTGTAGGAATGATGGTGTTGAAGGCTGAACTGTAGTCGATAAATAGGAGTCTGACATAGGTGGCTTTGTTATCTAGGTGTTCCAGGGTAGAGTGCAGGGCCATGGCGATGGCGTCTGCTGTGGACCTGTTGCAGCGGTAGGCAAACTGTAATGGATCAAGGCAATTTGTGAGGTGTGGGAGCTATTTCAACTAAATTATTGCTTTTTTCCATTCAGTCAAGGGATGTGGACCTCGATGACCAGGGCAGAATTTATTGCCCATCCCTAACTGTCCTTGAGAAGGTGGTGATCAGCCACCTTCTTGAACTGCTGCCATCCATGTGGTGTAGTTACAACCACAGTGCTGTTAGGGAGGGAGTTCCACCCAGTGACAGAGAAGGAATGGTGATATATTTCCAAGTCAGAATGGTGAGTTACTTGGGAGGGAACTTCCAGGTGGTAGTGTTCCCATATATCTGTTGCCTTGTCCTTCTAGATGGTAGTGGCTCTGAATTTGGAAGGTATTGTGTAACAAGCTTTGGTGAGATGCTGCAGTGGATATCATAGATGGTACACACTACTGCCACTGTGCGTTACTGGTGTAGGGAATGAATGTTTGTGGATTGGGTGCCAAATGGACTGTTTAGTCGTGGATGATGTCAAACATCTGAGTATTCTTGGAGCTGTATTCAGGCAAAAGGAGAGTATTCCATCGCACTCCTGACTTGTATCTTGTCGAAAGAAGGTGAGTTACTCACCACAGGATTCCTAGCCTCTAACCTGATCTTGTAGCCGCAATATTTATATGGCTAGTTCAGTTAAGTTTCTGATCAATTTAAACTCCAAAAGATGTTGATAGTGGGGGATTCAGCGATGGTACTCACTGAATTGTTATTGCACATGTTTCGACCCTGAGCCAGTGCACGATCACTTCCAGATCCACTTGACCCAGAGTAGCAACACAATTTAAATTAATTGTTCATTCTTAGAAAATACCCCAAATCTTTGGTCTTTGGCTGCCCAACAACTACAGTCACCAGGTTTGTAAATTTAAACAATTTTTAAAAATGACAATAACTATAAGTAAACAGGAGCAAATACAACTGTTTAACTATTACCCAATTCCTAACCCCCCCCCCCCCCCCGCCTTTAACTCCCCGCACTCTCAACATACACACACACACACAAGACAGACAAACACAGAGGGGAAAGGGATGGAGAGAAAAATAATACAAAACGTAAAAGGATAAAAGTCTCAGTTTCGGATGGACATCTTCCAGTTGGAGGAGGTCTGTGCTTTCAGTCTGTAATGGTATAATCTTGTAGCCTGTAGATTCATTAGGATCTCAAGACTTCTCTTCAGATTCAGAAACCAGCAGGCAGGAAACCTTATTGGAGAAATAGAGAGCAACTCTCAGCTTCATCTCTCAGCGTTGAAGAGAGTTCTGTTTCTTTCCTGGGTCCTCTGAAAACCTCCTACCTGACTGAAGCCAATCATGGTCCACTGCGGGGCAAAATACGGTCTTTGGCCACCAGCCTACCAATCACACTGAATCCCTCTGATCTCTCACATGCCAGAAAGTCTGAGTTCTTCTGTGAAAAATCTAAATCTTCATATCAGTGTACTATTTTGCAACTTGAAATTTCTTTTAAGGCATTTATATAAATAATAACCGCACAAATAAGAGCAAAAACAAACATGCGCAGTGTAATAAATAACCAAAACCCACACTCTCCCCGCCCTACCCCACCTCCCATTCTGCCTTCTCTATTTTTACCCCCTTATCTAAGGGGCTGGTTTAGCACAGTGGGCTAACTAGCTGGCTTGTAATGCAGAACAAGGCAGCAGCGCAAGTTCAATTCTTGTACCGGCCTTCCCGAACAGGCGTCGGAATGTGGGGCGTTTCACAGTAACTTCATTGAAGCCTACTTATGACAATAAGCGATTATTATTATTATTGTTATATCCCCCCACCCCCCTGCTGACACCTCAATCTTCCTTAAAGAAGTCGATGAACCCATCGACCGACCCCCTCAAGACAAACTTAATCTTTTCCAACCTCAGGAATTCCGCCAGGTCACTCACCTACACCTCCCGCTTTCGACGTTCTGAGTCCCTCTACGCAAGCAAAATCCGTCTCTGGGCTATCAGTGAGGCAAAGCACAAAACATCGGCCTCTCTCGCTCTCTGGACTACCAGCACCCCAAATATCGCTACCTCTGGGCTCGGGACCATCTTTACCCCCAACACCTGGTACATTACATCCGCAAACCCCTGCCAGAACCCCTTCAGTTTCAGACATGCCCAAAATATGTGGACATGGTTCACAGGCCTCCCTGCGCCCCGTCCACACCTCTATTCCCTCAAAGAATTTACTCATTCTCGCCACCGTCATATGTGCCCTGTGAACTACATAGAACTGAATAAGGTTGACACCTCATTTGAATATCAAGGAGCGATGGTTAGATTCCCTCTTGTTGGAGATATCATTGCCTGACACTTGTGTGGCGCGAATGTTACTTGTCATTTGTCAGTCCAAGCTTAGATATTGTCCAGGTCTTGCTGCATTTGAACATGAACTGCTTCAATATCCGAGGAGTTGCAAATGGTGCTGAACGTTGCGCAATCACCAGCAAACATTCCCCATTATGACCGTATGATGGAAGGAAGGTCATTAATGAAGCAGCTGAAAATGTTTGGGCCTAGGACACTGCCCTGAGGAACTCCTGCAGCGATGTCCTGGAATTGAATGACTGACTTCCAGTAACCACAGCCATCGACCTTTGTACTAGATGTTCCAACCAGAGAGTTTCCCCAGATTCCCATTGATTCCAGTTTTGCTGGAGCTCCTTGACACCACACTCAGTCAAAGGCAACAATGATATCAAGAGAGTCACTCTCACCTCACCTCCAGAGATCAGCTCTTTTGTCCACGTTTAACTGAATGGCCCTGTTGAAACCCAAATTGGGTGTCAGTGAGCAGGTTATTGCGAAACAAGTGCTGCTTCATAGTTCTGTTGATGATCCCTTCTATCACTTCACTGTTGATCAAGGGTACACTGCGGGGGAATAATTGCCTGGGTTGGATTTGTCCTGCCTTTTGTGTACGGGACATACCTGGGCAATTTTCCACATTTCTGGGTAGATAGCGTTATAGCTGTACTGGAACAGCTTGGCCGGGTGCGCAACAAGTTCTGGAGCACAAGTCTTCAGTACTATTGGAAGAATACTGTCAGGGCACATAGCTTTTGCTATCCAATTTCTTCAGCCACTTACTGATATACTGTGGTGTGAATTGAACTGGCTGAAGGTTAACATCAGTGATGTTAGGGATCTCCAGAGGATACCGAGATGGATCATCCACATGACACTCTGGCTGAAGATTGTCGCAAATGCTTCAGCTTTATCTTTTGCACATATGTGCTGAGTTCCCAAATTATTGAGGATGGGGATATTTGTAGAGTCTTCTCCCCAGTGAGTTGTTTAAGTGTTCACCGCCACGGTTGCACGTGGCAGGACTGCAGAGCTTAAATCTGATTCATTTTAATGTATGTCTGGTGCTGCTCCTGGCATGCCTTCCTTCACTCTTCATTGAACCGAGGTTGATCCCTGGTAGTGTGGGGGATATGCTGGCCATGAAGTTACAGATTATGGCTGAGTACAATTCTGCTGCTGCTGATGGCCCATTGCACCTCATGCCCAGTCTTGAGTTGCTAGATCAATTCAAAATCTATCCCATTTAACTCGGTGATAGTGGCATCCAACGTGATGCAGGGTATCCTCAATGTAAAGAAGGGACTTTTGTTTCTTAACATCTGCGCGGGTGGTCTGTCCTACCAACACTGTCATAGACAGATGCATCTGTGGCAGGCAGGTTGGTGAGGATGAAGGCAAGTATGTCTTTCCCTCTTGTTGAGTCCTTCACCACCTGCCCCTGACACAGTCTAGCAGCTGTGTCCTTTCAGACTCGACCAGCTCAGTCTGTAACGGGGCTACTGAGCCACTCTTTGTGATGGTCATTAAAATCCCACACCCAGAGTACATTCAACCCTCAGTGCTCCCTCCAAGTGGTGTTGAACGTTGAGGAGTACTGATTCATCAGCCAAGAGGATAATGGTACATGGTAATCAGCAGATTTCCTTGCTCATGTGGGAACTAATGCCATGAGACCTCATGGGGGCCAGAGTTGATGCTGAGTACTCTGAAAGAAGCTCCCTCCAGTCTGTATACTACTGTGTCACCACCTCTGCTGGGTCTGTCATGTCAATGGGACTGGACATACCCAAGAATCATGATTTTGGTGTCTGGGTCATTGTCTGTAAGGTATGGCTCCGTGAATATGACTATATCAGCTGTTCCCTGACTAGACTATGAATCAACTCTGCTAATTTTGGCACATGCCCCCAGATGTTACTTGGGAGGTCTTTGCAGGGTTGACAGGGCCGAGATTGCTGTTGCCATTTCCAGTACCTAGGCTCACATCAGGTGATCCATCCGGTTTCATTCTTTTGTAATTTTCTAGCGGTTCGTTAGAACTGAATGGCTTGCCAGACATTTCAGAGGGCATTTAAGAGTCAACCACATTGTTGTGGGTCGGGACTCCATATCGGCCAGACCAGATAAGGACGGCAGATTTCTTCCCTGAAGGACATTACTGAACCAGACGGATTTTTACAACAATAGTTTCAAGGTCATTAGAATGTTAATTTAAGATCTGTTTAACTAAGTTCCCCTAAAGGGTTTATTGAATGAAAAACATTCTTGCACAAAGCTTAAGAACAAATCTGAACCTGTCTCAAGTTGTGAAAGAATGATACTTGTCTGGTAGTCCAACAAATTTGTCTGAAACCAATTTTTCAGGCTGTGTGCAAGGCTGCATCAACCTTTTGAGAGTAGGACCCAGCTTCCAAAGATTATGACATAAACCAAACCAAAACCTATTTCAGGGCAAAGAGAGAAAACACTCAATGTTACAAAGGTGGCAAGCATGTGGGACTCTGAAGAGAGCATGTAGTGCTTGAAATTAGCTTACTCGGAGTGGGGGGGGGGGGGGGGGGGGGGGGGGGTGGAGGATCCATGGAAATTTGGGAGGCCAAGGAGTTTTCATTCTATTCCCATGTACACAAGGCGTATTCCAGGATAGACTTCTTTGTGTTGGACAAAACGCTGAGGTGCTGGATGCCGAATATGCAGCAATTGTGGTGTCAGACCACGCCCCGCACTGGGTAGACCTGCAAGTCAACAAAGGAAAGGCCCAGTGGCTGCAATGGAGGTTGGATGTGGGGCTGTTAGCGGAGGAGGAGGTGTGCGAGCGGGTGACGGAGGCCATTCAGGGATATATAAAGATCAATGACACAGGTGAGGTTTTGGCGTGGGTGGTGTGGGAGGCACTGAAGGTGGTTATTAGGGGGGAACTCATCTCAATTCGGCACATAAGCAGAAGACTGAGCGGGTGGAGTTAGACAGGCTGGTAGGTGAAATTTTACAGGTGGACATGAGATATGCAGAGTCTCCGGATGACGGGCTTCTGAAGGAGCATCAGAGACTGCAGCTGGAATTTGGGCTCCTGTCCACAGGTAAGGTGGAGGGACAGCTGAGGAGGGTGAAGGGGGTGGTGTATGAATGTGGGGGGAAAGCCAGCGGGATGTTGGCGCACCAGCTGAGGAAACAGGAAGCGGCGAGAGAGATTGGGAAAGTAAAAGATACAGGGGGGGGGGGGGGGGGGAGTTGGTTTTGGATCCGGCAGGGATGAATGATGTGCTTCATGAGTTTTACAGTCGATTGTATAAATCGGAACCCCCAGCCGGGGAGTATGGTATGAAGTGATTCCTGAGGGGGCTGGAGTTCCTGAGGATAGATGAGGAGTTTGTGGAGGGTTTGGGAGCAATTGGGTTAGGCCCTGGGACCTGATGGATACCCGGTTGAGTTTTATAAAAGTTTTCTGGATTGCTAGGGCTGCTCCTGGTAAAGGCTTTTAATGAGTCCAAGGAGCTGGGAGTGCTCCCCTCAACGTTATCGCAGGCATCGATCTCCCTTATTTTGAAGCGGAATAAGGATCTGGAGAGTTGTGGGTCATATAGACCGATCCCCCTGTTAAATGTGGATGCTAAATTGCTGGCAAAGATGTTGGCCATGTGCATAGAGGATTGTGTTCTAGAGGTAATAGGGGAAGACCAGATGGGACTTGTGAAGGGATGACACCTGATGTCCAATGTCAAATGGCTCCTAAATGTGATAATGATGCCGACGGAGGGGCGCGAGGTTGAGGTGGTGGCCATGGATGCAGAGAAGGCCTTTGGTCGGGTGGAGTGGAAGTACCTGTGGGATGTCCTGGGAAGGTTCGGGTTCGGGCAGGGATTTGTGGATTGGGTCCGGTTGCTATATCAAGCACAAGTGGCGAAAGTAAGGACCAAATGGGTCCGGTCAGAGTATTTAGTCTGTGCAGGGGGACAAGTCAGGGGTGCCCACTTTTCCCACTACTGTTTACCTTGGTCATAGAGCCTTTTGGCAATGGCGCTGAGGGCATTGAACATTTGGCGGGGGATTGGAGCATAGGGTCTCGCTCAATGCGGACGATTTGCTCCTGTATATAACAGACCCCTTGGGGGGGATTGCAGGAATTATGGGAATACTGGAGGAATTTGGCTGGTTCTCAGGCTACAAATGAAACATTAGCAAGAGCGAGGTCTTCGCAATCCAGGCAAGTGGAGAGGAGAGGGGACTGAGGGAGATGCCGTTCAAAGTGGTGGGAAGGAGTTTTTGGCATCTGGGGATTCAGATGGCAAGGGACTGGGGTCAGCTTCGTAAATTAAATTTGGGCAGGGTGATTGGGCAAATGACAGGGGACTTACGTAGGTGGGACGTGCTCCTGCTGTCATTGGCGGGGAGGATACAGACTGTGAAAATGACAGTCCTCCCGAGATTGCTGTTTGAGTTTCAGTGTCTCCCAATCTTTATCCTCAAGACATTTTTTAGGAAAATGAACGCAGCGATCTCGGGTTTTATATGGGCTGGGAAAGCCCCGAGGTTGAATAAGGTCCTTTATGAGCGGGAGAGCGGGGTGGGAAGCTTGGCCCTTCCAAACTTTATTAATTACTACTGGACAGCTAATATTTTCATAGAATTTACAGTGCAGATAGAGGCCATTTGGCCCATCGAGTCTGCACCGGCTCTTGGAAAGAGCACCCCACCCTAGCTTCCTCCACCTCCCTCTAAGAGGGCTATAGGATAAGGTGATGTCAAAAACAAGGGTTGAGGAGGGGAGGGTCTCAGAAATATATAAGGAATTGATGGAGTGGGAAGGGGTCCCAATCAAGGAGGTGAAGAGGAAGTGGGAAGACGAGTTGGGGGGGGGTGCGAGTTGGAAGTCGGGCTATGGGAGAAGGCCCTGAAAATAATCAATGCATCCTCGTTGTGTGCCAGGCTTAGCCTGATCCAGTTCAAAGTGGTCCACAGGGCTCATATGACTGTGGCCCGGATAAGTAGGTTTTTTGAGAAGGTGGAGGACACGTGTGGGAGGTGCGGGGAACGTCTGGCTAATCATGTACACATGTTTTTGGCAGGGATTCGCAGATGTCATATCAGAGGTCCTGGAAGGGAGGGTGACTCCGAGTCCAGAGGTGGCAATATTTGGAATGCTGGAAGATCCGGGAGCCGGGGGGGGGGGGGGGGGGGGGGGGGGAAGAGAGAGAGAGAGAGAGAGAGAGAGAGAGAGAGAGAGAGAAAAAGGCCGACTTTTTGACTTTTGCCTCCATGGTGGCCCGGAGATGGATTTTGCTGGGATGGAGGAACTTGGAGCCTCCAAAGTTGGGGGTGTGGGTCAGTGACATGGCAGAGTTTCCAGGCTAGAGAAGATTAAATTCCCCCTCAGGGGTTTGCTCGGAGGTGGCAGCCATTCATCAACTTCTTTAAGGAAAACTGACTGTCAGCAGAAGGGGTTGTGGGTGGGGTGGGGTGGGGTGGGGTGGGGTGAGGAGGGGAGGGGAGGCATGGAAGTGGAGAATAAGGGCAGGGAATCTAATATGTGGGGAGCTAGGAGTTAGGGCGGGGGGAAGTTGGTATGTTACTGTGGGGTTTTTGCGTGTGTCGGACCGTTCTGTTATTTAGAGTGTTAACATGTTAAAATTATAAATGCCTCAATAAAATGTTTCCTAAAAAAATGAGCTTGCTTGCTTAAATTTTCTGTAATTAACATTACATAATGAAATCTTCAAAAATATATTGTTCCATTGGCTCAGAAGGGAAAAGTTTAGCTGAATTTTCAACAGTGAGTTGTCAGTCTCTACTGTCTCGTGACTTTGTAAAAAATAAATTGGTCGCAGCACAGTAGCACAATGGTTTGCACTGTTGCTTCACAGCTCCAGGGTCCCAGGTTCGATTCCTGGCTTGGGTCACTGTCTGTGCGGAGTCTGCACATTCTCCCCATGTGTGCGTGGATTTCCTCCGGGTGCTCCAGTTTCCTCCCACGGTCCAAAGATGTGCAGGTTAGGTGGATTGGCTATGCTAAATTGCCCTTAGTGCCCAAAATTTCCCTTAATGTTGGGTGGGGTTACTGGGTTAGGGGGATAGGATAGAGGTGTGGGCTTGGGTAACATCCTCTTTCCAAGAGCCGGTGCAGACTCGATGGGCCAAATGGCCTCCTTCTGCATTGTAAATTCTATGAAATTGTGCAGAGTCTGCACGTTCTTCCCGTGACTGGGTGGGTTTGGTTTGGGTGCTCCGGTTTCCTCCCACAGTCCAAAGGTGTGCAGGTTAGGTGGATTGGCTATGCTAAATTGTCCCTTAGTGTCCAAAAGGTTAAGTGGGTTTACTGGGATAGGGTGGAGGTGTGGGCGTAAATCGTGTGCTCTTTCCAAGGGTCGGTACAAACTCAATGGACCGAATGGCCTCATTCTGCACTGTAAATTCTATGATTATTTATTTAACCATAACTAAAGGAGACACCAATCACAGTCACCCATTCCATGTCTCCGTGGGAACTGTTCAAGGCTGTACCTTGGTGTCATATTTGATCCTGAGGTGACTTCTTAACTGCACCATCACCAAGACTATTTCCACTTTGCAACATTGCCCAAGTTGACTCTACAGGGCCTCAGCTGCTAAAACTCGCATTCATGCTTTTGTTACCGCATGATTTTACCATTCCAACGCACATCTAGCTGGTCTCTGACATTCTACCCTCTGTAAACTTGAGCTCATCTAAAGCTCTGCTATCCTTACTCACAACAAGTGTTGATCTTCTCATGTCCAGTTCTCCAGGAATGAGTGCACCTGAAGGGATGAGGACTTCCTCATTAGGGAAGGTTGCTGTTGTGTGATGAAATTGAAAGCCCTCACCTTCCCTCCATTAAACTCATCCCAGTGAAATTACATGATTTCTGAAATTGATGATGTGATAGCTTTGCATATTTTAGAACAGGAGGAAGCAGCTCTTTAACAGGCGTCAAAGACAGGGAAATGGTTTGGCTCAAGTGCTGGGTAGGGTCTGGCTCCAGGACAGCGCACAAAGAAGAAGAGATACTAAGGCACACCGTGTTGCTCGTTCTTTTCCAGGAACTTACAAGGCCCTGAGGCAATTCTATTTGTTTGACAGACAGCAGCTTTGAGTCAACAGCACAAAGATCATCTTGAGCTTGACATCAGAGGAAACCTCAGCTTCCTGTCGCGAAGGAATAATGACCATAATAATAATTATGACAGCTGCACCATCCAATCTATCAGATGTTGCACAGCATCCACCCTGTTGGAGCAGCTGGGAGTTTCCTTCCTGTCCCTGTGAAAGAGAACAAACAGCAGACAGGCCTCCACAATCCTTTTTTTTTATTTAGAGTATCCAATTCTTTTTTTTTCTTTGAGGAGCAATTTAGCTGGCCAATTCACCTACCCTGCACATCTTTTTTTTGGGGGGTTGTGGGGTGAGACCTACGCAGACATGGGAATGTGGAAACTCAATTCGAACGTGGGTCTTCAGCGCAGTGAAGCAGCAGTGCTAACCACTGCGCCACTCTTGGTCTTCACCAATCCTAATTCATAACTTGAGAGTGTTTGTTGACAGAGGCATTCTTCTGTGGGAAATATTTCTCCCATCTCCTTTGCCACTGATGTTTATGTTTATCCTTTTACTGCATTTAAACACCAGGAAGAGCAATTAGTGACCACAGTAATATGCCATGGCTAGGATAGAAATGGGCTTCTTAGCTGCTGCCAGGTGGGGAATATTTTAGCAGATGGCAGCATAATTGGATTTGAGATTGCTTCAGCTCAGGACCCAAACCTATTGAAAAAATCCACAACTCAAAACTAGCATTTTGATGTTTTTCAACACAGCAACTGCCAGCAAAGAGTAGGAAAGCTACCCACACCTTCAATCTTACAGAATAATAATAATGGGTATATGAGCAACAATGTTCAAGCTATAATCAGAGAGGGATACAGAACAGGGGGGCCAGTCAGCTCCCTACTGTCAACTTAGAAAGAGCTATTCAATAAGTCATATTCTCCTGCTTTTTCTCCATAGCCCTGACAATCTTTCGCCTCAAACCTATATCCAATTCCCTTTCGAAAGTTATTACTGAATCTACTTCCACTACTATTTCAGGCCGTATATTCTGCATCACAATTAATCACAACGCATTTTCTTTCCCCCCTCATTACCATTGTTGCTCGTTTTGATCCCAACAGTGTTGCCAATACTGTTGCTAATATTAATGATAACACTGGTGAACCGCAAGCCTTCCCTTATAACGATCAAATGACCACACAACCAGTTAGTTCAAAAGATGGTTTATTTACATACACAAGAGTTACCTCGACATGGGAGCGTTGGTAACTGCGTCTCTGCCATTCCCACCGGCGCGGTACTCCACCAGCCCCGTGGTGGTGGCCTTGAGAGTCTGGGGGCAATGGAGGAGACAGGTGGGAGCATTGGTCTGGACCCCAATTTGCGATAATCACCGGTTTGCCCCGGGGAGGATGGATAGAGGGTTCCGAATATGGCAGAGAGTGGGGATTGAGAGGATGGGGGACTTGTTTATAGAGTGGAGCTTTCCGAGTATGACGGCGCTGGAGGAGAAGTTTGCACTTTCGGAGGGAAATTAATTTTGATATCTGCAGGTGCGGGACATTCTGCGTGGACAGGTACCAACCTTCCCACTCCTGCCGCTAAGGGGGTTTCAGGATAGGGTGGTTTCTAGAGGATGGATAGGTGAGGGGAGTGTTTCTGACATTTATAAGGAGCTTATGGGATCAGAGGAGACGCAGACCGAGGAGCTGAAGCGAAAGTAGGAGGATGAGCTGGGGGGGCGAGATAGAGGAGGGTCTTGGGCGGACGCGTTGAGTAGAGTCAACGCGACCGCAACTTGTGCCAGACTCAGCCTGATACAATTCAAGGTCGTGCATCGGGCTCACATGACAGTGGCCCAGATAAGCAGATTCATTGGGGTAGAGGATAGGTGCGCAAAATGTGCGGGAGGACCAGCGAACCATGTCCACATGTTCTGGGCATGTCCAAAGCTGAGGGGATTTTGGCAGGGGTTTGCTGATGTCATGTCCAAGGTATTAAATACAAGGGTGGCATGGAGTCCAGAGGTAGCGATTTTCAGGGTGTTGCAGGATCCAGGTATCCTTGAGGAGAAAGAGGCAGAAATTCCGGCCTTTGCTTCCCTGGTAGCCCGGAGGCAGATATTACTAGCATGGAGGGACTCAAGGCCCCCGAAGTCGGAGACCTGGCTATCAGACATGGCTGGTTATCTCTGCCTGGAGAAAATTAAGTTCGCCACGAAAGGGTCACTGTTGGGGTTCGCCCGGAGGTGGCAATCATTCATCGACTTCTTCGCAGAGAATTAATCGTTAGCAGAAGGTGGGGGGGGGGGGGGGGGGGGAAAGAGAGGGGGGGGGGGGGTAAGGGGAAGGGGGTCATGTTAGCGTAGATTAGGGGGTTAATTAATGGTGGGACCTGTGGGGGAGGGAGGTGGTATTTGCACTACGTTTGTATTTTTAGGTACATTTTTATATTGCTGCTGTTACAATGCCAAAAAAATACCTCAATAAAATGTTTATTAAAAAAAAAGTTACCTCGACACGCAAACACAATATCTACTACGAGTTAAACTACACCTATCAGCTACAATATCCTATACTTAACTTCAGGGCGACCGGCACTGTGCAAACGGACAAGGCCTTTATCTGGATTTTACTCGGCTGGTTTGAAGAAAGTGGCTGTCTCTGCTGGGCTCATCCGTCAGGTAGTGATCGTTGATCTTGAACTTCGCTGGCTGTTCCTGCCACAGTTGGCTGGCACGGCCGGATCCAAAAGAGACAGAACACATGGCTGTGTTCTCTTTTATCCACCTGTGATTTTGCGCTCTTTGGGGCGGTCCTTAACCTTGGACCCAATAGTTTGACACGGCTCTGATCACTCTCTTCGATTTCAGCCAATAAAGGGGCAGGTGCCTTGGTAGCTGGGAGGATCCTTAGCGGTCATTGACCTTGGCAGTTGGGCTTTCTGAGTAAAGGGAGTGGCACCGCTCAGTCTGTGGATGTACCGGTTTCTTGATTGGAGTTCTATTGTCCTGGGAAAATGGGCCATTAAAATGCAAACGAGCGGGGGTTTCGATCAGGCTTGGTTACCTGTGTTTCAGATATACATCGGCTCTGTATCTGTCCGAGTCCTGGGTTGGCCATAATACCCATGGTCCTATGCAGGTGGCCATCTTAGATGGCTGCACCATCCTGCCTTTTAGCCAATTATCCCAAATCTGTGTCCATTGGTTACTGACTTTTATGCCCCTGGAAGCATTTTCCCCCCATCAAAACTCTCTAAAGTTTCAAATATGGGTTGGGACAGGGGGAGATGTTTAGATATATGCAGGTCTGAGATTTCGCTCCGAAGGAGGTACAGGGCTTTCTGTTGGTGCCAGCCCCCACACTGTTGGAAGAGGTACTGATGACAGGGGGAATGGAGAAGGGGGTAGTGTCAGCGATTTATGGGGTGATTCTGGGAGAAGATAAGGTATCGCTGGAGGCAAAGTGGGAAGAAGTGTTGGGGGAGGGTGTGGAGAAGTGTTGTGGTGTGAGGTGCTCTGGAGGGTGAATGCTTCAACTTTGTGTGCGAGGTTGGGGCTGATAGAGCTGAGGGTGGTGTATAGGGCACACCTCACAAAGATGAGGGTGAGCTGACTCTTTGAGGGGGTAGAGGATGTTTGTGAAGGTTGTGGGAAGGCGGGCGAGAGCACAAATCACGTTCATATGTTTTGGTCCTGTCCTAAACTGGAGGGATATTAGAGGGAGGTTTTCAGGGTGATCTCGAAGGTGGTGCATGTGGGACTTGATCCAGGTCCCCTCTGCGAGTGGGGAGGCAGACGTTTTAACCTTCATTTTGCTGATCGCCCTAAGGTGGGTCCCGTTGGGGTGGAGGTCAGCTTCTCCGCCCTGTGCCTCGGCCTGGCAGGGATACCTGCTGGAGTTCTTGAAACTTGAGAAAGTGAAGTTCGAGTTGAGGGGAAGGATGGAAGGGTTCTACAACTCATGGGTGTTGTTTTTAATGCATTTTTAAGAAATGGGTGTTGTTTATTATGCATTTTCTTGAATTGGATGACATCGAACATTGGCGGGGGGGGGGGGGGGGGGGGGGGTTTGGAATGTGTAAGCTATTGGTGATTATGTATGGTTGATGGTAGACTCCTGATTCTTTTTCTTTGGTATTTGCATTTAAAATGTTGAGGGTTGTTTGGGGTGGGTGGGATAAAGGAATTGTTGGTCAGAGGAGTGCCATTGTACTTGTTACTGTTGATTATTTGTTGGTGGGTGTAAATTTGATGAAAACGTGAAAAAGCAGAATAAAAATATTTTTTAAAAAACTCTCTCAATTTTCAACACATCCATTAATCTTCAGCGAACCATTCAGTCTCAGGAGAACAGTCTCAGCTTCTCCAATGTTTCCACATCACTGAAGTCCCTCATCCCTGTATCACTCTGGTAAATCTCCCCTGCAGTCACCCCAAGGACTTGTCCTTCATAAAATATGGTAAGAAGTGGACATAGTAATCCACTTGAGGTCAAACCAATGATTTATAAAAGTTTATCATAATTTGCTTGCTTTTGTAGTCTATACTTTTAACCAAGGGCGTTTTATGTTTAAAAAAACAGCATTATAACATCCTGCCACCAGGATCTGTTCCTGCACCCCTTGGGAGGTCATACAGCCCATCGAGTCCATAGCAGTTCTCTGTAGAGCAACACAGTCAGTCCCATTCCCCCCACTCTGTGGGCCACTGTAGGCAGAGTTCCATGTCACTGCTACTCGCTGCACAAAAAATGTTCTTCCTCACATTCCCCTGTATATCTTGCCCCAAACTGTAAATCTTTGTCCCCAAGTCCTTGCACCATCAGCTCATGGGAACAACTTTTCTTTGTCTACCTTAGCTCAACCTATCAATCTCTTACACCTCTATCGGATTTACTCACAATCTCCAAGTAGAACAACCCCAGCTTCATGCCCACTTCCTTTAGCAACCTGGAATACATGCCATCTGGATCAGACAACGTATCCACTCTAACAACACTGCCAGCTTTTTCGGCACATCCTGCCCATCAATTTGCACTATCCTGAATCTACCAGCTCCACTTACACCAAATATTTTGTCAGCAACCTCTTCCTTACTATACACTGATCTAAAGTACTCATTAAGCTTCTAGTCTTCCCTCTGCACCTCCAAGTTTATACCACCTTCCTTGTCCCTAATTGGCCCCTCCCCACTTTGTACTAGCCACTTAGTATTTACAGGTCGCTGGAATAATTTTTGATTCCCTTTTACGTTACTGTCTTTCATTCTTCCCACAAAATGCATCACTTCATATTTCTCTGCATTAAATTTTAAGTGTCAAGTACCGGTTGTCACCAGCCGTTGTTCTTTTAACAGAATTCAGCCAATTTTTATAAACTGCCCAAGTTTCACATCCAAGAATTATTACATCCCTGAACCCAGTTTCTCACTAATTCATATTCCCAATTGGGCAGGGTTAGAAAAGGAGTTTGACATCAATATTCTTATATCGCCACACCATCCAGGGTCACCAACCTGGGCAGTTGACAATGCATTTGAATTCTACCCCAGAAATAATCAGAACCTAAAGAGAAAGATTAACTAAGTCCCTTCAGAGGGAAAAATTAAGATCTGCTGGACAGTGACAGATCACTTTTAGACACACTAACCAAGGAATAAACTTGATGATTTTTTTGAATAGTTATCTGTATAATTCTGCAATTATTTGTATAATTTTTGATTCAATCAGTAATAAAAGACAAATTTAGTGCATAATACAAAAAGATAATGTTGAGGATTTTTGTTCAAATCAATATGAAGGCTGGAATGGGACAATATCAGGATGAAATACTCCAAGAGATTGATACAGAGTAAAGCTCCCTCTACAAAATCCCATCAAACATTCCTTGGACAGCTACAGCAGAGGTGAAGTTCCCGCTGCAATGTCCCAAACTTCGAAGAATGCAGTGTAACATTTTTCCATTTCTAATACCAAAAATCCACTCTTCCTTCTCGGGTACCAATGTTGGGCCAGCATTTCTTTTAAATAACAGTTGCCCACACTCATTTCACAAAGGATCCTGATAGGCAGCACGTAGGCCGGCACCGTGATTAGGCTGAATATGAATGTTGGTGGTGTTGTTGGAAGCAACCAATTTGAAATCTTCTGTCCTGATCCAAGCCAGTTTCAGGTTACATAATCAAATTGTTTAGAGACATCTTGTCTGCTCAGGTCTTCCACGCCATTATTGTTGCAGATGTCGGTAGGTTGGATCCGTTGCTTTAGTCACTCGGGTATATTATCCAGCACCAAGGTAGGGAATTGCTCTCCTCCCTCACAAAGCAGGGAATACACTGCTCGATAACGGTGGTATGGGGACTGCTCTGGAGGCCCGGAGGAAAGCAGAATGGGAAGCAGCTCTTCCGCCATAGCCTGGGGAGAGGGAAAGAAAGAGGCAGCAATCAAGCCAACTGCATCTTAAATTTCTATGTCCATTCGATTACATAACAAGTTAAAGGGTATTCACATGCAGAAACACTCACCATATCATTTACATCACACTACCCACTCACAGTTGCCTCCACTCCTGATGGATGCTGATGACTTAATTGTAGTAAGTATCACAGCGCAACCATTTCAGTCCTTGGCTGCCTACTGCAGCCTCGGCAGGATTCACTGAACAGTGGCCAGAAGTGGGATTTGAGGCTGAGCGCAGTATCACAACTACCACCGTGAATGTCGTCAGCTGAGGTGGAACTGCTCCTGTGGCTGTCTCTGTGGCACAGTACAACAAAGGACATGCACATCCCTACACAGGCACAGAATAAAAATACCTCAACTATTCTGCTGTTATTCGGATTTGAATGAAAAGATCAGATGTATTCTGTTTACATTTTAGGCAACTGTTTTCATGTGGACAACAATTTCTTTTATATTCTTTAACCCGTCTGACACATTAAAGGTAAGCACTACTAAAAGTGGGAACACGAACTATCCAATCAAATGAGGACAGTTTCACAGTAAAACTGGCCTCCCCATGCTCCAGGGATAAAATCATTGCAACACAGATCACAACGTAGATTAGTTTCCTGTTTTGTGTGATCCTGTCCCTTTTGAATTAATCTGTATTGTGAAAATAAAGCTGATCATTCACTCCATGACATAGCAGCCAGTCTTCAATAGCACAAACATAACAGGGCAGTGAAGTAACTCAGCGAAAGGCATCACTGGTCGGTAGACGTTTCAACGGAGTTAAGTCATGGTGCAACAATTGACTCCTTGAAGTAGAACAGCTGAGCCTCTGTTGAAGTACGAAACTGTGGTATTATCTCAGGGGTCAACCTTCAGACATGAAGTTGAAGCAAGGCTTTGCCTCCTATTGAGAACATGGAAGAACCCTTAACACTGAAGACGGCAACTGTTCCTCCTTCAACCAATGTTGTTAATAACAAATGAACTGATCATTTGTTTTATTGCTATTTGTGGTACTTTGATTTGCAGAATAGGGCTGTCATATTTGCCCACATAAGTGTCACTGCATGCCAAAAGTAACTTGTCGCAATACACCTTGGTCAGGGCTCACTTGGAGAACTGTGCCCTGTTTGGTCTTCTCACATGATGGTGATATTGAAACTGTGGAAAAGGTGCACGTGAGAGCCAGTAGACAAATCATTGAAGGGTTACAGAAGGTGGCCATTCAGCCCATCGAGTCTGTCCCAGCTTTCTGCAAGATGAATTCAGTTCGTCACACTCCACCTCTCTCTCCCTGTAACCCTTAATTTTTTTTGTATTTCCAATTCCTTTTTGAAAGCTGAAATGGAATCTGACTCCACCACCTGTGAAGATACGCTTTGGTGGGGAAAAACAAAGAAAAGCAATCTAAAATAATGAGTACAATTCTCAAAAGGGTGAAGGGACAGAGAGACCCAGGTGCATAAGTACAAAAATCATTGAAGGTGGCAGAGCAGATTGTGAAACAAGTTGAAAGGGCATACAGGATTTTGGGCTTTATAAAGGAAGTTGCAACAAATTTTCATCAAACACTTGTTTAGCCTCAGCTTGAGTACGGTGTTCAATTTTGGGCATCATGCTTTAGGAAGGATGTGAAGCTTTTAAGAAAGGGTGCAGAAAAGATTCACAAAAATGTTTTCAGGGATGAGGGACTTTAGTCATACAGATTGATGAGAAAAGCTGGGTTGTTTGTGGCTCAGTTGGCAGCCCTCTCTCCCGAGTCACACGGCTGTGGGTTAAAGTAACTAGGACCTGAACACAAAAATAAGACTAACATTCCAATGTAGTACTGAGGATTGCTGCATTGTTGGAGGTGCTGTTTTTCAAATGAGACATTAAACCGTCTGCTCACTCCCTCAGGTGTCGTAAAAGATCTCGAGACACTATACTGAAGAGGTGTGGGAGTGGTGTGTGGTTCTTCCCAGTGATCTGGCAAATATTTACCCTTAAACTGACATCACAAAAACAGAGGAACTGACCATTTTTTAGAAAAGTTTAGAGTACCCAATTCTTTTTCTCCAATTAAGGGGCAATTTGGCAATTTAACATGGCCAATTCACCTAACCTGCACATCTTCTTTTTGGGTTGTGGGGGTGAGACCCATGAAGACACGGAATTAATGTGCAAATTCCACACGAACAACGACCTGGGGCTGGGATCGGAACAGGGTCCTCAGCGCTGTGAGGCAGCAGTGCTAACCACTGTGGTGCCTTGCCGCCCCGAGGAACTGTCCACTATCAAATTACTATTTGTGGGAGCTTGCTGTTTGCAAGTCCTACATTATAACAATAACTACAGTTCAGAAATATTTCATTGGCGGTAAAGCAGATCAGGATTAAAAGTGCTATATAAATACAAGCTATTGTTTCTTTAATTGAATCGACTCAGATATAAGCAGAACTGCTCATTGCCTCAGCATTCACAGTGATACATTTTTAATTATTTTTTTATTTTTTATAAATTTAGAGTACCCAATTATTTTTTCCAATTAAGGGGCAATTTAGTGTGGCCAATCCACCTACTCTGCACATTTTTGGGTTGTGGGGGTGAAACTCATGCAGACACGGGGAGAATGGCAAACTCCACACGGACAGTGACCCAGAGCCGGGATCGAACCTGGGACCTCAGCGCCATGAGGCAGCTGTGCTAACCACTAGGCCACCGTGCTGCCCTTACAGTGATACATTAACCAGGCATTTCCATAGGTACTTTCTCAGGAACAGAAGCAGTCAGGGTAATTTGGAATCTTTTTCATTGAAATATCTTGGTTCCAATATTGCAAATGTTTAATGTAGTAGTTCCAAATGAAATGAGAATCAGGCATTAATTACCTTTTGGATCTGGATCTGTCTTTGGAGAGTTTGCACTTGAAATCGGAGATCCTCAATTTCCTTCAAATCCTGCAGACTGGAATAGAACAGCAGAGGTGCACATTCGCTGCCAAAATCATTGCACATTTTGAAGCTGAGCCTCCTGCAGCTCCCGAACTTTACCCAAAATGCTTCAGCTATTGTCAAGACAAAAAGTAAAGACATTCAAATAATGACATGGGAAACGCTTGGCAAAAATAAAAACGATTTAAAAAGGCTGTGCGAGTACTTAAAACTCACTAAAATTAATGGATTCCACATTCAGATCCTGACTTAATAATTTCTGTAAAAGCGTTTGTGACAAGGATCAAAGCAGCCCTGGTAGGTGATTGCTCTCTTGCTGTTGTAACGCCATTTAAATCAAAGAAAACGATGCCTGGGCAGTGCTTAATTAGATCACATCAGTTGTGGAACTAGACTTCAACTCCAGTGGGAATTGTCATTCAGGTTTGCTGGTTCATTTTAGCCAAGGTAATTGCAGCGTGTGTGAATAAAGGCATTGATGATCAAAAGATAATTTGTATAAGGCACTGTATGTTTTTACAGATTTATGTTTCATCCAAACATGCTGGAGGGCAATGAAGGGGAACTTTAGTTGAGACACTGGATGGACTATAAAGTGATGGTCCTAGAAACTAGCCATACTTAAAAGTTGTTTAATCACCAGGACTGGTGGGATGCTCGGAGACGCAAGAAGGAAATTGCAGAGGCTTTGCAAAAGGGACAGTGGCAGATACAAAGTTGGCTGAATGACGGCAGATAAAGAATAGTGGCGAATAGTTGTTTTTTCGGTCTGGAGAGAGATATGTAATGAGATTCCCCACGCGTCGGCATTAGAGCCACTACTTTTCTTGAGTTATATTAATTACCTGGATTTGGGTGAGCAGGGCATAATTTCAAAATTTGTGAATGACATTAACTTGGAAACATTGTGGACTCTGATGAGGGTCAGTGATAGAATTCAAGAGGGCATAGGCAGGCTGGTGGAATGGGTTAGACAGCATTAGATAAAATTTATAGCCGAGAAGTGTGAAGTGATACATTTTTGTTAGAAAAAAAATAGGGCGAGGCAATATAAAGCAATGGATAGAATTCTCCTTCGACAGCATCTTCCAAACCCATGCCTTCTATCACTTTGAAGGACAAGGGCAGAAGACACATGGAAACACCACCATCTCCAATTCCCCTCCAAGCCACAAACTATCCTGACTTTGAACTATATTGCTGCTTCTTCACTGTGCTGGGTCAAAATCATGAAACACCCTCCCTAACTGCACTGTGGGTGTACCTACAGCACATTGACTACAGCGGTTCAAGAAAGTGGCTTACTACCACCTGCGCATAGGCAACAAATGCTCGCCCTGCCAGTAATGCTCACACTCCAAGAATGAATATTAAAAATATATAATCCTAAAGATAATGCAGAGGGCCCCGTGTCTGCGTGGATTTCACCCCGTGTCTGCGTGGGGTTTCACCCCGTGTCTGCGTGGGGTTTCACCCCCACAACCCAAAGATGTGCAGGATAGGTAGATTGGCCACTCTAAATTGCCCCTTAATTGGAAACAATAATTGGGTACTCTGAATTAAAAAAAAAGATAATGCAGAGCAGAGAGAATTGGGAAGAAGTATATAGATACAAATTGTTGAGGCAGAGCAGGTGAGAAAGTCCATAATAAAGGTGTACAGGATCCTGGGGTTTAGCAATAGTGGCATAGAGTACAAAATCATAGCCGCCTTGATTTTAGAACATAGAACAGTACAGCACAGAACAGGCCCTTCGGCCCTCGATGTTGTGCCGAGCCATGAGCTGTGAAGCATTTATGCTAACCACCATGCTACCGTGTACTGTGCTACATTTTGTACTCTAATAATAATAGTAATATTATTATTGGAGTATAAAATCAAGGCAGTTATGGTGAACCGTTTAAAACACGAGTTTGGCCTCAACAAGAGTATTGTTCCAATTCTGGGCACTGCATGTTAGAAGGAGTCTGTAGGTTTTAGAGAGGATGCGGAACATATTTTGGAGAATATTTCCAGGGATAAGGGCCTTCAGTTGTGTAAACAAATTGGAGAAGCTGGCCCTGTTCTTCTTGGAGAAGGGAAGGTTGAAAGGAGGTTTGATAGGGGTGTGCAAAATTGTGAAACAAAGGCGGAATGAACATTAAAAACACAGCAATTGCTTAGGATCTGGTGGAGGCTTTCAAAAAGGGATTGGATAATTATCTAAATAGAAAACAGTTTACAGGGCTATGAGGAAATGGCATTGGGAGTGGGATTAGCTGAACTGCTTTCACAGAGAGCCAGCACAAACAACAGATCAAATGACTTCTTTCTGTGCTGTAACCATTCCACAATTCTGTTAACTCCATTTCTTTAATGTATGTAAGAGAGGTTGCTTGATGTAACTGGGCACTGACAAAGTATAAGAATGAATCCAGGTAAATTAAGAGCAGATGCTCCTAGTGTGGGCTAAAAGATAATGTACTCACCATCCATGAGCTGCTGAATCTGGTGAACAAGGCTTGATACAGTATCTTGGCATCTCTCCAGTATTTGCAGACTCTCATATTCATGCTGCCAACTAAGGGGACCTTTGACAAACACAAGTACAATTATCTTCCTTGCACACTACCCGAGGGGGCACTGCACGAATGCGAACACAGATCTAAAAGGATTTTTAAAAACAGGAACAGACTAGTGGATCAATGCCCCACCAACACTGCCAATGGAAATAATTGTTTCTGTCACCCAAACCAAACAAAGTTTAGTTCAAACATTTACAGCTGAGTAGGATTGTTTCATTCATCTTGAAACCTGAATAAATGGCAATGAGAATATAATAAACATGAGAAGTGCAATATATGTATTCCAGGGCACAATGGTAATGGATCAATCACGTTTAGTTATAATAACTTCTCATATAGTTCAAGAATCTGCCAATTTGATAAACTACATTCATAATAATTGAGTTTTCAATTTAATTCGGCTTTCCTGCGGGTGAAGGCTTAAAACTTCAAACTTCTTAAACCAAGAATCAAAAACAATATTTGTCTAAACACTCAGATGTTGATTATTTTCAAAAACAAACAAAATTAAATCAGATGTAGAAAATCAAATAAATAATTGAGGCAGGCTTTCCCAAATACAAATTTATAATAGATATTATCTGAGTCAAGAGTATTTAGTTGTGTGTGCATCAAGTGTACAAATCATCACAATGGAGCAAATCAAATTTATCTGATGAAAATAATAATTTAATAACAAAATCAATAAAACAATTTGATCCAAGAATAAATTGGGATTACATTCAAGGATCACATTTTGTCACAATTGGCAAAAAAGGTTGAAAATTGACTGTGCCCAGCCTAAATTCCTCTCCCTCTGCAGTGAAGCTCAATACGTACACACATTCCTGAAAACACTATTGCGATTTTCATTTACCACCAGCCTCCAACCCTTTCCCTCCATCACATACTTTCTTGTCTGCCCATTTTAAATTAATATGATCAGTGCTCCTGTGAAATATTCTCTATTTTCCCATGCATATCTCCTCCTCCTTCCCATATCCTCAGTGTTGAAATCAGTATTCACTGGGCAGTCTGTTATCCAACTCATTCTGCCCATGGAAGTTGATACAGGGGCTGGTTTAGCACAGGGCTAAAATCGCTGGCTTTGAAAGCAGACCAAGGCAGGCGAGCAGCATGGTTCAATTCCCATATCAGCCTCCCCGAACAGGCGCTGGAATGTGGTGACTTGGGGCTTTTCACAATAACTTAATTTGAAGCCTACTTGTGACAATAAGCAATTTTCATTTTCATACTGGAACCTCTTTTGTCTGTTTGCCCGTTTACAATTTAAGCTTGGCCTCACCCAACTGCTTCTTGATTAATCTTCCTCCCTTTTGTATTTTTGTTGATCTCCGACTCCATGGATCCTATCCTATTGCAGTGGCTGATGTATTCTCTCTATTGCTTCAACTCACCAATACCAAGAGGTGAAAGTTTACTATCTTTGTAGATGAACCAGCAGTTTCAATAAGTACACTCAGTGAAGGCCTCTTCTGTTGTTTGCAAATATAGTCCAGGAATGGGATTCCTCTTTTGTTTTTTGGGAATTATACGTTTTCAAGTTTGAGACAGAGAGATCATCCTTTTCTATAATGTGTGCTTGGACCGATCAGCATCTCTCCCATGACAACGTTAAATAACCCGAAGATAATTTATAAAGGAATTACCTGAAGAATTGAGCATGGGGTCCGTGTGTACATATTGATCAATACATTTGTAAAATTCACGGATATTGTCCAATTGTTTTTCAATCTGTGCATAATTTATAGTCGGGAGCTGCGAATGGAACTTCACTCTGAGGTTAAGGAAAAGTTTTGCAAGGTTTTATTGTTATGTGTTTCTATTACATTGGCATGTTAATTAATTATATGATTGTATTCAGGTGATGGGCATTAATTGGGAATTCACTTAAAATCATATGTATAGGAGCAGGCACCAAGGGGACGAGAGTGCATCATCATCCCTAGGATGTTATTTTAATTTAATTGGATAATTTACCCTTAACTTTTTTTGTTTTTGTTCCAGTCAGGTAGAGCCTCTTTCAAATTGGGTATCTAATTGGTGTTAGGCACACACAAGAGGTAATACCGTGGAGCTGAATGAAACTGATTACGAAGCTTTGACGTGCATGTTTGTAATATGCGGCTCTGTAAATACAAACTTAGATGTTTAAAGATATGGGGCAGGATTTTCCGACCTTCCGTGCCGGAATCGAGCCCGG
Source organism: Scyliorhinus canicula (assembly GCF_902713615.1). NCBI lineage: Eukaryota > Metazoa > Chordata > Chondrichthyes > Carcharhiniformes > Scyliorhinidae > Scyliorhinus > Scyliorhinus canicula. Next base: position 29,890,834 of record NC_052160.1, read on the forward strand.
GGGGGGGGGGGGGGGGGGGGGAGAATAGCCGTTCACGCCGGAAATCTGGGGAGATGGCGCTTTCACGATTCTCCACGGGCCTGCGTGTGCGGGCGCTTCTTCATCCTCGACGGGCCAAGTGCCCGCCAGCGTGGTTCACATGTGGTCCCACCTGGCGTTCTGACTGCGGGGGCCGTCCTGCTGGGTGGGGGGGGGGGGGGATCCGACACCCAGGGGGGGCCTCTATGGTGGCCAGGCCCACGATCGGGTCTACCGATTGGCGGGCGCGCTCATTCCGGGAGGGGGGGGGGCCTATGTTCCGCCGCGCCGGGCCCCTGTAGGGCTGCGCCATGTTGCACGGGGACTGGCGTGAAAACGGCCGCCGCGCGTATGTGTGGACCTGCGGGCTTAGCTGCAGGGCCCCGCTGGCAGCCGGAGCTGTGGGATGTACGCCGGGGCCCTGCTAGCCCCCTTGAAAACTCAGTATAACCCCGGACCTTCGAGGAAAAAGTCCGGAGTGATTCTCGCCCGTTTTCCGGCGAGCGTGGGGACCTAGTCCCCAGAAGGGAGAATCCCACCGCTGGTTCCAGTTCTATCCTTCACCATAATAAATAACTGTAAATGCTAGAAAAACTCAGTAGGTGTGGCAGCAGCTGTGGAGAGAGAAACAGAGTTAATGCGAGGGAGAGATGTGTTGGATTTATACTATTTGGGGGGAGCAAAACAGAAGTTCAGGGATGGGAAGGAGTTGGAGATATTTGACAAAAATGCAAGAAAAAGAGAGTGTTAATGGTAGTGTTAAACAGACAGGAAGGTTGGGATCATGTTTGCAGACTAAGCAAACGTGTCCTGCAAAGTAGTCACCCAGTCTGCGTTTAGCCTCTCCAAACTAGAGAGGACTGCATTGGAAGCAGCAAGGAGGTACAAGTGAAATGCTGCTCTACCTGAAAGGTGTGCTTGGGGTCTTGTTGGGTGAGGAGGTAGGGGGGTAAAGCGGCAGGTGGTGCAGCTTCTGTAATTGCATGGGAAGGTTCCAAGAGAAGGGGAAGTGATGGAAGAGTGAACCAGGGTCTCAGAGAGGGAGGAGAAGTCCCTGCAGAATGCTGACAGGGTCAGGGCAGAGGTGAGGGGAAGATGTGTTTGGTGGTGACATCAGGCAGGAGTTGACAGAAATGGTGGAGGATGATCCTTTGAATGTGGAGGCTGGTGGGGGGAAAAGTGAGGACAAGAGACACCCTATTATGGTTCTGGGAGGAAGGAGATGGGCTGAGGGAAGAGATGGGTTGGATACGCTTGTGCACTTGTCAACCACAGTGAGAGGTAACCCTTGGTTCAGGAAAAAGAAAGACATGTCAGAAGCATTGCTTCAGAAGGTAGCATCATTGGAACAGTTGCGACAGAGGTAGAGACAGCCCGTAACAGCCTCCCCGAACAGGCGCCGGAATGTGGGCGACGAGGGGCTTTTCACAGTAACTTCATTAGAAGCCTACTTGTGACAATAAGCAATTTTCATTTTCAAGATGCTGGGAGAGTGAGATGTGATATTTACAGGAAGCAGAGAATGAGGAGCTGTAGTCGAGATAGCTGTGGTAGTTGGTGGGCTTACCATACTAAAAATCTACAGGGTGGGGGCGAGTCCTGCTGATCACTCCTCCTTTCTGCTCAGCCAGGAAATAATGGGGAGGTAGAGAAGCATTCTGTGCACCCCTCCTCTTTCTGCTCCACCTGTCATTACTGAAAAAAGTCAGTGGCTGAAGGAGGAGGAGATGGTGGAAGTGGCTATTTCACTGGCTTAGCAATTCAAAGGCCAAAGCAAATGCTCTGGCGACATAGTTGTTGGGCTTGTAATAAATAGTTGTAGTCAGTCTATCACCAGAAATGGAGACAGAGGGGTCAATGAAGAGAAGTGTCGGAGATGGAGCATGTGAAGGAGAGAGGGGTGGAAATTGGAAGCAAAATTGATTGTTTTTCCAGGTTCAGATGAGAGCATGAAGTGGCATTGATACACTAGCCAATGTAACAGAAGAGGTTGCGAGAGGGGCTTGAGTAGGACTGGAACAAGGAATGCTCCACATACCCCACAAAAAGGCTGGCATAACTGAGGCCCATGCGAGTAACCATAAACCACTAATTTCATTTGCAAGCAGTGAGACAAGTCGAGGAGGAAATTGTTGAGTGAGAGATCAAGTTCGGCCTCAGACCATCCTGGTGCGGCAATTGAACCAAAATTTGTGAATCATGAATCTATGAAGATAATTCAGCTCCCTAACATGATGAATAATCCCTTCAGGACAGTGCCTTCTGTTAGCCCACTTTCTACTGATGCCAATTCAAACGTTCAAAAACATAACCCAGCAAGCAGGAACAGGAAAATTACAAAAAGATTTAACTTTTTCTGCTGATTGAATCTACCCACACTTCACAATCTCTAATGTGAAAGGATACTGCCGACTGAAGTCTTTGCATGAAACTTGCTGTCTCCTGGATCTGTTCCGTGTCACCTGTGGACACTCTCTCCCGCAAGCTAGAGAAAAACAGAATGAATGATCGATGTGTGCCCATGTACATCTCTTCCAAGCTCTTGCAAAAAAGTTATCATGGCTGGGATTTTCGCATGAGGCAATTCCTTCTGGAGTATTGGAGGGATAATTAGGGGCAATTTCAGAATTTGGAATTAAGTGGAGAAAGAAAGGGCCTTCACTCATACTAAAAATACACAATGTGGGGGTGAGTCCTGCTGATCACTCCTCCTTTCTGCTCAGCCAGGAAATAATTGGGGGGGGGGGGGGGGGTAAGAGAAGCATTCTGTGCACCCCTCCTCTTTCTGCTCCATCTGTAATTACTGGGAATAGTCAATGGCTGAAGGAGGGGGAGATAGTGGAAGTGGTCGTTTCACTGGTTTAGCAATCCGAAGGCTAAAGCGAATGCTCTGGGGACATGGTTCAAATTTCACCATAGCAATTTATGCAGGAATTGAATGAAGAATGAAAATTAAGTGATTGTTGTAAAAATCCATCTTACTCAACAGAAGGAAATCTGCTACCCTTATCCGGACTGATCTACCAGTGAATCTAGCCACATAGAAATGTGGGTGATGATGGACCAGCCAGCCACTTGGTTCAGGAGCAATTTGGGGTTGGAAATGGTCCAGCCAGCCGTTCGGTTTAAGAACAAATTTGGGTGGGAAATGGTCCAGCCAGCTATTCGGTTTAAGAGCAATTTGGGGTGGGAAACAAGGCTCAATGGGGAAAGGCCACTGTGTAAGGTCTTCCAGCAAATGTACACTGAGGAGCTGGTAACCATGTAAAACCCCTTGGTCTGGGTATTTAACACTCCAATGTATAAAAGTATTGAAAGAAACATGACAATGTAAATATTTAAGAAAGAATTGTAACGCAAACAGGGAAATGTGTGGAATGTCATCCCGATAAAATGCAAGAAAGTCACGCGAATATGTAACTTTGGAGGAAATGTACAGTCATAACAATTCAAAATGTTCTGTAATGTTTAGAGATTTTATGAATAAAGTATATTTTTTGAAAAAAAATTGGGGTGGGCAACAAATACTGCCCTTGATGGTGATGCTCACATTCCAAGAGAGAATATTTAAAATGTCCAAATATATCTCATAAAAGACCCCAAAACATTTAAAACTTGGGAGGCGAGGTTTCAGCGGTGAGCTTGTGTTCAGCTTCTACAGCAGGTTCTGCTTACCGTGCATTTCTGCTTCGTTGCTTTCTCCACTCTAAAGGAAGTTTCAGCACTGACCTGTGGGGGTTTAAGGATAATTTACAATTTGTAGAAAGTACATCAACATCCAGTACAATCATGTCAACAGAGAGATGCTGTTAAATTCTCAAGCAGAGTACAGCTTAGCTGGCCATATCCCGATCTGCAGAGAATCCAAGTTTCTCATCTCCTTTTCCTCACTGATTACATTCGCCCCCTATTGCCTAAGACACTGACTTTTGAAGCCGTTGCTGTCCACCATCAAGACTTCTCCCTACTTTGGCTCAGCCCCCCCCAAGATTCTACCTACTTTTGCTCAGCTACCTCTCCAGACTTAAATCCCATCCCACTTTCCAGTTCTTGAATGCTGGCATTCTTTGTGCCACTCCTCTCTCTACCCACATGGGGCACAAAGTCCAGCAGTCTCAATTTTACTCTCTGAATAATCCTCCTTTGGCCCCTTGCTATCTTTAAGAACAGCTTTGCAAAGCTTAAATAATCTCCCAAAAAGCCCAAATATGCTCCTTATTTTCTCTGCGAGACACCCAAGGACATATCAATAGAAGATGGTGGATTTGTTGACAAGAGCACTTTGAGGTTGCAGTTACACTTTCAAATATCAAAGTTGTAATGAATTATGATTCTTCTGCACGTCCGTTTCATTTAAATCCTTATCCTTTTGTGGATTTAGTTACATTTAATCTTAAACCTGGATCTTGAGCATCCCCTGATGGCTGATTGAGCAACTGCAGCTGCTGTGTGTACTGAACAGCTACAAGTCAGATTCCTGGTCTCTGCTTCATTTATTGAATATACCATTGCAGCATCATGGGCAATATAATTGCCCACAGTAAACCTGAAGAGGAAAACAGGGCTCCGCCGCTCCCCCCGCCCGCCCCCGCCGGAGGGGATTACAACAGATTCACAGTCACTCAGTCCATGTGCCTCAGCTATATTAAATCCACTTTCAGATTCTCGTCCTCTTCTCATGCATCGTCTCCTGTCAACTAAAGTCTCTGATTACAAGGGAAAAGAGGGGAACGAGGAAGGGTACACCCCCTCATGAATGGAGGTGGGGGGGGGAAGCGAAGACAGAGCACCAAGAAAGATGGTGATAAAATGTAAATAGATAGGAAAATACTGCACAATGGTGGACATGAAATATAACTGTATATAGAATTGAAAATGCCAATAAAACATTTTTAAAAAATTAACTGCCTTATTCAGATCTTCGATGTAAATCACTCAACTCACTCACTCAACAGATGTAAAACTGTAGACAGTTTTAAAATATAGCACATCAGAACAAAAGAGATGAGGTACTCCTGGTATGCGGCTAAAATCAACATTAAACCCGAGACAAAACAGACGAGTCCTTGTTTAAACAACAGTGCAGTGAAGGTAAATTTCCAATTCTCTTACCCACTTTCCTGAAGGGTGAACAATTTGGGTTTCTCCATGGAAGAGCTTTCAGCTAGGGGCATGTTCCTCCCAGAAGCACTCAACTGCACGGATTCCTTGATACAATTGGCTCTTTGCTGGCTAATGACAGCAAATGCCAAGGTGGGAGCAGTGTCTGAACGTGCAGGATTCAGTACACTGTGTGATGTGACTGTCCTTGGAAGAGCATCTGTACATGTCGGAGTCTGTACACTGTGAGGTATGACTGTTCTTGGAGCTGATTTTATACACCTGAGCCGGTTTTGTCGACTTCTGCTTCCTGCCCCGTCAACAGAGACAGGCTGTTTTGTATGTCGCTTGGCAGCAGTTTGAACTAAGCTTGCTTGAGTTTGCAATGAGCCTCGAGCTAACTGTCCCCCTGCCGATGGTACAAACTTTCTCACTTCCGGTTTGGTTTTATATGGGACTTTCAACGTATAACACACTGGTTTGCGGGAGGAGACTGTCTGTGCTGTGACCATCCTCCCAGTAAGCCTATCTGTCAAGTTACTCGGTTCAGTAACACTCTCCCGACACTCTGGTGCTGTCACTTTTCCACCAACATTATTCATGCTGGCACTTGCTACCTTGTTCTTTGCATTTGACCGCAGTGTCCTGAATAAAACGTCTGCTGAAGGTTTATCTCCACAGCTGGATGCCGTTTGTTGTTTGGCAGCACCATATCCTTTATCAGTTGGCACTGTGCTGCCCTCAGAGGTATGTGGTTGGATCAGCTCCGTCTCAAGCACGTTATGATGGGTTTGTCGTATTCGTAGGGCTTTAGCCAGAGCTCTGTTCAACACCTCGAGCTCCTGCAGCTCCTCAGAACTACAATCATGGTCTGGAAAAGAAGAACAGAAAATGAATCAAGCTCCCACATTCAGGCTCTCAACTGCACTGTGTTTAACAGAATGTAAATTCTGTGACTTTTTAATCCACTGTAATCATTCAATGGGCCAAAAGCCCTCAGAAGCCTCTGCCTATCTTTCTGCAGTGGTTCTTAGGCACCTTTGCCCATCATCCCACAGTAGTCAGCATCCTTCTCAGAGGAAGGATGTTCTTGCTCTCGAGGGAGTGCAGCGAAGGTTTACCAGACTGATTCCAAGGATGGCGGGACTGTCATGTGAGGAGAGATTGACTAGGTTAGGATTCTCGCTGGAGTTAGAAGAATGAGGGGGAATCTCACAGAAAGTTATAAAATTCTAACAGGACTAGAGATAGAGCTAGAGAAATAGAGATAGAGAAATACAGCACAGAACAGGCCCTTCGGCCCACGATGTTGTGCCGAACTTTTGTCCTAGGTTAATCATAGAATTTTGGACACTAAGGGCAATTTTTCAGGCCAATCCACCCAACCTGCACATCTTTGGACTGTGGGAGGAAACCGGAGTACCCGGAGGAAACCCACGCACACACGGGGAGGATGTGCAGACTCCACACAGACAGTGACCCAAGTCAAAATCGAACTTGGGACCCTGGAGCTGAATCTGCTAATCTACACTCCATTATTCTACCCTAATCCATGTACCTATCCAATAGCCGCTTGAAGGTCCCTAACGTTTCTGACTCAACTACTTCCACAGGCAGTGCATTCCATGCCCCCACTACTCTCTGGGTAAAGAACCTACCTCTGACATCCCCTCTATATCTTCCACCATTTATCTTAAATTTATGTCCCCTTGTAATGGTGTGTTCCACCCGGGGAAAAAGTCTCTGACTGTCTACTCTATCTATTCCCCTGATCATCTTATAAACCTCTATCAAGTCGCCCCTCATCCTTCTCCGTTCTAATGAGAAAAGGCCTAGCACCCTCAACTTTTCCTCGTATGACCTACTCTCCATTCCAGGCAATATCCTGGTAAATCACCTTTGCACCTTTTCCAAAGCTTCCACATCCTTCCTAAAATGAGGCGACCAGAACTGCACACAGTACTCCAAATGTGGCCTGACCAAGGTTTTGTACAGCTGCATCATCACCTCACGGCTCTTAAATTCAATCCCTCTGCTAATGAACGCTAGTACACCATAGGCCTTCTTCACAGCTCTATCCACTTGAGTGGCAACTTTCAAAGATCTATGAACATAGACCCCAAGATCTCTCTGCTCCTCCACATTGCCAAGAACCCTACCGTTAACCCTGTATTCCGCATTCATATTTGTCCTTCCAAAATGGACAACCTCACACTTGTCAGGGTTAAACTCCATCTGCCACTTCTCAGTCCAGCTCTGCATCCTATCTATGTCTCTTTAAAGCTGACAACAGCCCTCCTCACTATCCACAAATCTTCGTATCATCTTCAAATTTACTGACCCACCCTTCAACTCCCTCATCCAAATCGTTAATGAAAATCACAAACAGCAGAGGACCCAGAACTGATCCCTGCGGTACGCCACTGATAACTGGGCTCCAGGCTGAATATTTGCCATCCACCACCACTCTCTGTCTTCTATCGGTTAGCCAGTTTGTTATCCAACTGGCCAAATTTCCCACTATCCCATGCCTCCTTATTTTCTGCATAAGCCTACCATGGGGAACCTTATCAAATGCCTTACTAAAATCCATGTACACTACATCCACTGCTTTACCTTCATCCACATGCTTGGTCACCTCCTCAAAGAAGTCAATAAGACTTGTAAGGCAAGACCTACCCCTCACAAATCCGTGCTGACTATCCCTAATTAAGCAATGCCTTTCCAGATGTTCAGAAATCCTATCCCTCAGTACCCTTTCCATTACTTTGCCTACCACCGAAGTAAGACTAACTGGCCTGTAATTCCCAGGGTTGTCCCTATTCCCTTTTTTGAACAGGGGCACGACATTCGCCACTCTCCAATCCTCTGGTACCACCCCTGCTGACAGCGAGGACGAAAAGATCATTGCCAACGGTTCTGCAATTTCATTTCTTACTTCCCATAGAATCCTTGGATATATCCCGTCAGGCCGGGGGGACTTGTCTATACTCAAGTTTTTCAAAACGCCCAACACATCTTCCTTCCTGACAAGTATCTCCTCAAGCTTATCATTCTGTTTCATACTGTCCTCTTCAACAATATGGCCCCTCTCATTTGTAAATACTGAAGAAAAGTACTTGTTCAAGACCTCTCCTATCTCTTCAGACTCAATACACAATCTCCCGCTACTGTCCTTGATCGGACCTACCCTCGCTCTAGTCATTCTCATATTTCTCACATCTGTGTAAAAGGCCTTGGGGTTTTCCTTGATCCTACCTGCCAAAGATTTTTCATGCCCTCTCTTAGCTCTCCTAATCCCTTTCTTCAGTTCCCTCCTGGCTATCTTGTATCCCTCCAGCGCCATGTCTGAACCTTGTCTCTTCAGCCTTACATAAGTCTCCTTCTTCCTCTTAACAAGACATTCAACCTCTCTTGTCAACCATGGTTCCCTCACTAGACAGGGTAGATGCGGAGTCTGCACTCTTTCTTCACCCAAAGAGTGGTGAGCCTGTGGAATTCATTACCACAGGAAGTAGTTGATGCTAAAACATTGATTATATTCAAGAGGCAGCTATATATAGCACTTCGGGAGAATGGGATCAAAGGCTATGGGGAGAAAGCAGGATTAGGCTATTGAGTTGGATGATCAGCCATGATCGTGATAAATGGCAGAGCAGGCTCGAAGGGCCAAAAGGCCTCCTCCTGCTCCTATATTTTATGTGTCTATGTATGTACCCCTTTTCCTTTATTCATTGGGGAGACATCTGGAGTTGAAAATTGGCCACTGGTGGTGGGGGTTCTATAATAGGGTGAACAATTTGTTACACATTGTAAGGAGTAAATTACCCAATGACCACTCAAGACATCAGTCTGCAAGTGGAGCAGGGATGAAGGGGAGGATGACAATAAAGGCAAAGCATCCCAGTTCGACAAGAGTGGTTATGCTTGGCGGGAACTAATCCAAGAGATAGATTGGGGAAATTAAGAGTCAAGCAATTCTTGTTCTAGCATCGGGCACTATGGTTCAAAAGAAGTTTAAACATTACCTCTTACATCAGAGTTGGGAGAATCTCTTAAAGAAAAAGATCCAGTGAAACCAGGGTTGAGGTCTCGGAACCGGAACATGGAACTCCCCGTGGCACAGGTTTGGCTCCCAAACAAAAAGCTCTTTCTATGGAAAAGGTTTGTGAACTTCTCAAGGTAAAGAACATTATTTGCTAAGAGATGCAGAAACTGTCAGTGACAGAGCATGCCAACTTGAACCAATCATTTTAACAAGTGAATGAAAAAATGAGAAAGCTTCAGCTAATAATAGACAAACTAAGGAGTCACATCACGGTGTAAATAAAATCATGCTTCGAGAGAGAAAGAGAAAAACATTTGTGTGAGATCAGTAAACAAACTGGACATGTACAAAGTCTAAGAATTTACAGTTCAGAAGGAGGCCATTTGTCCCATCGAGTCTGCACTGGCCCTTGGAAAGAGCACCCTACTTAAGCCCACACCTCCACCCCATCCCTGTAACCCCACCTAACCTTTTGGGACATCAAGGGCAATTTAGCATGGCCAATCCACTTAACCTGCACATCTTTGGACTGTGGGAGGAAGCTGGAGCACCTGGAGGAAACCCATGCAGACACTGGGAGGACGTGCGGACTCGACAGAGACTGTGACCCAAGCCGGGAATCGAAACTGGGACCCTGGAACTGTGAAGCAACAGTGCTAACCACTGTGCTACCGTGCTGCCCTACGCTGATGAAATGAATCAGACACCATGTTAACATTTAAGACTAGGTTTAATAGGAGGATGAAAGGATATGGGAACAGAGTGGATTCATATGAGACTAGGATACTGTTTGTGGATAAATACCAATATAGGCTGGTTGGGCCAATGACTCCGTTTCTGAATTGTACAGGAATACGGTTGATGAGTGGAATAGCCTACTCCTTTTTCTGTGAAGCTCTAGGAAAAATAAAATCTGTGGTATATCAGATGCACAGATCACAAGTCCAAGGAACTTATGGAGAATATGAGGCACTGGTTACACTACAAATGAAGTATAGTATTCAGTTTTATCCAGGATATTTACCAAAAGGCTGAATGCTTGAGCACAGCTTAAAAAAAGGACAATGAGGAGGAAGCAGCTCAATTCTTAATTTTCAGAATTCAAGAAATACAATACTGAAACCAAAGTAACAGAACAAGCTGTTAAGATGCAACTACAGCAGCAGATGTTGAAAAAGCAGAAAGGTGGTGTTGTCGTGAATCAAAAAAAGGCAGGCTCGAGATAGTTTTCAGGTTATTAAAATATACACCTTCCCCCTCAAGAGACCCCCGAAAGATTCTCAGCCAGGCACACCTGTCTTGATGGCAGTTGCTCCGTCCTTCACGGGACTCTCTCCAGCACAGGGATTCCTGGGAATAAACATCAATAAAGCCTCAATAATAAATATAAAATGCTGGAATCATTGCTACTTTAAATTAGATAGATACCAGGATACAATATATTTTAATAATCCCCATCCACTGACAGAGAGGGAGCCGGAATCCAATCCAAGATCCAGCTTTCGCATACACAATCACAAGGTGCAAATGCACCTTGGGGGGTGTAGAGATAGGGAGAACCAATCTCTAGGGAAAGGGACTGGCTGAATTGAGTTGCCTTTTCTGGTCATGTACATTACTATTATTAGGGGACAATGAGGAATTATATATTCCACATAACTGAATTAAAATAAATTTGCCAACCGTACCAGGGTTTCAGCAGCATGCGATAACTCTTCAGCTCAGCTTCGAGCTTTCTCTCCTCCTCTGTACACTCCTTAATGGCTTCATCCAGTAATGAGGAAAGCCTATAAAGCATTCAGCCATTACATACATCTGAAAAACCAAAGCAAAAAACCCCATCTCCATTACCAAGACAATTTCCCAAACTTGCTCACAACTAAAATAATCAATATCCACCCAAAGTTTGAACAAAAAATAAATTAAATCTATATAATTAGGATGGGACTCATATTTAGGATAACACAGAAGTAATATAGCTCCCCATATTCCTTGACTCCCCAAGAGACCAAAAAATATGTCTCAGTGCTGAATATATTCAACAAGGAGCATCCACAATAATCCTCTGGGATAGCAAATGCCAAACTGAGTGAAGAAATTACTCCTACTTTCAGTTTAAACGATCGACCTCTTAGCCCACGACTGTGCCCCCTTGTTTTATAATCTGCAATCAGGGCAAACAATATTTCAGTCAGATCATCTCTCATTCTTCAATGGTGATGGCAGCGCAACACTGTGGGAGGGCCAGTATTGAGGGAGCAGTGCACTGTTTGAGGGACAGTTAAGGACATACTGCATTGTTAGAGATGCGTAATTCCGATGAGATATTAAACTGAGCTGCCTTCTTGGGTGAATGTAAATTCAAATATGTGTAGGTTAGGTGGGGTTGCGTGGATGGGAGAGTGGGCCTAGGTGGGGTGCTCTGTCAGAGGGATGGTATGGACTCAATGGGCCGGGTGGCCTGTTTCTGCAGGGATTCTATGGAAAAGATCCCACAGTACCATTTTTTTTTACAGCCAAGCATGGGAGATCTCGCCCAGTATCCTGGCCAATATTTATCCCTCCAACAACACCACTAAACAAATTATCTGGTCGTTATCTCTCAGACTGATACCCGTGGGAGTTTGCTGTGTACAAACTAGTTGCCGCGTTTCCTAAATGACATTTCAAAAACACTCCAGTCTCTGAAGCACTTGTGAGATGTTCCAGGGATGTGAAAGGCGCTATAGAAATAGAAGGCCGCGGCCTTGCGGGAGATGGGGAATGAAGCGGATTACCTCTGTGCCCCGGAGGCCGGCAGCATGACTGGTGACCGAGCTCGGATCTCGGAGCCGGAGATCAGCCCCAGGCTGCATAGGCCCGATTCCGGCAACTGTTGCTAAGCAATGGATCACGATTCTTCACGCGCAGCCGCCACGGAGTGTCTCAAGAGCCGAGGAGAAACCCTTAAAGGGATAGGCAGCCAGAGATTCTTAAAGGGATAGGCAGCGAGAAATTCTTAAAGGGATAGGCAGCAAGATATTCTTAAAGGGATAGGCGCCGATCGATTCTTAAAGGGATAGGCAGCGAGAGATTCTTAAAGGGATAGGCAGTGAGAGATGCTTAAAGGGACATGTCCTTAAAGGGACAGGTGTGGCGAGATCCTTAAAGAGACGTCAGGGAAAGATCCTTAAAGGGACGTGAGCGAAGATCCCATCTGCATCTTGTAGCATTTGCCAGTAGGAGAGGAAAACGGAGAAAGATAGAAATGTTAAAAAAGGGAATTCAGCAGCACAGAATCACCTCCTTGACTGTAAATTACAGTATTAACTTAGCTGCGGATAACTCTTTAAGAAAGGAGTCCAAACGAGTAAAAGTAAGAACAAAGTTGTATTTACAAACAGTATATTTACACTCCCTGGTAGACTCTGACTGGGTACTTCTGTGATCGGCCTTATATACTCTAGGTAATGGAGATACCCTGCCACTAGCGGGGGAGCTCCGACTCAACAGGGAGCACGGGGAAGACAAGCACTCCCACACCGTAAGCCCCTTGCGGGATATTACATTACATGCCTCCCCACAAAGCTGAAGAAATCCTCGACAAGCGATGAGGCGGAGAAGGAAGGGCAGGCGGAAGACATAGAAGTCTCTTCAGTTCCAGTAGGTCCTCATGGAGCTGATGCGCCGGATCAGACGGTGTATATCATGCTGGTGAACCGTGTCGGCGGCAGGAACAATGTGGCGGACAATTGTCAGGAGGCAGCTGAGATACGAAGTCGCATCCAAGACTGCCGAGGTCTGCAACACCACCTCTGAGTTTGATGAGGCAATATCGGCATCGAGAGAGACCGGAGACATCACAGCAGGCTGGTTCAGCAATGGAACTGGAAGATCCAGGGCAGGCTTCTTTTGAGGCATTCATTGAGGGAGCAACCGCTGTGAGCGAATGTGATCCAGGTATCATTTCATTAGTTGCCCCGGACCTGAACTTGGTATGGGACTGGTCCCGTGTGATTGATGACAATTGCAGAGAGCCAGTGAGCACCGTCATTGAAGTTACGAATGAACACCACGTGATCAGGTGTGAAGAGACAAAAAGGTTACGATGCACCTTCGTGCTGATGTCCAGCAGAATCAAACTCAGCTGTCTACGATATCCATTAACATCTCAGCGTGTACTACCCCAGTCACTGTGTGTGGCGTGGTCCTGTATGAAAATAAAAATCTTGCCAGTCTCGTGTCCATCGAGCGGGGTGTCTTTCTTGAGCCTCCGTTTAATCATCTGCATGACCCTCTCTGCAAAACCATTCAATGACGGATGGTATGGGCGGTACGAACGGAGTGAATCCCATCGTTCTTCACAAAAGTGGTGAATTCCTCACTTGTGAAGGAGGCCCCGTTATTGGTCACAGGTACCTCTGGGATTCGTTGGGTGGAAAGGGAAATGTGCAATTGCTTGATGATCACCCGGGAGGTGAATGATGCCATCTTGTGGACCTCCAGCCACTTCAAGTGAGTGTCCACCAGGACGAGGAACATTGAACCCAAGAAGGTGAAACCAGCTTGCATGCAGCCCCAAGGGCATCCTGGCCACTCCCAAGGATGCAGGGGCGCTGCTGCAGGGAGCTTCTGCTGCTCCTGGAAGATTGGGCATTGCTGGGACAATGTCTCCAAATCGGTGTCCAATCCCAGTCACCAGATGTAGCTTCTTGCCAGCATCTTCATTTTGGATACTCCAGGATATTTGTTGTGAAGGTCCTCTTGTCCCCTTCAACAACCCTGGTGCCCCACAGGAGGATGTCATCCTCCATGGTCAACTCCCGCTAATTTTGAGAAGAGAGCATTCAACTCCCCTGGTAGCTGCCGACTGTATAGTACCAGATGACGCACCTTGGCAAGTATAGGGTTGATCTGCGTCCAGTCATGAACATACAACGCAGTGACAGGCATGGAATCCATGAAATTCACTTTGTCTGCCATAGGAGGGTTTGCGGATTAGACCTGCAGGGGTAAACAGCTCAACACATCAGCATGCTCGAAAGAGTATTTGTAGGCAGCCAATAACAGAGTCCAGTGCTGAATCCTTGCAGCCGCTATGGGCGGGACCGCCTTATCCTCTCGAAAGAGGCCGAGCAATGGTTTGTGATTGATGACGATAAAGAAATGGCAGCCATAGACGTATTGGTGAAATCACTTGACACCAAATACAACCGCATGACCTTCTCTAGAACTAGGCATACTTTCTTTTGGACGCAGCCAAAATATATATTTAATCATGTATTTTTAGGGGCCTCATACTTGAATCCTCAGCAATTATATAGAGCCTGATTCTATCCTGTCCCTTTCTTTCATAATTTTAAACACTTCCATCATATTGCTCCATAACTTATTCTAATCATCCACATACCAGCCTCAATTTCCTTCCTATTCTGTGCAGTCTAATACCACATAGGCCTCGGAGATCCTATTTAGGCATTACATCATTATCCTATCATTATCTCTTGGATTTTATATTTTCTACCTCTTAAGGTAAAGCCTAACATTCCAGTAGCTTTTCCTAAATGACTCAACAACCTGCTGCCTTCACTGTCCTTGAAACCTGTCTCACAAAGCCCTCTACCCTCCTATGGTGATCAGGGCCTCTACAGAAAAGACATGAGGGAATAGAGGTAGTTTTACTCTGCATTTAAACTTCCTCCCCTGGAAATGTTTGATGGGGATAGTACAGGGAGAGCTTAATTCTATATATAACCTGTGCTGTACATGTAGTATAAGGGTTTGGCACATAAAGGATTAATGTGGAACTGAGTACAGCATTGGCCACAGTGATGTAAGAAAATACTGAACTCGCACCCGGGGTCAGTATGGTATAGGACAGAGCTGCATGAAGACCCAAGTAGGGAAAAATCTCCCAGCTTGTACCCTTTACAGTATATCTGTAAATAGTTCTAGTCGTTAAAGACTTACAGTTAACCTGCTAAAGACTATGAAGTCTTCATTAAATCGACTGAGATGTAACCAATCCCCCACAACAGGACCTGCTCTGGAAATGTTTGATGGGACAGTGTAGAGGGACTTTCCTCTGTACATAACCATGCTGTATCCAGCCTGGGAGTATGAGGGAGCTTTATTCTAGATCTAAACTCTTTTTGTACCTGACTAAAGGTTGCTGGTTTCTGACACTGGGACTTCAGAATGGAAAATGTTTCACTCTGCAGTGCTAACATCTTTCCTCCAAGGAGTAGGAATTAAAGAAACATTGTTTGCAAAATAGTTGAAAACAAATAGACTGAAAGAACACATAAACACAAAACATCTGTTAACTCAGGCTGGGAAAAAGCAGTTTGTGACAGTACTTTAGTCACAAACATAGTTGAGCAGAACATCTGATTCGCTCATGCTCTCTCCTGACTAGATGAGCCAAAATGCATAAATAGCACGCAAAAGCTTTCCAAATACAGAAACAATTTAATGAATACTGAGCTCTACAAATGAAAATCAATGCAACACCATTAAAGTCTTATTAGAATTTATAGCATAAAGGCTCCATCTATAGTAGACAGGTTGCAAGTAGAATCACCAGGCAAGCTTAATATTGAGAAAGAAATGCAACAGTGACCTGAAGCTGCTTTAATTTGCAACTATCTGGCTGAAAAAATTAATCTTCCACTTACCCATCTCAATCCCACTGTGACCTAAGAAAAGAAAGACCTTCAGTTAAAAAACATTTTTCATGTATAGGCCATTTCAAAGTGTTTTACAGTCAATTAAATACTTTTTGAACTGTTGTCACTGTGTAAAAATGAAAATGAAAATCGCTTGTCACGAGTAGGCTTCAATGAAGTTACTGTGAAAAGCCCCTAGTCGCCACATTCCGGCGCCTGTTCGGGGAGGCTGGTACGGGAATGCAGTGTAATGTAGTGTATGTGTAATGCAGCAAATGCATAATTTAGCTCCCATGGGGGCAGCACGGAGGCGCAGTGGTTAGCACTGCTGCCTCATGGCGCCGAAGTCCCAGGTTCAATCCCGGCCCTAGATCACTGCCCATGTGGAGTTTGCACATTCTCCCGTGTTTGCCCAAAGATGTGCAGGGTAGGTGGATTGGCCATGCTAAATTGCCCCTTAATTGGAAAAAATGAATGGGCAGCACGGTAGCACAGTGAATAGCACTGTTGCTTCATAGCTCCAGGTTCCAGGTTCGATTCCTGACTTGGGTCACTGTCTGTGTGGAGTCTGCACGGGTTTGCAGACTCCCGTGTCTGCGTGGGTTTCCTCCGGGAGCTCCGATATCCTCCCACAAGTCCCGAAAGATGTGCTGTTAGGTAATTTGGACATTCTGAATTCTCTCTCTGTGTACCCAAACAAGTGCCGGAATGTGGCGCTTTTCTCAGGGACTTTTCACAGTAACTTCATTGCAGTGTTAATGTAAGCCTACTTGTGACAATAAATATTACATTAAATTGAATTTAGAAACAATAAATACATAAATAATAATTTAGCTCTCACAAACAGCAAGGTGAAAATTACCAGAACACCTGTTTTTGTGATGCTGATTGATGGATAAATATTGGCTAAAACGCCTGGGTTAACTGCTGCACTTTTCTTCAAAATAGTACCATTGTCATCCAAGTTGGCAAATAAAGCTTTGGTTTAATGTCTCATCCTAAAGATGGCACCACTAAAAGGGCAGCACTGCTTCACTGTCAGCCTGGATTTCTGTGTTCAAGTCCTGGAGTGGGCTTTTTCGCTGGACAAAGATTACATTGTTTATTGGCCGTTTTGGTAGAGTTGTCAATTTTACTCAATTCCACATTTTTTTTTCTTTTAAAAAGGTTAAATCCTGTACTTTCATACAGAGAATATATCTGCAGAAACGTCAATTAAGAATAAAACAGGACTTGATTATTGTTTATTGCTGGTGGGTGTAAATTTGGGAGAAAATGTGAAAAAGGAGAATAAAAACATTTAAAAAAAAGAATAAAAAAGGACTGACCACTCAGCATAAACCTGAGCACTGGAAACAACAAAGGTACACCTCATCCAGTTGATCCTGCAAAATGCTCCTCACTTACAACTAAGAACTTGTGAAAAAATTGGGAGAGCTGTACCAAAGACTCATCAAGCAATGGCCTGACATAATCATATTAATCGAATCATACCTTACAGTCACTGTCCCAAACTTCCCAATACCATTCCTGGGTTCCTCCTTTTCCACCAGTAGGGCAGACCCACCAGATGTGCTGGCACAACGGTATACAGTCAGGTGAGAATGGGGCCTGGGTGTGCTCAACATTGACTCTGGTTCCCCATGAGGTCACATGGCATCAGGTCAAACATAACCAAAGAAACCTTTATATCACATACCACCTCTGTCCGCTGATGAATCAGTACTCCTCCAAATTGAACACCACGTGGATGAAGCACCAACAGTAACAAGGGCACAGAATATACACTGGGTGGAGAAATTCAAAGCAAATCAATAAGAATGACTTGTTACCACCCCTCCTGACTGAGCCGGCCCCAAGTTCTGAAGGACATATTTGCCAAACTGGATATTAGGGAGGTGGGGAGAGCAACAGCAAGAGGAAAAAAACTTTTTCATCTCACCAACTTAACTGTGGCAAGTGCACCTGCCAACAACAGCAGTGGTAAGAATGGCCACTGCACAGTGCTTATGGAGATGAAGCCTCGTCTTTACATTAAGGATATCATCATGTGTTGTGTAGCATGACCACCATGCTAAACGAGATAGAATGGGACAGACCTAGTAGCTCACAACTGTGGGCCATCAGCAGCAGAACCTTATTCAACAACAATCTGTAACCTCATGGCCCAGCATATCCATTACTGTCAAGCCAAGGGATCAATGCTGGTTCAATGTGGAGTACGAGGCAGCATGCCAGAAGTAGCACCAGGCATAACTTAAAATGTGGTGCCATTCTGATTAAGCTGCAACACAGGACTCTAGCATGCTGTGGACAGAGCTAAGTGATTCTAAAACCAACAAATCAGATCAAAGCTCTGCAGGCCTGCCATATCTAGTTGTGAATGGTGGTGGACAGTTAAACAACCAACCAAGACAATATAAAAAAAAAAATCCCACTCTCAATGATGGGAGAGACCAGCATATTCAATGCAAAAGACAAGGCTGAATCGTTTCAGCCAGAAATGCTGAATGGAAGATTTTTTTCAACCTCCTCTTGAGGTCCCGAGCATTTCAGATGCCAATCTTCATCCAATTTGATCCATCTGACATCAGTCCACTTTCTTTTTTTAAAGAAATTTAGAGTACCCAATTCATATTTTTCCAATTAAGGGGAAATTTAGCGTGGCCAATTCACCTATCCTGCACATCTTTGGGTTGTGTGGGCGAAACCCACGCAAACACTGGGAGAATGTGCAAACTCCACACGGACAGTGGCCCAGAGTCGGGATCGAACCTGGGACCTTGGCGCCGTGAGGCAGCAGGGCTAACCCACTGCGCCACCGTGCTGCCCTATCAGTTCACTCTCAATCATCAGGACTGTCATGGAAAGTGCCCCTGACAATGCTATCAAGAGACACTCAGCTTCAGACCTCATCACAGCTGTAGTCTAAATATCAACAAAAGACAGATTTTCGTTTGTATAATACTGATGGGCCCAAAGTAACCCAAGGTTTCTCCTTCTTGAGTTGCAAAATCTGTTTGAAATCTATCCAATTTAGCATGGTGATAGTACCGCACAGCACAATGGAGGGTATCCTCAATGTGAAGATGGGAGTCTGTCTCTACAAAGACTGTAGTGGTCACTCATAGAATTTACAGTACAGTACGAGGCCATTCGGTCCATCAAGTCTGCACCAGCTCTTGGAAAGAGCACCCTACTTAAGGCCACACCTCCACCCTGTCCCGTAGACCAGTAACCCCAGCTAACCTATTTTGGACACAAAGGACAATTTTTCATGGCCAATCCACTTAACCTCCACACCTTTGGACTGTGGGAGGTAACCGGAGCAGCTGGAGGAAACCCACGCGGACATGGGGAGAATGTGCAGACTCCGCACAGACAGTGACCCAAGCCAGGAATTGAACCTGGGATTCTGGAGCTGTGAAGCAACTGTGCTAACCACTATGCTACCGTGCTGCCCCAATGGCACTCCTACCAATACAGTCATGGACAAATGCATCTGTGGTTGGCTGGTTGTGAGCATAAGGTCAAGCATGTTTTTCCCTTTTGTCAGTTCCTTCACCACCCGTTGCAGACCCAGACTCACAGCTTTCTCCTTTAGGACTCAACCAGCTTGGTCAGGAATGATGCTACCAAGCCACCCAGAGTACATTCTATGCCCCTGTCACCCTCAGGGATTACTCCCAGGGATGTTTAACATGGAGGAATACTGATTCATCAGCCGAGTGGCTGGTAATGAGCAGGAGTGGTGTTGGTGGTGTCTGGGGCATTGTCAGGTATAATTCTGTGAGTATGACTATGTCAGGCTGTTGCTTGACTAGTCTGTGAGACAGCACTCACAATTTTGACACAGATGCTAATAAAGAGGACTTTCCAGGGTTAACAGGGCTGGGTTTGCCGCTATTGTTTCCGGTGCCGAGGTCTATGCCATGTGGTCTGTCCAGTTTAATTCCTTTTTATAGACTTCTTAGTGGTTTGACAACTAAGTGGCTTGCTAGGCCATTTAAGGGGGCATTTAAGAGTGAACTGCTTTGCATTGTGACTGGAGTGGATCGGTTCAGCTCCAACAACACTTAAGTAGCTTGACACCATTTACTCCATTCATCACCAGCACAGTGTGCACCAGATGCAAGAGACATTGCATCAACTCGCCAAGGCTTCTTCAACAGCAGCTTCCAAACCTGTGACCTCTGCCACTTAGAAACATTGGATCCGTGAGTGGATGATTAGAAACAGTACCGCCTAGAAGTTCCCCTTCAAATTTTACATAATTTGAACTGTATTACTGCTGTTCCTTCACTGTTGCTAGATCAAAATCCTGGAACTCATATCCTAACAGCACTGTTGGTGTATTACATCCAAGGACGGCAGCGGTTCAAGAAAGTGGCTCATCACCTACTTAGGGACAATTAGGAATGGGCAATAAATAGTGGCCATACCAGCAATGCTCATGAACAAAAAGAAAAATATTGGGACTTTCACCAAGAGCCATCTCCTGCCCAATTTGGCTTAAGATATAAAATCAAGTGGCCGATATGCACAGATCTGGCCACGGATTTCAACATTCTACCACCTCTTTCTCACTGCACTTTTTATGTTTTGAAATCGCACTCACAACCAGAAAAACCTACCCTTATATTTATCCTTTTATTTTGATAACTGTTTTGGGAATGTCTGTCACACCACACATTATTTCTAAATCTCACATTTTCTGATTGTTACAAACAAATATAAAGAAAATGAACAACAGCCATTTCCTGCCTGAGATTTCATCCTTGGGCAACTGCCAATTAAGAGAAATGTCCAACTACAATAATTAGTTTGAGGAACTATTTAGGTTAGTCATCCATAGGGATTGGTTAAGTATTCCCCCGAAGGGACAGGCTGAGTTAGAAAATCTTGCTTCACAGTTCCAGACTGCACATGAGTATAAATAAAAATTGGCTCAAAATTCACGGGGCTGGAAGGGGCATAAATCTAATTGATGTTTGGGAGGTGATACCTGGAATTCTGCCAATGCTGGGGTATTCTATGACAGATAGAGCAGACCCTTACATTCCAGTCAGGGCTGTGAGCGGATCTTACACCCACTCTTTAAAGTCAAGGGAATTAGTTAGAGTGGGGGTAGGGGTCCTTTATTATCTTGGATGTCCTCCATTGGACTTTACACCATAAAGGGAAAATGCTAGAAATGCTATCTGTGTCTGATCGTATTTGTGGAAAAAAAACAAAGCTACTGGGCGCAATCTAACGGCCCCTCCGTGCCCGACTTGGTGCACGATGCAGCTGGTAAATCTCACCAGCTTCGTGAGATTTACACAGCTCACATTGCCTCACGGGATCTCACTAGATCTCGAGTTTGTGGGCGAGATTGTTTTCCGTATTTGGGAAATTTGGATATGAAAGTGAGCAGCTAGTCTCCCTTTAATATGCACTCACCGGATCTACCCATGGCGTTGGAATCTAGTCCCTTCACCTTGGAGACCGCAGGTGAGTGCCATTTAGCATTGGTCTCCACAAACGGGGACCAGGCAGAATGGTACTGGGGCTCCTGAGTGTCTGGGCTCTGGGAAGGGTGGTACCCTGGCATCACTGGGCACCACCAGCCTGGCATTCTGGCATCTGGTGAGCAGAGCTCCTCAATTCAGGAAATGAGACCAAGTGTGTGGTCCCAGAAATAAAACAGTCCCATTAGATAGCAGGGTCTTTGTGAGCACCGGGAAACACCCAGCTAAACATGCTCAACACAGGACTCTATTTCATTTCTGTTCGGTCGCACCCTGTGTTTCGATTCAACAAGCTTTCCCCAGAACTGGAAGGAGATTGACATGTAATAGGTTTTAAGTGAGTAAAGAGACATGAAAAGATGGGAAGAAAGGAAAGTATGAAAGGGAAGATCTATGAGCAGGTGGAAAAGAGGAGGATGATAGTGTAAGGCAAATAGTAATGAATACTGAAAAAGAAATAAAATATGCCAGATCTCTAGCATTGTTCAGTTCTGATGAAAGTTACTTTTAAAAATTTGTTCATGGGATATGGGCATTGCATTTATTGCCCATCCCTTGAACTGAGGGGCTGGCTATACCATTTCAGAGGGCATTTAAGAGTCAACCAAATTGCTGTGAATCTGGAGTCACATGTAGGCCAGACCAGATAATCATGAAAGATATTCTTCCCCAAAGAATATCAGTGAACATTAGTACAACAATCAATGGTTTCATGCCCATCGTTAGACTTTTAATTCCAGCTTTTATTGGGTTCATGTTGGATTCGAACCCAGGTCTCCAGAGCGTTACCCTGGGTTTTTGGAATACGAGTATAGTGACAGTACCACTACGTCACTCCCTCTCTCATTGACCTGAAACATTACCCAGTTCCCTTCTACAGATCCTGCCAAGTATTTCCAGCATTTTCTGTTTTTATATCAGATTTCCAGCATCCGCAGTGTTCTTTTTTGGAAATATTTTTCTTGAAATGTTAACAATTTTTATACAAAGTTTACAAAAACCAAACAATAACACGTAATAACAATTATAACCCCTCCCCCCCACACAACTGTATAAACCAAATCCCCAACCCCCCCCACAGCTAACGGTGACCAACTCTTTTAATTACATTATAAACAGCCACCACCTGCGGTCAAACCTGCCCACTAACCCGTTCAAGGTGAACTTAACCCTCTCAAGGTGCAAATCTCCATCTGGTCACCCAGCCATGCAGAGGCGCTTGGTAGCGTAGTTGACCTCCAGCCAAAGAGGGTCCGTGTTGTATCTTAGGATTTGAATGCAGTTTTATTTAATTTACGGTTGCCGGTTGTTGTTGAGACATTGCTGAAACTCAGTAGAAATTCAAGTTAAAAACTTGACAGGTGCAAATAAGAATTGTTTTATTGAAGTTCATTGGTTACAACTTGAAAATGATTTAAAAGGTAGTTTGTAGACAATTTGATTTTCTTCAAAGAATCACAGGAATTATCTTCTGAGACAATAGCCTGAAAACAACTTTAAAAGTCAAAGGCTGAAGTCAAAGTATGAAAATGAAATAGGAATACAGAACTCTTTTCTAATTCTCTTCCTTTACTTTATCTCTCTCTCTCTCTCTCTTTCTGTCTTGTTCTCTTTGTCTCTTTCCTGTCTCTTTCTCTCTGTGTCTTTCTGTCTGTCTTTCTTTCTTTCTTCTTGTCTTCTTGTCTTTCTTTCTTCTTGTCTTCTTGTCTAAAATGGTGGCCAAATCATTCATGGATATACTCTTTCATATCTGTCTTAAGCGATCCGATCACACCCCAATATAATCCTAATTGGTTTAAGCTATATTCAAAACACATTTGATTTGATAACAAGCCATCCATCCTCCCAATGCAACGCCACTTCCAATTGTTGCTTATCTGCAACAATTAAGACATTATGTCATCTCATCATGCTATTATTCCGAAAATATAAATGAAACTGTATTTTGACACAGTCTAAAATGTTTCAGCTTGCATACGTTATGGAATGTGGTTCAGGCTGTTATCACAAGTGGCCAGAAATCAGAACAATGGAGCCTTTAATTATACCACCTTAAAACCCATGGGATTTCGCTGCTGCCCTTGAAAGAATGTGATGTTTTTATCAGTGGTTCTGTTTTTCCCAAACACATGTCTGAGTTTGGAAGTTGTATATTTCTTTCATTTTAAAACTAGGATTTAATATTTCTGTCTTAAACAGTCTTCTTACCTATATTAAGTGTATTTAAAATACCTGACTTCTACAGTCCGCCTGCTTGCCACGAGCGAGACAAAGACCAGAACGTCTGCCCCCATCCCGAGCTCTGGCACATCCAACCCCCCCCCCCCCCCCCCCCCCCCCAATTGCTACTAGTGGGCAGGGCTCCAACCCAATGTTCAGGATTAGCATCCACCATAATTTGATTTTGAATTAGTGTTTAATTTTCTGCCATTTCCTTTCCAGGAAGTTCTGCTCTTCTCTCCAAAAGGATTTAATTAGTCTCTTTTACATTGTCCCATTCATTACATTCCCCTCATCACAGATCTTCACTTTTGTTTCACCACCTCCTACTCTCCTGTGTTCTCTGTCTCTATACTTGCTTTAAACCTCTCATTATCTGACTTTTTCCAGTTCTGGTGAAATATCATTTACCTGAAACATTAACTCTTGTTTCTCTCTTCACTGATGCTGCCAGACCTACTGAGTATTTCCAACATGTACTGTTTTTATGATGGGTCTAGAAGAGGTATGAATGACTGAAGCAGAAATATCAAGAGGGAGGGGAGCACAGGAAACCTGGTAATCAGGAGAAGGCTCCAATGGCCTAGGAATATGGCAGAGAAAGATAGGGGCACCTGAAGGATGTGGCTTACCCTTGTCAGCTGTGAACCAATCTCTGGTCTATTTGATGCTCAAGATAACATAACTGGACAATGGACATGGACCAAGGGAAGTGCGACCAATGTGTCATGCAGGTGGTTCATGGAACATACACAATTAACTCTATTCCTGGCATTTTGGGTGTGATCTTCAGTCTTTCGACAAGGATAGGCAGAACTGAACTTCCTCTCCATCACACTTTAGCTGGTAGAGTGAAGCTCCAGGACTTTCTGCACCCTTTATCTAGCCAACTCATCACACCTCAAATTTACTCTGCAAAATGATACATTCGATTGTATCTAATGAAAGAACATAAGAACATAAGAATTAGGAGCAGGAGTAGGCCATCTGGCCCCTCGAGCCTGCTCCGCCATTCAATTAGATCATGGCTGATCTTTTGTGGACTCATCTCCACTTTCCGGCCTGAACACCATAACCCTTAATCCCTTTACTCTTCAAAAAACTATCTTTATCTTAAAAACATTTAATGAAGGAGCCTCAATTGGTTCACTGGGCAAGGAATTCCATAGATTCACAACCCTTTGGGTGAAGAAGTTCCTCCTAAATTCAGTCCTAAATCTACTTCCCCTTATTTTGAGGCTATGCCCCCTAGTTCTGCTTTCACCCACCAGTGGAAACAACTTGCCCGTATCTATCCTATCTATTCCCTTCATAATTTTATATGTTTCTATAAAATCCCCCCTCATCCTTCTAAATTCCAACGAGTACAGTCCCAGTCTACTCAGCCTCTCCTCGTAATCCAACCTCTTCAGCTTTGGGATTAACCTAGTGAATCTCCTCTGTACACACTCCAGCGCCAGTACGTCCTTTCTCAGGTAAGGAGACCAAGCCTGAACACAATACTCTAGGTGTGGCCTCACTAACACCTTATACAATTGCAGCATAACCTCCCTAGTCTTAAACTCCATCCCTCTAGCAATGAAGGACAAAATTCCATTTGCCTTCTTAATCACCTGTTGCACCTGTAAACCAACGTTTTGCAACTCATGCACTAGCACGCCCAGGTCTTTCTGCACAGCAGCATGTTTTAATATTTTGCCATTT
Organism: Scyliorhinus canicula; assembly: GCF_902713615.1. Classification (NCBI taxonomy): domain Eukaryota; kingdom Metazoa; phylum Chordata; class Chondrichthyes; order Carcharhiniformes; family Scyliorhinidae; genus Scyliorhinus; species Scyliorhinus canicula. The sequence goes on from NC_052160.1 coordinate 29,916,081, forward strand.
AAATAATAATCCCTTTTGCTGTTATTCCTACCAAAATGGATAACCTCACATTTGTCAACATTGTATTCCATCTGCCAGACCCTAGCCCATTCACTTAACCTATCTAAATCCCTCTGCAGACTTCCAGTATCTGCTGCACTTTTTGCTTTACCACTCATCTTAGTGTCGTCTGCCAACTTGGACACATTTCCCTTGGTCCCCAACTGCAAATCATCTATGTAAATTGTGAACAATTGTGGGCCCAACACTGATCCCTGAGGGACAGCACTAGCTGCTGATTGCCAGCCAGAGAAACACCCATTAATTCCCACTCTTTGCTTTCTATTAATTAACCAATCCTCTATCCATGCTACCACTTTACCCTTAATGCCATACATCTTTATCTTATACAGCAACCTTTTGTGTGGCACCTTGTCAAAGGCTTTCTGGAAATCCAGATATACCACATCCATTGACTCCCCGTTATCTACCGCACTGGTAATGTCCTCAAAAAATTCCACTAAATTAGTTAGGCACGACCTGCCCTTTATGAACCCATGCTGCGTCTGCCCAATGGGACAATTTTCATCCAGATGCCTCGCTATTTCTTCCTTGATGATAGATTCCAGCATCGTCCCTACTTCCAAAGTTAAGCTCACTGGCCCCTAATTACCCACTTTCTGCCTACCTTCTTTTTTAAACAGTGGTGTCACATTTGCTAATTTCCAATCCACCGGGACCACCCCATAGTCCAGTGAATTTTGGTAAATTATCACTAGTACATTTGCAATTTCTCTAGCCATGTCTTTTAGCACTTTGGGATGCATTCCATCAGGGCCAGGAGACTTGTCTACCTTTAGCCCCATTAGCTTGCCCATCACTACCTCCTTAGTGATAACAATAATCTCAAGGTCCTCACCTGTCATAGCCTCATTTCTATCAGTCACTGGCATGTTATTTGTGTCTTCCACTGTGAAGACCGACCCAAAAAACCTGTTCAGTTCCTCAGCCATTTCCTCATCTCCCATTATTAAATCTCTCTTCTCATCCTCTAAAGGACCAATATTTACCTTAGCCACTCTTTTTTGTTTTATATATCTGTATAAACTTTTACTATCTGTTTTTATATTCTGAGCAAGTTTACTCTCATAATCTATCTTACTCTTCTTCATAACGTTTTTTAGTAGCTTTCTGTTGCCCCCTAAAGATTTCCCAGTCCTCTAGTCTCCCACTAATCTTTGCCATTTTGTATGCTTTTTCCTTCAATTTGATACTCTCCCTTTTTTCCTTAGATATCCACGGTCGATTTTCCCTTTCTACCGTCCTTCCTTTTTGTTGGTAAAAACCTTTGCTGAGCACTGTGAAAAATCGCTTGGAAGGTTCTCCACTGTTCCTCAACTGTTTCACCATGAAGTCTTTGCTCCCAGTCTACCTTAGCATGTTTGTCTCTCATCCCATTGTAATCTCCTTTGTTTAAGCACAAAACACTAGTGTTTGATTTTACCTTCTCACCCTCCATCTGTACTTTAAATTCCACCATATTGTGATCGCTCCTTCCGAGAAGATCCCTAACTATGAGATTATGAATCAATCCTGTCTCATTACACAGGACCAGATCTAGGACTGCTTGTTCCCTCGTAGGTTCCATTACATACTGTTCTGGGAAATTATTGTGGATACATTCTATAAACCCCTCCTCAAGGCTGCCTTGACCGACCTGGTTAAACCAATCGACATGTAGATTAAAATCCCCCATGATAACTGCTGTACCATTTCTACATGCATTAGTTATTTCTTTGTTTATTGCCTGCCCTACCATAATGTTATTATTTGGTGGCCTATAGACTACTCCTATAGGTGACCTTTTTGCCTTACTATTCCTGATTTACACCCAAATGGATTCCACCTTTTCCTCCATAGCACCGATGTCATGCCTTACTATTGCCCAGATGTCATCTTTAAATAACAGAGCTACACCACCTCCCTTACCATCCACTCTGTCCTTCCGAATAGTTTGATACCCTCGGATATTTAACTCCCAGTTGTGACCATCCTTTAACCATGTTTCAGTAATGGCCACTAAATCATCGTCATTCACGATGATTTGCGCCATCAACTCATTTATCTTATGCCAAATACTACGAGCTTTCAGGTAAAGTACACTTATGTTGGCTTTTATACCTCTGTTTTGAATCTTAACACCTCAATCAGTAACCTCTCCTAAGTTATATTTCCTCTTAACGTTTCTCCTAATTTTCCTTGTCGTTGAACCCATATCTTCATGTAACAACCTGCCGCGTCGCTTACCATTTATGTTTTTACTTTCTGTTTATTCCTATTAGTATTACTGGGCCTATTCACTGAGTTCCCCTCAGTCACTGTACCTTGTACTGTCACCCTTTTTGATTTTTGACTATGTCTTCTCTGCCTTACACGTTTCCCCTTAATGCCTTTTGTTTCTGTCCCTGTTTTACTATCTTCCGACTTCCTGCATCGGTTCCTATCCCCCTGCCACATTAAGAGCAAAGAACAAAGAAAATTACAGCACAGGACAGGCCCTTCGTCCCTCCCAGCCTGCGCCGATCCAGATCCTTTTCCTAAATCTGTCTCCTATTTTCCAAGGTCTACTTCCCTCTGTTCCCGCCCGTTCATATACCTGTCTAGATGCTTCTTAAATGATGCTATCGTGCCCGCCTCTACCACCTCCGCTGGTAAAGCGTTCCAGGCATCCACCACCCTCTGCGTAAAAAACTTTCTACGCACATCTCCCTTAAACTTTCCCCCTCTCACTTTGAAATCGTGACCCCTTGTAACTGACACCCCCACTCTTGGGAAAAGCTTGTTGCTATCCACCCTGTCCATACCTCTCATAATTTTGTAGACCTCAATCAGGTCCCCCCTCACCCTCCGTCTTTCCAACGAAAACAATCCTAATCTACTCAACCTTTCTTCATAGCTAGCACCCTCCATACCAGGCAACATCCTGGTGAACCTCGTCTGCACCCTCTCCAAGGCATCCACATCCTTCTGGTAATGTGGCGACCAGAACTGCACGCAGTATTCCAAATGTGGCCGAACCAAAGTCCTATACAACTGTAACATGACCTGCCAACTCTTGTACTCAATACCCCGTCCGATGAAGGCAAGCATGCTGTATGCCTTCTTGACCACTCTATCAACCTGCGTAGCCGCCTTCAGGATACAATGGACCTGAACTCCCAGATCTCTCTGCACATCAATTTTCCCCAAGACCCTTCCATTGACCATATAGTCCGCTCTTGAATTTGATCTTCCAAAATGCATCACCTCGCATTTGCCTGGATTGAACTCCATCTGCCATTTCTCTGCCCAACTCTCCAATCTATCTATATTTTGTTGTATTCTCTGACAGTCCTCCTCGCTATCTGCAACTCCACCAATCTTAGTATCATCTGCAAACTTGCTAATCAGACCACCTATACCTTCCTCCAGGTCATTTATGTAGATCACAAACAACAGTGGTCCGAGCACGGATCCCTGTGGAACACCACTAGTCACCCTTCTCCATTTTGAGACACTCCCTTCCACCACTACTCTCTGTCTCCTGTTGCCCAGCCAGTTCTTTATCCACCTAGCTAGTACACCCTGAACCCCATACGACTTCATTTTTCCATCAACCTGCCATGGGAAACCTTATCAAACGCCTTACTAAAGTCCATGTATACGACATCTACAGCCCTTCCCTCATCAATTAACTTAGTCACTTCCTCAAAGAATTCTATTAGATTTGTAAGACATGACCTTCCCTGCACAAAACCATGCTGTCTATCACTGATAAGTCTATTTTCTTCCAGATGTGAATAGATCCTATCCCTCAGTATCTTCTCCAACAGTTTGCCTACCACTGACGTCAAGCTCACAGGTCTGTAATTCCCTGGATTATCCCTGCTACCCTTTTTAAACAAAGGGACAACATTAGCAATTCTCCAGTCCTCCGGGACCTCACCCGTGCTCAAGGATGCTGCAAAGATATCTGTTAAGGCCCCAGCTATTTCGACCCTCACTTCCCTCAGTAACCTGGGATAGATCCCATCCGGTCCTGGGGACTTGTCCACCTTAATGTCTTTTAGAATACCCAAAACTTCCCCCTTCCGTATGACAACTTGACCAAGAGTATTTAAACATCCATCCCTAGCCTCAACATCCGTCTTGTCCCTCTCCTTTGTGAATACCGATGCAAAGTACTCATTAAGAGTCTCACCCATTTCCTCTGAGTCCACGCATAAATTTCCTCTTTTGTCTTTAAGTGGGCCAATCCTTTCTCTAGTTACCCTCTTGCTCCTTACATACGAATAAAATGCTTTGGGATTTTCCTTAACCCTGTTAGCCAAAGATATTTCATGACCCCTTTTAGCCCTCTTTATTGCGCGTTTGAGATTCGTCCTACTTTCCCGATATTCCTCCAAAGCTTCATCAGTTTTGAGTTGCCTCGATCCTATGTATGCTTCCTTTTTCATCTTAGCTAGTCTCACAATTTCACCCGTCATCCATGGTTCCCTAATCTTGCCATTTCTATCTTTCATTTTCACAGGAACATGTCTGTCCTGCACTCTAATCACCCTTTCCTTAAAAGACTTCCACATTTCAAATGTGGATTTACCCTTGAACAGCTGCTCCCAATCCACATTCCCTAGCTCCTGCCGAATTTTGTTATACTCTGCCTTTCCCCAATTTAGCACTCTTCCTTTCGGACCCCTCCTGTCCTTGTCCATGAGTATTCTAAAACTTACGGAATTGTGATCGCTATTCCCAAAGTAATCACCGACTGAAACATCAACCACCTGGCCGGGATCATTCCCCAATACCAGGTCCAGTATGGCCCCTTCCCAAGTTTGACTATTTACATACTGCTCTAAAAAACTCTCCTGGATGCTCCTTACAAACTCTGCTCCATCTACGCCTCCAACACTACACGAATCCCATTCAATGTTGGGGAAGTTAAAATCTCCCATCACAACCACCCTATTGCTCCTACATTTTTCTATAATTTGTCTGCATATTTGTACCTGTACTTCATGCTCGCTTTTGGGAGGTCTGTAGTAAAGTCCCAACAATGTTACTGCACATTTCCTATTTCTCAGCTCCACCCATATTGCCTCAGTGCTCGAATCCTCCATCGTGCCCTCCTTAATCACAGCTGTGATATCATCTCTGACGAGTAATGCAACTCCTCCACCCCTTCTACCTCCCTCTCTATCCCTCCTGAAGCATCTATACCCTGGGATATTCAGTTGCCAGTCCTGCCCTTCCCTCAACCAAGTCTCAGTAATACCAATAGCATCATATTCCCAGGTACTGATCCAAGCCCTAAGTTCATCTGCCTTACCTGCTACACTTCTTGCATTAAAACAAATGCACCTCAGACCACCTTTGCGTTCATCATCTCTTCCCTGTCTACTCTTCCCCTTAGTCACATTGAGTTTATTATCTCGTACCTTACTGGCTTTAGTTGCTGCTTCTTTGCTGACCACTAATTTCCTAATCTGGTTCCCATCCCCCTACCACATTAGTTTAAAACCTCCCAACAGTGTTAGCAAAAGCACCTCCTAGGACATTGGTTCCAGTCCTGCCCAGGTGTAGACCATCCGGTTTGTAATGGTCCCACCGCCCCCAGAACCGGTTCCAGTGTCCCAAAAATCTGAACCCCTCCCTCCTGCACCATCTCTCAAGCCACGTATTCATTCTGACTATTCTTGAATTTCTACTCTGACTGTCCCGTGGCACTGGTAGCAATCCTGAGATTACTACCTTTGAGGTCCTACTTTTTAAACTTATCTCCTAACTCCCTAAATTCTGATTGTAGGACCTCATCCCTTTTTTTACCTATATCGTCGGTGCCTATATGCACCACGGCAACTGGCTGTTCACCCTCCCCCTTCAGTATGCCCTGCAGCCGATTGGAGACATCCATGACCCGAGCACCCGGGAGGCAACATACCATTCGGGAGTCTCGTTTTCGACCACAGAAACGTCTGTCTACTCCCCTTACAATTGAATCCCCTATGATTATAGCCCTGCCAGTCTTTTTCCCGTCCTTCTGTGCAGCAGAGCTAGCCACAGTGCCATGAGCCTGGCTACTACTGCCTTCCCCTGGTGAGTCATCTCCCCCAACAGTATCCAAAACGGTATACCTGTTTTGGAGGGAGCTGACCGCAGGGGACACCTGCACTGCCTTCCTGCTCTTTCTCTGCCTTTTGGTCACCCATTCCCTGTCTCCGTCACCAATCCTAATCTGCGGTGTGACCAACTCACTGAACGTGCTATCCACGACCTCCTCAGCATCGTGGATGCTCCAAAGTGAGTCCATCCGCAGCTCCAGAGCCGTCATGTGGTCTAACAGGAGCTGCAGCTGGACACACTTCCCGCACATGAAGAAGTCAGGGGCATCGGCTGCGTCCCTGAACTCCCACATTGCGCACAAGGAGCATAACACGGGTCTGGGATCTCCTGCCATTTTTACCCTTTACCTTAACTGATTACAAATATAGTATCAAATAATTAATAAGTGAAAGGAATAAAGATTTTACTTACCAATCACAATACTCACCAACACACGAAGACAACAGCCCCTTCACAAACCACCTTCAAATTAGGCTGACCGCACTGCACATATGCAAATCTCCCTGGAACAGCCAATCAGTAGCTCCGCTCTGCTGCCCTCTGCTGGATGCTTGCTTGCACTCGAACTCCTCGGGTCTCTTTCGCAGGTACCCCTTCAAATTAGGCTGACCGCACTGTACGTATGCAAATCTCCCCGGAACAGCCAATCAGTAGCTCCGCTCTGCTGCCCTCCCCAACAGCTCTCGCAACCCCCCCCCCCCCAAGACATCGGTTCCAGTCCTGCCCAGGTGCAGACTGTCTGGTTTTTAGTGGTCCCACATCCCCCAGAACCAGTTCCAATGCCCCAGGAATTTGAATCCCTCCCTCTTGCACCTTCTCTCAAGCCACGTATTCATCCTATATATCCTGACATTCCTACTTTGACTAGCTTCTAGCTTGTGGCACTGGTAGCAATCCTGAGATTACTGCCTTTGAGGTCCTACTTTTTAGTTTAACTCCTAACTCCTGAATTCAGCTTGTAGGACCTCGTCCCGTTTTTTACCTATATCGTTGGTGCCGATGTGCACCACGACAGCTGGCTGTTCATCCCCCGCCCCAGAATGTCCTGCAGCCGCTCCGAGACATCCTTGACCCTTGCACCAGGGAGGCAACATACCATCCTGGAGTCTCGATTGCGTCCGCAGAACCGCCTGTCTATTCCCCTTACGATTGAGTCCCCTTTCACTATAGCCCTGCCATTCTTCTTCCTGCCCTGCTGCGCAGCAGAGCCAGCCACGGTGCCATGAACTTGGCTGCTGCTGCCTTCCCCTGGTGAGCCATCTCCCTCAACAGTAGCCAAAGCGGTATATCTGTTGTGCAGGGAGATGACCGCAGGGGACACCTGCACTGCCTTCCTACTCTTGCTCTGTCTTTTGGTCACCCATTTTCTATCTCCCTCAGTAACTTTCACCTGCGGTGTGACCAACTCGCTAAACCTGCTACCCACGACATCCTCAGCATCACAGATGCTCCAAAATGAGTCCATCCGCAGCTCCAGAGCCGTCAAGCGATCTAACAGGAGCTGCAACTGGACACACTTCTTGCACGTGAAAGAGCCAGGGACAATGGACGTGTCCCTGAGCTCCCACATCGCACACGAGGAGCATGACACGGGTCAGGGATCTCCTGCCATGTCTTAAACCTTCAGTTAACTTATACAACTATAATTCCAAAAAAAACGAAGAAAAAAATAAATAAATATACCAATGAAAAGAAAAAGAAAAAAAAGAAAAACTACTTACCAGGGATAAAAAGCACCCCCCCCCCCCCCCCAGGGATAAAAAGCACCCCCCCCCCCCCGGCTTCGAATTCCCACCTAGCTTCAAAATGAGTCCATCCGCAGCTCCAGAGCCGTCAAGCGATCTAACAGGAGCTGCAACTGGACACACTTCTTGCACGTGAAAGAGCCAGGGACAATGGACGTGTCCCTGAGCTCCCACATCGCACACGAGGAGCATGACACGGGTCAGGGATCTCCTGCCATGTCTTAAACCTTCAGTTAACTTATACAACTATAATTCCAAAAGAAACGAAGAAAAAAATAAATAAATATACCAATGAAAAGAAAAAGAAAAAAAAGAAAAACTACTTACCAGGGATAAAAAGCACCCCCCCCCCCCCAGGGATAAAAAGCACCCCCCCCCCCCCCCCCCCCCCGGCTTCGAATTCCCACCTAGCTTCAAATTCCCAAACTCACTCTTTGCTGTGTTTTCTCTGGCTCACTGGGAGAACTCATTGGGAGTGAGTTCCAAGTTGTCCTGAGTTGACTCCCCCCCCCACCTGCTTTTAGATCAAAGTAGGTTAAGGTGACTGCCACTTAACTGCCAACCAGTTATGTGAGTGGGTGGGGCAGCCCTTGTTAACCTTCACTGCACAATTTTAGATTAAAATGAGTCAATGTTTTCAAGTAATATATATATATATGAAATTATCAGCAGCACTGATAACCTCAAGACTAGCATACTACAACGGTCAGTTAAACAAAACTCCATCTAAAGTAGTTAAACGTCAGAACCATGTCAGGATAATTCATGCTCTTTTTCTTATGCTCTCCCTATTTTTGTTTCATCAATACATTTGAGTTTGTTTTAATATTGAGTTTATACAAATTTAGAAACATTAGCAATGGTTCCAGTGGAATTCTAATATCTCCCAATGCCTATTTTATCCACTTTATGATCTGTATCACAAACCCACTCAAGTCGACCTACAACACAGACTACGCTGAGAGACTCTGCCGTCGCACCTCTCTCACACTCCTCAACCACCTCGTACACCAACTCTACAGCAGATGTCAAAACCTGGAAACCAAGATAGAGTCCATATTCTCAACTTGCGCTCAGGATGCAGCAGACCAGCTGCGGAACACTGCCAAAACGATGAGACAACGATACTATGCCACCTATTTTATCCAGTCTTGGTTTACACTGAATTTCAGTGGCCTTCACTGTAATTATAAGTCTTTCATGTGTTCTGTGCTGTACTGTTCTATGTTCATGTGGAACTTTGTTTCATGTTTTCTGGAAGCCTAAATAAACTATATTATCAAGGTATCACCATCAATTTTACTTACAATATCCTCAAAGCAATTAAAAAGGTTTGTCAGGTAGAATCTCACTCTTCTAAATCCACACAGGCTGTTTCTTACTAAGTTATTTACTTTTCAGTTTCTCCTGCAATATGCCCATTTTATCTGTTATTGATATTAGTCCAAATTGGGTCCATAGTTGCTTGGTTCAGTTTTTTAAGTTATGCAGAGGTGCATTTTACTACCCTGGGCTTACAGATTCACAGTGACAATAACCAGTGCCCACAAATCCTCCCTGTATTTAGAATTTTATTTTTTTCAGTTTTTATGTTGAAAATTGCTAACCAGTTGTAGTGAAAGAGCTGCTCCAGAGTTACTAATCTGATGTTTGTTCAGCTGGAACTTTATATGCTCACAGAGTCAGGCAGTCACATCAAAACATTGGAGTGTGGGTTGGGGGATCAGGGTGAGCATAAATACTTTACTTGAGATCCACAAGACTCGGTTTCGAAATGGTGAACAACTTGTTCTAATAAAATGATCTAGGTCAGTACATGATTTGGACCAGCTGTTTTGCATTATTTCATGGCACAGTTTTAAGACATGCAACTGATGCTCTGTGCCTATAGATTGACTTGACCTCAAGGGCCCTGGTGTTCCCTTTTTCTCAGCGAGCAGAGCAGTCATTAATGGGAAACTCTTGAGTCAAGTGAACACACTATCAGGGACTATCAGGCATTGCTGCAAACACCAGGAAAATGTGTTTTTTCCAGGGAAAACTGTCATATAGAATAATTTTCTGGCCAATCTGTGGGTCAATAGTGTCAAATAATATCAACAACTTGCACTTATATAAATGTTCTAGAATCGCAAAATGTCCCAAGGCATTTCACAGAGGCACAACAAATGTGACACTCCAAAGATGCAACTTTAATAATTGGGGAGATGAATCCCCCTATTCAACATTCCAGGAGAGCTGCAAAACATCCGGGAGGATGTCCTATCGAGAATCAATGCGGCCTCCGACCCTGTGAGAACGAGAGCGCAGGTGCAAAGTCAGTGATTTCCAATCTGAGAATATTGACCACACATAACAAGCACCTTGTGCTCGCCACAGTTTACACACAGAAAATGTACAGTATAGTAACAGGTCATTGTCCAAACTAGTCTATGCTAGTGTTTAAGTTCCACACCAGCCTCCTGTGACCCTAATTCACCTCAGCCTAGCAACATTGCCTCTATTACATTGCCTCATATGGTTATTCTGGTTTCTCGCAAATACATGGCTAAACATTGACTGCTGCCCCATGAACTAACTCAGTCATAGGGCGTGATTCTCTGGCCTCGTTATGCTCTTGCTCAAGCAAAATGAGGCCGCTGAATAGGAGAGGCCAAAAACAAGAACCGCGCCAGGCTCCAAAGAGTCTGTGATGCAACGGCCAAAGAGTCTGTGATGCAACGGCCAGTTCCTCTAGGCAAAATTGGGATCTTGCCATAGCCTGGCGCGAAACCAATTATCACCACTTTAAGCCCTATTTCCAATTAACAAGAGTCACCCCATATCCAATGGCCTCACGTCATTCAGTGGCCTCACTAGCAAGTGGTCAAGTGACAAGGGTTGTAGCCATGGTGAGTAGCCATCTTTACTCACAGGCAAAGAGCTTGGGAGTGCTGGGCTTGCCATTCCAGTGCTTGGTGAGGAACCCTCGGCTGGGGGTGGGGGATCCACCGCAGGGGTGGGCTGCCATGGGGGGGGGGGGCACGCTGGGGGTGGGGGGAGGGAACAACCAGTGGGCAAATGCTTGTGGCTCCACCATGCCGACCCCTGGATCATGTTTATCCGTTCCGGGGGCAACGCTTGTCCGGAGTCAGGCTAGCGCCGATTAGTACTCGTTTTGAAAAACGTGAACCTGAACCTGGCGGCAGGGCTTCTGTGGGGAGCCAAGGAGATAAGTAGTAATTTTTGCTCACAGGGAAAGAGCCCAGGGAGTGCTGTGCTTGCCACCCCAGTGCTTGGTGGGGGGGGGGGGGGGGGGGGGGGGTGGGGGACCCCCTGCTGGGGGTGGGGACCCTCCGCATAGGTAGGCTGCCATGAGAGGGTTGGTGGGGGGTATGCTGGGGGTGGGAAGTTGCCGGTGGGCAACTGCTTGCGGTTCAACCATGCCGACCCCTAGCTCATGTTTATCTGTTCTGGGGACAACCGTTGTCCCTGCCCATCTGCCCCACCAACCACCCATAACCCCAACAACTGCGAGGCCTCTGGCAGTGCGGCTAAAGGCTAGCGCCAATAGAGAATTGGCAATTGTGGTTAAGTGAGCACTTGACATAGTCCAAGTTGATTCCCGTAGGCGGATGGGCCATGTAGCATGTGGGAGTCATTGCCTAGCATCTCAATCACACCTAGATGCCTGGACACAGTGCTTGAACATGGCAAGAGGCAACACCACACAAGCAGCAGCCAACATCCGGACACCCAGGGGATGTGACACAGGTCCGGGGCTATGTCCGCAGCCGGAGGACAGGTGGGTGCCACGGGGAGGGGGTATGCCTGGAGAGATTGGCCAAGGGTTCGGAGGCCAGCCCGCATTGTGGAAGAAGGTGACAGAGGCTTCATACTGGTTGTGCACAAAGGTGTTTATTGTGTTTGACAATTTCCCATTCTCCCGATGGTGCTGCCCCTCCCCCACCCCATACCTAGCCCCCTTTACCCTGCCCTGATGCCCTCGGAGATCCTCGATGTGCTTTACCCTCCTAGCTCTATCACTATGTCTAGGTGTGTCCCCAGGATGCACCTCAGAGATAGAGACAGCCAGCTGCTTACCTCGTCCCGTTGCCTTCAATGCCCCTGGTGGGTGTCCTCTGGGTGCTCTGAGGCCAGTGGGCCCCGGCTCACCTGTCTATGGCACATGTGCAGCCGTGTTGTCCTGTCCCGTGTGCTGGCTGTGAGATGTGGCCTCATCACAGGGGGAGAGCTCGGGGAGCTGGCTGGCAGCTTCGCTACTCCATGGGTTGTGTTTGGGTTGGCACTCAGCGCCTTTTCCTGCCGCCCAGTGCCCATAAGGCCCTGGGTTCACCTTGGGACAGAGGGGCAGCTGGTTTGAGCCCCAGCTGCTCCTGCACCATCTGACGCTGCCAGCCCTGGTGGTTCCCCATGGTCCACGCCATTGTGTTGACGCCCTCGGCCGATGCTCCTCAGTGCCTTGGCCAAGTCTATTGGATCGCGGGGCATGTCTCGCAGAACCTCATCCAGATCACCCTGGTACTGGGTCACATCCCCCAGCAAGGCGGGCATTCTGCCTAGACCTTCAGCCATGGCCGTCACCGACTGCGCGATGCCTTGGACATCTTCACTAATGGTGCGGACATTGGGCACTAGGTTCTCCACTGCAGTCGCCACCCAAGCAGTGTTGGTCTGGGTGCCACGCATTGCCAGTGACATCTCCTGCACCTATAGCCTTTGAACCTCCTCCATGCGGCTATGGATCTGCTGGAGTGCTGCTGACATCACCCAATGAATGTCTCGGCCGCTCCCCAGCATCTCCATCAGCTGCGGATAACTCTGTTCCCCAAGCTCAGCATCAGGCTGGGACCCAACTGAATCCTGGGATGCAGCAGCCCTCCGACTGCTTTCTCGCCTAAGGGTTCCTGCCTCCACCTGATGTATATCAGCAGCAGTTTGGTGCTCACCAGATTGTGCCCCAGAAGCCAGACAACTAACATTTCCAACCGAGGTGCATGTATCTGCTCTGGTGGATGACATGCGTGCTGCAACTATTACGGTGGCATCCTCTAAGGTGGTCTCCTGGAGGCTGGAGAGGTACTGTCCTGGGATGGGCCGGTGCCGTGCGGGAGAATGGACATGTAGTCAGTGGCAGGGATGGGTAGACGGTAAGGCAAATAGCAACTCACGTTTGACAGGTCCTTTGGTTGGGACGCGGTGGTTCCTCACCTCTGCGGTGTCCGCCAGCCTCCGTGTCGGTGACCGCTCTGTCCTAGGCCATCCCTGTCAACTCCAAGGCATGCTCCTTGAAGGTGGTGAGGATTCTTAAGTCCGGCATACTTCCGCCAGTCTGAGCCCTCTCCCGAAGGTTGTGGGAGAGCATTTCCTGAGGAGACACAGAGAGGGCATCATTAGCCACACGTGTGGATCACAGAGGTAGGAGGGGGTGTATGAAGGAAGGGTTGGGAGGGTTGAAGGGGAGGAGGTGGGGGGGGGGGTAGATGCTCCCATGAGGGGGTAGAAAAGGTCTTGGGGGTGGAGGGGGGCTGTGCTGTCTACTCACTCGTGCTGTCAGTTTAGGGAATTGACCTTCTTCCTGCACTGGAGGTCAGTCCTCCTTGTCACACACCCCACGCTCACAGCACTGCCACCTCATCCCAGGCAGCAATAGCTGCCCTATGGCTAACCCTCCGGGGCCCCCGGGAGAACTGGACATCCATCCTGGCCTCCACTGCATCTAGCAGCCTCCCCAGGTCAGCGTCCCCAAATCTTGGGGCTGGTCTCCGGCGCCATTGTTGCGCGCTGACTGGGATTGGCTGAGCTCTTAAATGCTGCTCGACCTTGATAGGAGGGGGCTGGCAAGCGCGGTGCCGGTGAATCAGCTGCCAAGCCTTCATTTGCAGCAAGAAACCCGTGAGGCTTCACTAAGTGGACCAATTAACGTTGAATAGTGTTGTCGGCCTCGCTGGGCCAAGCACCGGGAAACTCATGGCAATTCCCGCTCGCTACCACACTTAGGATATCGTTCTGGATTGTGCCAATAGAATATTACAGCAGAGATGGATACTCTACGATTTGTCACACTTCACCTGGCTGTCTCAAAGAGCATTCTCTGTTCTTTCCCATTCCCGTTTAAAGTATTTTCTTCTAAACATTTATCCTATTCCCCTTTAGCAGTTTTTGTGGATTCTGTTCCAACCAGTGTTTCTGGCAGACTGCTACACCCTGCCACCCTCTACCTACAAAGAAATATCGCTTAACCTCTCTTTTTGCAAAATACAGCAGAAGGTAATCATTCCGGAGGGGATGTAAATAGGAAAAGCCCAATCATCACACACCGTTGCTGTCCAAAAAAACACAAATGAAGGGCAGTGATTATGTTTTGAAACTGTAGATCTCAATGCTGTATCAGGAAAGGCCGCCCAACACTTGTACTAATCACAGCTGGAGTGAAAGGACAGCAGGTTTGCACACTTCTTCAGGGCAAAGTGGAAATGGAGGAAAGTGATCCCCTAAATGTGAGAATCGAAGGCTGTGCTTCTGCCAGGAATGAGTGACACGGCGATATTAACCCAAAGTCAGACTTGTGTCAAATTTCCCACTTGATCCAGGTTCACAAAACTTCATCATATCTCAGTAGCCAACTCCGAGTTACAACTTGAGGACGAGGTTTTGCTGATTATGGAGGGTTGTCGATCTTCTCAAGGGTCTGGATTGAAGTCCTACGTGTGATTTGCCGAATCCTCTCTCCCTGCTGCACTTACTGCATTCTCGGCAGGTCCCAGGGTCACAGTTCCCAGGCTGGCGAGCGTCTCGCGTCACCGGCTCCGCGCACATTTCGGGAGCAAATGGTTCCCTTCCCCTTTTCTTAGACCCGTGGGGGCTGGGACAGGATCCTCCCCTCTCTGCGATTCTGCCCGAACCCGCACAAAGAGCTGTTGTTCAATGAATTCCCAGCGTGTCCCGCTCTGTTTCCTGTTGTCTGTGAGCTCCTTGCTCATATCACTTGCAGCTGGCTCGAGGGGGCGGCTTTGTTAACATTTATTTCAGTTTTCACTCATTGGAAAATCTTTACAAGTGTTGAGTTCTGCACGGCGTACGGAGGAGGGGGGAGGGGGGAGCTGGATAAGATACCTTCTAGATTGGGGCTGGATGTGCGAAACACAAGAGGAGCTAACCCACCGCTTTGCAATTTAATTGGAAAATAAGGTAAGAATTAGACAGGAATTCCATCATGTGGAATCAGACATCAGTGTGTGTGAAGCTAGCATTAAATGTCTCTGAAGAAGGAGCATGTTGCAGCCCAGAGTCTCCACCAAGGGAATGTGGAAACGTTTTTTTAAATATAAACGAGATGTTTAATTGTGGGTCCGAACCATATTATTGAGCCTCACGGAGCAACAGATCCACACACTCGCGTGGATTATACCACGGAACAGAGTTGAAATGACACTTGGGAACTTGATGCTGCACGAAGTGGAACTCATTCTGCCAAATGGAGCCAAACTCCCGCAGCGGGTCCATCCACATTGCAGTGGTCGCCGAATGACCTTACCCCTCACTTACAATCACCAGGAAAGGAATTTGTCACAGGAGGCAGACTTTTATTCCCACCGTAATATTATGCTGTTTAATGTCCAGACTTGATCTTTGGTACTTTTCTCAAACTTGTGATTAATTTCTGAAACCTCCTCTTGTGAGCATGGATATTGTTGAGGTGATAGGTGGATTTTTGGCTACGGTGGGCATCGCTGACGCGACCAGTTCTCATACTGCCTCACTCACAACTTAAGATAAAATTGTTTCCAGCAGGAGGTGTCACTAACCGGGGCGAGGTCCCCTCCCTCTGAAATGGTACTGAGGACAATTGGGACACAGCCGCCACTACCCCAGCTTCTCACAGAGCGCAGATTTGACTTCAGGGCTTCTTTAATATTGCTCAGATCCACATAAGCGATGGATTTATCCACTGACCTGTCAGCAGGATTACGTGTCCCTTGGGTTTGAGGAGGAGAAAAAAACTCGTTAAACCTTCCGATTCCCCCCCCCCTCCCCCATAAATGGATTTAATTTATAAACGGGGGCACATCTAGTATTCGAACCTTTAATCCTTGGTCCATTTGACTGTTTGGAGATGCGACGCCCTCCTAGCACCAGTTTGTAGCCTTGTAGAAGTATCAGTAATGGAATACTCACTGGAGGTAATTTTAACATTGAGCGATGGTATTAGCTGGCCGAAATCAAATTAAGTACCTGTTAAATACCACTCCGACTTCCCTTTCCATTCATGGCAACGGTTACATTGGCACCTTTCTTTTTTCTGTATTCTTTCATGGGATGAGAGGACCACTTTGTTAGTACGGTCAACATGTGTTGCCCATTGATGTGGCGTCCTGGGCTATTTCAAAGGGCAGTCAACTACATTGCTGTGGGTGTGGAGACATCTGTGGGCCAGATCAGGTAAGGATTGTAGATTTATTTCCCCAAAGGCCATCAGATGGGTCTTTACAACAACCGATGTCAGTTTCATGGTCAACTTAACTAAGACTAGTTTATATTCTAGATTTCTCAATTCAATATTGCCAAGGTGGGATTTGAACCTGTCACCCTAGAACATTAGCTGGGGCCTCTGGATTACCAGTGACATTACCATGACACCTCCATCTCCCCTTGGGACAGCAGATTACTCGTTTGTCATTGATTTTGCATGGTATGGATATATTGGACAGGATTTTCCCAACTCGGAGGTAGTCCAGGTCAAGTGTATTCTTGCACCACAAGTGGGTGGCAGGAAATCCTCTGGGATTTTCCCATATTTGGAGTGGGTGGATAGTGTTGGGACATGGGATACAAGATGAAGTGGTTGACTCATGCACTGGTTGTGACACGGGACCAACAATGAGGTGCAAAGTTGACTCACAATGAAAGCCCATGGTTAGTCATTGCCAAGATTGAATGGTTGCTCAAAGCAAGGCTTCAAGAGGCACAATGCTCAACATGAAAAATAACAGACTGACGGGCACAGCTGGACAATGAGACAAGAGTGAAAGTTTATGTATGTAGTTGCAGGAGAAGCATGCTCAATGCAATGATGGGGGGGGGGGGGGGGGGGAGAAGAACTGCGGGTGCTGGATGTGGTATATTCATCTCTGTAGTGACACTGCTGGAGGAGATGGCAGTGAATATAGGATGTGTTACAGCAGAACTGCCTGTCACTGAGGGCAAAGTGGGTGTGGAGTTTGTAGAAGTGAGTAACATAATGGATGTGCATTTCAAATTTTTTGAGAAGTATTCACTATGGTGCCCCTGTGAACCTACATGAACACAGGAAGTTCCAGTTCAAAGACAGGCAGCAGGAGTTGGTTGAAAGTGCAACTTATTAACATCGCTCTTGTCTCTCCCACAGGACCAGTAACCGATGAGAGATTGATGTATCTGGGACCGTATAAGACCTCAGGGGAGGAGTTGCCATCTGATGAGGCAGCGTCACATCAGTCCAGCGCACCCTCTGCCCTGCAGATATTCTCTCGGTGGGCACTGATGTGCAATTAGAATGGGTGGCATTGGTTGGGTGAGCATTGCACAGATGTGCTTGAGCAGCTAATGGAGGCAGTTACAGCTCTGGCTACTCCCCAACAGAGGATTGTGGAATGGCCCAGTGATGCTCAGCTTCACACTGATGCCGAGCCTTGGGAGTAAACAAATTAGTAGATGCTACGTCAGCAGTCATGATATGTGTGGATATCCATCAGAGTTTCCAAAGGCGATTTGTTTCCATATGCATATAATGGAGTGGACAATCTTTGCCATGAATGATAGCATGCCCAGTCTCCTCCACTGAATGGGGATACTCATGGAGAGCGACATGCAGCATGCCACCTAATGGATGCAGGAGGTGTGAGCTACCCCCACACTATGCCCTCATCCATAGGATGTGTTGAGTGATGGGTAGGTGAGATGGCCCCATTACAGATGGCCCTTACCAGATGCTCAACCATTCCAAGTAAAGAGGGAAGGGTCGGTGGGCTTTAAAAGGATAAAGTGGCTATCTGAAGCCTGTGGGGGCTCTGCTCAAAGCACTCCTGGCTTTGATGCCAAATCCCTGGCCGATTTTATGGCAACACAAATACTGCATGATGCCCAAATGACAGAGACAGCTCTTGCATAGATGCAAATGGCTACATATGTTCCGGGCCCATTGAGAACAAGACTATTTCCTGCACTGAAGTAAAATAAATAGCCGTCTCCTTCCACATCAACTGACAGCACTGGAAGAGCACAATGTAGCAGCACCCAGAAGTCTTCACATAAATCTACCTAGTAGCACTTGAGTTCTCAAAAGGTGAGTTTTTTTTGCTGAATGCTAAACGTCAGATATGTATAGAAAATTAAAGGCCTTTTAATGAATCATTTCATAGATTGTCTGTTCATTTCTGCACCACAGGGCCATTACTAGACAGTAAGCCCCAGAAATGAAAGGCATGAAAAAATGTGCACAGAATAAGGCCAATGATGAATTTAGCCGCGAGTTGATGTAATCATAGAATTTATAGTGCAGAAGGAGGGCATTTGGCCCATCGAGTCTGCACCAGCTCTTTGAAAGAGCACCCTACCCAAGCCCACACCTCCACCCTATCCCCATAACCCAGTAACCCCACCCAACGCTAAGGGCAATTTTAGACACTAAAGGCAATTTAGCATGGCCAATCCATCTAACCTGCACATCTTTGGACTGTGGGAGGAAACCGGAGCACCCGGAGGAAACCCACACACAGACGGGGAGAATAATGGGGCCAGAGGTGGCAAGGGTGTTTAGAATATAGAAAATAGGAGCAGCAATGGGGCTTTTGAGCCTGTTTCATGAGGAGAATATTCTCTCAGCATCAACACTGTCAAGTCTCCTCAGAATCTTATCTATTTCAACAATATAGCTTCTTATTCTTAACTCCAATGACTATTGGCATAACCTCCTTAGCATTTCCTTATAAGACAATCCCTTTCATCCCAGGAATCAGCCGAGTGAACGTTCTCTGAACTGTCTCCAATGCAAGTATATCCCTTGTATACAAAATTGTATGCATTACTCTAGGTGTTGACTCAACAATAGTCGTAGTAAAGTTGTTGCAAGACTTCCCTGCTATCATACACTGTCCCCCCCCACCACCCCTTGCAAAAAAGGCCAACATTCTATTTGCTTTCCTAATTACTTGCTGTACCTGCGTGCTAACTTTTTGTGATTCATTTACAAGGACAGCCAGATACATTCTGCAGTCTTTCTCCATTTAAATGTTCTTTTTCTTTTCTATTCTTCCTCACATTTTCCCACATCTCCAACTAGATGGCACGGTGGTCAACACTGTTACCTCACAGCTCCAGGGACCCGGGTTAAATTCTGGCCTTGGGAGACTGTGCGGAGTTTGCACTTTCTCCCAGTGTCTGTGTGGGTTTCCTCCCACAGTCCAATGATATGCAGGTTAGGTGGATTGTCCATGGTAAATTTACCCCTCAGTGTATAAAAAGTTAGGTCGGGTTGCTGGGTTACGGGGACAGGGTGGAGGTGTGGGCTTAGTAGGGTGTTCTTTCCAAGGGCCGGTGAAGACCCGATGGGCCAAATGGCCTTCTTCTGCACTGTAGGGATTCTATGATTCTATGCTATTTTTTGCCCACTTACCAAACCTATTTGTATCTCTTTGTAGCTTTGATGTCCTACTCAGGACTTGCCTTTCCACCTATCTTTGTATCATCAGCAAATTTGGCTGCAATGCATTCTGCCCCGACAAAGTAATTACAATAGGTGGTAAATAGTCAGTACTCCAGCACTAATTTCTGTGACACCCACTTGTCACAGCTGGTTAACCCGAATATGATCCATTATTCTGACTCTCTTGTTTTCTGTTTGTCAACCCTCTAATCATGCTAATATATATAAGCCCAACACCATGAACTCCTCAGCACACTTTATGTGCATGTTATCAAATGCATTTTTGAAATTCAAATCTACTGGTTCCCCTCTATTGACCCTGCTTATACATCCTCAAAGAACTCTAATACATTTGTCAAACACAAAACCATGTTGACTCTGCTAGATTGTATTATGATTTTCTAAATGTCCTGCTACTATTTCCTTAATAATTGTTTCCCGCATGCTATGTAGCTGGCCTATATTTCCTGCATTGTCTCCATCCTTTCATGAATAAGGGGAAGCCTTGTGGTGCGATGGAAGCGCTCCTACCCCTGGCTCAGGAGCTCTGGGTTTGAGTCCGATGCCAGGACTTGTTGGCCACGGATAGAGCATTCAACGCGGTTCAATGGGTTGATAATCAGTTTGGAAATCTATCTGCCATGTCCCTCACTATTCCCTAAAGGGTAAACAAACAGTATATGGGTGTGAAGATAGGCTAACAACAACAACTCGATTAGGGTATTATCTTTGCAGTTTTCCAATCCAATGGAATCTTTCCAGAAGCTAGAGAATTTGGGAAGGTTACAACCAATGCAACTACTATCTCTGTAGCTACTTCTTTTAAAATCCTAGGTTGCAAACCAATAGGTCCAGGGGACCTCTCAGTCTTTTGTACCACGAGTTTGTAAAGTACATTTTCTCTTGTGGTAATTATTTTAAGTTTCTCAATCCGTTTGCCACTGGTTTTTTAACTTTTGTTTCCAATTAAGGGGCAATTTGGCGTGGTCAATTCACCTACCCAGCACATCTTTGTGTTGTGGGGATGCGACCCATGCAGACGCAAGGAGAATGTGCAAACTCCACACTCTACACGGTTGTGGGACTGGGTGGAAGTGAGGGTTTAAGTGGGTCGGTGCAGACTCGATGGGCCGAATGGCCTCCTTCTGCACTGTATGTTCAATGTCTATGCCTCTGGACAGTGACCCGGGGCTGAGATCGAACCCGGGTCCTCAGCGCTGTGAGGCAGCAGTGCTAACCAATACGCCACTGTGCCGCCCCATCTGCTTTGCTACTTTTAATGAAAGGCCAACAAGACTACCACAGGGAGATGTCTGATTCATCTCCAGGGGCATAAAAATATGCTTCAGGAGAATTGTATGCTTATGAGGAAGTGGATCTCCTTGTTATGCATGTCAATACCCATTGACATCAGAACCCTGGGTGCTTTCCATTAGCCACCTGTTTTCAAGCTGCTCAAACTCACTGAGCGTGTAATCTCCAAGGAGGAGGGCAATCTGGTCATCATTCTCCAATGCTACTCCCCTCTGGACAACCAGGCTGTGCAGAGCACAGCATATCATCATGTTATTTGATGGGACTATTGCAGGGCTCCCCAGGGTGACCTTTAAGACTTATCTGGATAGGCACATGAATAGGCGGAGTATGGAAGGATACAGACGGTTGGTCTAGATATGACGCGTGATCGGCACAGGCTTGGAGGGCCGAAGGGCCTGTTCCTGTGCTGTATTGCTCTTTGTTCATTCCAATCACCCCTCTTCATGCTTGAGTGATTTTGAAGTGCTCAGCTAGAAATTGACAGCACTTTACTCTCTTTCTGAAGTCGTTTATGTTTGTAAACATTGTGTCAGAGCACTGAAATATGAAAAAGATGAATGAAGCAGGGCTTACAGCTGTGTTTGTGGAAGCTGTCAATCATAGTGCACAAAGGGAAATGAATGAATAGCTTGCAACTCAAGGATCTGAGGGGTTTAAACAAAGGTGACTGGTTTACTCTTTCCAGAAATTGACACGTGGTGCTCCCTCTGTCTGACCCAGCAGCTGTGTGCTCAGGTGAGTGTTACAACAGTAATTTTTTTCACTTAAGCCTGAATGGACTGCTCTCGAGCTTCCAGGCGGGGTTACCTTTTCCGGGTGTTTATAGCGGTCCCTTTATTTAGGGGGTCTGGGGGGGGGTCTCCCTATTTAGTAGGTCTCTGGGTAGCAGGCGAGTCAGGTAACACCGTACTTGGGGGAAGGAGGTGGACCCAGAAAATCCGGGGGTGCGGGTGGGTGATTCGTGATGTGGGGGTGGGGACTGATCTGCGATGCGGGGGGGGCCGAGTGGTCAGCGCGGGACCTCGCTATTGGGCTGTCCATTCAAACGGTCAGCCCGATAGCGGGATTTCCTTGAGAATTGCTTGCAATCCTCTCCATGCCAAACTTGAATGGTTGAGGATTGGGGAATCGCTTCCTGATTTGTGCAAATTCAACTCTGGCAGGAAAACATAGTCTCCTGAACGGAGAATGTAACCCAATATAGTTTAGAATCGTTGTCAATTGGCTGCCTACCAACATCCTGCCCGTTCCTGATCCCGCTGCCGACAGCCCTGAAGGTACCTGGGGCGGGATTCTCTGATCCTGAGGCTAAGTGCTGACGCCGTCGGAAAAGCCGTCGTGTTACTCGACGGCATCAACACGGCCCAGGATCAGCAATTCTGGACCCTACAGGGGGCCAGCGGTTCATGCCGCTCCAACTGCTGATCCGGCCGGAATGGGCACCGGGGAATGCGCGCATGCGCAGTCCCATCGGTGTGATTTCCGCGCAAGCGTGGTGTCTCCCTTGTCTGTGCCGGCCCCGACGCAACATGGCGAAGGAGCCGGCGCGGATGAAAGGACTCTGGGAGATAGAGAGGCCGGCCCGCCGATCGGTGGACCCCAATCGCGAGCCAGGCCACATCGGAGGCCCCCCCGGGTGTCGGACCCTCCCTCCTACATCCGAGGCCGCCACCTGACCATTCAACACTGAGTTCCCTAGTTTGTCACTGTGGGGGAGGTCAGATCCCCGGGAGGTCGATTTTGACTTTTGGGCATTAGATTGGGTTGGTGGAGGAGAGAATACCGTTTACTCACGCTGCCTCCATTCCAGTGGAGAAAAGACAATGGGGATCGCAAACTCTGAAATTCTCCCAAAGCCAAGCATTGAGCAACCATGGCCATAAATGAGGCCCGTAGTCACCAGCTGGTTTGGTGGAGGCCAGCGTCCTGGGACACCAGTGGCCGTCCTGCTCCCTGGGACCACAAAAATAACTCGCATTCTCCTTTTGTTGGGGCTCAACTACTCCATCATCCGTGTGAACTCAGTGCAGCCTCCGCCCAGTCCTTACATCAAGACCGGAATTCTCCGGTTGTTGGGATTCAATTTTCTCGCCGGCAGCACAGCCTCGCCAGCAAGTTTCACGGCGTCGTGAGGCAATTGCAACGGGAAATCCCATTGACAATTGGCAGGAAGATAGAATCCCGCCTCCAGCAAATGGTGCACAGCTGACAAACATGCGGCGTGCGGACCGGATAAACCCCCCCCCCCCCCCCCACATCTTTGAACCCAATTTCCATGTTATCAATAGACCTGAAGGAGGTGCTTTGGACACTGGTCAGTTCTTGATCAGTGATGCTGATAAAATCAATCTGGTTGAACCTTTGTCCTCTGATTCTCCGGCTGATTTGCGTTCCTGTGAGGGGATCCCGGGGTTTTCATAGCACTGCCATCACGGCCGCTGGGTGAGGTCAATGAGGGATTGCACAATGAGCACTCTCCCGGGGCTGGACCTGCACTTCCCAGTTTTGATTAACGTAATTGATGTCATGCCGGATGTTATGTCCACAAATTCAGGGATCAATGGGCTCCCAGCAACTTCACATAGTTTCTGAAGTACAATTGGCTGTGTCAGAGCAGTCACACACCTCACTGAGGGATCTGATTCAATATTAAAATTTGGAAGGTCAAATTGATCTAGACGAGACAAATCTGGAAAATTGCATATCAGCCTTTTCTGGAATTCAGATTAAAAATAGCTTGGAAAATAGAGTACCACAATGTTAAGTAATTTCCCTCTCTCATCAACTCTTTGGCTTTGATAAGGTAGTCTGAATTCTGCCAATTGTGTCCTGTGTCCAGTGATACACACTTTTAAAGATGAGCAATATCTGATCTTGTGGGACCACAGTGTACTTTAAAAAAGAATTCTTCGGGGTTATTTCCAACCAGTGAGGTACTTTTAATAATATAATCCAATACTTTTGGTATCTGTAGTTCACTGAGTGGTTTCCTTATTTCCCCATTATAGATGTCAACCTTGTCTATCCTGAGCACAACATATCTTCAGGAATGATAACAGTGGTTCACGCTTCCTTTTCTTGTATAGCTGGGATAGGTATTGGGAGAGGGACATTACTCACATGCATTCATTTCTATGGGTACAGAGACAGTGCGTGTAACCAAGCTATTTGATTGTTTGAAGACATTCCACTAAAAAAAGGATTATGTTGTCATCTGATGTATATAGGGAATACTGTTTGAGAATGATTGTTGTCACTGCATAGAGTGATGAAAAGTGTGAGAGATTATGTGGTTGGAGGATATGGGACAGGGGGGCTCCGTGTTTCAACATGGGGAGAATGAGACAGAGGCTCTGGTCTCATAGAATGGGTGCGGTCTGTTTCTGATTGTGAAAATGGGTGAGGCAAGGCTTGGAATCCCTGAAAGCAGGAGGGGTGGGTGTGAATGGTTGAGGCTGGGCACAGGACTGAACTCTTGCCAGTGTTTATGTGCAAGTGTGTCTATAAGTGGGTGCACATATGTGTGTGTGTCTGTTGGACCCATCTCACGATGGCACTCAAAGGCCCTCATGTGTAACTTTAAAAAATTTAGTCTTGGAATGTGGGTGATGCAGGCAAGGTCAGCATTGTTGCCCTTCCCTAATTGGCGGTGATGGTGAGCCGATGGTGAGCCACCTTAAACTGCTGCAGTCCATACCATGTAGGTACAATCACTGTGTTGTTGGGAAGTGAGTTCCAGGATTTCAACTATTTTAATAATTGAATGAATGGTAACTGATAACAAATACTTTAATTTTATTTTTAAAATATTAGCAACTCTTCAAAATGAGTTATGTAGATTTAAAAATATTGAAAATGGACAAAGAAATGAGGATATTTCCTATGATGGGGATGAAACCTTCTACCTTCTTCAGTTATTATTCTTTTCAAAATTTCTAATTCTGCCACTGCACACTTCAATTTGGTTTGGTCATGCTCCCACCTCTAAAAATTAAAGTCATGGGTTCTGTCCCAATGCAGTGATTCCAATACATAATCTTGGCTGATACCTCCATCCATATGGACTGCTGCATCGTGGGAGATCACTAAACCCCCATGTTCCTGTTGAAGGGAGTGTAACAATTAAATTTGAACAATTATTTGAACAATTAAATTCACATTGACACCGCATTCTCAATATTTTCACAACCCACAGGCAAGGTCTATGAGCTTTTTCACCGGAGAATCAAAATTACAAAATGTGACCCCCATTTCCTGGAATCAATGCATTGAAATATAATCTAACTTTATACATCCTTATAGAGGGTATTTTTCAGTTTAATCTAGATTGAGGCGAGGGAATGCAGACACCTCCAGATTATTATCCAGTGCCCAGGGAGCTAAACACAACTCTTCAATTTCAGTCATGGGTCAGTTGGTAGCAGTCTACCTTCTGAGTCAGATGTTTGAGAGTTCAAGTCCAGGACTTTAGCATAACAATCAAAAGCTGACACTTGGTGCAGTAGTGTGAGAGTGCTGCATTGTTAGGGGTGCCATCTTTCAGATTAGGCATTAAACTAAGCCCGATTCATTTTGTAGATTAGGCATTAAACTAAGCCCGATTCATCTTGTAGATTAGGCATTAAACTAAGCCCGATTCATCTTGTCAGGTGGACATGAAAGATCCACCTGAGAGTGCGAAAGGGGCCAACTCATAGCATTTAATCTTAAAGAAGGCACTCCCGATGGTGCAGCACTGTCTCAGTAATGTACTGGAGTTTCAACCTGGATTGTGGATTGAACACATTGTACAATAGGACTTTCAACCCTCAGATGAGAGTGCTGCCCACTGACCAGGCTGACAACACCAGGACTACAAGGCTTTGTCAACATCTCAATAATTAGTGCTGTGGTAATATATATAATCATACAAGAATTAAACGAACCTTGGGCTAATGGTGGTTACCCGCAGTGCAGACGGGTAAACATTATTTGCGCGATCAAAACGGCAAAAAAGTGCTTAAATGCTCAGCCGGTCAAACAGTAATCAAATCTATTTTCTCCGCAGGCGCGGAGAAGCGCGCGGAAATTGTTGCTCACGCGCGGAGAAAATGGCGGAAATTGCTGCGCAGGCGCGGAAGAAAGGGCGTGCGAAGCGAGGACGCAACATAATCATTTATTGCCAAAGGATTACGGAGAAGACAAATCTAGAACAAAGAGCTCATGTTGTCAGAACGAGGGAACCGTCCAATTATTTTCTTTGGAAAACATCATAAAATAATCAACATATTCTAGAACATTGACCATGCCGCGGAGGGAGGAGGGTGAGTGAAGGGCAGGGACTGAGGGGAGAGATGGGGTAGGAGGGAAGAGATTGAGGGGAACAGATGGACGGACTGAGGGGAGAGTTCGAATTGGAGAGGGATTGAGGTTGGAGACTTGAGGCGACAAGGAGTGAATGCACATGGAATCTGTGGAGAGTAGGTCTGAGGAGAATGATGTGAGATGGACAGTTCAGGTTGAGGCTGGGGGAGCAGTAGAGAGAGTGTGAAAGGAAGCGGCTGAGGAGAAGGAAAAAGGGAGGATCTCGGAAGGGATACTGTGCGGGGAGGGAGAAAGAGGGTACAAGGGAGAGGGAGATTAAGGAGAGAAAGTCTGAAGGGTGGGTGACTGCAAGAGGGCCTGAGGTGGGGTGAGTGGGGAAGGAGACATGCTTTGGGAGGGCTGAAGGTGTGGATCTGAGGGGATACAGATGGGGAGGGAGACTGAGGGCTGGGGTTTGTTTATCTTGGGGAACGGAGGGTAAAGTAGGGGTTGATCTGAGGGTATGATAGACATGATCCAGACTTAGTGTGGTTTATGAGATAGTGGACCAGATCTATTCAGCTGACTGGAGAATGAGAAAAATGAAAATCACTTATCGCTTATTGTCACGAGTAGGCTTCAAATGAAGTTACTGTGAAAAGCCCCTAGTCGCCACATTCCGGCGCCTGTTCGGGGAGGCTGTTACGGGAAATGAGTATATGGTGGGGCCAAGGGAAAAAGCAGGTGGAATGAAGCTACACAGACAGACACACATAGAGGCACAACCATACAAAGGCTGGACCCCTGACCATACCACACTTGGAGAATCTGGGGGTGTTCTTTGAGGAGAGATTCAGAGGAGATTTGCTAGAGGTGTCAAAACCATGAGGGGGTTAGATGTAACAGATAGAGAAAAACTTCCCATCGATGGGAGGGTTGAACACCAGAGGACATATGCATGGAAAAATAACCAAAGGTAACATCAGAAAATGTTTTCCAGTTAGGATTTTGAATACACTGCCTTAGAGCGTAGTGGGAACAGAATCAGTTGTGTCTTTCCAAAGAGAATTGGCTAATTTGCAGGATTATGGGTAAAGGGCATGGGAATAGGACTAGCTGAGTTACTGTTACTGAGAGCCAGTAATGAATATGAAGAGCTGAATGACCCCCAATGCTGAGATCATGCGGTGATTCTCCGAATGATCATATACTGGACTTTTAAAACAAATTCCCAATTCTTGGATGATGAACTGTCATCACAAAGTCTGAACTGGCACAAGAACTCTGTTGAATAGAGATGGCATGTGACAGCTGTTTCATAAAAGCTTATCCACAGGAACATAATTCCTAATTACTTTTCAATTTGTTAGAGATAAATTCAGTCTTCAATAAATTAATTTTATCTTACAATATGAAATGGATAACCAATCTTTGACAATGGCAAGAACATTTTCTCCTCAATTTAATCTGTCTTGATAATTGAACAAAACACTTCTGCATTCAACTTGTGTTACCACATTTCATAGGAAATACCACCCATTAATATTAATTGGATTTTGATTGCCGTAATAAAATATGTATTTTTGTGTCTTATAGAAAATTGCAAGTAACCTGGAGAATACTGTTTCTAATCAATTAATTAACACAGGCAAGAACATTTCTGTTGGATGTGCAGCAGAAATTATTTGGGAGCTGAGGCAAATTGGAACAATTGTTGCCCTAGTTGACATCAATTGAATTAATCCTAAGACTTTCTGCATGTATAGTTTATCTTTTATTGGGTGGTCTTTTGCCCTGAATGCATTGAAGGAGCTAAACTAGTTCTGGAAATCTGTCTTTCGAGGTAAGGGGTCAATCTGAACTTTATCGTCCTCAGTAGGGTGATTCATTTCCAGGAGTTGAAGGGTCAGAGAATTGGGCAACAATATTGTGGTTTTTAAAATTCAATTTGTGTTTCCTGTGGATGTTGATTTCCTTGTTGAGAGTTTTGGATTGTGGAATCACTTAATAATCTCCTGTTCCTGCTGGATTGTATCTAATCTGTCTTTGGAAAGTATTTTAAATCAGTTAATAAATACATTTCTTGCAGTAATTTTTCCTTAAATATAACATTGAAATTTAAGTGGCACAGATTGTGCTGTCCCTCCAATTCAAAGTGGTTCCAGGCTTTCATTGAAGATTTATTGTGTAACTGAACACGTGTTTTATTAATAAGCCTGAACTGATATGGAGCATAATGTATTAATGCTTCTGATGTAAAGTACTGATAATATTCTATAGCTACGGAGTGAAGTAATGACAGAGGCATTTCCAAGCTAGCTGGATGAAAAGAGATCGCTGTCTCAGAGCGAGATGCTTGCTTGACACTGGAACTGGTATCATTGAGGAGCTGGTCATGAATGTTGTGGTCAGGGCATTTGATTTAAAAGAAATGTTTCTACAATCATATGCTATACTTGTGTATAATTAACAATGTCCTAACCCAGCTCGTTATATTATGGTGCTTGAATGAACTTTTTCAGAAGTAGACCTTCAGCAAGTTAATGGTAAGCTGTGTCTGTTTGACTCACTGTTGACTTGTCTTGTGCTGGGTGAGCAAGATTTGCATTGGGATTGATATTTTTCAGCAAGTTGATGAGGGTGAGCAACCCAGAGTTTACAGGAATAGGTTGGTCTAAGCACCATGCCCTTCAGGTTTTATTGGGGAAGTTTAAAAACAGCAGAAAATAAAATCAGTTTGAAATACTCAAGGAAATGAGGAAGAAACAGACTACAAATATGCACTGGGCGAAAGTGAAAATTGTTAAAAGATAAGGAACAACATCAGAAAAACTTATTGAAAAACTATGAATTGACTCACTGGGCGCGATTCTCCGCACTCACGCCGGTTCGGAGAATAGCAGGCCGCGCATATTTTCACGGCGACGCCGGTCCGACGCCCTCCCGCTATTCTCCGAACCCCGCACAAACTACACGTCGGCATTCCCGGCAAAGGCCTCGAAAGACCCCCCGACACGACCAGAAGCCCGACTTATTGGCCCCCGCTATTCTCCAGCCCGGATGGGCCGAAGTCCCGACGTCCTCACGCCATGTTTTCACGCCGGCCAACACACCTGCTTTTCAAGTTCATCAACCAGTTGTGCTGGCTGACGAGAGCTTCGAGTAGGTGAGCGCACCGCTCAGCGCACTGCTGGAGTCTGGCCACAACGGGGAAGGCATCCCCGAGAATGGGAGGGGGTCCAGAGCGGGGGGGGGGGGAAAGTGTGGGAGACGGAGGGGGGGGAGTGTGGGAGACGGAGGGGGGAGTGTGGGAGACGGAGGGGGGGAGTGTGGGAGACGGGGGGGGGGGGGAAGTGGGGGAGACGGAGGGGGGAGTGTGGGAGACTGAGGAGGGAGTGTGGGAGACTGAGGGGCGGAGTGGGGGAGACGGAGTGGGGGGAGTGGGGGAGACGGAGGGGGGAGTGGGGGAGACGGAGGGGGGAGTGGGGGAGACAGAGGAGGGAGTGGGGGAGACGGAGGGGGGAATGTGGGAGACGGAGGGGGAGTGTGGGAGATGGAGGGGGGGAGTGGGAGACGGAGGGGGGAGTGTGGGAGACGGAGGGGGGAGTGGGGGAGATGGAGGGGGGGAGTGGGGGAGACGGAGGGGGGAGTGGGGGAGACGGAGGGGGGAGTGGGGGAGACGGAGGGGGGAGTGGGGGAGACAGGGGGGAGTGGGGGAGACTGAGGGGGGAGTGGGGGAGACTGAGGGGGGAGTGGGGGAGACTGAGGGGGGAGTGTGGGAGACTGAGGGGGAGTGTGGGAGACTGAGGGGGGAGTGGGGGAGACGGGGGGGGGGGGGTGTGTGGGAGTGGGGGGGGTAGGGAGAGAGTGAGCGAGTGACTCGTCCAACCCCGGTTACAAAATGTCTGCCACCATGCCATGGCGTGCCGGTCACGAGGACACGGCCGCTGGTTGCCCTGTGGCTTACGGCCACAGGCCACTGACGCACCGGTGAAGAGGACGTAGTTAACTGTCCGTTGGATGCAGAAAGTGACCAGGGGTTAGGCTGCCCGCGTGTCAGCAGCGCGACCAGGCCACCGGGACACACAGGTATCCCTTGGCAGGGGTGTCGACTAACCTCCGTCTAACATGTCCCGTTTCTCTGCCCCCCCCACCACCCTTTTGTAGGTTAGCACAATGTCTGCGAACAGAACGGCTATGTTCTGCGCAGTGGTTGGGGCCGCTGCACTGCATTTGGAGATGGAGCAGCATCCACAGCCACAACCCGCAGTCGATGCAGGGCCAGCTGCAGCAGCAGAGGGAAGGGCCGAGGAGTTGCCAGTCGTCGAGCAGCATGGGGGGGAGGAGGAGGAGGGGGAGGAGGAGAGAGTGAGGGTGCAGCCACGGCACCAGAGGCGACGACCAAGGCCGAGGGTGTACCGTGTCCGGATCTCTTTCCTAACAATGACGGACATCACCTGCAGTAGGAGACTCCGACTGAGTAGGCAGACGGTGATACATATCTGTCACCTCGTGGTGTACCTCGCCCCACGTGGAACGGGGGGAGGACACGCGATCCCGGTTGCCATCAAGGTGACGGTTGCTCTTAACTTCTATGCGACCGGCTCCTTCCAGTCTCCGAGCGGGGACCTCTCCGGGATCTTCCAGCCATCGGTCCACAGGTGCATCCGGGATGTGACCAATGCCCTCTATGCCATCACGGACCGCTACATCACCTTTCCCGAGGACCGATAACTCAAGACTCACGAGCTCGTGGATTTGCCAGCGTGGCTGGGATACCGATGGTGCAGGGGGCAATCGATTGTGTTCACGTCCCCATGCGCCCGCCTGCAGGGGACAGGGAGGTGTTCACAAACAGGAGGGGGACATACTCCATGACTATCCAGGTGGTATGCGACCCCCACATGACGTTCATGAACGTCTGTGCAAGGTTCCCAGGGAGTGTGCGTGACTCCTACATACTGGTGCAGTCGTTCATCCCTGCGATGTTTGAGGGACGTCCCCCCCCGGCTGAGGGGCTGGTTGCTAGGCGACAGGGGTTATCCGCTGAGGTCTTGGCTGATGACTCCTATACGGAGGCCTCAGACCAATGCGGAAACACGATACAACGAGGCCCATGCAGCAACCTGGGGTGTGGTGGAGCGCTGCCGTGGCCTCCTGAAGATGAGATTCAGGTGCCTGGACCGCTCCGGAGGGGCCCTGCAGTACCAGCCCGACAGGGTCGCTCGCATTGTTGTGGTCTGCTGTGCGCTGCACAACATTGCGATGCAGAGGGTAGATGACCTGCTGCAGGAGGCGGAGGGAGAAGTCAGTGGCAGTGGTGCCAGCACAGAGGAGGAGGAGAGGGAGGAGGAGGTGGAGGCTGGCGGAGTGGCGGGCGCAGCACACAGACACGACCCAGGTGCTGGTGATGTCCAGGAGGAAGCACGACGGACCCGGCGAGGACGGCGGGCACGCGACGCCTTGGTGGCAGCACAGTTCACGCGTCGCATGCGACGTCCCCGCTGGACACCAAACCACCACCTGCATCGCTAGTCGTGCAGAGGGTCAACACACAATTGCCACCACCACAACCCCACCCCCTCTCAGTGTACACTGCTCCACTTCGACATCATCCTTATCACTGGGTCCAGACGGTATGG
The DNA here is from genome assembly GCF_902713615.1 of Scyliorhinus canicula. Taxonomy (NCBI): domain Eukaryota; kingdom Metazoa; phylum Chordata; class Chondrichthyes; order Carcharhiniformes; family Scyliorhinidae; genus Scyliorhinus; species Scyliorhinus canicula. The sequence goes on from NC_052160.1 coordinate 29,947,889, forward strand.
CACAACATTGATGGCTGTGTCAGCGGGTGTGATCAGTGCCATGTGGAATGATGACAGCCCGCTCTGTGATGAGTTGTGAGCTCAGAATCGTTAGAGAGAGTCTGACCCATGGCAATAGCTGAACCATCCACCTTGGTGGCTGCTGAGTTCGTCACGGACACTCCATCACGTGCCCGCGTGGGCTAGCTGTCGGAGGGGGTTGGGGGAGGGGCAGGGACTGCACACTCGGCACCGTAGTTTCACCGCTCGTCAACCCCAGCGACACTCGGTCACCATCACGATTCCTGTGGCTGTGGAACAATCACACGGTATTACAAGTACGGTGGAACAGTGCGTTTAATGTTAACAATAATTTACAGGTGCCCTAGCCCCTACAACTAAACTGTGCCCTTCACCCGTGCCAACTTACTCAGTGTCTCTCTTTGTTGCCTTACGGGCCCTACCACTATGTCTAAGTGATTCCCCAGATGATACAGCAGGAGTGGAGGAGGACTGCTGCGAATCGCCCCCTTCGACTCGTTTCTCCTTCGGCAAGTGTTTCCTGGAGTGACCTGGCCTTGATGGGCCAGGCTGCTCTGCGGGCGCCTCGGGTGACGTTGTGCCACCCTGCTCTGCCTGCTGCCCACCGGATGCACCAGGGATGGGACGGGGGGTGGCCGAGAATTCCGGGACGTCCCGTGATGGAGTTAATGGGACAGGCCCCGAAACCTCCTCCCTCGGGGAGCCCGGTGGCCCCCGGGGCCTCACTTTGGGACAGAGGTGCGAGCGGGAGGTGCCCCGTCGCGCCATCGACACCTGGCGCTGCCAGTCCTGGAGGCCTGCAACGGTATCCACCAAGATCCGAAGGTTTGCAGAGACGGAGTCCAGGGAGTTAGACATTCCCGCCAGGGACTGTGCGATCTCAATCTGTGAGTGCACGACGCCATCCAGCACATGTGTCAGGCGGTTGATGCTCTCCGCGACTGACTGCTGGGACTGTGCCATCGACTGCTATGACTGTGCCATGGCGTGCTGCGACTGGGGCATGACCTGCTGAGATTCGGCCAAGGCCCGCAGCGCGCCGGCAATGTCGTGTTGGCTCTGGCGCATTGCTGCCTGTGAGAGGGCAACCCTGTCCAGGGCCGAGGATGACGCGTGCACATTAAGCCCAACGCCTTGCATAACCTGACCCATTGCCTCCACCGCGGATGCCACCCGTGCGGTGTCGGCCTGGGTTGCTGCCATGAGCGGCACCACTCCCTGCTCGTGGACGCGGTTCGACTCCTCTAACAGCGTCTGCAGAGTCTGGAAGACAGCCCTCATCCCGTCATTGTGTCCCTGGGTTTCTTGATGCATCGGCTGTGCGGGTGGGTTGAGAAACTCCAGGCCTCCCTCCGCCAGTCCGGGCCCTCGGCTGCTCCGACCTCCACCTGCTGTACCTGCTCAGCTGTGATATGCGACCCAGACTGTGACCCAGGAGCCTCATCACTAAATAGCCCAACCGGGGTGAGTGTCTCTGGGATGGTGGATGCTGTGGCAGATAGCTGTGCCGCAAGCTCGAGGTCGTCTTGGGTGGACGCCTCCTCTATGTCATCGGCCCGCTGAGAGGCCGCAGGGAGTTCGCGGGCCATTTCCCTCTCTTGCTCTCTCGCCGCCCTCTGGGCATGCTGCTCCACAGATTCGGTTGGGGAGGATGGGACTCCCCGCAGATCGGGCACCCTCTGTCGTGCGGCCCTGGGTGAGGTGGGGGCAGATGCCTGTGTCCGCCTGGAGGCAGACGGCCCTGGTCGTTCGACATCACGTCCTAGGGAAGAGAATGAAACGGGTTATTTAGAGATGCTCGGCCGGGCACTAGACGGTCCCAGTGGGCAGGGTGTGAAGGGACAGAGGATGGGGGAGGTGTCCCAGTGGGCAGGGTGTGAAGGGACAGAGGATGGGGGAGGTGTTCCAGTGGGCAGGGTGTGTGAAGGGACAGAGGATGGGGAGGTGTTCCAGTGGGCAGGGTGTGTGAAGGGACAGAGGATGGGGGAGGTGTCCAAGTGGGCAGGGTGTGTGAAGGGACAGAGGATGGGGGAGGTGTCCAAGTGGGAAGGGTGTGTGAAGGGACAGAGGATGGGGGAGGTGTTCCAGCGGGCAGGGTGTGTGAAGGGACAGAGGATGGGGGAGGGGGGTTGTTTGTCATGCAGGGTTGTCTCACTTGTTGCAGCTCCGCCAACCTCGCATTGCGCGATCTCCTGGGTGGCAGATCCCCCAACAAGGTCCAGTGCCCTCTGCTCAAACGTGGTGAGGGGGTGCAGGATGGGCGAACCCCCTCCAGTCTTGTTCCGCTCACGGGTGTTGTGAGCGGTCTTGTCCTGTTGGGGGAGGGGGCATAGGTAGATCATTACAATACGGCAGGTATCAGCAGTCCGTTCAGATACTGGCACAGTTTTTGGGTCAAGTTGTAATAAGACCATTGCATCTCTCCACGGGGGCCAGAGTGCTGGGTCTGTGACTACTTTGTGAACCACCCTCAACTCACTCTGCCCCAATCCCCCTCCACCCCCTGTGCCAGTGGGGGGGGGGGGGGAGGTGGGTGATTAAGTTAAGGGGGGAGGGATGGTTGTGACCCGGGGGCACCCTCTTGGCACTTACCCTGGCAGCCCTGGTGAGGTTGTGCATCTTTTTCCGACATTGCTCTGCAGAGCGAGGGGTCTGCCTCCCTCTGGCGCACCGCGCTGGCAGGGTGGCGATGCCCTCTACGCGGGCAGATGATGCCCCTCCTCTGCTCGATTGATTCGAGCAGCGTCTCCACGTCAGCCTCCACGAATCGCAGGGCTGCTCTCCTGAGCTCCGACATCCTGGCCTACAGTTTCTGTGCTCGCCCGCGCCTTTTTACAGCGTCGGGCGGCGTCACGTGGGCGTGTTCGTGTTGTCGTCGCGTTCCGGCGTCATCGCGCACGTGATTGACGCGGCCCCGTTCCTAGCCAATGTCCCGGACGTGAATACGTCGGGAACTGAGCCGTGTCGGGCCGTCGCAAAAGTCGGCCGGCGATTTTCTGCGGGTGCGGAGAATCGCGCCCACTGTCTTTAAGTTCACTAAGCCAATCCAATAGATAGACTTTTATCCCCCTCAAGCCCGCAATTTGTTCTGGATCAGGGGTTAGAGAATGCCAAAGTATCATGGAGTTCACCTGACTCCCAACTTTTAATAGATTGTGGTTATGGGGAGCGCACGGGCCTACCTTACAGGTGTGATGCAACAGAACTCTACAGTACTTTTAAATTAAAACAATGATTATTTATGAAACCAGTTAACACTTTATAAACCCACAGTAAACAACTTAACTACTATCAACACCCAATCCTCCCCACAGATACAATATTCTATAAGTAAACCTTAATCTTTCCTTATTAACATCCATAAGACAAAAGATCATTTTAAACACCGAGATCAGGTTTAAATTCACTACTGAGAGCAGTTATCACTTTTAAACTAGCAAGTCATTTGAAGACATTCCTTTCATGCAGAAATAAATAAGAATTACACCTGGTTTTGCTGGATACAGCTTCTAATCTGCAAAACGAAACTAAACACACCCTGTAGCTGCAAGTCCATAGCGAAAGTGAAAGCAGACAGACAGCCTCGCTCCACCCACTCTCTGACATCACTGCAACTATCTAATAAACACCCATTTCTTAGAGGTACACTCACATGACAATAGAAAAAGGAGTTTTGCAGTACAAGAGCCACGTAAATTAATATTAGTTCACATGATTTCCAGAGTCTGAGAAATCCAAAATCCAGAGGGTGCTTCCTTTGTGGCGAGGTTCAGTTCCGATGAGTTTCTGGTTGCAGATAACAATACATAGATCTTTGAAATGAATGATACTGCAGCACAATGGTCTTTCTGTACTTAGTCCACTTGGCAGGTGTTAATTAGAGACTTTTAAGATCAAGCAGGCTTTGTGAAGTTGAGAGGTGGTAACTGACTGCTTATTCAGCCAGGTTGTTGGAGGTCCTGTTCTGTTGATATTTAAACAGCAGTCTCAGGATTTTCCAGTTCTCAAAGGCGTATGGAGATTTCAAATTACCACCACGCCATGTGGCCTTTCTCAACAATATCTTCAAAGGGGATGTTTTATCAGTGAATGGAGCTGGCTCCGCGTTGAGGGATGATAATGCCCCTTTCATTAGTTGTTGAAAGAGTTGCCATCTGGCCCGAGAGTCTGGTGTTGGGAAGCCATTGTCTGGGTAGACCCACTGACTCTGCGAGGAAGGTGAGCATATCAGATGCAAATTCTGTCCCTTTGGTTCCTCTTTGAAAGGGGCTTGGACAGTCCCAGGTGTGATATAAGGCTGTTAGTAGCCCTGCAGCAAATCCCTTGGTCTTTTGGGTCTGTACAGTGAGGAGAGGTTCCAGAAGCTAAGAAAATAATGATGTTGTTCATTTAACTTATGGACCAGAGAAAGGACCAATCCTGTGGTCCTGTGACTTTAGCAGCCTTTTTTGTTCAGCAGTCATATTTTTTAAATGGCAGAAGAACAAAATCCTTGATATCATTCATTTCTTATGGGACCCAATACTATTGAAGTGGAAATTAGAAAAAACATTTGGGGGTCATAAATCATTGGTACTTGAGTACTTTCCACTTTAGCTCACTTGGCTAGACAGCTCTTCGTGATACAGAGCAAGGCCAGCAGCATAGATTCAATTCCCATACCAGCTGAGGTTTTTCATGATGGCCCGCCTTCTCAGCTGCGTCACTCGCCTGAGGTGTGGTGATCCTCAGGTTAAACCACCACCAGCCAGCTCTCCCCCTCAAAGGGAAAGCAGGCTATTGTCATCTGGGACTATGGTGACTTTGCCTTAACATTACTAATCTTTTGGCAGGAGTGCGTGGGAAAAGCTGGACAATCATCCTGGACCCCAAGACATTAGGTTCAAGCTTGACACTGGGATTCCTTGGGACCTTGGGTGGAGGTGGATTTTCTACTCACTCCTGACAAAATTGGTAAGTGCAGAGGAACTGTCAAAATGTTGAGAATTCCTGTCCTCCACTTGGGTGGTCAGAAGTCACGTATCAGCTTGCTGAAGGGAAAATATGGACCTGCCTAAGGTATTCTGTAAAAACAGGAACTTTGGGCGACCATCCACAGATAACAGCAATAGGCAGTTTATTTAGAGGCAAAAGCTATATACTGAGAGCAGAAAGGAACATTAGAATACCAAGATCCAGGATCTCCTACACCACAAACGCAAGGTATTCCTGAACTGGCAGCTCTACCAAATCTCAAGTGAGAGGAAACAAGCCTACAGGCAATTGAAGGTCGAGGTGCATCAAAGAACTTGTGGCCGAAAGAACAGATGGTGGTTGGAACGAGCGCAGGAGACTCAGCAACTCGCCGACAACCAGGATATGTGCAGCTTCTTCAGCACAATTAAAACCATCTACGGTCTGAGTACCCAGGAACCCACTCCACTGAGAGCCAACAATGGAGAGGTACTCATCAAAGACAGAGAGGCAGCCAACACCTACTGGAGAGAGCATATCGCAAACCTCCTCAGCCAAGACACAGCCTTCGGCGCAAGTGCCCTTGACACTATCCTGCAACATGCTACCAGCTACCATCTCACTGCAATCCCAGCTCGCATGAGGTCCAATAAAACCAGCCAACAGCTGAAAAGCAACAAGGCCTCTGGCACAGAAGAAATCCCTGTAGAAGTATTAAAGTGCGGCAGAGAGGCATTTTTGAGAAGAATCCATAGCCTCATCACCCTTGTCTGGAAGGAAGAGTGAATGCTGGGTGATCTTGGTGGTGTCTTAATTGTGACCAACAATTAGGCAGGTCCAACTGCGGAAATTACAGAGGGATTTCCCCACTCTCCGCCATAGGAAAGGTCATCGAGAATCCTCCTCAACCGCCTACCAGTGGTTGAAGAGCTTCCCCCTGAGTCTCAGTGCGGCTTCTGCCCATCAAGAGGCACAATGGACATTATCTTCAGCGCAAGACAAATCCAGGAAAAGTGCAGGGAATAACATCAAACTCTGTACATGACCGTTGATCTTACAAAGGCCTTCGACTCTGTCAATCGTGAGAGATTGTGGAACTTCCTCCTCAAATTTGTCTGCTTGTAGAATTTGTCACCATTATCCGTCTGCTCCACAATGACATGCAAGCCGTGATCTTCACCAACAGAACCACCACAGACCCAATATATGTGCAAACTGGGGTTAAAACAATTGCACCATTGCACCAATGCTCTTTTCTATCTTCCTCACAGCAACACCTCACTCCATCATCTGAAGCTCCCCGCTGGAGTGGAGTAAACTTACCAGACAAGCGGAAAACAGTTCAGTCTCCGATGCCTCCAGGCCAGAACAAACACCACCCCACATTCTGTCATCTAGCTACAGTATGCAGATGACGCCTGTGTGTGTGCATACCCTCCGAGGCTGAGCTACAAACCATCATCGACGCATTCACATATGAGGGAATGGGCCTCAGACTAAACATCCGGAAAACAAAGGTTTTCTACCAGGCCACTCCTGCCACATAAAACTGCCGCCTGACTGTCAAGATTCACGCTGAGCCCTGGACAATGGAGCAGACTTCGACAATGAAGTGCAGCTTCAACTCTGCGCCAGTGAAGAACAGAGTATTCGAAGGCCATGACCTCAAATCCAGCGCTAAGCTATGGTCTACAGAACAGCCATGGCCCCTGTCCTCTTGTATGCATCAGAAACACGAACAATGTGATATCACCAATGTTGTCTCTGTTGCTCGTTATGCTTTCCCTTAATTTGCTCTGTTTTAATTACCTTTGCTCAAGAGTCGCCAGGTATCTTTCTGATACCACCACAGGGGTTAAAGCCGAATACTGATCAATGACTCGATACACCAGTTAGTAAGTTTGAAATCAATACACATTTATTTACACACACAGTCAATTATTACTCATGCATAAACTCTATTCACTAAACTACAACTACTACTAAAGCCTATACTTAGCTTCGAGTGGCCCACTCAGTCAGAGGACCAATGGCCGTTGTCCGGTTCTGATACTGCTGGCTTCGAACTGGGATAGGATAGTAGTTAGGAACGTCCAACTCGTATCGTGCGTTGACCTTAGACTTACTTGGTTGGTGCTTGGCGGCCTCTCATCACTGAGAGCCAAAGCCAAGGTGAGAGTTCTTCCAAGAGTTTCCAAGACAGCGAACTGAACTTGGGGACTCTATTTTATAGTCCCCAGGGGTTTCGCACCCTTCTGGGCGGACCCCGGACTTGGTCCCAATTAATTGGACCATGTCCCAATCGTTCGTATTGATTTTCTCCAATACCGGGGTTGTTCTCTGATCGTTGGGCGGGCCCTATGTGACCGTTGGCCTGCCTTTGTTTTAGCTCCCACTGGCGCCGGGGAGTCTGTCCTGTTCTCGATTGTTTCAATGTTTCCTTTTTGTCCCCGGAGATAGCTCATTAATATGCTAATGGCTATTGGTTTCAGTTCTGTCTGGGTTTTGCAAACCTTAATACACAGGAAACCTTGCACCTGCTTGTTTTCTCTAGTGCTGTCCGTTTTTCCCTGCACTCTTTGCGAGTGTCCATTTTGGAATCGGGACATGGCCACCCCAGGTGGCTACACCTCCGCAAAATCATGCAAATCCACCGCAGAATAGGCGTACCAACTTCCAGGCTAATATCCCCAGTATCGAGATACTGGTCACCCTGGACCAACATTGTCCACATGCCCGACGCAAGAGTCTCAAAACAAGTGCTCTACTCCGAGCCCCGCAATAGCAAGTGATCAATAGGAGGGCAGAGGAAATGCAACAAGGAAACTCTGAATGCCTCTCTCAATAAATGCAACATTGCCACCGACATGTGAGAATCACTTGCCTTAGAACGCACAAACTGGAGAAGAAGCATCCGAGAAGGCACCAATCACCTTGAATTTCATAGGGTGGATCACACAGAGTCAATGCAGAAACAGTGGAAAGATAGCACAGAATGGAGCGCGTCCCACCCACCCTCCTCATCAAACACCACCTGCCAAACTTGTGGCAGAGTCTGTGGATTCAGGATTGGACTACTCAGCCACCGCAGAATCCACTTCCCTGGAGTTGAAGCAAGTCGATCCAGAGGAACCGCCCAAGAAGAAGAGAGGACCATTATAATACCAGCCAGTGACTCCAACCCTTCTCCTAGACTGGATCTATTTTGCAGGCTTTAAATGCTCTAGCTTGCTGGAATTGCGCGTGCTTTGCCCTGATAGGCTGGGTGTGACATGACCTCCGAGGTTTGCCGAGGCCTTGGCTAGGGAGGCCACATGACCCCCCCCAACCCCCTCCGATGTTTGTCATTTAAAAAAATGTAAACATTTTCATTTGGAATTGTGGCCTGGACTCTCAAATGAAAATTAAGTTAGGTGGTTTCCTTCCAAAGGCCTCCTCAGGGCACATCTCCTCCTTCAGGGATATTGCACTTGTCACTCAGCTACCATCACCAATGTGTTGTTGAATTTCTGACATACTGGGTTAGGGGACTTCCCCAGATTCCAGAAAGTCCTTCAAGGTCAGCAATTTTGTTCCCTGATCGGCATGATGCTGGCATAATTGCTGGGAATGCAGGTCTATTGATTTGCAGGGTTTTGAAGAAGAAAAATATGCAAGAGTCCAAGGAAAGAGTAAAATAAAAGAGTAGATAACACTGCGAATGTTGGAACTACTCAGCGAATGCAGTATCTTTGTAGAGTGAAAAAGAGTTAACATTTCAGATTGATGATCCATTGTCAAAACTCAGATCTTGTGCCAGATTTCCAGCATCCACAGTATTTTTCTCCTTTTAAAAAAATGTTCATGCACTGTGAGCACAGTTGACTAGACTAGCATTTTTTGCTCACTCTTCTTGAGCCATTGCTGTCCATGTGTTGCAGGTATACCCACAGTGCTGATAAGGAGAGTCCTTGTACTACTTTTCAAGTTATAGAACTGAGTGACTTGCTCGACTAATTCAGAGGGCAGTTAAGAGTCAATCAGATTGCTGTAGATCTGGAGTAATAAGTAGGCCAGATTGGGTAAGGATGTCAGATTTTCTTTCCTCAAAGACATTAGTTTTTAGGAGAAGCCAGTAATGTCATGGTTATTGTTACTGATGCTATCATTTTATTTCAGATTTGTACTCGTATCTTTCGAAAATTAGTCTGGGTGTCTGGATTGCTAGTCCAGTAATGTTGCCATACCATACATGGAGTAGTGAGTATGTTACAATGTCAGCATTAGCACAGGACGAGCTGACTGGACCTTCGTGCTGAATTTATGGCCACTATAAAATTTTCGAAGTGCGTTGAAGGTCATCTGCACAATAAAGTATTGATGCATCTTCATCTGTTTGTCTGCACATCCGGTTGAAACTGCAACACTTTCCAGAATATTGACACTGGAATGTATCATTTTTTTGGGGCTTGGTAAATATGTTGCTTAAAGTATTAAGAATATCTCCAGCTTTTTGAAATAACAGTGGTGTAACAGTGGCACATTTAATAGCTGCAGACAGTGCTGGTTGAGTTGCAGTCAATTCCCCTGAGTCATTGAGTACCATAAACCACTGGAAGTTGTGGTGATTGTAGATCTGAGTAGATGCAATACAAATGAGCAAGCACTAGAGGGAGCACGGGAGAGCTATAAATACACAGGGACAGGAAGTGAGCACACACTTCACGGAAGGGAGAACTGGGAGCAGGACAAGCAGGCAGTATTTGAGGTAGCCGTAAGTTAAGCTCTGAAGACAGAACAAATTCACAATAAAGCATCTTCTCCACCTTTGAGACTACGAGCTTTATTAAGACACGAGGAACAACACAGAAGTGTTTCCCTGGGGACGTTCAGATGCTTTATTAACTGCCTCTCTGTTAGTTTAAGGGAAGATACTTAGCCAGATATTGACTTCTCCATTGTTCTCTATTACTGTATCTGAAATTTATATTAATCAGGGGCGAAATTCTCCCCTACCCGGCGGGGCGGTGGGTCCCGGCGTAGCAGAGTGGCACCAACCACTCCGGCGTCGGGCCTCCCCAAAGGTCTCCGCACCTTTGGGGGCTAGGCCCACGCCGGAGTGGCTCCCGCTCCGCCGACTGCCGCCAAAACTGGCGCCAACGGCCTTTGGCGCCACGCCGCCCGGCGTCGGGACTGGCTGAAAGGCCTTCGCCAGTCGGCGTGAGTCCGTGCATGCGCTGGAGCATCAGCTGCTACTGACGTCACCACTGGCGCATGAGGTGTCTCTTCCGCCTCCGCCATGGTGGAGGCGGCAGAAGAAAAAGAGTGCCCCCACGGCACTGGCCCGCCCGCCGATCGGTGGGCCCTGATCGCGGGCCAGGCCATCGTGGGGGCATCCCCCAGGATCCCGGGGGCCCGCTCGCGCCGCCAATCCCGCCAGCGCAGAGGTGGTTTAAACCACGTCGGCAGGAGAGGCCTGACAGCGGCGGGTCTTCGGCCCATCGCGGTATCGTGAGCCGATCGGCGTGGGAGGCACGCCGATCGGTGGGGCGTGATTTCCGCTCCCGCCGATTCCCGGGTGGCGGAGAATTCCGGACACGGCGGGGGCGGGATTTACAGCGGCCCCGGGCGATTCCCCGATCCTGCGGGGGTCGGAGAATTCCGCCCCAGATTTCTGTTTTGAAAGCATGTTATATATGAATTTGGTCGATAGCAGCGTTACGAAATATGTTGGAGTGAATTGGCAGCTGATTTTTTTACTCTGCTTGATATTTTCACTGAAGTTTATAGAACTTTGATGGGGTGGATCATTTTTCTTGTCTTATTGTCACTTTTACTTGGTTTGAAATTAAAAATCTTGACTCTATTTTCCAAGTCAATGTAAAATAAAATTGGTGCAGTGAAATATGAGCAGTTAATTCAGTACCAGCCAGTTTTGCTTTGCTGCTGTAGACCAATTCCACTTCCATGACACTTATGATGGAAATAAACACCATATGAGAGGAGGAAACAGAAACAAATGATACTGGAAATGCAAACAATCATTCTTGAAATACTTGCTTGTGTGCCCTGTGCAGTTTTTCACTGAATGAAACTTGGTTCTCCGTGGTCTGAATTTTTGGAGTGGGCGCACCAAAGTCGATGCAGGCGGAAGTGGATGTGAAACCTCACCCACTCGAGATCGCTTAGTTAACGCGACAGCACACTGGGCGGCCAATTAAGGTCCGCCCGGCCTGTAACTTGTCTGCTGGTTGGGGCTCGCACTGAGTGAGCTTAGAAATGCATTGGCTGCCTGGTACAATGAAGACTTAACAACAGGGGGTTTAAAACTGAAGAAGACACCTCCATGAAGGCTGCCAGGAGTTGTGGGGAGACTGAGGGAGTTTAATTCAATCATTGCAAGACGTATGGTGAGCAGTAATGGCACAGCACCAGGAGGGCATGGAAGCTGGACAGGCAAGTTGGTGGGCTAAGTGCTCCCTGTTTCGCTGATGAGTGCCTAGGTGTCCTACTTGGTTCAGGTGGTCTGTCTCAGGTGGCACATTCTATTGCCCAAGGACAGCAAGAGAAGGCCTGCCCACCTGACAAGGCTTGGACAGAGGTCGCTGCCCAGGTCAGTGGGCGTGATTTGTGCACAGCACCTGGCTTCAGTGCCGCTAAAGTTTCAATGATTTGTAGGGGGGGGGAACAATGAAATTACCTGCTTAATGCCTGGGTGCGGGGAATAAGCATCTGGAATTGACCTTCAGGAAGATGAATCACTGTCTCCTGTCTGGAGAAGACAAGTCACAGTGCAGCAGAGCACTGCTGAATCAGTGGGAAAATGAAAATGAAAGCGATGCTCTTGAGCTGGAGTACTACAGGCCACCTGGCTCCTATGGTCTTGGTGAGATGGGGGTCGGGATGAAGGTAAGGGTGCAGGTTATGGATGCGTGTGCTGCGGGCACAGGAAACATCATTGGCACCTCTTGTCAGAAAGTAAGCTTTCGGACTTCCGGTGTGCACCATGGAGTGAGTGGTCACACACATGGCAGCTCCTGCTAAGATCACAGAAAAGAGCTCTTTTTTTTAAGCAATATGGAGTGGAACTTTTATGAAAAAGTATAGGTGAATGATGGAGGAGTTTTTTCACCCAGGAATGATATGTTTCTTGGTTTCCAGTCCCGCAGAAACAGTGTAAGATTTGGCTGGGGCTGCAGCAGAGAGACAAAAGCCTATTCAGCATGCAGGTGAGGGAAGGGCTGTGTTAGAGACCTCAAGCTGACCTGAGGGCCCTTGTGAAAGCTGGATTCAAGCAGCAAAGGGAACAAGTGGAAAAGATCTCACCAAGGGCTCTTTTAAGGGCCCGCAACGGCGCTGATTTTATTTTTCCCCAGGTGGGAACGCAGCCTCGGCGCTTGGCGGCCGGTGGATGGGCTGGACTAAAAGTGGAGCGACCAGAAAATCAACTTTGCAGCAGAAGAAGGTGCGAGGCAGAAAGGACAAGATGGCGGCGGGTGGGGAACCGGCAGCGTGGCAGCAGTGGGCGAGGGAGCAGCAGGAGCTGCTCCTGTGCTCCTTCCAGGAACTAAAAGCTGAGATCCTGGAGCTGTTGAAGGCACCGCTGGACAGGCTCAGGCGGCGGAGATTCGGGAGCTGCAGCAAAAGGCTTTGGAGACGAGTATAAACTCTTCGGCCTGGCGGTGAAGGTGGAGTCGCACGAGGCACTTGCGAAGAAATGGTTGGCAAGGATGGAGGAGGTGGAGAACCGCTCCCGCCGGAAGAATCTGCGGATTTTGGGCCTCCCGGAGGGGCTGGAAAGTTCGGATTTGGGGGCCTACGTGGTCCTGATGCTGAACTCGCTGATGGGCGCGGGGTCGTTCCGGGGACCCCTGGAGCTGGAGAGTGCCCATCGGGTGTGGCTGCGGAAGCCCGGGCCGAACGAGCCACCCAGGGCGGTGCTGGTCCGATTTCAACGCTTGGTCGACCGTGAGTGTGTGCTTCGTTGGGCGAAGAGGGAGAGGAGTAGTAAGTGGGAGAATACGGAGATCAAGATTTACCAGGACTGGAGTGCGGAGGTGGCGAAGAGAAGGGCTGGGTTTAACCGGGCGAAGGCAGTGCTCCACAAGAAGGGGGTCAAGTTTGGCCTGTTACAGCCGGCACGCCTGTGGGTCACTTATAAAGACCGCCAACTTTATTTTGACTCCCCGGAGGAGGCCTGGACTTTTGTCCAGGCAGAGAAGCTGGACTTGAACTGAGGACTGGGGGCTGGGGAACGTTGTACGCAGCCCGGAGGCTTTGTCCTCCTTGATATCCTTTCGCTCTCTTTGGTTCTATTGGACAATGTTTTTTTTTGCTGTCTTGCCTTTTCTGCTTTTCGGGACTGTTATCTGTTTACTTGGGTGTTTTATCATATCATGTTGGGATTTGTATTATTTCACTGGTTACGGGTTTGGGTGGGGTTCGCGGCCCTGTTGGGTCACGTGCCTGTCTGCCTGTGTTTTGGGTCGGGGGGGTGGGGCTTGGGATGGGGGGCACGGGCCTCTCTCCCGCGCTGGAGAAGCAGGGGGCAGGGTCGGCATTGGGGGAATGGTTGGGGGACACTAGGGAGGGTAATTGGGGTGGCGGGAGCAGCCGGGGTCAGCAGCAGTCGGCTGACTTACGGAAGTACAATGACCGGAGTTACGCAGCTAGGGGGGGCCCTAGCTTGGGGGTGGGAGGGGGGGGGGGGGGGGGGAATGGGGAAGGTTGGGGGGGGGGATACCGGGTTGCTGCTGGAATGGCCAAGAAGGAGCTGGAGCGTGCAGAGGGGATTAGGATGGCGGTCTGTCGCTGTGGGGAACGGGCTGAGCAGGGGGGCGCGGGCACGTGGTGGACTAGTCAACGGGGGAGGGGGGCAGCGATCCGGCTGATCACCTGGAATGTGAGGGGACTGAATGGGCCGGTCAAACGGTCCCGCGTGCTCGCGCACCTGAGGGGGCTGAAGGCGGACGTGGCTATGCTTCAGGAGACGCACCTGAAGGTGGCAGATCAGGTCAGGTTGAGGAAGGGGTGGGTGGGCCAAGTGATTCATTCGGGGCTGGATGCAAAAAACCGGGGGGTGGCGATCCTGGTGGGGAAGAGAGTGTCGTTTGAGGCGTCGAGTGTGGTGGCAGACAGCGGCGGGAGATACGTGATGGTGAGCGGCAAGCTGCAAGGGGAGCGGGTGGTGCTGGTCAATGTATATGCCCCGAATTGGGATGATGCGAGTTTCATGCGGCGCATGTTGGGCCGGATTCCAGATTTGGAGGTGGGGGCCTGATAATGGGGGGGGATTTCAACACGGTGCTGGATCCGCCACTGGATCGATCCAGTTCCAGGACGGGTAGGAGGCCTGCGGCGGCTAAGGTGCTGAGGGGGTTTATGGACCAGATGGGAGGGGTGGATCCTTGGAGGTTCGCGAGGCCGAGGGCCAGGGAATTTTCATACTTCTCCCATGTGCATAAGGCCTACTCCCGGATCGACTTCTTTGTTTTGAGTAGGGCGCTGATTGCGGGGGCAGTAGATGCTGAGTACTCGGCGATAGCCATTTCTGACCATGCCCCGCATTGGGTGGACCTCGAGCTGGGGGAGGAGAGTGACCAGCGTCCATTGTGGCACTTGGAGGTGGGGCTGCTGGCGGACGAGGATGTGAGGGGGCGGGTTCGAGGATGCATCGAGAGGTACCTGGAGGCCAACGATAATGGGGAGGTACGAGTGGGGACGGTCTGGGAGGCGCTGAAGGCGGTGGTTCGGGGGGAGTTGATCTCCATTCGGGCCCACAGGGAGAGAGGGGAGCAGAGAGAAAGGGAGAGATTGGTGGGGGAGATGGTGAGGGTGGACAGGAGGTACGCGGAGGCCCCGGAGGAGGGATTGCTGAGGGAGCGGCGCAGCCTTCGTGCTGAGTTCGACTTGTTGACCACCAGAAAGGCGGAGGCGCAATGGAGAAAGGCTCAGGGTGCGGTGTACGAGTATGGGGAGAAGGCGAGTAGGATGCTGGCACACCAGCTCCGTAAGCGGGATGCGGCTAGGGAGATTGGTAGAGTTAAGGACCGTGGAGGAAATGTGGTGCGGAGGGGGGTAGACATTAATGGGTTCTTCAGGGACTTTTATGAGAGACTATATCGGTCCGAACCTCCGGCGGAGAAGGGGGGGATGGGGCGCTTTTTGGACCGGCTGAGATTCCCGAGGGTGGAGGAGGGACGGGTGGAGGGTCTGGGGGCGCCAGTTGAGCTTGAGGAGCTGGTTAAAGGGATAGGGAACATGCAGTCGGGGAAGGCGCCGGGGCTGGATGGGTTCCCGGTTGAATTTTACAAGGCGTATGCAGCACTGCTGGGCCCCCTGTTGGTTAGGACCTTCAACGAGTTGAGGGAGGGGGGGGTGGCTTTGCCCCTGACGATGTCTCGGGCGCTGATCTCCTTGATCCTTAAGCGAGACAAGGATCCCCTGCAGTGTGGGTCATACAGGCCGATCTCACTCCTGAATGTGGACGCCAAGATGTTGGCAAAGATCTTAGCCACGAGGATAGAAGATTGTGTGCCGCAGGTTATCCACGAGGATCAAACGGGGTTTGTGAAGGGGAGGCAGCTGAACACTAATATACGGAGGCTCTTGAACGTTATTATGATGCCGGCGGTGGAAGGGGAGGCGGAGATAGTGGTGGCGCTAGATGCGGAGAAGGCCTTTGATAGGGTTGAGTGGGGGTACTTGTGGGAGGTGCTGGAAAGGTTCGGGTTTGGGGAGGGGTTTGTCAGTTGGGTGAGGTTGTTGTATGAGTCCCCGATGGCGAGTGTGGCCACGAATAAGAGGCCACACTCTGTTTTTTTTTGTTCTTAGAATTTTCTGTTATTGTTTTCTTTTTTGTGAAAATTTGAATAAAAATTATAAAAAAAAAAGAAAGTAAGCTTTCGCAACCAGAGTGCCCAATGAAACCTCAATGCAGATGGCACCGTGCAGCATTTCTCCATTGCCTTATCAGGCCACCCAGCATGCTTACTGATGGGATGATTTAATTTACTGATTTTGTGCCTTCCTTTGCAGATTCACAATGCAGGAACTTCGGGCAACCATTAAGAAGCTTGGAAAACATTGCTTCTTCACCTGCGTTAAACTATTTCTCAGAACCAGAGATCAGCGCACATACTTACACGTCGGTGGGCATTAGGTCATCATCTCTGTGAGTAATGCACAATGGTGAGGGTACAACGTAGAGATGAGGAGATGGCAGAAGCAGAGACATCCCAGGGCTCCATCAGTGGGAGCACTGCTGGAGATGACAACAGTGCTGAGTCCCAGATGGATGACGAGCCTCCAGAGATGCCCATCGGGTGGCAGATGCTGTATGTCCAGCAGGATGCGCAGGAGATCTGCCGGAGACCCACGAGGAACTGTGTCATGTCTTCAATCGTGGAGGGGTTCATGCAGAGAATGAACACTGGGCACCGAGCGCACAACCTCTATCAAGAGAGTAGTGAAACTCATGAAGAGGTTTTCCAGGAGTGTAATCAGAGGTTCCAGAGGTTGTGCTTGGTCCTGCAATCCAACACACTAGCAGTGAACTCAGGATGCCACAGTCAGTTTGAGAGCTGGATGTGGCACATAGTTTCTCTACTATGGCCCTTCATCAATGGTGAGCAGGGAGAACCTCACACTGGCAGACGAGCTGACCGTTGTCTCCGTGGGTTCCTCTCATGCTGCTCCGGATGACAGCAACAGCTCCTCTGCTCCCCTGCCAGGGGCCACTGCATCTGATGAAGCTGCAATGTCTGAGGATTGCCCAGCCATGGGGCTGGAGGCTCCTTCCCAATTGGAACCAACTCAGGCTCTGGAAGCCAGAGGACAGCTGCCAAGGTCATCGGGACCTCTAGGACAGTAAAGTCAGCTGGCTGCCTCTAATGCTGCTGCCAGCAAGGGGGGGTGGGGGCTAGGCACCATAGCATACACAGGCCTGAGGCACCTTGAGCATAACGGGAGTGTTATAGGTGACGTTATTTGCATTTATTATTTGGAAGTTTCTGTTAGGTATGGACATTTTGTAAGCTTTTTGTCTGTTAACGTGAAGGAACAGAAACATTTTCTTTACTTTAATGGGCTGAGTTGGCTGCATGCTTTGAAAATGTGGCCAGGTGCTGCACGGCTAGGAACTGTAGGGTGTTGTGTGGTGCTAGAGTTATGGATAGGGCCCTGATTTAAAATTTTTTTGGAATGAAATAGTGTCATTGGCTCGAGTAAACATTAGTGCTGAGCATGCCTAGCTGAATGTCCGCTGGATCAAAACATCCCTTGTGTGCCTGCCCCTGAATGTTGCTCTCGTCCGCCAAGATGTCGTCATCCTGTGCGTTGCCAGGCTCTTCCTCTGACTCTTCACTAGAGTCACCCTCCCCGGGCTGTGGCACTGCCTCATTCTCCCCAGCCTCAATTGGGACCCCCTTGACAGAGCAAAATTGTGCGAGTTCATTGCTGTGTGAGTTGTCCCTAAATTTCCTAGTAATTCTTAAGACTTCCAAGCCTGCCTTTTAGCTTTTCAGGACCTCATCTTCTTTGGGGAAGTTTCCCAGCACAGTGATCCCTCATTTGAAGGCACTGGTCCTCAGCATGCAAGAACTATGAGGGAAACATGCTCTGGAGGATACTGTAATGCTCCCCCAAGCATCAGAGGCACGTCTTCAGCAGCCCAATGATCCTCTCCACCACCACTCTTGTAGAGGCATGACTTCTGTTGTCTCTCTCCTCAGCCTCAGTTCTTGGGTGACAGAGTGTGGTCCTCTTCAAGTATAGCCTTGTCCTCCTGGAGCTAGCCATCAAATTGTGCAGGAGCCACGAACAGCCATGGGATCTGTGGGTGCCACAAGACATACAAATTGTGTGGGCTCCAAGGGTAGCAGGCACAAACTTGGAGAATCTGTGCCTTGTCATTACAGACAATCTGAACATTCATTGAGTGGAATCCTTTTCTGTTTATGAAAGATCCCGGCTTACCTGCTGAAGCCTTGATGGCTACATGAGTGAAAGCTATTACACCCTAGATACTGGGGAACCTAGCCATTGTAGCAAAGCCTCATGCTCTCTCCGCCTGGCTGCACTCTGGAGATGTAGGCCGTGATTTAATGGAACAAACACCCAGAGTCCCGTTTTGGGCATGTGTAATGGGGTGTTTCTCGGCACCTGCAGTGCCGAGAACAACCCCACTATCTAAAGGAACGCTGCCTTTCTTTTGGTCTCGTTGGGGAACGGCCCGCCGAGGCCACACTTATCTCATTTCCTGCACTAATGAGCTCAGAAGATGACTCGCGGATAGGGGAGCCATTTTGAAATGACTCTCTGATTCTTTGACACCCCCCCCCACACCCCTCACCTTGCCTGGCATCCCCGCTGCAGCCTCGGGATCTCCTCGAATCTACCTCTTAAGGGGTCCTTGAGCTCTCCTGCATTCGACCTCTTAAGGGCAGGACACCCCCTGAGTTCAATCCCTGCCACCTGGCCACTGTCAAAGTGCCTGGATGTCAGTGCCAAGGTGCCAGGCTGGCAATGCTAAGGTGCCCGGGTGCCAACGGGACTGCCAGGTACCACGCTGCCCAGAGCCCGACCACCCGGTGGCTGGGAGACCTCCCCATGTGCCTGGTCCACATTTGTATTGGTCAGCGCTAAACGGTGTCGTGGCGAGGTCTCCCAGTCGAGGTTGTTAGTTTCTGGGCCGTTGGAGATTAAGATGTAGATATATTTAAATGGCTCATTTAATCTGGATCTCGCCCCGTGAAGGCGAGACTCGGATCGTGACGTCTCGCGAGATCTTGTCAGATCCCGCAAGGCTTTCTGAATGTCATGCATTTCATGAGAGGCCTCTCACGAGATTAAGTAGCCTTGCCACGTCATCAGGTCATGCATGGCGAGGCCATTAAATCACACTCGTAGTCTCCTGCAGAACTGCACCTGACATTTGGAGTCATGGGCGGGATTCTCCGAGCCGTAATCGCGTTCGGCGCGGGGGCGGAGAATCGCCACCAATTGGGCGGCGCAGGTCGGGGGCCGTTGCAAAAGTCCCCGCGGCGATTCTCGCAGTGTAGCTGCTCGAGTTCCCGCCTGCGTGGTTCTCTCATGGTTCCACCCGGCTGGCACTCGGCATGGCGGCTGCAGACTTGGTCCGCGACCGCCCTGGTGGGGGGCAGGGTTCATTCACTGGGGGGGAAGGGGTCCTTCAGGACGACCAGGCTGTTGATTGGGGGCCACCGATCCACAGGCGTGTGCAATCTGGGGGGGGGGGCCCTATCTTCTTGTTGTCGCTCCGCTGTGTGGGCCGGCCATGTCGTGCGGGGCGGCCAACACAGGCCGCCGCCCTGCGCATGCGCGGACCCCCGACCGGAAGTGCAGGGCCTCGTATCGGCAGCCGGAGCTGCGAGGAGCACTCTGGAGGCCTGCTGGCCCCATGCAAATTGCAGAATTACCCTGGGCTTACTCTAGATAAGTCCAGTGTGATTTGCGCGCGTTTGAAATGAAATGAAAATGAAAATCGCTTATTGTCACAAGTAGGCTTCAAATTAAGTTATCGTGAAAAGCTCCTCGTCACCACATTCCGGCGCCTGTTCGGGGAGGCTGGTACGGGAATTGCAATGTGCTGCTGGCTGCCTTGGTCTGCTTTAAAAGCCAGCCATTTAGCCCAGTGTGCTAAACCAGCCCCGCGTTTATTCGTGGGGTGCGGACATAGCCCCATTATTGGAGAATCGTGCCCCCTGTCTGTACACTAGTTACTGGATAGTGGGGGCTTTGGCATTCCCATCCATCTTGGCCTCCCTGCTGGCCACGCACCAACACAGCAAATGCCTCTGCTCTTTAAGATCTCTGCCGGGGACGCTGTCCACACTCACCTGGCCTGCTCTTCCTCTTGCCCCTCTCATTCTCTTTAGAGGAGATTCCAGCAATAAAATACACTATCCTCATTGGATTAAAAGCAGAGGACCAGGGTCTTGCAAATGAGTGATTACTGTGCTACAGTATTATTTATTCTCAGGGAAATCTGCCAAGGAAGATGAAATGCTGAAAGGCAGGCTTGAAGGCCTTAAGACTTATGAAGAAACTTAGGGACAACTCTCTACTCACACAGCAACAAACTCGCAATGCAGAGAAAGTGTTGCTGCTCCCAAGGCCTTTTATCTTGCCCTTGGATGAGTAAATGCAAACATTATGATTAGTGACACCTGTTTTGTCGTGCGACAAGCTGAATATTTCACGGGCATCATTAAATTGCTGTCCATTTAATTGTTAATGGCCTTAATTAATCCGTTAATTGTTGGCAGGCATGCATTTGGTTCATGCGCATGCCCGCTGACCTCAAAATTGCACGTGAGCACAATGACATCGGGAAGCGGGCCCGACATAATCTGATGTTTTACGTTCGGCTGGTTCGATCGCGTGCCCAGCCCTCAATCGAGAAACTCTGGCCCATGTGTCCATGCAAAATAATTATTCAGGACTTCCGGTTGCGGCTATGACCAGCTAAGTCGCACGTTTGGCTGCTCCTGCTACAAAGGTGTTTTCGGGCCGATTGGAGGGCCCCAACGGCGCTGTAAGGACAAATCCCGGTGGGGGAAGGCTCCCTGAAGAGAACCAGACCAACTTTATGGTCGGTACCCGGAGTGGGGTGGTAAAGAAAGCAACAGCAGCTCCCAAAAAAAAGCGGGGGAAGAAGACCAAAATGGCGGCCGGTGGCGCACCCGAGGAATGGAGGAAATGGGCGGAGGAGCAGCAGGCCGCTCTCCTGCGCTTCTTTACGGAGCTGAAAATGGAGCTCTTGGAGTCAATGAATGCGACGACCACCAGGCTGATGGGAGCCCAGGCGACCCAAGAGGTGTCGATTCGGGAGCTGCAGCAGGAGATGACTGCGAGGGAGGAGGAGGCCACGGTCCTCGTGGGAAAGGTAGAGGTGCACGAGGCACTCCACCTGAAATGGCAGAGCCGTTTTGAGGAGCTGGATACCCGAATGAGGCGGAAGAACCTGAGGATCTTGGGCCTGGCAGAAGGCCTGGAGGGGTCAGACCTCCCGGGATATGTAGCAGAAATGCTGAGCTCCCTGATGGGGGCAGGGGCCGTCCCTTCGCCCCTGGAGCTGGAAGAGGCCTACAGGGTCATGGCTAGGAGGCCAAGAGCAAATGAGCCCCCGAGGGCGGTGCTGGTGCGGTTCCAGCGACTCAGCGACCGTGAGAGAGTGCTGGAGTGGGCCAAGAGGGAAAGGAGCAGCAAGTGGGAGAATTCGACGGTGAGGGTCTACCAGGACTGGAGTGCGGAGGTGGCAAAGCGGCGGGCCCGGTACAACCGGACGAAGGCGGTGCTACATGCAAAACGGATCAGGTTCGGAATGCTGCAGCCAGCGCGCTTGTGGGTCACCTACAGGAACCAACACCACTATTTTGAGTCCCCAGAGGAGGCGTGGGCCTTTGTACAGGAAGAGAAACTGGACTCGAATTAGACCCAGGGGATACTTGGCGGCCGTAGCCGCTCGGGTACTTTCAGCTGAATTCTTTGTTTGGATTTTGAACTCTTGCTGTGGTTTTTCTTCTGATGTTTTTTCCCCCTTTGCCAACTTCCCTTAGTTATTGTTATTGTGGTTATTCATGGTTATTTATGGTTATTTATGCTGTTTGGTAGAGGGCGACTGTTAAGTACATTGTTATTTGTTATCTATCTGTTATTTATAATGTTAAGTTGGGGAGGCGGGACGGGGGGGAGAGCAGATCGGGGATATGGGCTCCTAGGGGGGGTTCTTTACAGGCATGGACGGGGACGGGGGTGGAACTGAAGATGGCGGGGTGGGGTGTGGCAGGGCGAAAGCGCGGGCTTTCCTCTGTTTTCCCGCGCGCGGGGCAGAGGAGGGGGGAGGGGAGGAGTGCGGGGCGTGGCTAGCAATGGCGACCTTTCCCGCGCTGGAGCGGGGCCAGGGAGGAGTGGCAAGGGGGGGGAGGCCCCCCCCCCGAGCCGGGGGGAGTCGGAGTGTGGCAGGAGCAGCCGGGTCAGCGTGAACCAGCTGACTTACGGGAGTACGATGGAGGGTACATCGCGGCTAGGAGGGGTCCTAGCCTGGGGGGGGGGGGGGGGGGGGGGGGGAGGGGGGTTAGGGAGGGACACCGGGTTGCTGCTGAAAAGACCAGAAACGGGAAGTGGAGGACTGGAGAGGTGGGGGGAGGGGGACATCGCCATGGGGAGCGGGTCAGAAGGGGAGGGTCGACCCGGGGCGAGCAGGGAACAGGACATGGCTAATCGGCAGGGGAAGGGGGCGGGTCGTCCCGCGACCCGGCTGATCACTTGGAACGTGAGGGGGCTGAATGGGCCGGTCAAGAGATCAAGGGTATTCTCACACCTGAAGGGACTGAAGGCTGATGTAGCAATGTTACAGGAGACCCATTTGAAGGTAGTGGACCAGGTTCGCCTGAGAAGGGGGTGGGTGGGACAGGTGTTCCACTCTGGATTGGACGCAAAGAACCGGGGGGGTGGCGATTCTGGTGGGAAAGAGGGTGTCGTTCGTGGCGGAGGAGGTGGTGGCGGATAAGGAGGGTAGGTATGTGATGGTGAAGGGTAAGCTGCAGGGGGAGAAAGTGGTGATGGTCAACGTATATGCCCCGAACTGGGATGACGCGGGTTTTATGAGGCGCCTATTGGGCCTCATTCCGGGACTGGAGGCAGGGGGCTTGATCATGGGGGGGGACTTTAACACAGTGCTGGACCCCGGGCTAGACAGATCGAGCTCAAGGACCAATAGGAGGCCGGCAGCGGCAGAAGTGCTGAGGGGGTACATGGAGCAGATGGGAGGAGTAGACCCATGGAGGTTTGGTAGGCCGAGGGCGAGGGAGTATTCCTTTTTCTCCCACGTCCATAGAGTGTACTCCAGAATCGATTTCTTCGTGTTGAGCAGGGGGCTGATCCCGAGGGTACGGGAAGCTGAGTACTCGGCCATTGCGATCTCTGATCATGCACCACATTGGGTGGATGTGGAAATGGGGGAGGCGCGGGACCAGCGCCCGCTGTGGCGGCTGGATGTGGGGCTGTTAGCGGACGACGAGGTGTGTAAAAGGGTCCGGAAGAGCATTGAGAGCTATCTGGACTTGAATGACACGGGTGAGGTGCAGGTGGGGATGGTCTGGGAGGCCCTGAAGGCAGTGATCAGGGGAGAGCTGATCTCCATAAGGGCGCACAGAGAAAGAACGGAGAGGCAGGAGAGGGAGAGGCTGGTGGGGGAGCTATTGGAAGTGGATAGGAGATATGCGGAGGCACCAGAGGAGGGGCTGCTGGGAGAACGGCGCAGCCTGCAGGTCAAGTTCGACCTGCTGACCACCAGGAAGGCAGAGACGCAGTGGAGAAGGGCACAGGGCGCGGTCTATGAGTATGGGGAAAAGGCGAGCAGGATGCTGGCACACCAGCTTTGCAAACGAGATGCGGCTAGGGAGATTGGGGGAGTGAAGGAGAGGGGCGGGAAGGTAGTGCAGAAGGGGCAAGAAGTGAATGGGGTCTTCAGGGATTTTTACAAGGAGTTGTATCGGTCTGAGCCGCCGACGAGGAGAGGGGGAATGGAGGACTTCCTAAACAAATTGAGGTTCCCAAGGGTCCAGGAGGGGCTGGTAGAAGGGCTGGGGGTGCCAATAGGGCTAGAGGAGCTAGTCAAGGGAATAGGTCAGATGCAAGCGGGGAAGGCGCCGGGGCCAGATGGGTTCCCGGTGGAATTCTACAAGAAAAATGTGGACTTGGTGGGACCGGTACTGGTACGAGCCTTTAATGAGGCGCGAGAGGGGGGGGTTCTGCCCCCGACAATGTCGCAGGCTCTGATCTCCCTGATATTGAAGCGGGATAAAGACCCCGTGCAGTGCGGGTCCTACAGGCCTATCTCGCTTCTGAACGTGGATGCCAAGTTGCTGGCAAAGATCCTGGCAGCTAGAATAGAGGATTGTGTGCCAGGGGTAATCCATGAGGACCAGACAGGGTTCGTGAAGGGGCGGCAGCTCAACACGAACGTGCGGAGATTGCTGAATGTAATTATGATGCCGGCAGTGGAGGGGGAGGCTGAGATAGTGGTAGCGCTGGACGCGGAGAAGGCATTCGATAGGGTGGAGTGGGAGTACCTGTGGGAGACGTTGGAACGGTTTGGGTTTGGGGAAGGGTTTATTAAGTGGGTGAAGTTGCTCTACTCGGCCCCGACGGCGAGTGTAGTGACAAACGGGAGGAGGTCGGAGTATTTCGGGCTCCACCGAGGGACCAGGCAGGGATGTCCCCTATCCCCCCTACTTTTCGCACTGGCGATTGAACCGTTGGCGATGGCACTGAGGGGTTCAGGGGGGTGGAGAGGACTGACTAGGGGAGGGGAGGAACATCGAGTATCGCTGTATGCGGATGATCTACTGCTGTACGTGGCAGACCCAGAAGGGGGAATGCCGGAGATAATGGAACTATTAGCAGAGTTTGGGGACTTTTCGGGGTACAAACTAAATTTGGGCAAAAGCGAGGTTTTTGTGATACACCCGGGGGATCAGGGAGAGGGTATTGGGAGACTCCCCTTCAAGCGAGCAGGAAAGAGCTTTAGGTACTTAGGGGTGCAGGTGGCAAGGAACTGGGGGACCCTCCACAAGTTGAACTTTTCCAGGCTGGCGGAACAGATGGAGGAGGAATTTAAGAGGTGGGACATGGTACCGTTGTCGCTGGCGGGGAGGGTGCAGTCAATCAAAATGACGGTCCTCCCAAGGTTCTTGTTTTTATTTCAGTGCTTGCCCATCTTCCTCCCTAGGGCCTTCTTCAAAAAGGTGACGAGTAGCATCATGAGCTATGTGTGGGCGCATGGCACCCCAAGGGTGAGAAGGGTCTTTTTGGAGCGGAGTAGGGACAGTGGAGGGCTGGCACTACCCAATCTCTCGGGGTATTACTGGGCGGCAAATGTGTCAATGGTGCGCAAGTGGATGATGGAAGGGGAGGGGGCAGCTTGGAAACGAATGGAGAGGGCGTCCTGTGGCAACACAAGCCTGGGGGCCCTAGTAACGGCACCATGGCCGCTCCCCCCCACGAGGTACACCACGAGCCCGGTGGTGGCGGCCACCCTCAAGATATGGGGGCAGTGGAGGCGACACAGGGGGGAAATGGGAGGTCTGTTGGCGGCGCCAATAAGAGGGAACCACAGATTCATCCCGGGGAACATCGACGGGGGATTTCAGAGCTGGTACAGGGTGGGCATACGGCAGCTGAAGGACCTGTTTATAGAGGGGAGGTTTGCGAGCCTGGGAGGGCTGGAGGAGAAGTTTGAGCTCCCCCCGGGAAACATGTTCAGATATTTACAAGTGAAGGCATTTGCTAGGCGGCAGGTGGAGGGGTTCCCCCTGCTCCCCAGTAAGGGGGCGAGTGATAGGGTGCTCTCGGGGGTCTGGGTCGGAGGGGGGAAGATATCAGACATCTACAAGATAATGCAGGAGGCGGAAGAAGCATCAGGGGAGGAGCTGAAAGCCAAGTGGGAAGTGGAGCTGGGAGAGCAGATAGAAGACGGGACGTGGGCGGATGCACTGGAGAAGGTCAATTCTTCCTCCTCGTGTGCGAGGCTGAGCCTCATTCAATTTAAGGTGCTGCATAGGGCTCACATGACGGGGACAAGGATGAGCCGGTTCTTTGGGGGTGAGGACAGGTGTGTCAGATGTCTGGGAGGCCCAGCGAACCATGTGCATATGTTCTGGGCATGTCCGGTGCTGGAAGGGTTCTGGAAGGGGGTGGCAAGGACGGTGTCGAAGGTGGTGGGGTCCAGGGTCAAACCAGGATGGGGGCTTGCGATCTTTGGGGTCGGGGTAGAACCGGGGGTACAGGAGGCCAGGGAGGCCGGAATACTGGCCTTTGCGTCCCTAGTGGCTCGACGAAGGATATTAATTCAATGGAAGGACGCGAGGCCTCCAAGCGTTGAAACTTGGATTAACGATATGGCTAGCTATATTCAGCT
The DNA here is from genome assembly GCF_902713615.1 of Scyliorhinus canicula. Lineage (NCBI taxonomy): Eukaryota > Metazoa > Chordata > Chondrichthyes > Carcharhiniformes > Scyliorhinidae > Scyliorhinus > Scyliorhinus canicula. Next base: position 29,973,786 of record NC_052160.1, read on the forward strand.
AGAAAGGATCAAATTTGCCCTGAGAGGGTCGGTACAGGGATTCTCCAGGCGGTGGCAACCTTTCCTTGACTTTTTAGATCAGAGATAGGCGTACGGGGTCGTGGCAGCAGCAACCCGGGGGGGGGGGGGGGTGGAGGGGAGGGGGGGGGGGGAAGGGGGTGGAAGGGGGGGGGGGGCAGCAATGGTCGTGGGGGGACATGCACGACTGTTATTTGCATAATTGTATTATACATTCTTGTTGGACTCAAAGCATTAATTCTGTTTCACTCTCCTCCTGGGGCAGCAGGGTAGCATGGTGGTTAGCATAAATGCTTCACAGCTCCAGGGTCCCAGGTTCGATTCCCGGCTGGGTCACTGTCTGTGTGGAGTCTGCACGTCCTCCCCCTGTGTGCGTGGTTTCCTCCGGGTGCTCCGGTTTCCTCCCACAGTCCAAAGATGTGCGGGTTAGGTGGATTGGCCATGCTAAATTGCCCGTAGTGTACTAATAAAAGTAAGGTTAAGGGGGGGGTTGTTGGGTTACGGGTATAGGGTGGATACGTGAGTTTGAGTAGGGTGATCATGGCTCGGCACAACATCGAGGGCCGAAGGGCCTGTTCTGCGCTGTACTGTTCTATGTAAGTGCTGTCAGAACTATTGAGGTTTTCCAGATCTTTGGTTTTTATTTCAGATTTCCAATAACCCCGGTATTTTGCTTTTATTATACAGCTTTATTATTTGCTTGTCAAATAGTCAGATACAATTTGTATCAAAACATATTACTGATAAAAATGTCATTACCTTGCTTGCATCTAATAGTTATTCAACAAAAATAAGCCATGCCTTTCTGGGTGCTCTTCCTTTTCAACTATAACGACTATTCATTCCTTAATAAATTGAGGGGAGAGGTTTTTCTTATTTATTTTGGTGATTGAATTTCATTCCTTGAACTTTTTCTTCTTGAGTTCCCAAATAAATCCAGAAATATAAATTCACCGTGAATCAAATTCAACACAATATTGTTTGGCTTGACTAGTGATTTTCTGCATATTGAAAGAGATGATAGAAGCAATAAATTCATTTTATTCTGATGTGCAGTGTCAGTAACCATAGAATTTGTACAGACGGGGCCATTCGGCCCATCGGGTCTGCACTGACCCGCTAAAGAGCACCCTACGTAGGCCCACTCCCCCCTATTCCTGTAACCCCACCTAACCTGTGCAGTAAGGGGAAATTTTATCATGGCCAATCCACCTAACCTGCACATCTTTGGACTGTGGGAGGAAATTGGAGCACCCGGAGGAAACGCACCCAGACACGAGGAGAAATTCCAAACTCCACACAGTCATCCAAGGCTGATAGCTGGCTGCTGCTCCTGCGGTGTTGAAGCCTCCAGTGTTCAGGAAATGTGTCCAGGCCTTACTGTCTGATCGGGATGCCAGGCAGTAACACTCGCCTGTGACATAGCACGTCTATCCACAGGAATTAACTTGGGAATATTTTGTTTATTGAACAGTCAACAATAACTTTACACAAGAAGATACAAATGAACAACTGTCCACAAATCACAGTAACCATTAACCAACAAGGAAAAGGCACTGTGCAATACACAGGCACTGTTTAGCTACAGAATAGTGGTACAAACACAAAGCTACAATAGTCGATCTATGCAAAGAAAACCTAATGCACATTAACAGGAAACTGTCAACAGTGTGACGAAGTTACCACCATCTGAATCACTCACTCCCGCTGCACTCTCCCCCTCCTGCAGCTCCCTGCAGCAGACTCCCATCCTTGGAATGGCACTCGGGGATAGCGCAACAATACACTGGAGAGTCATGCTGACGCAGAGCATGGCGGAAGAGCGAGAGAGCACCCCTTTCCGGAGTATGGAGCTCAAAGAAAAAGGACTGCAGCAGATGAATATACGGTCTCCAGACAGTAAATAACAAACAGGCACAATACAATGAAGTGACCAGCATCCAAATCAACCTGCCACTCCCTCCCTCTCCTGCAGCTCCCAGCAGCAGACCAGCCGAGAAGTCACACTGATGCAGAGCACGGTGGAAGAGCGAGAGAGTACCCCTTTCCGGAGTCTAGAGCTGAGACAAAAAAGGGCTTCAGCAGATGAACACAACCTCCAGACATCAAACTGCCAACTGTGCAAGAACTACCCACCCTCCCCCCAGCTCCAGCAGCAGACGGTCACTTAGGGGTGAGCAAAACAATACACCGGAAGAATCACACCAACACAGAATGTGGCGGACGAGCGAGAGAGTGCCCTCTACCCCTCTCCAGCACTGACAATGGTTCCAGACTCTAGGTCGCAGAAGCAAAAGGGGCTGCAGAAAACAAGCCTATAGATTCCAGGCATCAAACAGTAAACAGTACAATAGCAAGCACATGGCTCCTAAATAGGAAACACAAATAAGCAAAAGTCCCGCGATCTAACTGGCTTCCTCGGATTTGCACCCGGCGTGACATGGGCGTTAGATCGTGCCCACCATTGTTGAAGGAAATTTTCCCCATGGAATCTATTATTCTATGTGAACATATTGAGCTGTTTTGCAATCCCTCTACTGTTGTTCTGCACTCATTCTCAGGTGGGTTGAAACTGAAGGGGCCTCACGGTAGCATGGTGGTTAGCATCAATGCTTCACAGCTCTAGGGTCCCAGGTTCGATTCCCGGCTGGGTCACTGTCTGTGTGGAGTCTGCACGTCCTCCCCGTGTGTGCGTGGGTTTCCTCCGGGTGCTCCGGTTTCCTCCCACAGTCCAAAGATGTGCGAGTTAGGTGGATTGGCCATGCTAAATTGCCCGTAGTGTAAGGTTAATGGGGGGGATTGTTGGGTTACAGGTATACGGGTTACGTGGGTTTAAGTAGGGTGATCATTGCTCGGCACAACATCGAGGGCCGAAGGGCCTGTTCTGTGCTGTACTGTTCTATTCTTCTATTCTATTAATGCATCTGGAGTTGGTTTTCAAAATCTCTGGAGTAGCAGTGGGAGCATTCAGAAGAGATGAATCTACTTCACTTATGGCCAGTGTCAGTAAGATCTTACTGCAGATACTAATGGTGTTGCCACTTCTTTAGAGGCAGACAATCATTGCTCTCTGGTATTTTAAATTAAAAGCTAGCGCATCAGGGTACCAAACTCACCCAGAGTAGCCAGGCAATCTGTCACTGTTGTGTGCAAAGAGGCAAGTAACTCAGCAGTATGGTATTGTTGTTGTAATAGCCTTCATGTGAAAGTGTTACTTCTGAGCTTAGTAAGTCAGTAGGATGACTCAGCTTGGTGTCTACCAACTGGCCACACATCAGCCAACACACCTGTGATCCCTTCCTCACCAGTGCTCAGTATAAAAAAAATCCCCAGCTTTTTCCTAATATCATTGGCTGCTTCTTCTATAGTGTATATATCTGCATATGTGCCTACCTGTGAATTGGTAGCTTCAAATTCAAATGTTTTTATATTGAAGCCCCAGATCAGGACTTAAGCATAATCTAGACTGATACTTTAGTGCAATTGAGGAAATTCTGTACTATGTGAAGATGTCAAACCGAGGCAACTATTTACCTGTCCCATTGGATCGTAAAGAGCTATTTAAAGAGCAGGGAATCCTCTTGTTGTCCCGATCAACATTTCCCCGTCAACCAACATCATCAATAATAGGTTATTGGTCTTTTGCTTCATTGTTGTTAATGGGATCTTGTAATCTGAATGACTTGCTATTATATTGAGCTATGCCGTTACCCATTAGGTCCATTGGGTGAACTCTGTTGAACTCTAAATAAAATACAGAACCTTAACCTAAGTGTTAAGTTAACTATAACTAAAAATAGAAAATGCTGGAAATACGCAGCATCAGTGGAGAGAGAAACAAGAGTTAATGTTTCAGGATGATACCCTCTTATCAGAACTTGATCTAACGTATGCATGGAATTTATGTTATGTGGAAATCAACACCTTAATTCCTCTGTTCCTCCTCCAATCTTCAAAATCTCATTCAATTGTTTTTTGTTGTTGTAGGCAGCTCTTTGCACATTGTCTTGAAGTACTGGACCTCTCCAAGCAGCCTCATCATGGACCTTCTGAAAGGGTAGAGTACAACAAATACATAGTTTAATAAACTTGCATTGTGTCAGAAATCTGTGATTAAAGTGTGGAGGAGAGCTGATTTTGTTTCTGGGGAGGAGATAAAATCTTTGTTTCTTCTGTCAGCTTTCACTGTTCTATTCTCCAGTGGTGGGAGTCTGGAATTCGCTGCCCGAGTTGGTGGTGGAGGCAGAGACCCTGAACTCTTTTTAAAAAGTACTTGTATGTGCACCTTAAGTGCTGTAGCTACAGGGCATTAAGGTTGGATTAGAATGGGCACCTGGGTGTCCTTGGACTGGCATGGACAAGATGGGCCAACTGGCCCCTTTCTGTGCGGTAACTGTTCTATGGTTTCTCTGAGAGACATTGGGCGGGATTCTCCGCGATCGGCGCGATGGCCTGAAGCCGGCGTCAAAAACGCGCGAACCACTCCGGCGTCAGGCCAACCGAAACGTCGGAAAACCTCCAACCCGGAAGGGGCTAGCAGCGGCGTGACGCCATTTGCGACGGCGTCACCTGTCACTGACACATGCACCGTCATTGACGCTGCAGCACAAAAGACGCCCCCGCCAGTGACCCAGCAAAATGTCCGCGCAGCGCCAAGGTTCCAGGAGGGCAACATCGAGGCGCTCCTGGACGCAGAGGAGGGAGGCCCTGTACGCCAGTCACGGCTGCAGCGTCGCACCACACCTCAGCCGGCACCTGTGGAGGGAGGTGGCAGAGGCCGTCAGCGCCGTGGCCGTAACAGCCCCCCCCCCTCGGTTGGGCACTTTAGCGATGAGGCCTCTGGTACACTAACTGGTGCGCACAACACAGTCATCCCGGTACAGGTAGGAGCAACCGAGTGGAGGTCAGCCCAGCGCAAGCAACCATCTGCCGCCCAGAAGGGTCTCGGGTTCCTGGAGTTACCACACCCACCCACCCATAGACCCGATGCTGTCACGGCCGCCCCAGGAAATGGCCGCCAAAGGGGTCCCTAGTCACAGGGCAGGAATCATAGGAGTCCACCTCCAGCTCTGCTGTACCATCTGGTGAACCACCTAGGCGTAGTCATAGGGCCCCTCAGGCCAAAAAATAAGACACTGAGTAAGTTGGCACGGGTGCAGGGCACAGACTAGTTATAGGGGCTAGGGCACGTGTATGAACTATTTGTCATTAAAATCACTTTCACACCTGCAGAACCCTCCCAAGGGGGAGGGTGGTACTGTGGCCATGAGTCAGACATTGTCTAACGATGTAGAGCCCGGAGCTCATCGCAGAGCGGGTTGTCATCATCCTCCATGGCATGCAATAGACACGCTTCCACTGGCGACCGTGTGAGCCCTGCCCAGTGTGTCGCAGGTGGATGTGCAATGGAGGGGTGATGTGCATGCGGGTGATTGGTGGTGGGTAGGTGGGGGGGATGGTGGGTGGGTGGGGTGAGGATGGTTGGTGTTGAGTGGGTGGGGTGAGGGTGGTAGGCTGGTGCCATATTGTGCTGTCTGTGCCCATACCCGGCTAGTCCCACACCCCCCTAGTCTGTGAACTGGGCGGCTATCAACTCGTCCCGTGCCGGCTGAACCAGCCGGTAATGGTGGTCAGCATCCCTTCCATGCCCAGCCCGTCTGTCCTGTGCATGGCCCCCATCCTCCCCTCATCTGGGGAGACCTGCCCTTCGCCATGTTGTTCCCCCTCCCCGACACTCACCCACCCCAGCTCCCCCCCCTCCCCCCGGCACTCACCCTCCCCAGCACTCACCCTCCCCAGCACTCACCCTCCCCGGCACTCACCCTCCCCAGCACCCCGCTCCCCAGCCCCCCCCTCCCCGGCACGCACCTTCCCTGGCACTCCCCACCCACCCGCGGCACCAACCACGACCACTGGCACGCACCCTCCACCGGCACCCGTGATCCACCCCCCCCCCCACACCTGCGGCCATGCCGTCACTTCCCCGGCGCCCCACGCCAACCCCTACCTTCGACTGGTTGAAGCCGTTAAAAAGGTTGTTTGATTTACGCCGGCGTGACCCATGGTCACGTTGGCGGGACTTCGGACCATCCAGCCCAGAGAATTGGAGCAACCCCGGGGCCCATAGAGTTGCGCAGGCCCTCGCTATTCTGTGAAGCGCGTGGCGCGATTCCCGTCGGCGCAAATTTTAGGCTGCCAGAGAATATCGCGGGCGATGTTGGATCGGTGGGACGGGATTCACGGCCAGAGATTCTAGATGGTATGGTTTCATGAGTAGCATCTGCCCTTATGTACTTCACATCCTAGTAGCTGTTCTTCATGTTGAAGCTTGACAGTTGTCCTTCATTTTGTTTGTGGGAAATCTGGGATGTAGTAACCAATTTGAATGCCTTGCTGCTTAACACAGGTTGAGGATCAGATCTAGAACCTTCTTGATTTGAATAAAGTAGTATCCTTGCATTTATTCCTGTGTCTTGAAATGGGATTAGTTGGGTAGGATCTGTGAAGAGAATACTGTATTCATACTGGGAAAACTGTACTCATGGAAGCAATGTTAGGAGAATGATATTACCTCCAAAATTCCTTTCATGTCATTCTGGCTTGTGCATATACTGTAGTTCCTTAGTCATTGCTCTGTCAAAATTCTAATCTCGCTACTTAACAGCATTGTGAGACTATTTTCATCACAAGGACTCAAGTTCTTTTCATTATTCTGAACAAGTAATACATGTAGCTGTTATGGGCCAGGGTTTTGAGAACTCCAAAGTATATCATGGAGATCACCTGACCCACGACTTTTACTAGATTGTGGTATGGGGAGCACACGGCCCACTCTACAGTTGTGGTGCAGCAGAAATCTAAAAGTACTTTTTAAAGCAAAACAATATTTATTCTATGAACTCAGTTAACCTTTTTAAAACATACAGTGAACATCTTAGCTACCATCAATTCAAATACAAAGCCCAAAGAATACAACACTCTTAAGTAATCCTTAAACTTTCCTTTTTACATCCATAAGACAAAAACCTTTTTTACAGGTTTAAATTCTCTACTGAGAGCAGTTATCACTCTGAATTCACCAAATGATCTAGCGATAGTCTTTAGATGGCAGAGAGATCAAAATTACACCTTCTTTGGCCGGCTGCAGCTCCAACACTAAAACAAAACTAAAAAACACAGACACACCCAAGCTTTTCCTCAAAGCGAAACTAAAAAGCAGAACCAGAACTCAGCTCCACCCACGCTCTGACATCACTGCAGCCACTTGATCAGACAAACATTTCTTAAAGTGACATTCCCATGACAAGCACCTCTAACTGGCTATTTCATATGTCAAAATAATTGGCATTATTAATGACAATGCAGATCAGAATGCTGAGGTAGTTTTAAGTGATCTTTGTTTGTACCATATTGTTGAATATTAGAAATAAGGGATAGTCTTAAATGAGTTTAATGTAGTGTGCCTAAGAAAGGGTAAAACTCTAATTAGATTCATGTTGAACAAAGATATTTGCATTTATGGAGGTTTTGGTTTCTTTTCAAACTTTGTATCTGTTGTGCTTAGAGTTTATGACATGAAAAGCAAGCAAATGTAAAAGAAGGAATAGACTGTTGCTTATCAACCAGGGGCCACCTCGGAAGGATTTTTGAGTTTAACTGGACTCAAGACAGTTGGAGCTAGGTAGTGAGACAGAAAGGAACACCCACAGCTCTGCCAGAAGCAGAACAATGAAGTGATGGCAAGAAAAGAAGTCCCAGAAACTAGTTCCAGGGTGAAGAGAGAAGTTCCAGGGAATGAACAGAGAAGTTCCAGGAAAATTGAAGGCAAAGGAAAAGAAGGGAATTGGAATTTGAACAAGATACTGTTCTTTGCAATTGAAGACAGAGCTGAAAAGTGGAAACCTGGTGAAGTTGGTGACCTTAGTACAACCTGTGAGCTGTAGTATGTATTGGTGCGGCTGAGTACCTGAAAGATTGTGTGAAATCATGAATGAACATGGCAATTCAAGGTGGAAGAATATTGAAAGGAGAGTTGGAAATCATGGAAGTGGATCCTGGCTGAAAACAGCTGAGAGAAAGCATTATTTAGAAGAAGATTCGAAGGCTGGTCTTTTCAAAAGTGCAATTTCAAAACACTCTTGTGATAACCATCTGGAGTACTTTGAGGAGAAATCCACAAAGTTTGATTGGGTGGCACCTGCCGCTTGGTTTCCGAGTGGGATGTGTCTGACTACAGTTAGCCTGTTGGTTTACAGGGACTGTATATTTACTGAAAACATTATAGCATAAGATATATTTTGTAACCTGTGTTATTCTTAAATTCTGCATACATTTGTGAAGATAAATGTGAGAGAAGGAGTATTGCATTACAGTCAGATTTTTCATCGACATTTACTAAAAAGAAAGTTACAGGCTTTTGAGGCAGGGCTCCATTCTGGCGCCTTCCTGACCAATTGTAATGTTAACTGGGATTGTAACAGAACACACTTTTAGGATTGTTTCAGTGGCTTTTGCAATGTATTATTGTGCTTTAATTTGGAAATATGATGTAACCATATGTAAGGCTGGATTCTTCGCTACCCACTGCCAAAAGCAGAGTTCTCGAAGTGGCGGAGAATCCAATGTCAGTCAAAAAACGGGATTGGTGTCGCTGGTGGCAGCATCGAGGTTCGTGCCCCTTTTCAGATTAATGGACTCAGCACCAGATTCATCAAACCTGTGTGAATGCCTGTACCTCTGGGCCGTGATTCATTTGCGCAAGAATTGGTGCAGGTATTTCCCAGTGTGGCCCTGGCATAGTGGACCTCACAGTGGGCCAGAGAGGCATCTCTTTTAGGGAGTTGATCCCCCCCCCCCCACCCACAAAGTAATACTGCTTACCCCATCCCCACGCCCATCAGACCCCCCACCACACATGTAGGGGTCTCTGTAATGGGGGAATTCTAGGGGGTGTCTTTGCAATGGGGGGGGGCTTCCTGGCATGGGTCTCTCTTATGGGGGGGGGGGGGGGTTGTTTCTGGTGGGGTTCTCTCTTACGAGGGTTTTCTGGTGGGGAATTCCATTATGGGGGGGGGGGTTCCCTGGGGTTTCCTGGGGTGAGAGTCTCTCTTATGGAGAAGGCTATAGGTCACGTGTGGACAGCAAAAGGTCTTCACCTGGATCCTGGAAAAGCGAGAGCTGTAGCAGCAATGCAGACATGAAAGCAGTGCAATGATTTGTTGGACCCATGAACTATTTAGCAAAATTGTTGCCCAATTTGTCAGCCATTATGAGTGTGAACCATAATGCAAACTCTGCCAAAGAGGTGCTGTGATTTTGGGGAACAGAACGAGCGGCAGCATTGTGACGGCAATGCCAGTGTTGATTTCAGTGTGATGCCAGTGAAACGGGTTTAGGAGCAACTCTGATGCAGTAAGGACAACCAGTCACATTTACATCTAGGGCACTCACGTAAATGGAACAATGCTACACTCATGTCTGGCTACTGTTTTTTGCCTATAAGCATTTTCATTAGTATCTGCAGTGGAGCCCAACCACAAGCCTTTTCAAAACATTTTTGCAATCACTACTATCTGCTCCAAAACAATTGCAAACCGTTCACAAATGTATCATCTGGATGTGACGTAGAAGAAAGGAAAACAGATATACATTGCAGAATTGTTGTCAAGAGCAGTGCTCTCCATGAAAAAAGCGGAGGAGGCTACAGCAGAATGCAACATCTTTCAAGTTAGACATTCAGCAGCAGCTATCTCATAGAATCCCGACAGTGAAGAAAGAGGCCATTTGGACCATCGAATCTGCACAGGTACTCCGAGAAGAGCACTCTTCCTAGGACCAATCACATCCCCCTTGTACAAAGGAAATAGGGTTGCCATCTCAAAGGAGATGAGAAGAGAGATGATAAATGCATCCATGCAAGCCATAAAGGAATTGAATTGAGTCTGAGCTGTACTGGCCGCACATGAGCAATGAAAGATAGTGAAGGCCAGTGGGGTGCTTGTAATGAGTACCAGTTTTAACAAGACAGAGAGCTGTTGAAGATGCATGACATCCCAGACAGACCATGGATGAAGCTGGGACCTTTTCACTTTGGCAGGAACTGGCGATCTTGTCACGGTAGACTTCTATTCTGATTACTGGGAATTAGACCAGCTGACACTGGGAATTAGACCAGCTGACAAAGACAAAGAGAGAACTCGTAGAATGCCTGAACTACTTCAGTCAGTAAGGCATTTCAGACATTGTGATGAGTGACAGCGGCTCTCAGTTCATGAATGAATAGTTCAGCTGACTCACAAAGGATTGGGAAATTCGGCACTGCATGTCATAACTATCTCCAGTCGAACGGAAAGGCAGAGGCAGCAGCAAAAATCGCCAAAGGACTCTCGTCAAGATTTTCAGAAAATCCAGCACAGACATAAACAAGGCAATCCTTGAGAAACATGCCATCTGAAGGCATGGAAAGTAGTCCTCTCCAGAGTCTAATGTAATGCCGCATGCAAACTGCTCTTCCAATAGGAAAAAAGCCACTAAAGCCAGAAGTAGTAACCGGTGTGAGTGAAAAGATCAAAATGAAATGGCAGAAAGCCAAATTTCACTGCAACATCTCAATAAGAGTCAGCCCATGTGGAAATTTGGGATATGCGTAGAGAAATTGCCACCTTGGTAATGCCACCTTGGTTTGCAATGGAAGTGAATGACCAAATATACTGGCACAACTCCAGGCATATCTGAATAATATGAAAGCAGTTCCTTCACAGCAATTGGTTGGTTAGGGAGAAGGGATCCCCTCAGCTGTACTGAGTATAAAACTACCATCAATCCCAGAGGTCCATGAGTCCCCAACAACTGCAATGTTGCCAAGGCAACAAGAGCCACAGGAACGACACTGTCTGGGCAAGGAGCATCACCTAGACAAACAAGCAATGTCAGTGCACAAGCTTTCTTTTAAGATAACTGCATGGTTTAAAGACTGTGTATGCAATGCATGCGCCGAGACTGACCAGTACAACAACGTGGACAACTTGGGTAACTCACAGTCACACGGGATGATGCATCCAAATAATCCTTTTGGTTGCTTGGAAAAGTGGATGTTTGCATCAATTTTCTTTACGAAAAGAGGATGTTTGCGTTTTGGAAATGCAGTCTTGTACTACCAGACTAACTAGCTTGCCATAGTCATGCGACTCTGCCATGAGGTGAGCAATGCGGCCTGTCATTTCCAGCCAGTTTAATAAAGCCTCCCACAGTGACAGACACCAGTGAAGACTGCTACACTTAGATATTAAGCAATTACTATGCTGCTTTTTGCTGTCATCTGGGGTAATATTAATTTCTGAAAGTTAAAAAAAATATATATATATTTGTTCAAGAGATCTGGACAATACTGGCAAGGCCAATCTTTTTTAATTGGCCATGAGAAGGTTGTGGTAAGTTAAAATGAGGTCACATTGGAAAATAGTTTGCAAAGGGCTGCTGTAATAATTTGCTTCACTTTGCATGTACACAATCTAGCAAGGTCATGTTCTGTTGTTAGGACAGACTTCATCCTGTATTACATGCACTATATTGAATGCTGAAATGCTGAGTTCACTTTGGTGATTTTATACAAATTCGTTGGTCTACAGTCTTGACACTAATGAAGGCTATTCTACCTATTTGAAGCCTAATAATTCCACCCATGACCTAAAGCAGTTGTATTTTACTATAGATCATAAAATCTGTTAGAGTCAATTGATTCATTGTCACAAGAAAATTTCAGACCTTTTTGTTTTCAGCCACAAACGTCATCCCCATTTGGAAGAAGTTTGGATCTGGTGCTAGTGGAAGGGAGGGAAGCTGATTGGATAGTGTCAATCTTAGTGACAAAGAAGCCCATGAGATTTTTGGATTTACTATTGGAAAAAAAACTGTCCGACGTTGAATTTTCTTAAGGAGGGTTTTAGCAGTATATGTGTCCCAAGTGGCTACACTGCTCAAAGTGTGCTCTGACTATTGTTTGGTACAGCATTTCCTTCACTGTGTTGAAGAGTGATGGCAATTTAGTTTCACAAACCCAAGTTGTTTGGATGCTTTGGAAGCTGATTCTGGACTTTGTACATTCCATTTAAAACTATTTAGGATGTGGATTCCAAAATAATGGAATTCTTTGATAACTTCAAAGAGGAATCGTGCATTTTGTTGTTGGGTACTGATGGGCTTTGCTGATCAACGTGATGTTGCATTTCTCTAAGTTGAATTTAATTCCCCATATATTGGATCATTTGAGAAGATTATTTAGACCTTTCTGGAGGCAAACCTCATCTGCTGCTTCGGTACATTTGAAAAGATTTTTGTGTGAGCAGAAGAAAACCTACCTCATGGATTTCAAATATGTCGACAACATTTGTAAACTGCCCTATGCCTAAGATTTGGGAGAGCTGTGCTGCTTTTATTTTGAGCATATGGAATATTTTCTTTGTACTTGCAGTGATGGTTTGAAGTTGCATTTATCAGGGGAGCGGGGAAAATAAACAACTCAATTTGCTCATGAGATTTGCCAGATTAAATTTGTAAATTAGTTACTCTGAGTTACACAATCAACAGTGTTGTATTGTGATTCAGTCACAAGGGGGCAGCAGTGCAACATTTGTGAGAAATTCTTGCAGGGCTCCGATAGTCTGCAGAAGAAAAGATTGAGAAGTATTGAGGATTTAATACAGAAAATATAGTGAGATCTAAAGGGATATATTGATTTTTAAAAAAATGATTTGTCAAAGAGGACAGTTGATTTCTGAGGGGTGCTCATGCTGAGAGGCATTACTTGTGTGTGAAAGAGAAAGATAAATTGCAGTAATTTTAGAAAAGATGAGATGCTAAGAACTGCAGACAGACTAAAAGAAATTTAAAAACCCAAATGCACTAGTCATTCAAAACTAAATGACAGGAACAAAAAGCAATCCAAAAGGCTAATGGAATGTTAGCCTTTACGCATGAGGCTGGGGTAGAAATGGGTGAAAATGGTTCTCCAGTTGTGTAGAACCTTGGTCTGAGTAACCGCATTCAGTTCGAGACACTGCATCTTCGGAAGGATCTATTGGTCTTCACGTGCAGTGTGCATCCACCAAAATGATACTGGTCCTTTAAGTGGATTTGATAGGGAATTAAAAATAAACTATTCCTCTGGTAGGGAGAATCCAGAAGGTGAGGATGATAATCTTAAAAGTAGAATTAGAATTTTTAGGAACAAAATCCAGAAGCGCTTTCCATGCTCAGAGTAGTGAAAATATGGAATGCTCTCCTTCAAAATGAAATTGGTAATTGGATGCTTCCGTAAACAAAGGGTTAACATCAGAAGAATGGCACGGTGGCACAGTGGCTAGCACTACTGCCTCACAACGCCTCAGGTGAGGTCAGGTGAGACAGGTTCCAACTGTCTGGGTGGAGTTTACACTTTCTCTCCTTGTCTGTGTGGGTTTCCTGAGGGGGCTCTGGTTTCCCTCCCAAAGTCCAAAGATGTGCAGACTAGATGGATTGTCTATGCTAAATTGCCCCTTGGCGTCCAAAAAGGTTCGGTGGGGTTACAGGGTTATGGGGATAGGGTGGTGGTGTGGGCCTAGGTAGGGTACTCTTTACTAGGGTTGGTGCAGACTCGATGGGCCGGATTGCCGCCTTCTGCACTGTGGGGATTCTATGGTGCTGTTTAATGTTACTGTAACAGCGCATGAGAAACAGAAGTTCCAACCCTGTGCAGAGGTCTGTTTATGTCTTAGGTAGCTGTAAATAAAGAGTAATGATCTTAGCAAACGACAGTCTTGAGCAGCTTACTTTGGGAGAATAGACAAGCCCAAAGAACGTCGTCTGGACACTGAGCACAATGCAAAATATGATGGCAGTAGATAGGAGTAGAAGACCCAGAAAACGTTAAGAAGCAGTAACAAACCTGACAAGTCCAGAGATCCTTGAAAGAAAGATAAAAGGAACAGATTCAAAACTCACCAAAACATTTGAGCTTTGTGGATGCAGCAGATAATAATAATAATCTCACCATCTTTATTATTATCACAAGTAGGTGTACATTAACACGGCAGTGAATGTTACTGTGAAAATCCCCTAGCCGCCACACTCGGGCGCCTGTTCATTCGGGTACACTGAGGGAGAATTCAGAATATCCAATGCACCTAACAAGCATGTCTTTCGGAACTTGTGGAAGGAAAACAGAGCGCCCGGAGGAAGCCCACGAAGACATGGGAAGAACGCGCAGACTCCACACAGGCAGTGACCCAAGGCGAGAATCGAACCTGAGTCCCCGGCGCTGTGAAGCATCAGTGCTAACCGCTGTGAAGCATCAGTGCTAACCACTGTGCTACTGTGCCGCCCTGTATTACACGCTGAGACACAGACCCATAGACAAGATAGCAGTGAACACAGACCCAAAGCAACGAGCAGCACCAGTGAAGCAGCAACAATTCTAGGGTTTAGTACAAGCATGGAATCGACACCACCACTACCACCCACAATGCCATTCCGGAGCACTGAAGGTTAGCAACAGGTTCAACACTGCGATAAGTGGAGAAAGAGGAATTTCAGTACCGCTTCTGGTTTGCACAAAAATGAATAAAATTATCAGGTCATTACATTATTGTTGATGGCGTAATAGCAAGGCAGCCAGTGGATGAGATTTCATCTTGTTACAAAGAAGTCCTGCAAGCATTTGATTCATAGTTCTGCATTCCCCACAATTTAATTATAGGAAGTGTTAAGAACATGACTGATGGTAAATGCTGAATTATTCCAAATCCCCGAAGGGAAATGTGAAACAACTGCCCTGATCTGTATTTTGCAATTTAATATAATGTGTGGAAAGGTTTGAAATACAAAGATTGATGTCCTAAAATGTTGTGGTGATTAAAGTCAAGCAACAAAATAAACCACAATCAAATAAACTAGAAATACCCTTGACTAAGACAATGGTTATACTGCACTGTGCTGTATTATTCTTTGTTCTATATCTCTAACCTCACCCAGTTCCAAACACCTTTATTTACTAACTTCCCAAAGCATTGCGCCATATCTTATAGATTTTTAAAACCGTAACAACAAACCCAGTAACAGTTACCACACCAGGCAGTTATGTCTCTTTGGAGTTTGTTTATGAGGTTAAACAATCAACTGACTTCTCAAGGCATGCTTTCTTCACAGACCCAGCTTGCTGGGAGTTAACAGCTATTCCTGCAGTGTCAGAAGGGGCGACCCTTGCATAGGTTTAATCGTCGCCTGATATGCAATTTTTCCCTTTTGATCTTCCCTTATGTGAACTATCCTTGTCAGAAGTCAAACTTAATTACCTGAATTTCGTGAGTCTGCCTTTTTGAGTGTAAATGCAAAGTCCACACCTTGTCTCGGCCTTTGAACCTCTTTGAATCCCTTATTCATCTGTTTGCAGTGTTGCTAGGCTCATCTATGTATCAACAGCACTAGTTTCAGTAGCATAACCAAATTCCATCCCTTCAAGTAGCTTACATTTTCCAATAGCTTTTAAAGTATATAACCAGGAGATAAGATTCCAATTTATTTGATTTCTCTGATATTTTGATGTCATCACTAATTTTCCTGACACCTCCACCCATTTTTAGAATTTAAGCATCATCATTTTAAGAAATTTCATTTACCAACTGCCATTTCCGATTCATATGCAATTACATTACAAAATGCATGCATTATCATGAAGATAGAACCCAAAGCTCCATTGAAAATTGTTACGGTATCTGGACCAGACCCCAATTTATATCAGGAAGCCGGACGAGAAATAACAATTTTTCTGTTTGTAAATTGTGAGGAAAGGATACGTCGCTCCAGAAGTGATTCCACTGACAAATAGGGATACTTTATATCAAAGCAAACTTTATTATTAATATAGGAGTAATCACAGAAAATAGTTTTTCCAATTACCAGTTAAACAATTCTTAAAATGAAAGGAAACATTTTAGCTGCTAGCTTTTAACTTAGACTGTTTCTATCTCCAATTAAACAAAGTCCATTACAGGTCAAAAGCCACTGGTAAATAAAATTAGCAAGCACAGGGATACTTGCTGTGCTTTTGTTGTAGAGATTTCCTTTCAGAAAAGTAGAGATCCTTTCAAGCACAACCTGCAAATCCTTCTGTCTTTGTCAGATCCCTGCTCAACCTGACAGCATTTGGCATTTCCGTTGTTCCTTGTGTCTTAATAAAGCTCGTAGTCTTAAAGTTGAAGTAGATGCTTTATTGTGAGTTTGTTCTCTCTTCGGTGCTTAACTTAAAGTTACATCTGTGCTGCTAGGCTGTCTTGCTACCAGCTCCCGTTCCTGTGAAGTGTGTATTTATATCTCTCCCGTGCTCCCTCTAGTGCTTGCTCAGTTGTATTGCATCTACACAGATATACAATCACCACATCCCCCTTTTTTCTTTACATATTTTCTGTACATTGTTAAAGAAAACTGTACAAAACAGTTAGATTACTTATGATATATGTATCTATACAAGTGATGATGATATTGGATATTTTACAAAGCCAATTAATATTTATGAGTCCAATCTTAATAAAAACATTTATGAGTCCAAACTTGATCAATTTGTTCGTTGAGTTTTTTCTTTTTCGTTGTTGACGTGGTGATATTGATATTGCAACTCCGTTGTGAATGTTGTCGGTGTTCTTGTTTTTTTTAAGTAACCAATAAGTTATCCCGAGGTGTTTGAATGGTCGAACCACTGATGTTGACTGACATGGACTTTTTTCTGTGCTGTGGTATCGATTTAGTATGTCATCTGCCTTGAAAGCTGGTGTGCTTGCTTGTTCTGGAGCAGATGTGAGTTTGTGAGATTCGTCCTTCATGCCATGGTATGTTTGTAGTCTTGTCGTTGTTTTGTAGTGTGCTGTGGCATTGTCCTTCATGTGCAGAGTTGTACCATTTTGTACAGGTCGTTGTTTCAGTGTTGTTGTTTCTGTCGTTTCTGTCTTTGTTGTTTTCGTTGTCGTTCCTGTTGCTGTTTTTGTCGTTTCTGGCTTTGTTGTTTTCATTGTCGTTCTTGTTGTTTTGTCGTTTCTGTCTTTGTTGTTTTCATTGCCGTTCTTGTTGCTTCTGTTTTTGTTGTTTTCGTCGTTATTTTTGTTGCTTCTGTTTTTGTTGTTTTCGTCGTTATTCTTGTCGTGCTTGTTGTTGTCTTTATTATGCTTCTTGTTGTTTTTGTTGTTCTTCTTGTAGTTTTTTGTTGTTGTGCTTGTAGTTTTTGTTGTTGCTGTTGTTCTTGTTTCTGCAGTGCTTCTCGCGATTTTTGTTGTTCTTATTGTGCTTCATGTTGTTTTTGTTCTTGCTGTTGTTGTTCTTGTTTCTGCTGTGCTTCTTGTGGTTTTTGTTTTTCTTGTTGCGCTCAATGAGTGTCCCATGTGGATAATTTGAGTTATTGTCACAGTTATTGGTGTGAGTGTCCTTTGTGGGATCTGTTACATTGAACATTTCGTCTAGAGAATGGTGAGAATGATCTGATGTTGCATTGATGTTGGTGACATCAGTCATTTGTGGTGGATTTGATTCCTCTTCTTTGCTTCCTTTGAACTCCTCTTCTGGAGTCATTTGTGGTGGATTTGATTCCTCTTCTTTGCTTTCTTGGTGCTCCTCTTCTGGAGTCAAAATCTTCACGATTTCATTTTCTTGTTGGTCTTGGTGCTCCTCTTCTGGAGTCAAAAGCTTCACGATTTCTATTGACGTGGTCTCTCTGGACTCTTGGTGCTCCTCTTCTGGAGTCACAATTTTCAAGATTTCAATTGACGTGGTCTCTCTAGACTCATGAGTAGCCCTACTCTGTGCTTCTGTACAGATGAGCTGAGATCTGTCAGTCTCGCTGTGATCCTGCACCTCCTGTATGTCGAGTGTGATCACATTGTCACTGTTTTCGCATGCAGTGGGTAGATTTACTTTGTCTCCTTCTTGATTATGTGAGCTTGGTAGACTTTCATAGTCTGCTTGTGGTTGCTCAGATACGGTCGGTTGACCTTCATGGTCTTGTTCATGCATGGTGTTCGCTATGGAGTGTTTGCTTGCTTCCATTTTGGAGTCTTTCAACGAGCTGTCTGTGGAGGTTTGCGTCACTCTCTTTGTGGAGGCTTGCGTCACTCTCTTTGTGGAGTCTTTCATCGCTTGCTCTATGGAGTCCTTCATCGCTCTCTCTGTGGAGCCTTTCATCGCTCTCTCTGTGGAGTCTTTCTGTGCTCTTTGTGTGGCGTTGTCTTCATCTTGGGTATTGCTGTCATCCAATGTATCGATAATCTGCCATGGCACCATGGAATTGGATTCATCTACCATGAGTAGAGTCGTGTTGAGCTTTGCAACCGTGTTGCTGATGCTGTGATCAGCATATCCGATTAACTCAACCAACTCAGCCATATCTGAGTAGTATTGTTCAAAAAACAAATCATCTTTTTTTGTTTTGGGTTTGGTATCGTTTTCTTCATCATTTTTTGTTGTGGAATTGTTATTGTTCTCTTCACTTTGGGTGGTGCAGACTGCTTGTTCCAGGGTGTTGTGAGAGTTATTTTCAACTGCTGGTGTAAGTTCAGGCATTGTTCTGTCTTTTGACGTAAGAAAATTGGGTTTTACAGCTTTAAGTTTCTTGTTTCCAATTTTCTGGCATTTCCCTTTTAAGTGGGCGTGGTCTGGGTCCTCTGACATCATGATGCTCATGACGTCATGCGTAGGAATCGATTGCGCATGCGCAAATCGATCTTCCTTTACTGTCCACTGCGCATGCGCAGAACCATCTTCGAATGGTGCGATCTTTCCTTTCAATTTGGCATGTGCAGCTCGCGCAAGCGCAGATCCATGACCAAAACTTTTTCTAACTGCGCATGCACGGCATGCGCACGCGCAGAACGCAAAACGGCTGATTTTAACTGCGCATGCACGGCTTCTGTTTCCTGCGCATGGCTAGACGCAGGTTTTCGTCTTTTGTTCCCCAGAGACTGTAAAATGTGCTCAGATGCCATTTTACATTGGATTTCAGCGTTTTTTCTTTGTAAAAAGTTCAAGTTACTTTTTCCTTTTGATCTGGACTTTTCACTCACGATTTCTAGACTGAACTCTTTCTGTTCTGATAGTGATTGTTTGAGTTTTGCATCACTCGGTCCCTGTGCAGTTTGGTCTCTGAGCATACAGGACTGTTCAAATTCCATACAGTGCTCTTCAAATAATTTGGTGCTATCTTCACCGTTCAAGTATTTAAAGCAATTATATATTTCTCTAGCTTCATGTCCTGGGATGAGCAGTGCATTTTCAGTTCTTCTGAGGCTGCTTCTAAATCATTAGCCATGATATATATATCGAAAATTTGTTTAAATATTTTCCATTCGTTACTTAAATTACCGGTTGTGTTCAGCTGAGGTGGGGTTCCAATAGATATCATCGAATTAGCGAAGTCTTCCCACGTCGAATGTCTGGTAGGAGTTTTCCTTGCCATTTTGGTCTTTGTGTCTGCAGCTTGTGTAATCTTCTATTAAGCGTTCTGAAGATACCTGGTACCATGTGTTTTTCCTTGTGTCTTTATAAAGCTCGTAGTCTTAAAGTTGAAATAGATGCTTTATTGTGAGTTTGTTCTCTCTTCAGTGCTTAACTTAAAGTTACATCTGTGCTGCTAGGCTGCCTTGCTACCAGCTCCCGTTCCTGTGAAGTGTGTCCTGACTTCCTGTTCGTGTGTATTTATATCTCTCCCCTGCTCCCTCTAGTGCTTGCTCAGTTGTATTGCATCTACACAGATATACAATCACCACAGCATTAAGACCCATTTGCATTAATTTACATCCCCTTGGCTGTGTGCATCGTGGACCTCATTCACGCCGCAGTGGGGGCGGGGGGGGGTTGGAGCTTTGCGTTCGGGTGCCAATTTCCCCTCAACGTCCGATTTTCCATCCCATTGGGGACTGCATTCCAGGACGGAGAGTCCCACCAATGTCTCAGATGGTCTACTCTCCACGGAATCTCGAACTAACATAACAAAGTTCCAGTTGTCAGCCCTTTGTAAACAAGTACACAGTTGGACTGAATGATTAACTCACTTTACCGACATTTTTATTGCATCTTTTACAGACACACAACTCTATATGAAACCAGGATTTTAAAAAATAATACTGGACCGGATATTTTACACCTTAACCCAGTCTTTTAAGAATATTGATGCAACAGAGATACAATCTACATTAAAAATTCCCACATTCATCACAAAATAATATCCATGTCAGTCTTTTCCCACCAGTCTCAAATGTCCAATCTGCTTCATAATTTAAAAAAATACTGCGTGGAAGGATGGCCAGATTATAGTCCCAACAATCCAGTACCGCAACCTTACTTCAAACAGAAGAAGCACCTCAATACAAAGAAAAGGCATCTAAGGAGGCAAAATTCAGTGATAGCCCCAAAGACTGGGATATATTCAGAATCTAGCAAAAGAGGACTAAAAAGATAATAAAGAGAGAGAAAATACATTATGAGGACAAACTAGAGAGGAATATAGAAACTGACAATAAGTATTTCTTTAAACATATAAAAAGGAAGAGCGGGATCAAAGTGAGCATAGCCTTCTTAGAAAATGAACCTGGGGAGATAGTTATGAGGAACAAGCATTACGACACCCTGGGCTAGTACGCAGTCAATTCCACATGAATTGAAGTTGCAACACAGGTGAAATTAAAGTTTAACGCCCGTGGCTGTGGTTGAGTTAAATTGAGTACAGTCACCAGGTTTGTAAAATTAAACACAAGTTACCGTTTATAATTAACTGTAATTCTAATTAAATAGGCAGAACAGTGATTCTAATTAAATAGGTAAAAAAATGCAACTGAATCTGCAACAACCATAGGTTCACACCAACACTGACTGACGCCACCTTCAAAAGATGGGGGCAGGACGGAGAGACACTGACAGTCAGGGACCTATACACGGACGGCAGGATTGCAACACTGGACGAACTGGCAGAGAAATTTCAGCTAGCCAGGGGGAACGAGCTAAGGTATCTGCAGCGTAAAAACTTCCTACGAAAGAAGACAAGGACGTACCCACAATCACCACGACAGACACTATTGGAAGAACTACTGGACGCAAGCATACTCGACAAAGGAAACTATAGTGACATTTATGACCGACTGATAGAAAGGGCCGACACCGTACTGGACGCAACAAGAAAGAAATGGGAGGATGACCTGGGGATTGAGATAGGGTGGGGACTCTGGAGCGAAGCACTGCATAGGGTCAACTCCACCGCCACGTGCGCAAGGCTCAGCCTGACGCAGCTAAAAGTGGTACATAGAGCCCACTTAACAAGAACCCGTATGAGTAGGTTCTTCCCGGAGGTGGAGGATAGATGTGAACGGTGCCAAGGAGGCCCGGCCAATCACGTCCACATGTTCTGGTCTTGCACCAGACTTGTGGAGTACTGGACAGCCTTCTTCGAGGCTATGTCCAAAGTGGTGGGGGTGAGGGTGCAGCCATGCCCAAAAGTGGTGATCTTCGGGGTCTCGGACCAGCCAGATCTATTCCTGGGGAGGAGGGCGGACGCCCTTGCCTTTGCCTCCCTGATCGCCTGCCGTAGAATCCTGTTTGGCTGGAGGTCAGCAGCACCACCCAGAGCTGCAGACTGGCTGTCCGACCTCTCGGAATCTCTCCAAATGGAGAAAATCAAATTCGCCATCCGAGGGTCAGACGACGGCTTCTTAAGAACGTGGGAGCCATTCACGCGACTGTTCCGGGACCTGTTTGTGGCCAACGAACAAGAGGAAGAATAGCCAGGTAGCTAAGAATCAGGGGAAAGTAGTCAAGAATCAGGGGAAAGTAGCCATGGCATGAAAGGGAGAGATAGACCGGGAGGGGGGGACGACGTCAGCTAAACCTCAGGAAAGAAAGGTGAACCACGGGGGGGGGGGGGGGGGGGGGGGTTGTCAAGAGAGGAGAACCAGTGGGGGGGGGGGGGGGGGGGGGGAAGGGAAATGGGAGCCGGAAGGAAGGCACAGGAAACCAAAACGAGCATGACATCTCCAGGAGCGGGGAATGAGGAAAATAAAGACGGAGGCCAGAAGGAGCAGCAGAAGCGCAGGCGAGCGCGAGACGGCAGCGAGATCCGTCCAGGGGAAGCAAGCGACAACAACACGAAACACAGCCAAGTATCGCACACTGTAATTATCTCCCCGGCACCCAAATGTATATTTGCCTCCCCAATTCCCCCGCCACCCCCGCAAACAGTCGCCTACTTACGTGTTGTAAATAATTTTGCCAGGTGTGCAGAGCTGCCGCTGTCGAGCTGGTGCACAATACCCTACCAGTTATTCTATTTCATTTTTTATTGTATTTTTTTTAACTATGTACTATTTTCTTCTCTTTGGTATGTTTGGGTGTGCCCTTCTCTTCTATATATGTGTATATATATATATGTTTCTTATCCTGTGTACATAACGGTAATTATACCTGGTTCAAAAACCCAATAAAAAAACATTTATAAAAAAAATACAACTGACCATCCACAATCTGATTTCCAATGCCTTCCTTTCTATCCCCCCACGCTCTCTATACACACACATCGACAAACAGCACAGAGGGAAAAGGGTGGTTGAGAGATAAAGGCAATATTAAACAAAGGGATAAGGATCTTTGATTCAGATGGATGTCTTCCAGTTAGTTTGTTTCTCAATGTTAGGCCTTCAGTTGGGTTTTTTCTTTTCCTTCAGCTTGTAATGATCTTCACTGCAGACTCATGGAGAAAGCAGGCAATTGGCAGCAGAGAGAGGGAGAAAACACAGCTCCTCTATCTGCAACGATCTAGAGGCTTTGGCAGGTTCTCTCTGAAAAAAACACCTCACAGGAACGAGTGGCTGAACACTGTCACACCAACTGCCCCCAAAACCGGCTCCTAAGATTCATTTGGTGCCAACGAGTCTGGTTTACATAGAACATAGAACAGTACAGCACAGAACAGGCCCTTCGGCCCTCGATGTTGTGCCGAGCTTTATCCGAAACCAAGATCAAGCTATCCCACTCCCTGTCATTGTGGTGTGCTACATGTACCTATCCAATAACAATGTGCCTATCTAATAACAATTTCTCCTCTCCAAAATACAAACTCTAGGAACACGATGTCTTGGCATCTTCTGCTTAAAGGCACATTCCAATAATGGGTCCATGGACCAAAATTAATAAAAGAAAATAAGCGGGAATGATTGAAATGAATAGAAAGGACTATTACACAAGGAAATGGTGACAGCGAAGGGTAACAGATATTTTGCACTCGTTTTTATGGTGGAAGATCCTGTGTACATCCAATGAATGCTAAAAAATATGTGGGAGCAATTAAATATCATCACGAGAGAAGTAGTATTAGACAGACAAATTGGGCGAAAAGCAGATAAATTTCCTGGCCCTGATGGCTTGGTTCCTAGAATCCTAAAAGAAGTTGCTACAGAGAAATTGGATGCATTGGTTGTAATTTTTCAAACATCCTTTGATTCTGGAGAAGCACCAGTGGATTGGAAAACTGCCAGTGCAATACCCTTATTCAAAAAGGGAGGAAAGCAAAAAAGTGGATAACTATAGGCCAATTTGTTGGAAAAGTGTAGGAATCAATGTAGCACAGTGGTTACCACTGTTGTTCCACAGCGTCAGGGTCACAGGTTCGATTCCCGGCTTGGGTCATTGTCTGTGCATGTTCTCCCCGTGTCTGCGTGAGTTTCCTCCCGGTGCTCTGGTTTCCTCCAACAAGTCTCGAAAGAAGTGCTTGTTAGGTGAATTGGACATTCAGAATTCTCTCTCAGTGTACCCCAACAGGTTCCGTAGAGTGGCAATCAGGGGATTTTCACAGTAACTTCATTGCGGTGTTAATGTAAATCTACTTGTGACACTAATAAAGATGATTATTAATAGTACATTTGAAAATTCATAATCTAATCAAGCAGATTCAGCATGGCTACATGAAAGGGAATTGTGTCTGACTAATTTATTATAGTTTTTTGAGGAAGCCTCAGCCAGAGTTGATATAGGGGAACCAGTAGATGTGTTGTATTGGACTTTCAGAAGGCGTTCAACAAGGTACCTCAGAAAAGGTTGAGTCAGAAGATAAGAGTCCATGGTGTTGGCGGTAGTATATTGGAACGGATAGAGAATTGGCTAATGGGCATGAAATAGTGCGTGGGATTATGGGATTCTTTTTCATATTGGCGACCTGTAGTCAGTGGGTTTCTACAAGGATCAGAGCTGGGACTGCAACTGTTTATAATATATATTAATGACTTGGAGGAAGGAAGCAAATGTACGGCAGCCAAATTTACAGACGACACAAAAATACGTGGAAAGGCAAGTTGTGAGTGGGATACAAACAGTTTGAAAAGAGAGGTTAAGTAAGTGGATAGAAAGTTGGCAAATGGAGTATATTGTGTGAAGATGTGAAGGTGTTCATTTTGGAAGGGAGAACAAAGAACAGATTATGATTTAAATGGAGAAAACTGTAGAAAGCTGCAACACAAAGGGACTTGGGGGTACTTATGCACAAAATACAGAAATCCCGCACACAGGTGCAGCAGGTAATCAGGAAGGTTAATGGAATGTTGACCCTTATTTCAAGGGGGTTGGAGTATAAGAGTAAGGAAGTCTTGCTGCAACTGTACAAGGCACTGGTGAGACAACACCTGGATTACTGTGAGCCGTTTCGGTCCCTTATTTAAGGAAATATATTATTTCATTGGAGGTGGTTCAGAGAAGGTAAACTAGGATGATCCCAGTATGAAAGGATTATGAGCAAAGGTTAAATGGGTTGGGATTTACTCATTGGAATATTGAAGAATGAGCGATGATCTCATTGAAACATATAGGATTCTTAAGGTGTGATGAATTGTAATATATTGTATTTGCAATAATGTTTTTAAAAGCCTGGGTTAAGGTATATATTTGTTGCAGTAACATGATTCAAAAACCCTGGTTTAAAATACATACAGGCAATTTCTCGGCTGAAACTTTAATTAAGGAGTTGTAAAAGGTGAGGTCATGATTCATTCCAACCAGTTACTTGATTATACATAAAGTTCAAATGGGATATTGTTGATTGCTGGAGTTTCTCTGGGAAGAAGATATCTTATGAGGGGTTGTATTTAGTCCTAGCCGAGCTAAGCATTTTAATGGGATACAGATGATGTAATTAATGAGAGGAGCCAGATCTCTCTGTAGTTTTGCAGTTAGCCACAGGATTTGAGACTGACGAGACAGAGTTTTTACGTTGAACAACAGTTTTGCCAAATACTGCTTGGTTGAGCAGAAGTGTACTGAATCTGCTCCTGAAGGGGTCTCTCTCTCCAAATGTCTCTACACAACTAAATGAGTAACCTGTTTATTAACTTTATAAGTGGCATTTGAACTATATTGGGTTGTTTAATTGAAGTTATTAGCCAGCATAGACATTAAGTTCAAGTTTTTTTTGATTAAGAACTGTTTAATTGATAATTGTAAAGCTATTTTCTTTGATGTTAATGTGTGGTTAATTCCGGGGCAGCACGGTGACGCAGTGGTTAGCACTGCTACCTCACGACGCTGAGGACCCGGGTTCGATCCTGGCCCCGGGTCACTGTCCATGTGGAGTTTGCATATTGAAAAGGAATGAAAATACCATGGAGGAGTAGGTCGCATATTCGGTAGTTCCCGCCTGAAACTGACTTACGGAACTTTTTTCCCGACTTTTCTCGGACTTTATGGGATAGATAGGTGAATTGGACAATATTAAGAAGGATTCCCTCTCCGATGTATGGCTAATTGGACTAGAAGCGGCCGCGTGAAAAGACTCAGACCCGGATAGAGTGAAGCAGTCGGAGCTGGTACCGCGGCACAGCATGGCGGAGGGTCAGGACCAGGGAGCGGTGGCTTAGTGGTCTAAGGAGCAGCGGATGAAGTTCTTTAAGGACAGTTTCTCTGAGTTGAAAAATGAAACGCTGGACCTGATCAAGGCTGTGATCGATCAAGTGGTTTTGAACCAGGCGGCCCAAGGGAAAGCGATACAAGAAATTGAGCTGAAGTTGTCCAGCCAGGAGGACTATCTAACCGTGCTGGAACATAAGGTGGAGGTGTTGGATGAGCGCCACAAGAGAATGCAAGAGAAGTTGGAGGACCTGGAGAACAGGTCCACGAGGCAGAACTTAAGGATCGTTGGCCTCCCTGAAGGAATTGAGGGGTCGAATGCGGGAGCATATGTGGCGAGTATGCTGGAGACGCTGATGGGGCCCGGGGCGTTTTCTCGGCCCCTGGAAGTGGACGGAGCGCATCGAGCCCTCGCAAGGAAGTGTAAGACGAGCGACCTGCCGAGGGCCATAGTGGGGCGTTTCCACCGTTTTTTGGACAAAGAACTTGTCTTGTGGTGGGTCAATAAAGAGCGGAGCAGCAGATGGGAGAACAGCGAGGTGCGCATCTACCAGGACCTGGGAGCGGAGCTGGCCAAGAGACGTGCTGAGTTTAACCAGGTAAAGGCGATTCTCTTCAAGAAGGGGATGAAATTCGGGATGCTGTATCCAGTGTGGTTGTGGGTTATGCACAAAGATCGGCACTTTTACTTTGAGGCACCGGATGATGTATGGTCTTTTATCAAGGAAAGGAAGTTGGAAGCGTCTTAAAGGACACTTAAGTCTTGAAGGAGTTATGTGGCGGTTTTGTAATTCTTGTATCGGTTCAAATAAGACTATATGGGGTTCTGGGTTAAGCAATGGGCTGGGGTGGTGGATTGAGGGTGCTTTGTTTTTGCAGAGATTGGATGCGGAGGGGGGAGGTTGGGTCTGGTTTCAAGCGATTGTCTCTGCATTGGTTTATGTTCATTTCTTTTACTTGAGGTTGTTTACTTACTGGGGACTGTGATGTTTTTAAATCGTTTATGCATGTCGGGAGAGGGGTTCGAACAATAGGGAGCCAGACTGTTTGTCACCAAGGGCGTGGGTTGTCGGGGTCAGCATGAGTCAGCTGACTCTCGGAAGCATGGTGGGGGGTGCACATGTGCTAAGATGGTGCTTGACCAGGGGGATTAGGTTTCAGGGGCTGGTGTGGGAGGGGGGGAAGGGGGCGGCTGCTTCGCTGACAGGGGAGGAATTATTATCGGGGAACAAAAGGGAGGTCAGGGGCAGTTGCTGCTTGTGGGGTGGGGGGGGGTGGGGGGTGGGCACGGGGAAGTGGGAGGCGTGGGCTCTGGGCTAGTCGGCGGGAGGGGTGGTAGCCCCCCACCCAGGCTGATTATATGTAATGTGAGGGGTTTGAATGGGCCGGTCAAAGGGGCTCGCGTTTTCGCGCATTTAAAGGGGCGGAGGGCAGACATAGCAATGCTTCAGGAGACACCGTCCGGCCCGGGCTGAGGGCAGACATAGCAATGCTTCAGGAGACGCCGTCCGGCCTGGAGCCTTGCCCGACTGCATGCCCTCCAGTCCTTTAACAATTTCCTCTGCTTCAATTGGGGCCCCCAGCCCCTCGACCAGGTTCTCCTTCACCCTCGGAAACCTCAACTGATCCAGGAACTGCCTCATCCCTTCTACATCCGACTCATATAGTTTGCGATAAAATTCTTTAAAAACATCATTGCCCCCGGGTCCAAGACCATGTTACCCTCCCAATTCCTTACTCCACCATATTTTCCAGGCCGCTACTCTTTTCCTAAGCTGATGCGCCAATGTCCTGCTCGCCTTTTCCCCATATCCGTAGACCGCCCCACTTGCCCTCCTCAACTGCTCCACTGCCCTCTCTGTGGTCAACAACTCAAACTCTGCGTGCAGTTTCCGACGCTCCCTCAAGAGTCCCGCGTCTGGGGCGTCCGCATATCTCCTATCCACTCAAAGTATCTCCTCCACTAATCTCTCCCTCTCTGCTCGTTCCACCTTTTCTTTGAAATTGAAATTAGTTTCCCTCTTACAACTGCTTTCAGAGCCTCCCAGATCACTGTATCATTATTGTTTGTATCCAGGTAATTCTGAATGGACTTATTCACCCACCCGCAGACCGCTTCGTCCGCTAACAGCCCCACATCCAGTCTCCAGAGCGGGCGTTGCCCTCTCTCCTCACTCGACCGCAAATCCACCCAATGTGGGGCATAATCAGAGACTGCAATCGCTGAATATTCCATCCCGCCACCTTCGGAAATAGCGCCCTGCTCAGAACAAAAAAATTAATGCGACAGTAAACTTTATGGACATGAGAAAAAAACGAAAACTCCTTCGCCCTCGGACGTTCGAATCTCCACGGGTCTACCCCCCCATCCATGAAACCCCTCAACTCCTTCACCGTGGCAGGACTCCTTCCAGTCCTGGATTTTGACCGGTCCAGATTGGGATCAATGACCATGTTAAAGTCCCTCCCCCCCATGATTAAGCCATGAGACTCTACGTCTGGGATCTTGCCTATCACCCGTCTCATAAATCCCACATCGTCCCAGTTCGGAGCGTATACGTTTACAAGCACTACCCGTACACCCTCCAGCTTCCCACTCACAATAATATATCTACCCCCCTTACCTGCCACAATTCTTCCAGCCTCAAATGCCACCTGCTTGCTGATCAATATTGTTACCCCCCTGGTCTTTGAGTCCAACCCAGAGTGAAACACCTGACCAACCCACCCCTTTCTCAATCTCGCCTGATCAATAATCTTTATATTACAATATAATATTGATATATATTGATATATATCTCAATATATATCAATCTATAGATTGATTAATCTATAATCAATAATACTTTAGATCAATAATCTAAAGTAATTCTTTACCTGGTAGAATTTTATAAGAAGTTCTCAGAGGTCTTATGCCCGCTGCTGATGAGAACCTTTAATGAGGCTAAAGAGAGGGGAATCCTCCCCCCAATGATTTTGCAGGCCTCAATTTCGCTCATCCTTAACGAGAAAAAGACCCGGAGCAAAATGGGTCAAAAAGGCCAATCTCGCTTTTGAATGTAGATGCCTAGCTGCTTGCTGAGATTTTGGCCACTAGGATAGAAGACTATGTCCTGGGGGTGATAGGGGAGGACCAAACCGGATTTGTTAAGGGTAGACAGCTGAATGCTAGAGTTTGTCGGCTTTTGAATTTAACTATGATGCCCTCAGAAGGAGAGGAGGTGGAGGTGGTGGTTGAGGTGGACACGGAGAATGCTTTTGATCGGGTGGAGTGGGAGTATCTTTGGAAGGCGCTGGGAAGGTTTGGGTTTGGTGAGGGCGTCATCGACTGGGTGCGATTGCTCTACCAGGCGCCGGTAGCGAGTGTGTGCACGAACCGGCTGAGGTAGGGGTACTTTAAGCTACACTGAAGGACGAGGTAGGGGTGCCCCCTCTCCCCGTTCCTGTTTGCTCTGACTATAGACCGCTGGCCATGGCGCTGAGAGCATCAAGGAAATGGCAGGGGCTGGTTCGGGGTGGGATGGAGCACCGGGCTTTGCTGTACGCGGACGATCTGCTCTTATACATCTCGGACCCAGTGGAGGGGATGGAGGAGGTTATGCAGATCTTGGGGGAATTTGGCAGGTTCTTGGGGTACAAATTGAACATGGGGAAAAGTGAATTGTACGTGATCAAGGCAAGGGGGCAGGAGAGGAAGCTGAACGAGCTGCCACTCAGGATGGTAGAGAGGAGCTTTCGCTATCTGGGAGTACAGGTGGCTCGGAAATGGGAGGCAATACACAAGCTCAACCTAACCCGGCTGGTGGAGCAAATGGAGGGGGACTTTAAAAGATGGGAAATGCTCCCGCTATCGTTGGCGGGGATGGTGCAGACCGTGAAAATGACGGTGCTCCCAGATTTTTGTTTGTCTTCCAGTGCCTTCCCATCTTCATCCCTAATGCCTTTTCCAAGTGGATAAACAAAATTATTTTGGGCTTTGTATGGGCGAATAATACCCTGCGGGTGAAGAAAACGTTGTTGGAGTGCAGTCAGGGGAGGGTGGGCTGGCGCTGCTGAACTTCTGCAAATACTGGGCGGCGAATATAGCGATGATTAGGAAGTGGGTAATGGGGGAGGGGTTGGTATGGGAGCGGATGGAGGCGGATCATGCAAAGGCACCAGTTTGGGAGCACTGGTAATGCACCTCTGCCGTTTCCGCCGGCCCGTTACTCTACTAGCCCGGTGGTGGTAGCGGCATTGGGGATCTGGGGGCAATGGAGGAGGTATAAGAAGGTGGAGGGTGCGTCAGTCTGGACCCCGATTTGCAATAACCACAGGTTCGCACCGGGCAAGATAGATGGCGGGTTCCGAAGTTGGCAGAGAGCAGGAATTAGACAAATAGGAGATCTGTTCATAGACGGGAGCCGTCCCAGTCTGAAGGCGCTGGAGGATAAGTTGAAGCTGCTGCCGGGGAATGGTTTCAGATATTTACAAGTCCGGGACTTTCTGAGGAAACAGGTGTTGGCTTTCCCGCTGATCCCGCCACGGGGGATACAGGACATAGTAGTGTCCGGTACCTGGGTAGGGGAGGGGAAAGTGTCGGATATCTATCAGGAGCTGTTGGAGGCGGAGGAGATCCTGGTGGAGGAACTGAAGGGCAAGTGGGAGGCGGAGCTAAGGGGGGGAGTTAGAGGCGGGTCTGTGGGCGGACGCCCGAGGCAGGGTTAATTCCTCCTCAACGTGTGCCAGACTCAGTTTAATACAATTTAAGGTGGTACACCGGGCACACATGACGGCGGCGAGTATGAGCAAATTTTTCGGGGTAGAAGAGGTGTGCGGGAAGCCAAGCAAATGATGTTTTGGGCATGCCCGAAGCTTGGTGGATTCTGGCAGGGGTTTGCCAAGGCAATGTCCAAGGTGCTAGGTACGCGGGTGGTCCGAGTCCAGAGATAGCAATCTTTGGAGTATCAGAAGACCCGGGAGTGAAAGAGGCCGACGTTCTGGCCTTTGCCTCCCTGGTAGCCCAGAGACGAATCCTGTTACTGTGGAGGGACTCAAAGCCCCCGATTGTGGAGACTTGGGTCAGTGACATGGCTGGGTTTCTCAAGCTGGAGAAAATAAAGTTTGCCTTGAGGGGGTCAATACTGGGGTTCTCCCGGAGGTTGCAGACGTTCGTCGACTTTCTCTGGGAAAATTAAAATGTCAGCAGAAGCAGCATTCTGAAGGCGGGGGAGAGGGCGTGGGTAGGTGCAATATGGTTAAGGGATGTACAGAAGGGTTTGGGTGGGAAATGTCTAGTTTACCATGTTGATGTTTATGTTATTATTGTTTTGTTTGTTATTGTTATAAAAATTTTGCAAATGCTTCAATAAAAATATTTTTAAAAAAGAAAATGAAAATCGCTTATTGTCACAAGTAGGCTTCAAATGAAGTTACTGTGAAAAGCCCCTAGTCGCCACATTCCGGCGCCTGTTCGGGGAGGCTGGTAGGGGAATTGAACCGTACTGCTGGCCTGCCTTGGTCTGCTTTAAAAGCCAGAAATTTAGCCCAGTGTGCTAAACCTGCCCCACAACCCATGTCTGCGTGGGTCTCGCTCCATAACCCAAAAAGATGTGCAGGGTAGGTGAATTGGCCGAGCTAAATTGCCCCTTAATTAGAAAAAAAGAATTGGGTACGCTGAATTAAAAAGAATATAATGCGGTTGATTCTGTGTTTAAATTAAAGTTTGTTTTAACATAAAATATACTATTGGTCAGAGTTATCACTCCTGGGGTGAAGTATCCTTTCTGCAGTTATAGAAATTAAAAAAATATTGTTTGGGGTTCTCATCTGATATTCTGACAAATGTTGGGGCCTGGTCCGGATCCTAAAAAATGGAGTTTGACAGGGTAAATGTTGAGAGGAAGTTTCCCCTCATGGGAGAGTCTAGGACCAGAGGGCATAGTCTCAAAATAAAGGGGTGCCAATTTAAAACTGAGATCAGGAGGAATTTATTTTCACCGAGGGTTGTGAGTCTTTGGAATTCCTTGCCAGAGAGAGTTGTGGGGGCAGCGTCCTTGTGTATATTTAAGATTGAGATAGATAGATTCTTGACAAGGAAGGGAGTCAAAGGGGTGTGGCGCAGTGGTGAGCACTGCTGCCTTACGCCACCAAAGACCCAGGTTCGATCCTGGCCCCGGATCACTGTCGGCATGAAGTTTACACATTCGTGCAGGGTAGGTGGATTGGCCACACTTAAGTGTGGTGAATGTGTAACCACTATAATTCACACTGTACATTACTGTGTCCCTGTGGGCTCTATCTGTGAGCCGTTGCGCGGCTCTGCCCATAGGGGGAGATGAGGAGCATGTACAGGGCTCCGCCCTCGGCTCCACCACCTTCAGGAAGTATAAGTGCTGCGGTCCTGCCCAACTGGAACTCGATCCACAGGCCGCAGAGGCAAAGGAAACTTTTCTGCATTGGCTTCGGTGCTTCAAGGCCTACCTGGCTGTACCGACTACCTCCTCTGTTACAAAAGAACCGAAACTCAGTCTTCTCCACGCACGGGTGAGCCATCGTATTTCTTCTCAACTTGATGTAACTGGCCAGCGCCCTGGGGAGTCGCTAGAAGACTATCTACACGACCTTAAAGTCCTAGCACGCGAATGTAATTTCCAGGCCATGACAGCCTCCCAGCACATGGAAATCGCCGTCCAAGACGTGTATGTTGCAGGGGTTCGATCCAATTATGTGCGGCAGCGTCTTCTCGAGAAAGGGGCCCAGGACCTGGAGGACACGGTAAAACTAGGACCTATCTCCAAACCGCCCAAGAACTCAATCTCACCTATAATAAGGAGAAATGCGTTTTCAGCACAACCAGGCTAGCCATCCTCGACTACGTCGTGGAAAATGGGGTCCTTGGACCCGGCCCTGACCGTATGCGCCCCCTCTTACAACTCCCTCTCTCTCACTGTCCCAAGGCCCTCAAGAGGTGCCTCGGATTTTTTTCATACTACGCCCAGTGGGTCCCCCAGTATGCGGACAAAGCCTGCCCACTATTTAAGGCCACACTCTTCCCACTGTCAGCCGAGGCTCGCCAGGCCTTCAACGGCATTAAGGCGGACATCGCCAAAGCTGCCATGCGGGCGGTAGATGCGGACGGACTTCCCATTCCAGGTGGAGAGCGACGCCTCAGAAGTCGCTCTCGCTGCCACTCTGAACCAGGTAGGCAGGCCAGTAACCCTCTCCCGAACCCTCTCCGCTTCGGAACTTCGACACTCCTCAGTTGAAAAGGAAGCCCAAGCCATTGTGGAAGCCGTACGGCACTGGAGGCACTACCTCGCTGGTAGGAGGTTTACCCTGATCACCGACCAAAGATCGGTTGTTTTTACGTTTGACACCTCGCAGCGGGGCAAAATCAAGAATGACAAAATCTTGCGGTGGAGGATTGAACTCTCCACCTATAATTATGATATAGTATATCGTCCTGGGAAGCTCCATGAGCCCCCAGATGCCCTGACCCGCGGCACATGCGCCAGCGCACACGACGACCGACTACAGGTTATCCACAATGACCTCTGCCATCCGGGGGTCACCCGGCTCGCCCACTACATCAAGGCCCGCAACCTGCCCTTCTCCACCGAGGAGGTTAAAGCCGTCACCAGGAAATGCCCGATCTGCGCGGAGTGTAAAACGCACTTCTATAGACCAGACAAGGTCCACCTGGTAAAGGCATCCCGGCCCTTTGAATGCCTGAGTATTGATTTCAAAGGGCCCCTCCCTTCGAACAACCGTAACATCTACTTTCTCAATATTATAGACCAGTTCTCCCGTTTCCCTTTTGCCATCCCCGATATGACCACCCGCACGGTTATCAGAGCCCTGCACAGCATCTTCACCCTGTTCGGTTTCCCCAGCTATGTTCACAGTGACAGGGCTTTGTCCTTCATGAGCAACGAACTGCGTCAGTACCTACTCGGCAAGGGCATCGCCTCGAGCAGGACTACCAGCTATAACCCCAGGGGGAACGGGCAGGTGGAGAGGGAGAATGTGACGGTCTGGAAGACCGTCCTGACCTTACGGTCCAGGAATCTCCCGACCTCCCACTGGCAGGAGGTCCTCCCCAATGCGTTCCATGCTATTAGGTCCCTCCTTTGTACGGCCACAAACCAGACTCCTCATGATCGCTTCTTTGTCTTCCCTAGGGGCACTACCACGGGGGCCTCGCTTCCATCCTGGTTGAGGACACCGGGCCCTGTCCTCCTTCGGAAGCACGTCCGGACACATAAGACAGACCCCTTGGTAGAGAAGGTCCTGCTCCTGCACTCAAATCCCCACTACCAGTTTGTCGAACACCCCGATGGCCGACAGGACACCGTTTCTCTCCAGGACCTAGCACCCGCAGGATCTACTACCAATACCGCCGATGTACCTCCCACACTACACCCCACCCGACCTCCCATGCCCTGCGCCCCTGCACCTATTTGATTCCCGCGCTCCCACCCGACACACCTGTCCGCGGGAATGAAGCTCAGGAAGAACCACCCCCGGAGTCCACCGTCGGACTCGCACCGAACATCCTTCCACAGCCATCCGAAACGGCTGCAACACCAGTGCTTCGTCGGTTGCAACGCACAATTCGTGCACCGGACCGACTGAACTTGTAGACCTGTCACCCCCGCCGGACTTGATTTTTGTAACAGGGGGTGAATGTGGTGAATGTGTAACCACTATAATTCACACTGTCCATTACTGTGTTCCTGTGGGCTCCATCTGTGAGCCGTTGTGCGGCTCTGCCCACAGGGGGAGATGAGGAGCATGTACAGGGCTCCGCCCTCAGCTCCACCCCCTTCAGGAAGTATAAGTGCTGCGGTCCTGCGAGTCCGCCTTCAGTTCAGCATAGTCGCAGGCAGGCTCAGTTGTAAGCCGATTAAAGCCACAGTTTACTTCAACTCGTGTCTCTGAGTGAATTGATGGTCGCATCACTAAGTTGCCCCTGATTAGAAAAATTAAACAAAAAAGGAAGTGAGTGAAGGGTTACTAGGAAAGGCCAGGAAAAGGGACGTGAGGAATGTCAGATCAGCCATGATCCGATTTGTGGTAACTCGACCACAAAAAGGCAGTTGAAACGTGTTGTTAATAAAGTTAGCTTTTAATTTAAAATATAATTAAGTTTAAAATACAGTATGGACTCAACTGGCTAAACATTGAAAAACCACTAACAGAATAAAATTATAACTAACGATAGTTAAATACGAATATACATAGGTAACAACAACTAATGACTTCACAGGACTTACTGATGACATTAGCAATGGATTTAAATAAGAAGATGCATATTAATAACACTCCAGAACACAATTGAATGACGGAGCAGACTCAAGGGACCGAGGATACTATTCCTGTTCCTATTTCTTATGGACTTATAGTCTTACACTCATTGTTGATTTCCTAGATTTTAGTGACAGAATAGTCATGGATTCATATTCTTCAAAGACATCGCCAAGGTCATTTAGGGATAGCAAAATGTCAAGTAAGAGCCTAGCAGTTGGTCTGCTGGCCAGGCATTACTCATCCTATAGAAGAAATTAATTCTTGTTTTGCATGTGCAGTGAATAACCATGAGCACAAAGAATAACTACATCTGCTTTTCCATCAAGGCTGTCGGAGCGCTTGGGAATGGATTTATTTGATTCTACAAGCAAGATATTTTGTATTGCCATTGATTACTACTCAAGATGGATTGAGTAGTAATCCATAGAAAAACTCAGCAGGTCTGGCAACATTTGTAAAAAGAGAAAGCAATTTGTTTGGCCCTTTGTCAGGACTAAAGAGAGGGAGAACTGTGTTAGTTATTAAACTAGCTGTGAGAGATTGCAACAAATCGTAGTAACTCTAAGAACAAAAGACAGATGGCTTGGTGTGGGAGTGGGTTCGCATTGAGGCAATCCATTTATGGGGTTATTGTGGGAGAAGACATGGTATCACTGGAGGGGATTAAGGCAAAGTGGGAGGAAGCGTTGGGGGAGGGCATGGAGGAGGGGTTGTGGTGTGAGGTGCTCCGGAGGGTGAAGGTGTCAACTTTGTCCATGAGGTTGGGACTGATACAGTTGAAGCTGATATATTGGGCGCACCTCACAAGGGCAAGGATGAGCCGACTTTTTGAGGGGGTGGAGGATGTTTTTGAGTGGTGTGGGGGGAGGCCCCGCAAATCCTGTTTATATGTTTTTGTCCTGTTCGAAACTGGCTTGGGTCACGGTCTGTGCGGAGTCTCCCCGTGTATGCGTGGGTTTCCTCCGGGTGCTCCGGTTTCCTCCCACAGTCCAAAGATGTGCAGGTTAGGTGGATTGGCCATGATAAATTGTCCTTAGTGTCCAAAATTTCCCTTAGTGTTGGGTGGGGTTACTGGGTTATGGGGATAGGGCGTTGACCTTGGGTAGGGTGCTCTTTCCAAGAGCCGGTGCAGACTCGATGGGCCGATTGGCCTCCTTCTGCACTGTAAAATTTCTATGATATTTGGGTGTCAGATCAGCCGGGGTTGGGAGCGGGTGCGGAGGCAGATGTCTTTGCCTTCGCCTCGCTGATCGCCCGAAGGCGGGTTCTGTTGAGGTTGAGGTGGGCTTCTCCGCCCTGTATCTGGGAGTGGCGGGGGGGAACCTATTGGAGTTCTTCACGCTCGAGAAAGTGAAGTTCGAGTTGAGGGGAAGGATGGAAGGGTTCTACAACTCATGGGCCTTGTTTATCATGTATTTTCAAGAATTGGATGACATCGAACACGAGACAAATTGGATTGGATTGTCATATGCGCCCTGTGGACTACTTTAAACTGAATAATACTGAGCCTCACACACGATGAGGACTTATTCACCCTCCACAGAGCCTTCTCCCATGTCCCTGCCTGCAATTCCACCCCCCTAGTTCCTCCTCCCACTTCCCCCACCAGGGCCCACGTTGCAGCCTGAACTATGATGACCTCACCCGTTCGTCTGCACACTTGCGCCCGCCACCCTACATAGAAATCGGACCCAGTTCACTCGATTAAAAGCCTTCTCCACGTCCATCGTCACTGCCACCTCCACTTCCCACCCCTCTGAGGGCATCATAATCAAATTGAGCAGCCGCCTCACATTTGCTGACAACTGTCTCCCTTTCACAAACCCCGTTTGGTCTCACCTATTACCCCCCGGGGCATAGTCCTCAATTTGCGAAGCCAACACCTTCGCTAACAAGTTAGATTCCACATTCAACAATGATATAGGATGGTACGATGCACGCTGTATCGGATCCTTATCCTTTTTCAATATCAGGCAGATGGATCCCTGGGGTGGAGGGGAAGAGTTTTCCCTTGTCCCTTTTACCTTCACCCTAGCCTCATTGTATGCCCTCACTAGCAAAAGCCCCCCCCCCCCCCCCCCCCAAAGCATCACTCCCATACTCTCCATCATCTCCCCCAATCCCTGCACCAGCTCCTGTCCACCTTGGGAAACTCCAACCCATCCAGGAACCTCCACATTCCCTCCACCCCTGGCTGGGTGCTCGGCTCATACAACCGCCTATAAAAATCCTTAAACACCCCATTCACCCTCACCGGGTCCAGCACCACCTTTCCCGTTCCATCCTTCACTCTACCAATCTCCCTTGCCACCTCCTGCTTCCTCAGCTGGTGGGCCAACATCCTTCTCTCCTTCTCCCCATACTCATATATTGCCCCCTGACCCTCCACAACTGCCCCACTGCCATTCCCGTCGACACTAATCCGAACGACATCTGGAGCCTCTCAGTGACCCTGCCTGCGAGGCCTCCAAGTACCTCCTGTCCACCCTCAGAATCTCTTCCACCAGCCTTGCCATCTCCGCCTGTTCCGCCTTTTCCCTACGTGTCCGAATTTAAATAAATTCTCCCCGCTCCACCTAGAGTTCCTCCAAAAGCTTGGCGGCCGTGACCTTCTCATATCATTCAGCTCCACGTACCCCCGAATGGAGGCTCTCACCCGCTTGCACACCTCCTCATCCGCCAACAGCCCCACACCCAGCCGCCACTGCGGGCATTGGGCACCCCCCTCCCCTGAACCTGCCACAATGTTCCCCACCTTGAATGCCACTAATTTACAAACTTCACCCCCTTCTTGAAGAGGGCAGCCTTGATCCGATTAAACCCGACCCTCCTCTTCGCCAGATCTGCGCCCAGATCCTGATACACCTGCAGCTCGTTCCTTTCTCAGGTGCACCTCCTTGTCTGCCTCGTCCACCAAAGAATCTTGGCTTTGTTCAAGAAGCGGTGCAACAGCACTATCATCGCCCTTGGCGGCTTGCCTGCTTGTGGCCTCCTCATCAGCGCTCTGTGTGCTCGGTCAATCTCCAAAGGCCGGTTGAAGGTCCCCTCCCCATCAGCTTCTCCAACATTTTGGCCACATATGTGCCAGCCTCCGCTACTTCGACGCCTTCCAGCATCCCCACAATCCTTAGATTATGCCTACTGGGGTGGTTCTCCAGGTCCTCCACTTCTCCTTTAGCCTCTTTTAGATCTTCCACATCGCCACCAATGAGGTGAGCTGCTCCTCGTGCTCTCCCACCACCTCCTCCACTTTCTGGATAGCCCGGGCCTTTGTCTCCAGCCTCTGCTCCACTCTCTCAATACCTGCTTTGAATGGCTTCACCACCGTGGCCAGGCCATCCAGGGCCTCCCTCCTCTGCTAACTGAACGTATCATTTAAAAAGTCCACCAGCTGCTCTGTTGACCCTGGGTGGGCAGAAGAGGCCCTTTGCCCTACGCCATCTTAACCTGTGGTGCACCTCAAAGACTCTCCTGCGCCAACAGCTCCCTTCGCGACCCACTCCGAGTTTGTGGATCCATCCACCAGCCACACCAGAGGAGTTACACCTTTTCGTGGCACTCCTACACCTCTTTCCATACAAAGATTTCACCCCTCAGATGGGGAAAGGACCCAAAATGTTCACCTTGAGCGGGAGCTACCAAATGTGCAACCGTTCACTGCATGGCTGCCACCGGAAGTCCGATTTAGCATCACATGACTGACTAAAAGATCTGGAGGGAGCGAATGATACAACCTCATGCAGCGGTCCTTGTATGCATACAGTAACTGCAAATAAAGAGTAATGGTTTTAACAAACTACAGTCTTGAGCAGCTTACTTTGGGAGAATAGTCAAGCCCCAAAGAACCTCATCTGGACCCTGACCACACAATGTAATAGCTTCAGGTCTGAGATCAATAATTTTTTGTCAGACAAAGTTATCAAGGGATATGGAGTAAAAAAGTGAGCTGAGATATAAAGCAGCTGTGTTCTAATTGAATGGCTGAGCTGTCATTTCTTTGTCTATCCACTACAAAAATAATTCCTTTGTTTACACTTTACTATTCATCACATTTGCACTTGATTTGTTTAGATTCCATATTCAGAAAAGCCAGCAAATTACAGCTGGACAGGTAAGCAACATGTAAAATCTATTTATAAGCAGCAATTAGAATCATTAATTGTCAAAATAAACCATGAATCAAATATGAGCTGTCAACAATAGCTGCCAGTGACAAAAAGCTAAATCCATCAGCTTGCTCTAAAAATAAACTGAGCATCAGTTTGAGTTTGTGATTAAGTTGTGCACTTACTGCTGGAAAAAATAATTCTAGCATTGTCAATATATATAAAATACATTTTTTTGTTTGAAATGCCTGTATAAATGCTTCGCTTCATAGACCTTGAGGTTTGAAGCATGGGTCTTGATTTCATGCAGTTAGTTGAAGAGACTCAAGCTGACAGACTAGAATCTATATTTAGCTTTGAAAAGCAGTCGATAAATATTTGGAAGAAAAATTAAAAGGGCGTGTGAAATGTCCAGAAAATAAAGGTAGCTTTGAGGGATATATATTTGTATCGGTAAATATTAGAAATAAGGTATAATTTAATTTAATGTTTCTGTGCCTGGAAGGATAACCGATAGTTAGATTCATGCTGGCAAAGGTGTTTATGGGTGGGGTTTGGTTATGCTCCAACTGTTGACAATTTATTTTAAATTGTTTTTCTATTATGCTTTTGTCATTTTATACCAACATGCAAACAACAACAGAAACCGTAAACTAAAATGAACAATAAACTAATCACCCCCTCTCAAAATGAGCACCCCCCCACCCCCCTCCAGCAGCTAACAGTGACCAATTCTTTGAAATATAGTATAAACGGTTGCCATCTGTGTGCTTAGAGAAGGCCGAGGCTTGAAGAATAGATAACCCAGCAGCTTAGCAACGGAAGCCTTTTAAGGTAGAGAAGCTTTTAATTTTAGTTTAGTTTGATTGTAGTGATAGGTAGTGAGAGAGAAGGCAGTTTTCACAGCTCTGCTAGAAGCATTTGGTTTAGAAGGCTAGAGAGGAAACATTTCTCTCAGCTTTTCTGGAAGAAAAACCATACCATGGAGAAATGGTTAAGAAAACAAGCGCAGAGATCTGAAGAGCAGCTAATTAAGGAAACTAGCGAAATAAGTTTCCAAGAAGACTGAGGCTAAAGCTACTAGAGCAGAGTACTGTTCAGAAAAGATAGACAAAGCTGAGAAGTAGGCTGGGATGCCAGAAGGGTACCGGTTTATGAGATTTTACTACAGCCTTTGGAATATAAGTTAACATTTCTATGGAAATTGATCGCTGGATCTCAGAGTTTGTGTAAAAGCAGTTAAGGCAAAGGAAACCTAAAAAGAAGCTAGTGTAAAATCCTGGACTGGATTCACGGCTAAAAGTAGAGCAGAGCAGGAGTTTTTAGGTATTACCTCATGTCACAACAGTCTTCAGCATCAACGTTTACTCTGAAAAGGTGAAGATTTGAGTTTGTAAAAGAGGAATGGAACTAAGGCATGCAGCAGAGTCCTAGTTTAGATGTCTACTATTTGCGGTGTTAACTGCTGTCAGCAGCAAGATGCTGAAGCTACTATTTCTGACATTAAGAGCCTTGAGCAATAGCAAGGAAAATAATTCAAGGCTTGTTCCTGACTAAAAGGCATAGGTCCTCACTTCATGACAGGGATGGGAGCAGCTTTGATGTGCTTCATGGTAGTTTAGCTAACTGTAACTGTCTTATGTTCACACAAGAACAGTGAGCACTTGGGCGAGTTACTGGAGACCTCTGAACACAATAAAATGCCTTTAGGAAGGGTTGAGGGGATAACATTTGCAAAAGGAAATGAAAAGACACAATTATGAATAACTTCACTGTGTAAAAACAGCACAAACAGTCACATTCCTTCCCCTTTCATAGAAGTACAGAAAAGAAAAAAACATTTAAGTTACTGATTTTGTGAAAATATCTTATTTTATTTGCAGTTCTGAGCTACGAAATTTGCCAGAGGAAGTTTATTCAATGAGATTGATGACATTAATATCAACAGTCAAAGTCTTGGGCCTGAATTTTATGGCACAGAGATGGGCGTACAATACTTTCGGCATGCCATGAAATAGATTATGATAACATTGGGAGGGGTTCCTGACGTCATCGTGCTGCATTGAGATATTTCGGAAGGTAGTTATGCCTGAAAGTCGGCAGCTTGCTCAATGTAAACTGAATGGGCAATTGAATTAATTGCAGGGGCATTGCACTACAATTTTAAGCAGCCTGTGTGATTTTATGGTCAGTGTACTGACAGTCGTGGACGTCACAATGGAAACTTTCTCAATCCAGGGTGGGATAGAGAAGGAGCAAAGAATGTGGAGAAAAAAAATTAATATCTAGTGCTTCAGTTTTTCCTTTCTGGATTGCTTTCTGAACTATTTTCAGAGTTTTGGGGGATGTAGTGAAATAACGTTTCCAAAACCCCAAATGACCAAAGGCTGCTTTCCCCTCTGAGATGATTTAACTTGAGGATTACTACACCTCAGGCAAGAGGCAAGGTTGAAAAGGCGGACCTTCATGAAGGCATCTTCCCACAAGAGCAAGCAGCATCATCTGAAGGGGTTGAAGGCCACTGTTGTTTGCGAATGAGAAGGGGCCAGAGGAGGTGCCATTACAATGCTGGCAGGGTATACCACAGAAGATCCAATTCGCTGGACATGACAAAGTGCAGAGCAAAAAAGGATCCGTCGCCACTCAAGGGCGCCACTAACTCCCATCTGTGAAATTATTGGCCCTAAGATTGCATCCAACTGTGTTGGGGGCCACCCTAGCCCTGTGGCTCTGAAAGTGACTGCCCTAAATTTGTCATGCTTCAGCCTCATTCCAGGATTCTGTTGGGGAACTCTGCTGTGTGTTACAATCCTCAGCACACCAACATATAGAACTTTGCGTGGGCACATTCTAAGGGAGATGAAATGCTATTATGCATTTTAAAACAGATTAAGATAGACAGGCAGAGTATGCAAGAGGATTTGCAGCTGCTGCTGGCTTCCAAAAGATACAACAACATTGATTGATTGTCACATGGAGGCAAGCCACATGCAGGTAAGCTGGGAGCTGCTTTAATATATACCGGATTGCATGTTTGCTGATTGCGGTGTGCCCTGCATTATCTGGATCTTTTTTGGGGAGAGCAGCTGGAGGAAGTAGACTGGGATGGGCAGTCACCAAACTTTGATGATGAATCAACACGGGGTTGAACCAAACAGCCTCAGCGTCATGTTGAAGAGCCAACAGGGCAGCAGGTCCTAAGAGCTGACAAGACCAGGGAAACACTTTCTGAAATGTTGCCAGTAGATTTTCAAAAGCTTCCAACGTCTTCATTACGTATCATTAATAACCTGCAGTTACATCATTGCTCAGAGCACAGATACCCCTCCTGACACCCTTTTGGGCTTGTCCTCCACCAAAAAATAAAAAACATGTTCATTTACTTTTTGGAATTGAATTGCAGGCCTCCAATCTTGCCACTCTTAGTTCAAGCAGAATATGAAATATTAATTTAATGCGGTGATGAGGTTATGATATGGGTGGCAAGATAGCACAGTGGTTAGCACTGTTGCTTCACAGCCCCAGCGATCCGGGTTCGATTCCCGGCTTGGGACACTGTCTGTGCAGAGTCTGCATGACTTGAAGGATTTTCACAGTAACTTCATGTAAGCCTACTTGTGACACTAATAAAGATTATTATTATTTACAGGCCATCACCACATCAGAAACATTTAAGCGCTAAGAAAAAGAGGAAGTTATCTCCTAGATGTTTATAAACATTGTGGTTAGGTTCACAGCAGGATATATGAGATGCATTTAGACATGAAGGAAAATGAAAATAAACAATCCAGACACCTGGCTGTCTGGAAGCTATTACTCTGTCAATTACAGTTTACTAAAAGCTATTTCTCTTTGAAAGTGATTAGGCACCTTACAGATCAAAGCATCTGAAGGGATTGAACGCCTTGTGGTGTGGTTTTAGCTTTCTATGAAGTAACAGCTGCTGCTTTCTACACCTCTGTCAGAGGCAACAGGTATAAGGGACAGGAAAGCGTGAAAGCAGTGATTTTTCACAGTTTCTGCCTGGACTGTTCTTTAGCTTCCAGGCAGGGGTGACTGATGGGATGGGTCTCTGATATGGGGGAGTCTCTGATATATAAGATCTCTGATTGGGGGGGGGTCTCTGATGGTGGGGTCTCTGATATGGGGATCTGGTGAGGGTCTCTGGGAGGGGTCTTATGGGGGAATGGGGCAGTGGTAGGCAGAATTTGCATTGCGGGGGGAAGGGGGCCCTATGATGGACTTTGGGGGCACCAATGTTAAATACTTAACCCCTTGGCCCACTGCGAGGTCCACTGTGTCTGTGTCACGCTGGCAAATACTTGCACCAATCCATGCTCATGTGAATCCGGCCACGGAGCCATGGAGAATGCGATGGCCAGCTTGATAAGCAGATACAAATGGGTTCAAATGGTCCATTTGCACTTTCCTGCCGGCGCTAAGCTCGCTGCCAGTGGGTGACCGGAACATCGAAACTCCATTGTTTGCTCGATGTGGGATTCGCCACTGATACTGGCAGCAGGCGGTGGAGAATCAGCCATATGTATCTGAATGCATGTAACATTTGGAACAAAACAGAACTGAAAGCACAAATAGAAAAAAGTAACTACTATCTGACAGCCATTACAGAGGCATGGGCGAGCATTTTCCGGATTTTCTCGCCAGCGGGATCTTCAGGCTCCACCGATGGCAAGACCCTGCCGTTGGTTTCCCGGTGTGGGGGATGCATAGTACGGGAAACCCTCTTGATAGCGGCAGGACCAGAATATCCCACTGCTGACCAAAGGTGGCCCGTCTCCATTGCGCAACATGTTGTGGGTGGGCATGGAAAATCCCGCACATGGTTGCAAGATTACATAGATTGGGACCTGAATATTGAAGCATACATGACATTTAGGAAGGACAGAAAGCTGGGAACAATTAGGACTGGTGGCTTTGTTAGTTAATTATGTTATTGGCACAATTGAGAGGGATGATCGTGGTTCAGGAAGCCAGGATATAGATACGGTTTGGATATAGATGAGATATGATAAAGACAAGAAGTCGGACCTCTGATGGCTGTCATGTAATAAGTGGTCACACTTCGGTGGCTCCTGCCCGAGGTGGGATTGTTTTGGTCCTTTTACCCTTTTTGTAGGTGTTGCATGGGTGGAAAGTGTAAAAATGCAGAGAACTAAGAAGTCTCGTTCTGGAGGGAATGCATAGGACCTATCAATATGGGAGTGCAATAAATAAAGGGCAACAGTCAGACCAGGAGGACTCTAGAAATGCGACAGCGGGAATGATGGCAGAGACCTCTGTGGTGTCATTGCCGGCACAACGATCAACGGAACAATTGGTGGTTTTCCTGATGGCTAAATTTCAGCAGCAGAGGAAGGAGGCCTCAGAAGATCTGGCCAGGATGGCCAGGCTGATTCGAGCGGCCATACAGAGAGTGGAGCAAAGGCTGGAGGCGCAGAATGCGTTTCTCCAGAAGGTGGAGGAGTCAGTGGCTGACTATGAAGGTCGGTTGGCCTCATTGGCTCCTGATGGCAGAAGGCCGGAAGAAGCTAAAAGAGAAGATGGATGATCTGGAAAACCGCTCGAGGTGGCAGAATCTCAGGATTGTGGGGCTGTCTGAACAATATGAGGGAATGC
Source organism: Scyliorhinus canicula (assembly GCF_902713615.1). Classification (NCBI taxonomy): domain Eukaryota; kingdom Metazoa; phylum Chordata; class Chondrichthyes; order Carcharhiniformes; family Scyliorhinidae; genus Scyliorhinus; species Scyliorhinus canicula. Next base: position 30,018,725 of record NC_052160.1, read on the forward strand.
AGGACACAAAGTACATGGCGAGGGTGTTCGAGAAGCTGGTAGGACAGGGAGTCTTCGGCCGACCTCCTGAAGTAGATTGGGCGCACAGGTCACTGAGGAGGATGCTGAAAGCGGGAGAGTTGCCAAGCGCGCTCATTGTGCAGTTGCACCGATGTCATAGAATCCCTACACTGTAGAATGAGGCCATTCGGCCCATTGAGTTCACACTGACCCTTCGAAATACCATCCTACCTAGGTCCAATCCCCCGCCCAATTCCTGCAACCCCATTCTAAGGAGCAATTTAGCAAGACCAAACCATCTAACCTGCACTTGGACTGTGGGAGGAAACCGGAGCACCCGGAGGAAACCCACGCAGACACGGGGAGAATGTACAAACTCTGCAAAGACAGTTACCCGAGGTCAGAATCAAATCCGTACCCCTGGCACTGTGAGACAGCATTGCTACCCACTGTGCCACCGTGCTGCCCTAGATAGCTGGATAAAGAGAAGATTCTGTGGTGGGCAATGGAGCAAAGTGCACCTGGAAGGCTATGTGGTTCGCATTTACCAGGGTGTGGGAGCGAAATTTGCCAAACGATGGGCTGGGTTCAATAGGGTCAAAGAGGCCTTATTCAGGAACAACATGCTGTTCGGGGTGTTATACCCTTCTCATTTGTGGGTCACATATGAGGGCCAAGAGCACAATTTTGATATGACGGAGGAGGTGAGTAAAACTTTGAAGGACAAGGGACTGGGGGATTTGTGAGAACATTTGGGTGGATTCACCTGTGAAACGGATGGACTGGAGGTGCTGGGCTCAGGGAGGGAAGGGAAGGGAGCTGTGTGTCTTTATGCTGGTTATAATGTTTAATGTTGTTCCACCTATTGTGTTCAAATAGTTATATTTGTTAAAATAGAACCTGTTGTGTTAGATATGTATTCAAATGTGGATCGTTCGGTGGGTTATGCGGGGGTCAGATGGAGACGGAGGAACTTGGGAGGGCACAACAGCTGGGTTGGGCACAACGGACGGAGTGGCGCTTTGGGATGGAGGGAGGGGTTGCCTTGGGTGGGAGTCACCCTGCTAGCAAGTAGGCTAGTTAATGGAAGCAAAGTGTGGGAGGATAGAGTTGTGGGGGGAGGAGGGGATGGAGTGGTTTCCTCTGTTTGCGGCTGGGGGAAAGGATTTTGGGGGGGCAGGTTGTTTGGTGCTTGGGTTGGGTGGGGGGGGGGAGGGGTGGGCTGCTGACGTGGATGTAGTTGGTGTGGCAGAGTTGGTTAAGGGGGGATGGTGGCGGACATCTTGGGAATGTTCTGGAGGTGACCGAGGCATGGACCTTGAGCCCATTAAAGCGGGGGCATGGCTGATCGGAGAGGGGAGGGGGGTGCTGGGGCCTCCCGATCCGACTGATCTCTTGGTCACTTGATAAGTTTAAAGGCAGATGCAGTATTTCTTACAAGAGACCCATTTGAAGATAGTGGATCAGACAAGATTGAGGAAAGGTTGGGTGGGACAGATATTCCATTCAGGGCTGGACATGAAGGCGAGGGGAGTAGCAATGCTGGTTAGTAAGAGGGTGGCCTTTGCGATGGGGAGTATAGTAGTGGATCCTGGGGGCAGGTTTGTAGTGGTAAGCGGGAGGCTGGCAGGGGTGCCCGTAGTGCTGGTGAATATCTATGCCCCAAATTGGGATGATGTAGAATTTATGAAGACGGTACTAGCAAAGGTTCCGGACTTGGACATGCACCAGCTGATTATTTGGGGGGGGGGGTGGGGGAGGGATTTTAATACAGTGTTGGACCTCGGGTTGGATCAGTCATGTCTTAGGCCCCTGAAGGTGTTGGCAATGGTAAGGAACTATTGGGATTTATGGAGCAAATGGGAGGGGTGGACCTGTGGCAGTTTGAGAGGCTGAGAGCGAAGGAATTCTCATTTTACTCGCATATCCACTGGGTGTATTCTCTGATCAATTGCTTCGTCCTGGACAAAACGTTGCTGGTGGCAGTGATGGGGTCGGAATATTCAGCGATCATAGTGTCCAACTACGCGCCACATTGGGTGGAATTGCGGGTGGAAAGGGGGGAGGCGTAGTGCTCCCAGCAGCCAAAGTGGAGGTTAGATGTGGGGTTGTTAGTTGACAAGGGGATTTGTGAAAAGATAGGAGTAGCTATTAGAAACTATGTGGAGCACAATTAGACAGGCGAGATCTCCACCTCCATAGTGTGGGAGGCATTTAAGGCGGTGATAAGAGTGGAGTTTATCTTGATCCTGGCGCATAGGGAGAAGGTGGAATGGTTAGGGAGGCAGAGGTTGATGGAGGCCATTTTGGCAGTGGATCGGAGGTACTTGGCGGCTCATGAGGAGGCACTGTTCGAAGAAGCTCCAGATGGAGTTTGAGATTATGTCAACAGGGAAGGCAGTGAGGCAATTGCCTCGGTAAGGGGGTGATGTATGAGCATGAGAAAAAGACCAGCAGGATGCTTGCGCATCAGTTGAGGAGGCAGGCAGTGGCGAGTGAGATTGGCAAGATGAGGGACCTGGTGGGCAGGGTGGTTACTCAGTTGGGGGAGGTAAATGATGAGTTTGGGGTCTTTCACTGGAAATTGTATAGTTCGAAGCCCACGGCAAGGAATGAGGGCATGAGGCAGTGTCTGGATGGACTGGTGTTCCCGATGGTTGAGGAGGGGAAGGTGCAGGGGTTGGGCGCTCGATTGGGCTGAAGGAAGTAATGGGGTGTGTGACCTCAGTGCAGTTGGGGAAGGCCCCAGGCCTGGACTGGTTCCCAATAGAGTTTTATAAACAGTTTGGTTCGGAATTGGGGCCCTTATTAGTTGAGATGTACAATGAATTGGTTGGTAAGGGAGAGCTCATGTTGTCTGAGGCTTCTATCTTGCTCATTTTTAAAAAATGACAAAGACCCCGAGCAATGTGGATCGTACCGCCCGAGATCGCTGTTAAACATAGAGACGAAGCTGCTGGCAACGCGTATAGAGGACTGTGTACTGGGGTGATAGGGAGGACCAAATGGGGTACGTGAAAGGGCGGCAGCTGTCGTCAAATGTAAGACCATTATTAAGTGTGATTATGATGCCCTTTGGAGGCCAGAAAACGGAGGTAGCAGTGTCAATGGATGCGGAGAAAGCAGGTTGACCAGGTTGAACTGACAAGTTTTTCTATAAATATTTAAATAGGAAAGAGTGACTGTTGGTCTCGTAGAAAGACGGTCTGGGAATTAATGAAAAATAAGGAGCTGGCAGATAAGTTGAACAGGTATTTTGCGTTGGTCTTCACTATAGAACATGTGAGTAGCAGCACAGAAATAGCTGCAAACCAGGAATTGGAAGGGTGGGTGGAACGCGGGAAAATTACAATCACCAGGGAAGTGGTACTGAGCAAATGGTTGGAGCTGACAGATTCTTGGGTTCTGATGGACTTCATCCCAGGGTCTTAAAAGAAGTGGCTGGTGAGATAGTTGATGTGTTGGTTTTAATGTTCTCAAAAATCCCTAGATTCAAGGAATGTTCTATTCGATTGGAAATTAGTGAATGCATCGGTTGGAAAGTAATGAATGTAGCTTCGTAATTCAAAAAGGGAGGGAGATAGAAAGCAGGAAACTACAGGCCAGTTAGTTTAACACCCGTCATAAGGAAAGTCTCAGAAGCTTCATTAAAGATGTATGGCAGGGCACTTAGACAAATTCTAAATGGTTTTGTGAAAGGGAAATCACGTTCAACTAGTTTATTGAAGTTATTTGAAGGAGTGCTGTGGATAAAGGGGAACTGATGGGTGTACTGAATTTGACAAGGTGCCACATCAAAGGTTATTACGGAAAATAAATGCTCATGGTGTAGGGCATAAAATATTGGCATGGTTAGAAGATTGACAAGCTACCAGGAAGCTGAAGTACGCATAAATAGGTGTTTTTCTGGTCTGCAGGATGTTACAATTTATATAAATGAGTTGGATGAAGGGATCCTCACGGCGTGTTTTCCAGTGACAGAAGTGACTCAGCATTGGCCAAAGATCCTGCCGAAGTCAACAGCCATTGTTGTTGCTTGCCGTGCGCTGCTGGGGACCATGACGCAGAAGGTTGCATTTGGTAGGAGAGGAAGATACTGCTGGCGGGGAGCGCTGGAAAATCTCGCACTTAGTTGCCAAATTTACTGATGGCGCAAGATAGTTAGGAATGTGAATTGAAAAGTGGACGTAGGGAGGCTGCAAAAATTCAACGGACTCAAGTTAAAGTCTGGGTTTGGTTGTGTTTGGCGGGGAGCTTTGCGAAGCAATGGTGTAGTGATATTGTCACTGGACTAGTAATCCAGAGACCTAGGGTAATGCTCTGGGGATCCGGGTTTGAATCCCATCATGGCAGATGTTGAAATTTGAATTCAATAAAAATTTTGAATTACAAGTCTAATGATGACCATGAAACCATTGTCGATTGTCGTAAAAACCCATCTGGTTCACTAATGTCCTTTAGGGAAGGAAAGCTGCCATCCTGACCTGGTTGGATCTACATATGATTTCAGTTCCACAGCAATGTGGTTGATTCTTAAATACCCTCTGAAATGCCCTAGCAAGCCACTTAAATCAAGGGCAATTAGGGATGGGCAACAAATGCTGGCCTTGACAGCGATACCCACATCCCATGAACCAATAAAAAAAAAAATGACCTCTGCGGGTATCCCTTGTCTCCCGTGAGCCAACCGGTCATCCTGGGGTGGTCCTCGAACACACTGGGAATCTCCAGGTTCCCCAGGATGTAGCTTCATGCATGCTCTCAAGGTAGTATGCACACAAGTGCATGATTCTGAAGTGGTGTTCGCACAGGATTTGAACATTCAGGGAGTGGAACCGCTTCCTGTTAATATAGGGCAATGCCCTGGTGCTTGCAGGGCAATCATGCGTGCCATCGATAGCCCCCTGGACATGGGGCAATCTGGCAATAGTAGCAAATTCTGCAGCCCGGGCATCTTGGTGGGTCCAGTCCAGGTCAAAGATGATAGAGTCCGATGCCCCGGCACACAAAGTATTCGTCATCTCCTCGATGCGCCTGCGCGTGGAAGATTGGGATATGCCACACAGGTCCCCATTTGAGCCCTGGAATGACACAGTGGCATAGAAGTTGAGGGCTGTGGTGACTTTCACGGCCACCAGGAGCAGGTTTCCTCCTCTTCCACGGGGCTCCATGTCCATGAGGATGTGACATTGATGCCACGTTGTCTCCCCACTGATACAGTCTTCTGCGGCACATGATGCATGTAAGCTCATTGAATGACCAATGAGACCTGTACACGTGGGTCGTCGCTGGCCTCTCCTCAGCCTGATAGGCGGCCAGGTCTTCAGGGTGTGGCCCCTTGCACATGAGGTGCCACCTCCAGCCTGAGTTGCTGCCTTCTACGCGGCTGCCACAAGCAACGCAAGGGCAGCATCCATGGGATTGATGCCAGGAAACATAGTTCTAGCTAAAGGAATTGGAGAAGGAGAGAGACCGACAATCAGTCAGGTCTTCCATCTCGAGACACTCGAATCCCCCAAGCCTCCCCACCCTTACCATGGCTGTCCTGCCTTCTATCAAGAGCATCCAGCGAGTGAACTCTGTTCTGCACACTCACGTCCGGCCACATCAGGAGCCCCTAAACCCCAGACCTATCCCAGGAACATTAGGGAGGATGTACTCAGCTGCCCTCTCTTCATCCACACACTTATCCTTTGATCGCAAGAGGATCCTCAGTTGTCAAGCCATGCTCTTTAGCGTTTGACTGTTGGCAGATAGCTGATGCTCCGAGAGTATAGGCACACTTGTTCAGGTACGAAAGTTTGTTGGATATGCAGTACTCTAATCCTCAAAGGCAAGGCACATGTGCCCTTGAGGATACACTTGAAAGTTGAGCATGAAGTGCTCTCACAGCAAACAGGCTAATTCCTCATTTGAGATAGCCTTTAGCTGTGAAGCTTGAGGCTGCTCACAGTCAAAGGGTGTAAAATTGCATTTCAGGATGGAAGCCGCAGCAGGGCTCTGTCCTGGATGAGTTTAGGAGAACAGACAAGAAGAAGCTGTGGTTGCCCCTGTTATGGATCTGCACAATATTTAAAGATGGCCTGAAGGCCTCACAGATGAAAAGCCCTTCACCACCACTAACCCCCGACCTGGAAGACTTCAAAACTCCTGACCTCGCCCAACCCCTCCTAAAGACCCCCCCCCCCCCCCCCCCCCCCCCTCCCGAGCACTGCGGCAGCAGCTCCGGTGCCCTTGAGCTACATGCCGGAAAATGGAAAAGGCTGCTCACCTCCTGAATTTCCTTCAGTGATTGCCTTTCCTGCTGTTTGGTCTTTAATTGGCTAGCCAGTGTGTAATTACTGTGGCAGCAGATATTGGGTGAGAGTGGACATTACATCTGCTTCTGGTCCCACTGATCTGAAACGCGTCCAAGTGTAATATTAATGTCTTGGTGTGCAATGTGCTATTTGTAGCGTTCTCTTCTGAACTAAGAACTAATTGGGATTTGCTCCTGTTACATTCAACCTCATGTTCAAATATTTTGTTATAATGAAGTGCTTCTTGCAATTTTTTTTGTGATGAAGATCTCTTCATAGTTTAGACTAGGTGGCAATCAGACTCATTTAAGTGACAACCCTATCAGCTATCAAATTATAGTAATGAGTGGGTCATGGGTGCATTAGAAGGCAGGGCAGCTTGACTAAGGTTCATCAGTTGCCAAATAAATTTATACAATTAACTCTGTTTGCACCTCAAGGGAGCTTTGAATGATCGAGCGAACTGCTGCAGTTGAATCCTCAGAGTATACTCCTATAAATAGATTACAACCTGGAACAAAATCCTTGTTCACTGCATTAAATAAACATTGACTGCTTGGTATTTCGAAGAACAGAATTACAGTATGTCCTAGGTGCCCTATCAAAAGATGATTGCTGTGGGAGAGCAGCGGACTTAAGCAGATCCTGTGCATTGTTTGTTTTGAATTTATATTTTTGGAAATTGATTTCAACCAAAATTGAGTCATAATGTGTGGCCCCTTGTATTGTATCATAGAATCCCTACAGTGCTGAAGGTGGTCATTCGGCCCATCGAGTCTGCACCGACCCTCTGAAAGATTGCACGACCGAGGCCTACTCCCCCGCCCTATCCTTGTAACCCCACCTAACTTTTGAACTCTAACGGGCAATTTTACCATTGCCAATCCACCTAACTTGCACATCTTTGGACCGTGGGAGGAAACTGGAGCACATGGAGGAAATCCATGCAGACTCCACATAGACAGCCACCCAAGGTCAGAATTGAACACTGGTCTCTGGTGCTGTGAGGCAGAAATGCTAACCACTGTGCCACCATGCCGACTATAATTCAGGGAATTAAAGTAAAGCAACAACAGTACAGGCTGAATCCCTAGATCATCCTGTTTTTATCAATTCTTTATAATTTACCAGTGACAGTCTGTGAGGATATCTGTTCTGTATTATAATTGTGGGTGGTTCTGTTAGCTCCTCAGAACTTTTATTCGCAAATTAGACAGATCTTTTGGAAAGTCACATTTTAGGTAACAGTATATTCCTCAGAATCTAGGTGGTGGTTACCATAGTCCTTATCATTACTTGTGTGTTGTGCTTTCCAACCCATTCTGGTGCTTTTTACAGTACAATTTATGTTCTTGATATGAACCTCCAGTTTCCTGCCTTTGACACATAATCTCTTGCCATCCTGACCTGAAAAATACTGTAAATCTCCAAGGTGGAAAATTCAATTGACCCAGAAGCCATAGCTTTTGTAGGGCTTGACAGGAAGAGAATTCAAGAATTGTAATGGTCTTTGTGTGAAAAATTAGATCCTGATTTTGGTCTAACTGGCTTTGCTCTGATTTTAAGATTTTTTCTTTTGGATTCCACCGCAAGAGGAAATATTTCTCTGTGCCTACCCTGTGGAGTATTGTGTGCAGTTCTGGACTCCACATTATAGGAGGGATGTGATAGCACTGGAAAGGTTGCCAAGGAGGTTTACCAGAATATTGCCTGGGCTGTGAGAGTTTTAGTTATGAAGAGGGATTGGATAGATTGGGAATGTTTTCTTTGGAACGGAGGGGGCACGTGATTGAGATGTACAAAGTTATGAGGGGCACAGATAGAGGAGACAGGAAGAAACCTTGGTGGAGGGATCAATGACCAGAGGCACAGATTTAAGTTAAGGGGCAAGAGATTTAGAGGGGATGTGAGGGGAAATCTTTTCACCCAGAGGGTGGTGGCAGTCTGGAACTCTGCCTGAAAGGGTGGTGGATACAGAAATCCTCATAACATTTAAGAAGTATTTTGATGTGCTCTTCTGATGCCAAAGCTTACAAAGTTATGGTTATGTGCTGGAAAATGGGATTAGAATAGTTAAATAGTTGTTTCTGACTGTGCAGATGTGATGGACTGAAGGGCCTTTTCTGTGCTGTCAACCTTAATGATTATGACTCTCTTACGAAAATAAAAATACAGCATGGTGGTGCAGTTGTTCGCACAGCTGCCTCATGGCGCCGAGGTCCCAGGTTCGATCCCGGCTCTGGGTCACTATCCGTGTGGAGTTTGCACATTCTTCCCGTGTTTGCGTGGGTATCGCCCCCAAAAAGATGTGCAAGGTAGGTGGATTGGCCACACTAAACTGCCCCTTAATTGGAAAAAATGAACTGGGGACTCTAAATTTATTAAAAATATATAAATTTCCTATTTTGTCCTTTACCTAATATTTCCCTCCCCTATACAATTGGAAAATATGTGCTCATTTGTGCACTTACATTTACAGCACCTGGGGTAATCAGTCTCTGTGGTATAACACTGGAGACCACACTGTTGGTCTACAGAAAGATCACATCTTGTTCTGGTTTTTACATTTATAATGCAAAATTACTATATAAGATTTGTTTCTTGTTGTATATCATTATTTGCTGTTGAAAGGGAAAAGGAGGAAATGTGGGGCAATTAGATTTCCTGTGGAATAATGAGATGAGAATCTGAACAATTTAGTTATCGGGCGTGTATTCAAAAAGGAGAAATGCAAAGTACTTCACCTGGGGCTATAAAATCCAGGAAGGGACTATTAAATTCAAAGAAAATAATGTGCATGGAAAATGACGAAGATCCAGGAGTCCTGAGTGACAATAGATTAAAGCTACTGCAACAATGTTCAGTGGCAGCTCACCACAGTGAAGAAAATGATATTGCAGCTACAAAAGGACATAGCAGAGAGCTACTGGAATAATTAAGGAGCTGGAAGGATTGGAAAATGAGGAGCAATTTTGTAAATTGGGCATGCTGCCACTGGATAAGAAGGTTGAGAGTTGACATGACTGCTGTTTTTAGGATTTAGAGGGACTACCAATGTAGACCTTTACCTGACCTTGTCTCAAACTCACTTTCTAACAGATGCAGAAACTGCTGACCGAAGGTTGGTTAAAAATACATTTATTTACTTTCCCAGAGAGGCAGAAGAGAAAAACATATATATGCACACAAAATGGTATATTTATTATTAATTAGGCAATTATATTTATTTCAGGAAAACAGCATTAGTTTTCCAGGAGCTAAAAACCTACAGAATTTAATCATTCTGGATATCTACAAATTTATAAACCAAAGTTGTCAGGCAATCCCCCTAATGTTATCTTATAGATCATAGATCGTAGAATTTACAGTTCAGGAGGAGAACATTTAGCCCATCAAGCCTGCACCAGCCTTTGGAAAGAGCACCCTACCTAAGCCCACAACCCCACCCTATCCCTGTAACCCCACCCAATCCAACCCAACCCAATCTTTTTGGACACTAAAGGCAATTTATCATGGCCAATCCACCTAACCTGCACATTTATGGACTGTGGGAGCAAACCGGAGCACCTGGAGGAAACCCACGCAGACATGGGGAGAAAGTGCAAACTCCGCACAGACAGTGAGCCAAGCCAGGAATCGAACCTGGGACACTGGACCTGTCAAGCAACTGTGCGAACCACTGTACTACCGTGCCCTCCCCATCTTAAAATGGGACAGGATTTTCTTTGCGGGCTTCGAACTCCACTGTTTGGCCTGCACTGTGTGGGGAACTTCTGATTTTCCAGAAATTGGCCAATTAATGGCCGGAAGCAATTGTGGGCTTGCAAGTTGGTGGGCCAACAGGAGGGCTTCCAGCTTGGAGCCAGCAGCAAGATGCCATTCAAGTGAGGGAGAGAGCGCCTCAAAATGGAGATGCTCTCTTTTCAGCTTTTCCAAATTTGAAGTAGATGACATATAAAGTGGTCGACCGCCATTGCATAGGTGTGAGCCCTTCCGCAGGGCGGCCTGCAGCTGTAACTGAAGCAGGTGGGAGTGTCTCTAAGCTTGCCTGGAATGCTGTCCACATGCTTTACCACATTCCTCTGTGCAGCCCACAGTTTTCCACTGTGCTAACATAGCCCAGAATTACTTCAACAATATAGCCAGTATCACTCCAGTATTGTTAAATCTCACATAAACACTCACTCACCACCATCAGTGCTGTTAATTCCCAAATACCTACTCCAAGTGGGTATATCTCATTGTGGCTCCTGAACCTCAAAGAAAAGGTGATGTAAAAATTAAGCTAATAGATAAACATATAATAATAATGAAAGCTGACACAGAGGGCGCGATTCTCCGCAATGGCCGACGCCGGAGTGAAACCAGGAGTGTTTCACGGCGGCGCGGAGGCCGCTCCTCGCCCCCTATTCTCCCCCCCCCGGGGGGCTAGGAGCGGCGTTGCGAGGAACTCACGGGGAGAAAGTGCAAACTCCACATGGACAGTGACCCAGAGCCGGGATCAAACCTGGGACCTCGGCGCTGTGAGGCAGCAGGGCTAACCCACTGCGCCACTGTGCTGCCCGCTAGTTCCTGCTTGATGAACATCATAAACATAAAAAATTTACAAAAGAGAACAAGATTTGTTAAATGTAACTGCTTTACTAATGGTTTGGGTTTAAGAACTGAGCTTTTAAAAATATAATAGACACATACAAAATGAAACCTTCAGGATCTAGTCGAAAATATATTATTTAAAAGCTCTGGGCAAATGTGGTTTTATCTACAAGCGCTAATCATCTCCTGACAAACCCAGCTTTCCCTGAAATTCATCGAGCTCTGATTCAACAGCAAAAACATTGTGACCACAGTTGCCACAACTGCGAGAAGCTGCAATTTGGGCAGCATGATAATTCTTTCAAGCTAAATGGAAGTATCAAAATCACACAACTGAAGAAGAAAAACAAATCAAAAAGCAGAGGAAGGGAGTACAGATTGAAATCACACACGTCACACACATGGAACTAAAGAGCAATCAGTAGTGCAAAGAAAACATGGGCTGGGATTCTCCCTTACCCGGCGGGCGGGGGGGGGGGGGGGGGGGGGTCCCGGCATGTCGGAGTGGCATGAACCACTCCGGCGTCGGGCCGCCCCAATTCTCCGCACCTTTAGGAGCCAAGCCTTCACATTGAGGGGCTAGGACCGCGCCGGAGTGGTTCCCACTCCGCCAGTTGGCATGAACAGCCTTTGGCGCCATGCCAGCCGGGGCTGAAAGGACTTCGCTAGCCGGCGTAAGTCCGCGCATGCGCCGGAGCGTCAGCGGCTGCTGATGTCATACCGGCGCATGCGCAGGGGAGGGGGTGTCTTCCGCCTCTGCCATGGTGAAGGCCATGGCGGAGGCGGAAGAAAAAGAATGGCCCCACGGCACAGGCCCGCCGGCCGATCGGTCGGCCCCGATCGCGGGCCAGGCCACTGTGGGGGCACCCCAGGACCCGGAGCCTGCCCGCGCTGCCAATCCCGCCGGTCAGGTGGGTGTTTTGATTCCCGCCGGCAGGAGAGGCCTGTCAGCGGGTTCGGCCCATCGCGGGCTGGACAATCGCCGCGGGGGGCCCGCCGACCAGCGCGGCGTGATTCCTGACCCCGCAATTCAGGACACGGCGGAGGCGGGATTGACGCCGACCCCGGGTGATTCTCCGACCCCCCCGGGGAGTCGGAGAATCCCGCCCATGGTTACAAAGATTTTTTACCAAAGTATTTGACAGATATAATCATGGAGTGAAAGCAGGAATATGACATTGAGATAGAGGATCAGTGTGATGAATGTAAGAAATTGTTATATGTTATATTTTATATTTGTTGCCATAATGTGATTAAAAACTCTGGTTCAATATACATACTTAAAATATGTCTGCTAAAGCTATGATTAAGGAGTCATAAAAGTGAGGTTATCATTGATTTTAACCATTTACTTGTTTACATATAGATGACTAATGGAATATTGTTGATATTTAGGATGTTCCCTGAGGTGTAGATAATTTATAAGGGATTACATTTAGTCCTAGCTAAGCAGTTCATGGGACATCTTAGTGGGAGGAGACTGGAGAATGTGATATGCTTGGAATATCGATGATGTAATTAATGGGAGGAACCAGGTATTTCTGTAATTTTTCCAGTTTTGTCATTGGATTTTAAGTTGAACAGAAGTGACAAGACAGAAGGATTTTCAGGTTGTTCCTGAAAGGGTATCTCTCCAAAGGTTTGCACAGAGAAGCAACAATAACCTTGGTTGTTAACTTGATTTAAAAGTGACATTTGAACTTTATTGAGTTGCTTAGTTGGAATATACAATGGTAAGTGTAGATAGTGAGTTAATGTTTTCCCCCCGGGCAGCATGGTGGCGCAGTGGGTTAGCCCTGCTGCCTCACGGCGCCGAGGTCCCAGGTTTGATCCCAGCTCTGGGTCACTGTCCATGTGGAGTTTGCACATTCTCCCCGTGTTTGTGTGGATTTCGCCCCCACAACCCAAAGATGTGCAGGGTAGGTGGACTGGCCACACTAAATTGCCCCTTAATTGCAAAAAATGAATTGGGTACTCTAAATTTATTTTTCAAAAAATGTTTTCCCCCCTTTTATTTAAAAGCTGTTTTAATTTTTAACTGTAAAGCTATTTCTTTGTTGTTAATTTTGTGTTTAAATTAAAGTTTGTTTTACCATTAAGGATACCTATTGGTCAGTGTTATCAGTCCTGTGGTTTAATCACATTCTCCCTGTGTCTGCGTGGGTTTCCTCCGGGCGCTCTTATTTCCTCCCACAAATCCTGAAAGACGCGCTGTTGGGTGAATTGTACATTCTGAATTCTCCCTCAGTGTACCCGAACAGGCGCCGAAATGTGGTGATTAGGGGCTTTTCACAGTAACTTCTTTGCAGTGTTAATGTAAGCTTACTTGTGATAATAAAGATTGTTCATATTATTATTATTTTTTTAATAAACATTTTATTGAGGTATTTTTTTGGTATTATAACAACAACACAATAAACAATGCACATGAAACTATAAACACAGTGCAAAAGCCGTCTCCCTCCCTTACAGGTTCCACCTTTATTAACCCCCTACTCTAAGCTAAACTAACCCCCCCCCCTTCTGCTGACGATTAATTTTCCGCGAAGAAGTCGACGAACGGTTGCCACCTCCGGGCGAACCTTAACAGTGACCCTCTCAAGGCGAACTTGATTTTCTCCAAACAGAGAAAGCTAGCCATGTCCGATAGCCAGTTCTCCGACTTGAGGGTTTTGAGTCCCTCCAAGCTAATAGTATCCGTCTCCGGGCTACCAGGGAAGCAAAGGCCAGAACGTCTGCCTCTTTCTCCTCCTGGATTCCCGGGTCTTCTGACACCCTGAAAATCACCACCTCTGGACTTAGCGCCACCCTTGTTTTTAACACCGTGGACATGACATCTGCAAACCTCTGCCAAAATCCCCTAAGCTTCGGATATGCCCAGAACATGTGGACATGGTTTGCTGGTCCTCCCACACATTTTGCACACCTGCCTTCCACCTCAATGAATCTCTTATTATTATTGTTAGTAGTAGTCTTCCCTCACAGTCTTAAAAATTTGAAATTGTTTGGGATTCTCATATGGGATCCTAACATCAGCCATGCCCATACTGAATGGCGGAACGGGCTTAAAGGGCCAAGTACTCCTGCTCCTAGTTTCTATGCCAGAGAGTCATAGGATTAGATTTTGTGGAGTTGGGAAGACTGCATACCTTTAAAAATGTTCAGCGGGCATAATAACATGAATATTGGAATTAGGGGCAGGGATAGAACCTGCTCTGCCATTCAATAAGATCATGGCTGGTATGATTATGGCCTCAACTCCACATTCTGCCATTCCCAAATAACCTTTGATTCCCTTGTTAGACATTAATCTGTTTACCTCTACCTTAAAAATATTAATTGATATTGCCTTCACAGTGCTCTGGGGAAAGAAGTTCCAAAGATTTGTGACCCTCAGAGAAATAAATTCTCCTCAGCTCCATTTTAAATGGGAGACCCTTATTTTTAAACCGTGTCCCCTAATTCTAGTCTCTCCCAAAGGGGAAACATCCTTTCAGCATCCAACATCCAACCTGTCAAGTTCCCTCGGAATCTTATTTGTTTCAATAAGATCACCTCTCATTCTTCTAAACTCAAATGGGCATGACCTTCTCTCATACAAGAACACTCCCTCCCACCCCATCCCAGGTGTCATGGGAGTGTCCCTTCAAGAAATGTTTTTGTCTTATCACATGGCTTCATTGATATCATTGTGTGTGTGGAGCTGGGCTGTGGCTCTGCTTCCAGACTAACTGGTAACTTAAAATAGATTATTACTTTCTGGAAGGAATTCAAATCTGCTGTTTGAAAAGGGGAACAGAGTATCAATAACAGGTCTTATACCACTGAGAATGCCATTTGCTGGGCAACGCCTTTGAGAAGGAGTTTCTGGTTTTACTTGGATTTTGTTATTGAATTGAAACAGTTAAGGGGAATTCATTAAGGGTTATACATAGATTACTGTAGGGTCTTTATGTGTGTAGTTGATAAAAATTCTTGCTGTGTGTGTTTATACAAATGTTAACTAAATTCTTAGAATAAAGCTTGTTTTTTTGATTAAAAGCGCCTAAGAATTCTGTTGAATAACACCTGAAAGACAGGCTCTTGTGCTCATCTTAGCCAAATTTAACAAACAGATATCAGTCAGGTTAACTCCATAATATACTTTGGAATTTCCTAAACTCTAGCCCATAACACATGTATCAGTCACTTGAGCCTTATCTGAACTGCTCCTAATACATTTATATCCTTGCTTAAATAAAGAGACCAAAAATGTGCACAGTACTCCAGATGTGGTCTCTCCCACACCCTCTGTAACTTCTTTTTTGTCTACTGTGTATGTACTGAGTATGTTTCCTTGGCCGCAGAAAAATACTTTTCACTGTACTTTGTTACATGTGACAGTCAGTCAAATCAATCAATCAACTAGCAAAACTTCCCTAATTTTATATTCCAGTAGCCTTGCAATAATTGACAATATTCCATTTGCCTTCCCAATTACTTGCTGTACCTGCATACTCAAGTTCCGCACATTCTCTCCATTTAAATAATATGCTGCTTTTCTGTGGACAAATTCATATTTTCCCTATTACTGCCAAATTCTTTGCCCACTCACTTCACCTATCTATATTAATTTGCAGACATGTTGGAAGGAATTTAATGGAAACATTTCTAAGTTGATTTGTGGTGGGTTTATGTGCACTTCACTCCCTGCACACTCATTCCAGCCAAGAAGATGGCTCCAAGGAGACCTGTCCTCCCCCCAAAATTCATGGAGAGTGAGCTGGAGAGAATGCCGGGTGCTGTGGGGGTGAGGAGGAGGGACACCATCTTCCCCAGGGTGAGTCAACAACTGAAGCTCGCCATTGTCAACAAGGTCAGAGGGGAAGTGGCAGAGGCTGGCAGTGCTTCCAACCTGACCGGGAGGACTGGAACCCAGTTCAGAAAAAAGATGAATGACCTCCTCAGGGCAGCTTGGGTGAGTCACCACCACCTGTGCCTCTTGCATCACTCCAGTCCCTCATTCCTCATCACCTCAAACTCCCCAAGAGGCCAACCATACCCCACCTGCCTGCATCTCCCTTAGAACCCAACCTCCACCAAACCACAAAACCTGTCTTGTCCTCTTTGGCCAGATGCCTACCAGTTACAGACCGCCAAGGAACTCACCTCTCAGCATCTCACCATATCGTTTTTATGTCCCCTAGAACAAGGCAGCACATAATAGGCGAGAACGCCATAAAACTGGAGGTGGCATCTCTAACCTGCAAGTGCAGCCCCCTGTGGAGCAAGGGTATTGAAGCTACCAGTTGAGGCTGAGGAGAGGGTAAAGTCTAAAACGGATGTCAGCATGCGTCAATAAAGTGGGAACCCAATGCAAAGCTGATGTCCTTACAGCAAGTGAGTCACCCCTCTCCCACAGACCACTCCATCCAAGATCTCATCATGTCTCTTGTCTTGCAGGATCACCAACAGTCGAGGCCATGCCGACCGTGGCCGTTGCTCCCCAACCACATCCCCAGCACACCTCGGAGCACCAGTCTGAGGAAGACACCGACTTCTTGTCACCAATGCCACCTGCACCATCCATGATAGCAGAGACTATCACCTCAGTGAGGCATTTTAGTCAAGAGACTCCTGGGTCACCTTATGGCGCACGTTTCACACATGCCACAGCACATCGGGTGAAAGCAGGGATTTCTGGGGGATTGAGTGGTTGGAGGGCTGCCCAATCCTAGGAAACAGCTGTAGTCTGGACATGTGTCACACCTCTGGAAAGTATGATCCCATCACTGGTAGAGATGCAGACAGGAATTGCAGGAGGGGATGTCAGCAACTTTCCAACAGATGCAGCAGGAGGAGCCCAAATGCCTTCAGGTGCAGGAGATGGTGCCAACAATGCATGCTTCCTCGGCCAACACTGAACGGATGGTGTCCGAAATAGAAGGCTTGGGGCACGAAATCAGAGTCATGGGTCAAACATCCGAGGCTTGGGGCACACTCTGCGGTCGATGGCTTAGGCGCAGGACAGAGGAGCCGAGACACAGACAAACATGTCCCGAGCCACATGGACATTGCTGCGGCACTCCAGAACTTGGCCCAGACAGAAAGGACCATGGCTGAGGGCATTGAGAACAATGCCTGGCACTGACTGACCTTGGCCAGTCCCAGAGGGACATGTCACAGGGACAGAGTAACGTGTCCCTGTCTCAGTGTTCCACAGTTGAGGGTATCGACACCATCGAGAATGGAATCATTGGCAATCTAGTTGTGCCAGTCCCCTTGGAGATAAGCGACCATAATATGATAGAATTTTTCATTAAGGTGGAGAGTGAAGTAGTTGATTCTGAGACTTGGGGCCTGAATCATAATCGAGGAAACTACAATGCAATGAGGCTTGAGTTGGCTACGATTGATTGGGGAAAGTTATTTAAAGGGATAACAGTGGATAGGCAATGGCAAACATTCAAGGAGCACATGGGAGAACTGCAACAATCCTAGGGCAGCACGGTAGCATGGTGGTTAGCATAAATGCTTCATAGCTCCAGGGTCCCAGGTTCGATTCCCGGCTGGGTCACTGTCTGTGTGGAGTCTGCACGTCCTCCCCGTGTGTGCGTGGGTTTCCTCCGGGTGCTCCGGTTTCCTCCCACAGTCCAAAGATGTGCGGGTTAGGTGGATTGGCCATACTAAATTGCCCGTAGTGTCCTAAAAAAAAAAGTAAGGTTGGGGGGGGGCGGGGGTTGTTGGGTTACGGGTATAGGGTGGATACGTGGGTTTGAGTAGGGTGATTATTGCTCGGCACAACATCGAGGGCCGAAGGGCCTGTTCTGTGCTGTACTGTTCTATGTTCTAATTAGTTTTTCCTGTCTGGCATAAAAGAAACGGGAAAGATGACCAATCCATGGCTTACAAGGGAAATTGGAGATAGTATCCGATCGAAGGAAGGAGCATACAAATTTGTCAAGACGTACAACAGGTCTGAGGATTGGGAGCAGTTTAGAATTTAGCAAAGAAAGACCAAAGGATTATTTAGGAAGGGGAAAATAGAGTACAAGAAAGGCTTGAAGGGAACATAAAAACGGAATAAAGATTTCTCTAGGTACGTGAAGATAAAAATATTGGTGGAGTCAACAGTCAGAAATGGGAATGTATAATAGAGGACAAATAAATGGCTGAGCAAATGAGGACATAAATAAGAAAATGTCAGAAATGTTGGGGACCGCACGGTTTAGTGAGAGGGAGGAATTGAAGGAGATCAATATTACTAGAGAAATTGTGTTGGGGGAATTGATGGGAATGAAGGCTGATAAATCTCCAGAGCCTGATAATCTACATTCCAGAGTACTTGAGGAAGTGGCTCTCGAAATAGTGGATGCATCGGTGATCATCTTCCAGGATTCTATGGACTCTTTAACAGTTCCTGTGGATTGGAGGGTAGCTAATGACACTCCACTATTTAAAAAGGAATGTCGATAGAAAGCAGGAAATTATAGATCAATAAGCCTGATGTTGGTCGTGGGGAACATTCTAGAATCCATTATCAAAGATTTTATAACATAGTTCTCTCTTGGGAAGACGCTCAGCATTGAGGATGACTTGCTTCCACTCTGGGGAGGTGGGTTCTGCGGTGGCTGAAAAGTTCAATCCTGGTTCCCCAGACTCTTCCTTAGGTTTGGCAGGTGGTGCTTAGTAAGGTGGTTGGGTGGGACGCTCAGGATTCTGTGCTTTCCTTCCACTGTTTATGCTTGGCTTCGATGTGTTCAATGCTCAATGTGATTGGCACCTTTGCGGATGCTTTTTCTCCAGTTTGTGTGTTCTAAGGCAAGTGATTCCCATGTGTCGGTGGGGATGTTGCACTTATTTCGGGAGGCTTTCAGAGTGTCCTTGTACCATTTCCTCTGCCCTCCCCAGTGATTGCTTGCCATTGCGGTGCTTAGAGTGGAGCACTTGTTTTGGGAGTCTTGTGTCAAGCATGTGGTCAATGTGGCCCACCCACCTCAGCTGGTCGATTAGTGCCTCGATACTGGGGATATGGGCCTGGGAGCGGATGCTCACGTTGGTACGCTGTTATGGGCTAGGGTTTGGAAAACTCCAAAGTATATCATGGAGTTCACCTGACCCACGACTTTTAATAGATTTTGGTTATGGGGAGCACAAGGATCCACTCTCCAGGTGTTATGCAACAGAGACCTTAAAGTATTTTTAAACAAAAACAATGTTTATTTTATGAACCCAGTTAACATTTTATAAACAAATAGTAAACACCTTATCAAATACCAATACACGTAACCCCACAGATGCTATACTCTATAGGTAACCCTTAATATCTTTCCAAGCAACATCCATAAGTTAAACCCTTTTTTAAAGAAAGATAGCAGGTTTAAATTCTCTACAGAAACAGGTATTACTTTGAAATCATCAATGAGCTGAAGACATTCTTTAGCTTGTAGAGAGAAAGATCATTTTACATATCTACTTGCATTGAATACAGTTCTTCAACTCTGAAAACAAAACCAAAATAAAAACACTGAACACTAGCTCAAAATGAAAGTAAAACCAGATAGACAGCCCAGCTCTACCCATCACTGACATCACTGCAGCTATTTGATAAACAACCATTTCTTGAAGGTACATCTACCTGACAACACCTATCCTGCAAGTGGATTTGGCAGGGTTGGTGATATCCCTCCAAGGATTTGTGGTGTCCGCTGTACATTGTTAATGTTTCTGATGCATACAGGACCTGGGCTGCTCTGTAGACCAAGGGCTTGGTGCTGGTTTTGAGGTTTCAATCTCTGAATACTCTGTTCCTCAGGCGCCCAAAGATTGCACTGGTGCATTGGGGTCGATGTTGGATTTCGTCGTCAATGTCTGCTCACTCCGAAAAGAGGCTCTTGAAGTATGGGAAAAGATCTACATTGTCCATGGGGTCATGGTGGATCTTGATGGTTGAGAGGCAGTTTTCTGTGGTAGGAGCAGGCTGGCAGAGAACCTTTGTTTTCTGGATGTTTAGTCTGAGGCCTATCCTCTCACATGTCTTGGTTAATGTGTTGATGATGGTTTGAAGCTCAGCCTCTGAATGTGCGCACACCCAGGCGTTGTCTGAGTAATGCAGCTCGATGACACAGGCTGGGGTGGTCTTGGTTCTGGCCTGGAGGTGTTGGGGGTTGAACAGTTTCCCGCTTGGCTGGTAGATTAGCTGCACTCCAGTGGGGAGCTTCAGGGTGACGGGGTAGAGTGTTGCTGTAAGGAAGATGGAGCAGAGTTTTTCTGCAATGTTGCAGCCAATTGGCCTCAGATTCCACAAATAATGGGTCTGTGGTGGTTCTGTTGGTGAGGATCACGGCCTGCATGTCATTGTGTAGCAGGCGGAGAATGGTAACAAATTTCTGTGGGCAGGCAAATTTGAGGAGGGTGTTCCATAATTCCTCATGATTGACAGAGCCGAAGGCCTTTGCGAGATCCATGTAGGCCATGAACAGGGATAGATGCTGCTCCCTGCACTTTTTCTGGATTTTATAACAGAGGACTTAGAAAACAAATTTGACAGCAACAGCATGGATTTATGGAGGGGAAATCATGCTTGACAAATCGACAGAAATTCTCGGAGGATGTAACTAATAGTGCTGATGAGGGGGAGCCAGTGGATGTGATTTTTTAAAAAAAAAAATTTTTTATTGGAATGTTTTGAAAAATATATATCAACAGAACAATAATAATAATAACAATAACAATAATAAACACCCCCCGTCACCCGTAACAATGCATGTAACAAACCCCCCCACCCCCCCCCCCCCCAAACCCAATAAACAACAAAATAAATTAACAATGAGCAAATTAACTTAAACAATACCCCCCTGAGACCCCCTCCTTTTCCCCCCCTCCCCCCCGGGTTGCTGCTGCTGCTGACCTAGTTCCTTATCGTTGAGCCAGAAAGTCGAGGAAAGGCTGCCACCTCCTAAAGAACCCCTGTACCGACCCCATCAGGGCGAATTTGACCCTCTCCAGCTTAATGAATCCCGCCATGTCATTGATCCAGGTCTCCACGCTCGGAGATCTCGCATCTTTCCACTGCAGCAAGATCCTCTGCCGGGCTACTAGGGACGCAAAGGCCAAAACATCGGCCTCTTTCGTCTCCTGCACTCCCGGCTCCACCCCAACCCCAAATATCGTGAGTCCCCAGCCTGGCTTGACCCTGGACCCTACCACCCTCGACACCGTCCTCGCCGCCCCCTGCCAGAATTCCCCCAGTGCCGGGCATGCCCAAAACATATGGGCATGGTTCGCTGGACTCCCCGAACACCTAATGCACCTGTCCTCACCCCCAAAAAACTTGCTCATCCTCGTCCCGGACATATGAGCCCTGTGCAGTACATTGAACTGGATGAGGCTAAGCCTCGCACATGAAGAGGAGGAGTTCACCCTCTCCAGGGCGTCCGCTCATGTCCCCTCCTCAAACTGCTCCCCCAGCTCCACTTCCCACTTAGCCTTCAGCTCCTCTACCGACGCCTCCTCCACCTCCTGCATCACCTGGTAGATGTCAGACACCTTCCCATCCCCTATACCTTACCCCCCGCGGGGGCAGCGCAGGGAACCCCTCCACCTGCCGCCTAGCAAATGCCTTGACCTGAAGGTACCTGAACATATTCCCTGGGGGGAGCTCAAACTTCTCCTCCAGTTCACCCAGGCTCGCAAACCTCCCGTCAGTGAACAGGTCTCCCAACTTCCTAATGCCCGCCCTGTGCCACCCCAGGAACCCGCCATCAATGTTCCCTGGGACAAACCGGTGGTTCCCCCGCAGCGGGGCCTCCACTGAGCCCCCCACTTCCCCCCTGTGTCGCCTCCACTGCCCCCAAATTTTGAGGGTAGCTGCCACCACCGGGCTCGTAGTGTACCTCGTTGGAGGGAGCGGCAACGGCGCCGTTACCCGTGCCTTCAGGCTCGTGCCTCCACAGGACGTCCTGTCCATCCATTTCCATGCTGCCCCCTCCCCCTCCATTACCCACTTACGTACCATCGAGACGTTAGCCGCCCAATAGTACCCAGAGAGGTTGGGCAGCGCCAGCCCCCCTCTATCCCTGCCCCGCTCCAGAAAGACCCTCCTTACCCTCGGAGTCCCGTGTGCCCAAACAAATCCCAGAATGCTGCTGTTCACCCTCCTAAAAAAGGCCCTCGGAATGAAAATGGGGAGGCACTGAAACAAAAACAAAAACCTCGGGAGTACCGTCATTTTAACGGACTGTACTCTACCCGCCAATGACAACGGCAGCATGTCCCACCTTTTAAACTCCTCCATCTGCTCCACCAACCTAGTAAAATTAAGCTTGTGTAGAGCCCCCCAACTCTTAGCCACCTGAACCCCCAGGTACAAAAAACTCCTCACTGCCCTCTTTAGCGGGAGCCTACCAATCCCTTCCTCCTGATCTACCGGGTGTACAACAAACAGCTCACTCTTGCCCAGGTTCAATTTATAGCCCGAGAAACTCCCAAACTCAGCAAGAATCTCCATCACCTCCGGCATTCCCCCCACCGGGTCTGCTACATACAGCAGCAAGTAATCTGCATACAGCGACACTCGGTGCTCCTCCCCACCCTGCACCAGACCCCTCCACCTGCCCGACTCCCTGAGAGCCATGGCAAGAGACTCAATTGCCAACGCAAAAAGCAAGGGGGACAGGGGGCACCCCTGCCTCGTCCCACGGTGGAGCCTGAAGTACTCGGACCTCCTCCCATTTGTCGCTACACTCGCCATCGGGGCCTCGTACAGCAACCTCAACCATTTAATAAACCCCACCCCAAACCCGAACCTCTCTAACACCTCCCACAAGTACCCCCATTCAACTCTATCAAAGACCTTCTCCGCATCCAACACCACCACAATCTCCGCCTCTCCTTCTGCCGCCGGCATCATTATCACATTTAGCAGCCTTCGCACGTTAGTGTTCAGCTGCCTCCCCTTCACAAAACCCGTCTGATCTTCATGTATCACCCCCGGCACACAGTCCTCTATTCTAGTGGCCAAGATCTTCGCCAGCAACTTGGCGTCCACATTCAGCAGTGAAATTGGCCTATATGATCCGCACTGCAAGGGGTCCTTATCTCGCTTCAGAATCAGGGAAATCAGCGCCCGTGACACGTCGGGGGCAAAACACCCCCTCCCATGCCTCGTTAAAGGTCCGGACCAACAGGGGGCCCAACAGGTCCGCATATTTCTTATAAAATTCAACCGGGAGCCCATCCGGTCCCGGCGCCTTCCCCGACTGCATGTGGCCAATCCCTCTGACCAGCTCCTCCAACTCGATCGGCGCCCCCAGTCCCTCCACCTGCTCCTCCTGCACCCTTGGAAATCGCAGCCTGTCCAAAAAGCTCTCCATTCCCCCTCCCACCACCGGCGGCTCCGACCGGTACAGTTCCCTGTAGAAGTCCCTAAAGACCCCATTGACCTCTGCCCCCTGCCGCACCGCATTCCCACCCCTATCCTTCACTCCACCAATCTCCCTAGCCGCGTCCTGCTTGCGAAGCTGATGCGCCAGCATCCTGCTCGCCTTCTCTCCATACTCGTAGACCGCTCCCTGCGCCTTCCTCCACTATGTCTCCGCCTTTCTGGTGGTCAATAAATCAAACTTGGCCTGCAGGCTACGCCGCTCCCCCAGCAATCCCTCCTCCGGGGCCTCCGCGTACCTCCTATCTACCCTCAACAGCTCCCCCACCAGTTTCTCCCTCTCCCTCCACTCCCCCCTCTCCCTATGGGCTCGGATGGAGATCAGCTTCCCCCCCTAATCACTGCCTTCAGAGCCTCCCACACCATCCCCACCCGGACCTCCCCAGTATCATTGACCTCGAGGTACCTCTCGATGCGTCCCCAGACCCTCTACACACCTCCTCATCAGCCAACAACCCCACGTCCAGACGCCAAAGCAGGCGCTGGTCCCGCACCTCCCCCATCTCCAGATCCACCCAATGCGGAGCATGGTCCGAACTCGCAATAGCCGAATATTCGGCCTCCTCCACCCTCGGGGCCAGTCCCCTACTCAGGACAAAGAAATCAATACGGGAATAAACCCTGTGCACATGGGAGAAAAAAGAGTACTCCCGAACCCTCGGCCTCCCAAACCTCCAGGGATCCACTCCTACCATCTGGTCCATAAACCCCCTCAACACCTTGGCCGCCGCCGGCCTCCTGCCTGTCCTTGAACTAGAACGATCCAGTAGGGGATCCAGCACCGTATTGAAGTCCCCCCCCCCATGATCAGGTCCCCCACCTCTAGGCCAGGAATGCGGCCCAACATACGCCTCATGAAATCAGCATCATCCCAATTTGGGGCGTACACATTTACCAACACCACCCTCTCCCCCTGCAGCTTACCGCTCACCATCACATATCTGCCGCCACTATCAGCCACCACCTCAGACGGCTCAAACGCCACCCTCTTCCCCACCAGGATCGCCACACCCCGGTTCTTCGAGTCGAGCCCTGAATGGAAAACCTGCCCCACCCACCCCTTCCTCAGACGGACCTGGTCCGCCACCTTCAGGTGGGTCTCCTGGAGCATGGCCACATCCGCCTTCAGATGCGAAAACACCCGGGCCCGCTTAACCGGCCCATTCAACCCCCTCACGTTCCACGTGATCAGCCGGATCAGGGGACACCCCGCCCCCCCCTCCCCCGTCGACCAGCCATGGCCTATCGACTGCTCGCCCCTGGCCAGCACCCATTCGGCCCGTTTCCCACGGCGACAGAACCTCACCCCAACCCCCCCGACCCACACCAGCTCCTCCCTGTCCAATCCAGCAGCAACCCGGTATCCCCCCCCCCCAGGCTAGGACCCCTCCTAGCCGTGACGCTCCCTCCATAGTACTCCCGTGAGCCAGCTGACTTCTGCTGACCCCGGCAGCTCCCGCCCTAACTCCGACCCCTCCCAATATGAGGTCACCCCTCCCCCCCCCACATCAGCTCCTTGGCACCGCTTCAGCGCGAGAAAACGGATCTGATATCCACGCCCCTTGCCACCAGCTGCACCCCCCTCGTCCCGCAGCACGGGAAACCAGAGGAAAGCCCGCGCTTTCACACTGCCCCACCCCACCCCCCCCAACGCAGCTCCCAAACAGCAGTCCCAACCCATCCACCAACCCCGTACAAACAAAAACAGATCAACCACAAACCCCAATACCCCCCTTAAGACACAAAACCATAACCAACATCATCCGAAATCGAGAGAAAAACAAACAAACAGAATAACCAGCAACAGCATAAACAGTGATACAGAAAAAAACTCCCACAGCCCCCAATCTCTAGTTCGAGTCCAACTTTTCAGCCTGCACAAAGGCCCACGCCTCCTCCGGGGACTCAAAATAGTGATGCCGGTTCTTGTAGGTGACCCGCAGGCGGCAGCATGCCGAACTTCACCTGCTTGCCGTGGAGCACCGCCTTCGTCCGGTTGAACCCGGCCCTCCGCTTAGCCACCTCCGCACTCCAGTCCTGGTAGACGCGCACTACCGAATTCTCCCACTTGCTGCTCCTCACCTTCTTGACCCATCGCAGCACACACTCCTGGTCACTAAACCGATGGAACCGCACCAGCACCGCCCGCGGGGGTTCATTCGCCTTAGGCCGCCTGGCCAGTACTCTGTGGGCCCCCGCCTGCTCCAGGGGCAGATGGAAGGATCCTGCCCCCACCAGCGGGTTCAACATTACGGCCACATAGGCCGGCAGGTCCGACCCCTCCAGCCCCTCCGCGAGGCCCAGGATCCGCAAGTTCTTCCTCCTTGATCGAAACTCCATCTCCTCGAACCGATTTTGCCACTTTTTATGAAGCGCCTCGTGCATCTCCACCTTCCCCACGAGGGCCGAAACCTCATCCTCGCGCTCAGAGGCCTGCTGCTGCAACTCAAGTATCGCTGCACCCTGAGTTGTCTGGGTCTCCAGCAGCTTACTAGTCGTTCCCTTCAGGGATTCCAACAACTCCCCTTTCAGCTCAGTAAAATAGTGCAGAAGGGCCGCCTGCTGCTCCTCCGCCCACTGCCTCCACTCCTCAGGGGCTCCACCGGCCGCCATTTTGTCCACCTTCCCCCACTTTTCCAGGGGAGCTGCTGCCGTTTTTCTCCTCGCCCCACTCCGAGTCCGCACCATAAATCCTGGGGGGATTTGATCCAGACCCCTTTATCCACCAGGAATCGTCGAATCAGCGCTGTTTGGGGCCCTTAAAAGAGCCTACAAGTCCTATTAAAGCGGGAGCTGCCGAAAGTGCGGCTTAGCTCCGCATAGCCGCAACCGGAAGTCGCCAGTGGATGTGATTTATTTGGACTTTCAGAAGGCTTTTGGCAAAGTCTCACATGAGAGATTAGCGTGTAAAATTACAGCGCATGAGATTAGGGGTAGTGTATTGACATGGATAGAAAACTGGCTGGTCGACAGTAAACAAGGTCTTTTTAAATTGGCAGGCAGTGACCGGTAGGGTACCCTGCAGGGATCAGTGCTTGGATCCCAGCTATTCATAATATATATTAATGATTTAGATGAGGGAATAAAATGTAAAAAAAAGTTGTGTGGGAGGGTGAGCTGAGATCCTTCAGTGTGGCATTAGACAGGAATTGAAGAATTGGGATTGGGTGTGGCTGTTGGAGGGTAAATCAACATCGGATATGTGGGAGTCTTTCAAGCGACAGTTGATTAGGATTCAGGAAAGTCACGTTCCTAAGAGAATGAAGGATAGGTATGGGAAGTTTAGGGAGCCTTGGATAATGGGAGATATTGTGAACCTCGTCAAAAAGAAAAAAAGGCTTTTGCACAATATAGAAGGGTGGGGACAGTCGAAACCCTTGAGGAGTATAGAGTAGGAAGGTAGTTAAGCTGGAAATTAGGAGTGCTAGGAGGGGTCATGAAAAATCCTTGGCAAGTAAGATTAAGGTGAATCCCAAAGCTTTTTATTCATATATAAAAAGCAAGAGCATGGCCAGGGAAAGGATTGGACCACTTAAGGGCAGTGGGGGAAATCTATGTGTTGAGCGTGAGGAAATGGGCGAGGTACTAAATAAGTATTTTGCATCCGTGTTCACCAAAGAAAAGGACTTTGTGGAAGATGATTCTTGGGTAGGGTGTGTGGATAGCCTGACATCAAAAAGGGGGAGGTATTGGGTGTTTTGGGCCAGATGGAATTTACCCCAGTATATTGAGGGAAGCAAGGGAGGAAGTTGCTGGGGCCTCAAATGACATTTTGTATCCTCATTGGCTACAGGTGAGGTCCCAGAGGACTGGAGAATAGCTAATGTGGTACCGCTGTTTAAAATCCCAGGAATGCACATCTCCAAAAATCTGTCCTGGTCCACCCACGCCGACGCTACCACCAAGAAAGCACAACAGCGCCTGTACTTCCTCAGGAAACTAAGGAAATTCAGCATGCCCACATTAACCCTTACCAACTTTTACAGATGCACCATAGAAAGCATCCTATCGGGCTGCATCACAGCCTGGTATGGCAACTGCTCGGTCCAAGACCGCAAGAAACTTCAGAGAGTCGTGAACACAGCCCAGTCCATCACACGAACCTGCCTCCCATCCATTGACTCCATCTACACCTCCCGCTGCCGGGGGAAAGTGGGCAGCATAATCAAGGATCCCTCCCACCCGGCTTACTCACTTTTCCAACTTCTTCCATCGGGCAGGAGATTCAGAAGTATGAGAACACGCACGAACAGACTCAAAAACAGCTTCTTCCCCACTGTCACCAGACTCCTAACTGACCCTCTTATGGACTGACCTCATTAACACTATACCCTGTATGCTTCATCCAATGCCAGTGCTTATGTAGCTACATTGTATATCTTGTGTTGCCCCATTATGTATTTTCTTTTGTTCCCTTTTCTTCCCATGTACTTAATGATCTGTTGAGCTGCTCGCAGAAAAATACTTTTCACTGTACCTCGGTACACGTGACAATAAACAAATCCAATCCAATCCAATCAATAGGTAGCAGGAATAATCCAGGAAACTATAGGCCTGTGAGCTTCACGTCAGTAGTAGGTGAATTATTGGAGAGAATTCTCAGGGACAGGATTTATACCCTTTTGGAAACAAATGAACTCATTAGCGATAGTCAGCATGTATTTGTGAAGAGGAGGTTGTGCCTCATTAACTTAATCTAGATTTTTGAAGAGGTGACAAAGATGATTGATGAGGGGAGGGTGGTGGATATTGTTGATATGGACTTCAGTAAAGCCTTTGACAAGGTGTCTCATGGCAGACTGGTACAAAAGGTGAAGTCCCACGGGATCAGAGATGAGGTGGCAAGATGGATACAGAACTGGTCAGTGCAGAAGTCAGAGGGTAGCAGTAGAAGGGTGTTTTTCTAAATGGAAAGTTGTGATTTAGGAATTACATAAATTATTTGGAGGAAATGTATCTGGTCTGATTAGTAAGATTGCAGATGACATCAAGGTTGGTGGAGTGGCAGATCGTGTTGAGGATTGTCAGAAGATACAGCAGGACACAGGTACGTTGGAGACTTGGGCAGAAAAATGTCAAATGGAGTTTATTCCGGACAAATGTGAGGTAATGCATTTTGATAGGTCTAACAGAGGGGAAATATACTGTAAATGGCAAACCTCTTGGGAATATAGAAAGTCAGAGAGATCTGGGCGTACAGGTCCACAGATCTTTGAAAGTGGCAACACAAGTGGACAAGGCAGTCAAGATAGCATATGGAATGCTTGCATTCGAGTATAAAAATTGGCAAGTCATGCTACAGTTGTATAGAACCTTGGTAAGGTCGCACTTGGAATATTGTGCGCAATTCTGGTCACCACAGTACCAGAAGAATGTGGAGGCTTTGGAGAAGGTGCTGAGGAGGTTTACCGAATGTTGCATGGCCTGGAGGGTGTTAGCTATGCGGAGAGGCTGAATAGATTTGGACTGTGTTCATTAAAATGACAGAAGTTGAGGGGTGACCTGATAGAGATCTACAAGATTATGAGAGGCATGGATAGAGTGGATGGGCAGGCACTCTTTCCCAGGGTGGAGGGGTCAATCACTAGGGGGCATAGGTTTAAGGACCGTGGGGCAAAGTTTAGTGGAGATGTACGAGGCAGGTTTATTACTCAGAGTGGCGAGTGCCTGAAACGCGCTGTCAGGGGAGGTTGTGGAAGCAGACAGATTAATGGCGTTCAAAAAGCATCTTGACAAATACATGGATAGGATGGATATAGAGGGATATGGCACTAGGAAGTGCTGAGGGTTTTGGCGAAGGGTGGGATCATGATTGGTGAAGGCTTGAGGGCCGAAGGGCCTGTTCCTGTGCTGTTTTGTTTTTTGTGATTTGGACAAGTTGAGTGAGTGGGCAAATGAATGGCAGATGCAGTATAATTCAGATATCCACTTTGGTAGCAAAAACTAGAGGGCAGACTATTATCTAAATGGCCATTAATTAGGAAAAGAGAAGGTGCAATGAGACCTGGGTGTCCTCGTACACCAGTCACTGAAGGTAAGCATGCAGATACAGCAGGCAGATACAGAAGGCAAATGGTATGCTGCCCTTCATTGCGAGAAGATTCCAGTACAGGAGCAGGGATGCCTTGCTGCAATTATACACGGCCTTGGTGAGGCCACATCTGGAATATTGTGTGCAATTTTGATCTCCTTTTCTGATGAAGGATGCTCTTACTATAGAGGGAGTGCAGTGAAGGTTTACCGGACTGATTCCTGGGATAATGGGACTGACGTATGAGGAGAGATTGGGTCGGTTAGGATTGTAGTCGTTCAGAAGAATGAGGGGGCATCTCATAGAAATCTATAATTAAAACAAAAAAGAGCGGCTAAGGTAAATATTGGTCCTTTAGAGGATGAGAAGGGAGATTTAATAATGGGAGATGAGGAAATGGCTGAGGAACTGAACAGGTGTTTTGGGTCAGTCTGAACAGTGGAAGACACAAATAACATGCCAGTGACTGATGGAAATGAGGCTATGACAGGTGAGGACCTTGAGACAATTGTTATCACTAAGGAGGTAGTGATGGGCAGGCTCATGGAGCTAAAGGTAGACAAGTCTCCTGGCCCTGATGGAATGCATCCCAGAGTACTAAAAGAGATGGCTCGGGAAATTGCAAATGCACTTGTGATAATTTACCAAAATTCACTAGACTTGGGGTGGTCCCAGCGGATTGGAAATGAGCAAACGTGATACCACTGTTTAAAAAAGGAGGTAGGCAGAAAGTGGGTAATTAAAGGCCAGTTAGCTTAACTTCAGTAGTAGGGAAGATGCTAGAATCTATCATCAAGGAAGAAATAGCGAGGCATCTGGATGGAAATTGTCCCATTGGGCAGAAGCAGCATGGGTTCATAAAGGGCAGGTTGTGCCTAACTAATTTAGTGTAATTGTTTGGGGATATTACCAGTGCGGTAGATAACGGGGAGCCAATGGATGTTATATCTGGTTTTCCAGAAAGCCACAAGGTGCCACATAAAAGGTTGCTGCATAAGATAAAGATGTATGGCATTAAGGGTAAAGTGGTAGCATGGATAGAGGATTGGTTAATTAATAGAAAGCAAAGAGTGGGGATTAATGGGTGTTTCTCTGGTTGGCAATCAATAGCTAGTGGTGTCCCTCAGGGATCAGTGTTGGGCCCACAATTGTTCGCAATTTACATAGATGATTTGGAGTTGGGGACCAAGTGCAATGTGTCCAATTTTGCAGACGGCACTAAGATGAGTGGTAAAGCGAAAAATGCAGAGGATACTGGAAGTCTGCAGAGGGATTTAGATAGTTTAAGTGAATGGGCTAGGGTCTGGCAAATGGAATACAATGTTGACAAATGTGAGGTTATCTATTTTGGTAGGAATAAGGGATTATTATTTAAATGATAAAATATCAAAACATGCTGCTGTGCAGAGGGACCTGGGTGTCCTAGTGCATGAGTTGCAAAACGTTGGTTTACATGTGCAACAGATGATTAAGAAGGCGAATGGAGTTTTGTCCTTCATTGCTAGAGGGATGGAGTTTAAGACTAGGGAGGTTATGCTGCAACTGTATAAGGTGTTAGTGAGGCCACACCTGGAGTATTGTGTTCAGCTTTGGTCTCCTTACCTGAGAAAGGACGTACTGGTGCTGGAGGGTGTGCAGAGGAGATTCACTAGGTTAATCCCAGAGCTGAGGGTGTTGTGGGGCTGAGTGGAGAGGTTGAGTAGATAGGGACTGTACTAATTGGAATTTAGAAGGATGTGGGGGGAGATCTTATTGAAACATATAAAATTATGAAGGGCATAGATAGGATAGATGCAGGCAGGTTGTTTCCACTGGCGGGTAAAAGCAGAACTAGGGGACATAGCCTCAAAATAAGGGGAAGTAGATTTAGGACTGAGTTTAGGAGGAACTTCTTCACCCAAAGGGTTGTGAATCTATGGAATTCCTTGCCCAGTGAAGCAGTTGAGGCTCCTTCATTATATGTTTTTAAGGTAAAGATAGATAGTTTTTTGAAGAATAAAGGGATTAAGGGTTATGTAAATTCTATACCTGTACCTCTTTGGGAGTGGGAACAAGTTTCACCACAACTTTCCAAAAGGCAATTGGATATTCTTCGAACAGGGCCGGAAAGTGGAGCTGAGTCCACAAAAGATCAGCCATGATCTCATTGAATGGCGGAGCAGGCTCGAGGGATCAGATGGCCTATTACTGCTCCTAGTTCTTATGTTCTTATTTCTTTAGTTAGCACTGGTGTGGCACACCATTAGGATTCTTCATTTCGCTGGTTGGTCAATGGGGTTTCCCATTGTGGGGCAGCCGAGGTCGGGAAACCAAACAGAGAATCCCGACGGCGGAGAATTCAGCCCTGTATGTTTTCCAGAAGCAGTTAGATATAGCACTTGGGGTGAAGGGGATCATAAGATATGGGGGTGGTGGGGGGGGGGGGGGGGGAACACACATCCTGTTCGAAGAATATCCAATTGCCTTTTGGAAAGTTGTGGTGAAACTTGTTCCCACTCCCAAAGAGGTACATGTATAGAATTTACATTATTGGCAACCAAAGCTGCTCGCCTGAAATTCTGCCATTTGTATCAAAATTATAGTGGACTTGATTTTGTGGAGAAATAGTTATGTTATCTTCATGATTTGGAACAGGAGGAAGAAGAAATAAGAATCACATCATCATATGTAACAGTCTTCTATATGTTAAACTGTTCTTTGTTACTGCACACAATAGTGCTCTATGTGGACACAGCTCTAGATATTTATTGCAAAGTTTTCGGCTTAAGCCTGACATGGAGGTTATTTCAAATAATTATATACTGTTCTATATATTGTATAACCTATTCATGCATATTCTATGTATGTAAAGTGCTTGTATGATAAATTATCTAACTGCATGATTTGTTCATCGACAAGTTTTACAAGTTCAGGGGCATGGTTTTGTAAGTGTGTACAAGTCAAATTTACTTGTCAAATTTACAAATATCTTGTGTCAAATTTACTTATAGCATCATTAGAAGGAGTATGTCAGCTACTTCCTATTTGTTATGAGGATGTATGTAATAAAATATTAATCCAAATCCAGCCTGAGTGCTGCACTTTCTGCAGTGGCAGTAAGCTCTGCAGAGAGTTTAATGGCTGAAGGAATTATATTTCAAAGATTTAAACTGTTGCGTTGGCTTTGTTGCTGTTGCTTAATTTAAATTGTCAAATAAAGTTCATGGCAAGGTAATTGCTGGTATCATGAGTATCGGTGGACAGATGGAGCCATTTGCAAGGGTGGGGGGAAAGGAAACAAAACCCTAAAGGCAAATGGAGATGTGCAATTGAAAAGTAGTATATTTCTGTCAGTCACCCTGTCAGCAGAAGAGATTGGGGCTGGCACAACACTGTGTCAAGTGGCTTGCTGGTACCAATCTGTAACTCCAGAAGGGTTTTATTAAGCGTGTCTCACGTATCAAACTAACATAAGTATCTCCATCAGTAGCAAAATTGTAACTAAGCTTTCAGAATAATGCAAAATACAAATCCTGCTTGTGGTTTAGCCTGCAAATTATTCATAACCAAAAAGCCAAGGTGCAAATTGTGAGAGTCCTTTTTATGAAATAACCACTGAAATATGTGGAAATGCCTACTTATGCTGACTACAAAAGGATACTGCTTGAAAATCAAACTCTCTGCCCATTTGGGAGATTTTAAGCTTCATTTGTACTTGTTGCTTGATTTCATATTGGAAAGCTGCATGTCATTCAGGCTTTGTACAGAAGGTAGATTAAATTCTCCCTGTGGTAACAAGGACGTGGTTGTATGCGTTGCACCTGGACTGCAGTATGGTGGACACAAAAGCAAAATACTGCAGATGCTGACAAATTGAAATAAATGAATTGAAATAAAAATTCTGTAAATACTCAGTAGTATTGGCAGTATAGAAACAGAGTTGATGTGAAAGGTCATAGACATAGAATCCCTACAGTGCAGAAGGAGGCCACTCGGCCCATCGCGTCTGCACCAGCCCTCGGAAAGAGCACCCTAATTAAGTCCACGCCTCCACCCTGTCTCCATAACCCCACCTTTTTCACACAAAGGGGCAATTTAGCATGGCCAATCCACCTAACCTGTACATCTTTGGACTGTGGGAGGAAACCGGAGCACTGGAAGGAAACCTGCGCAGACACGGGGGGAAAAAGAGCAAACTCCACACAGACAGTCACTCGAGGCCGGAATTGAACCCGGGTCTCTGGAACTGTAAGGCAGCAGTGCTAACCACTGTGTCACCATGCCGCCCACCATGACCTGGAACAAGGGCTGAGATCTTCTGGCTGTTCATGATGGCGGGATCTTCCGGTCGCACTGAAGGCGCACCCCCACCACAGGTTTCCTGGCGGCATGGGGTAGATTCGATGGAAAATCCCATTGACAGCGGACTAGAAGGCCCCGTCGCCGACCAGCAGTGGTGCTGCCTCCTTCTGCCAAGAAACACCCTGCAGGGTTGCTCTTTTCACAGATGCAACCAGGCAAGATGAATATTTCCTGCATTTTCTGTTTTTATTGCAGTAAGTTACGAGTTCATGTTTCTGATCTTTTCGGTTTCACCTTCATTTTGGAATGTATCTTTTGGGAATATCTGTTGGTTTAATCCTAAACTAAAAAAGTATTCAAAGATGTGTTTAGGAAAACATTTTTGAAAGTACAAACAATTCATAAATTTGGTGGAGTCACATTTCCAATTCTGGTTTTTGCTATTTCAGGAGCTGAAAGACACTGCAAACAGTTTTCAAAAGCCCTACAAAGTGATGCATAACAAGTGACAAGCTTTATTGGCAAGGGAAAACAGATCCCTTCTGTCATGATGGATTTTAAAGTAGATGAAGCAATTCTCTCATAACAGGGCAAACGACTGACCCATTCCAGAACAAATTCCTTTCTGATTGCTGTTGGTATTTCACATGACATGGAATCATAGGAAGTTACAGCATGGAATAGGCTGTTCGGCCAATCAAGTCTGTATTTTTTCTTTATAAGCACCATTTGATTTAACAACTGCTGTTGCTGTTTGGGCGCAAACGTGGTTGGTGTGGATTTTGAGTGCTAACTGAAGGAGTATTTAACATTTAATGTCCTGTTTGAGCTCTGAAGAGGACCTCTGAAATTCATCAGACTTTTTGAGACACTTTTCATCAACATTTATTTGGCAAATTCTTTGGGCATCTAACCCAGAAAGAGTAACTACTGTGCTAAGCCCCCTCATCGGAGTCAACAAAGCAAAGGAGTGCTTGCTCATTTGCATCTTGCCACGGTTCCTTCCATGGACTGGATGAGGAGTGGGAGGAGCACATGAGGCCATGCAGAATAGCACCAGCTACTGCAGGAGGAATGACAGAGATGGACTGCCTTTCCAAATAGGTACAGGATATCTTTCCTTCTCTGGAACCCCTCCATTAGGACCGCCAGTGTCATATCTAAGAATATGTGTTTCCTCTCCCTCCATCCCTGAGCCATCCTTCAATGTGTTCCAGCCAGTGAACTCCACAACTTCAGTGGATATGGGTGTATGGAATGCACGTACATTGTTCCACATAAATTGCTTCTAAACCTCACACCAGCAATATACCCGTTAAAATTTCATTGTTATGTGCACCCTATTTTTTGCCGTTTATGGTCCCTTTTCTCTTTAAATTTATCGGTGCGGCCATGCTCCTGTTATATTTCTCACAGAATAAGGCCTGTGCGGTACCTTTTAGGATGCCGCAGTTAAGCCGGAATATTGATCTCGAGGCAAGTTTAAATTATGGTCATCAGCAATTAGACCCCAAATTGTGTGCTAAACCCACACTTTCAATCATAATTTTGGTGATTGTTCTCATTCTTTGGCCAAATAATCTGCAGGGTCACAAATAATTAAATTCCTCTGGGAAGGTTCTATAGCATCAGATTATTTAACAACAATGTCCATTCTACTCTAAAAATGTGGTCTACCCTGTTTCTTATAAAAATATAATTATGATAAATTAATGTGGATAAAATTGCACTTCAGTCAGAGACAACTATTTAAAAGCAATGTGGCTGTGACTGTTGTCATACTTACTCCACAACCTTTAAAAATTATTTTTCTTTCACTTGGCTTTTTTTCTAAATTGCTTTCTGATTTTTACATTACAATCATCCACTCTATTCACTGCAAGCAGCATGCAGGGGGCAGCCCTGTTTGATGAGGTCCTGTCCCTTAGAGATTCAATAAGCGCCTCTTCACCTCTTTGCTGACGTTCAATATTGCTAAATTGATTAATTTGGCTTAATGAGCATCTTTCTGACAGCTCTCTGAAGACTTGTTTCCAAACGATGAGCAAATGAAATAAAATGAAAGTCTCATGACAGGATTAAGCAAGTTCTGAAACTATGCCTTCACCATTATGGGTGATACTGAAGCTACTGGGGCAGCGCGGTAGCATAGTGGTTAGCATAAATGCTTCACAGCTCCAGGGTCCCAGGTTCGATTCCTGGCTGGGTCACTGTCTGTGCGGAGTCTGCACGTCCTCCCCGTGTGTGCGTGGGTTTCCTCCGGGTGCTCCGGTTTCCTCCCACAGTCCAAAGATGTGCGGGTTAGGTGGATTGGCCATGCTAAATTGCCCGTAGTGTCCTAAAAAGTAAGGTTAAGGGGGAGTTGTTGGGTTACGGGTATAGGGTGGATACGTGGGTTTGAGTAGGGTGATCATGGCTCGGCACAACATCGAGGGCCGAAGGGCCTGTTCTGTGCTGTACTGTTCTATGTTCTACTGCCGGTCCTGTGGTTATTTTCTGTTATTTTGAAGTGTTGGATTCGCCACAGCAGTAGTTTGTGCAGGCGAAGGAGAGAACGATAGCATGCTAAGGGAATTGGCCAAAAACGGTGAATAATTTTAATTAAAAAACGTATTTTAAAATGTCTTACTTCCTCCTATTATATTTCTCTGTTGCCGCAAAGAGAAAAGGTATGGAGATGCTCACACTCTGCAGTCTTGTAAAACACGATGAGAGGTTTATTGATGGCTTTGCTCATACAATCAAGATGGTGATGTTAAAGTCCATGCAAACCCCCTGCTGACGTCACTACACATATGTGACCCAGCCAGCAAGGGAAATTGGAGATGGGCAATAGATTCTGGTCTTCCAAGCATGCCAACACCTGAACAATTAATAAATAAATAAAAAGACTTTCCACCGCTGAATTGTAACGAATGTTATTAAGAAGTATAATATGCTAATTCAGTCAATGGTTTAGAGGTTAAACACTTCATGGTTGGAAAACATGGTATGTATTGCATAATTTATACAATAGTCCCTCTGTTCACTTCAGCCAGTATCAGGCTTGCAAACTGAACGTTCATAAATCAGACTCTCCCTCAACAATTGCGAACATTTTCTGCTTTAAACTAAACAAAGTCAGTTTTAACATCATTACTGCTGGGTGTGAGTCACAAAGTGGCACTGTCACTGGGTTTGAGTCAAGTTGTGCATTGTCATTATAGTATGCTTCACGTTGCACAGTATTTTGGTGAGTTGAGCGCTGATGGAACATGAGCAGCATTGCAATCTAATGTTGGGCCATCTGCTGAAGAAGCTATAAATATAAAACCAAGTTTAAAAAAAAATAATCCATTAAATAAAGATGTTATTCCTTTCTAAGGAATTACACGGATGCTTTGGGAGTTATTTCAAGAGCTGAAACTGGTGGAAATGGGATTGTCATGGCAACATTTTCAGAATACCAATAAAAAAATCTGTTTTATATATTGGATACAATTTAAAGTTTGTTGTGCTTGATCTTATGCTAGAATAGGAACTGCCTGGCTCTGGGTTCAGCTGCTCACTGAGATAGTGGTGTGTTTTGAGCGGGTCAGGAGGCCTCCCAGGCCAGTCCAAAAGTTATCAAAATAAATATGATATGGGGGATGCAGGAGGTTCCTTGCATTCAATTGTCTGGTAGCACTCAGGCTTAAAAAATTGATTTGTGCTGTTGTTTGAGTGCTAAGTATCCTACTAAGTCCTCAATATGGGGGATAGGAATCACCACCATTGTCATGGTAGGTGGTACCACTGACTGATTTCACATTTCCTTGTGGGTTCCCTGTCACTAGCTGGGCATCTGTATCAACCGAAAGAGCTTCTACTTGTGAGTAGTTGGTTTGTGACCACAGGCAACTCATCATGCAGGTCTGTTCTCGGTGCTCCAGCAGCAGTCATGAACTCCCATCCTGCATGTGGTGGTATGACTAGGAGGTTTACAGTACCTATCTGCCATTGGTGCAGAGCACTTGCTGCCCATTGGCTCAGGCCGGTCATGTGCCTGAGTTGAGGCTAGTCATATGACTGCTCACCGATTGGTCAAGGGGCAAGTAGCCCCGCCTACGAGGTGGGGTATAAGAACCTGTAGGACCCGGCAGTCGGCCTTTCTCTGTAAGTCGACTGCCGGGCACATAACTAGTTGATTAAAGCCTAACGTTTGGAACTCCGTCGAGACTCGAGTCCAATTAGTCCTCTGTGCGGCCTTTATTCCAACCATGCCGCCAATCTGCTTGGCTGCAGAGCATGCCTACAACAAGAAGTATTCAGCCACAATGAAAATCTTTCTTGCAAATTGTTGGCATGTTCAAGCAGTCCTTCTGCTGCCTGGACAATTCCCGAGAGATTTTGCAGTTCGACTGTGGCAAACTTGTCATTGTCTACTGCAAGCTGAGGCTAGCTTTTACCATCATTGGTGCAGCATTAAGTACAGGAGGAGCAGCATGTACATGTAAAGTCACTACTTTAGCACTAGGCCTCAGTGTCTTAGGTTATACGTGAATAATCGTCCCTTGGATGAGGTGCATCAGGGAAATATAGGGTGCAGTTTAGTGGGAAAAAAACCCCAGTCCCATTTTGGGTGCCTTTAGTGGGGTGCTTCGATCCTGCTATCAAACTGACTCTTTATTTCTGGCCTCGGAGATTTTTAAATGCTGCCCTGATCTCTCAAACCCGACTGCGGCCTCCGCACACCCCAAGCACCCCAACTTCTTCGGGGGTCGTCAAGCCCCACCTCATAGGTGCAGGGCACGCCCGGGCCTGATCTCCGGCTTAGGTAACCTGCCATCTGGGCACCTCACACTGCCAGCCTAGCACACTGGCAGTGCCCTTGCCAGTTTGGTAGTGCCAGGTGGGCACCCTGGCAGTGCCAGGCTAACACTGCCAGGGTGCCTGAATGGCACTGCTAGGTTTCCCGGATGATAGTGCCAAGGTACCAGCTTGGCAGTGCCAAGTTGCGCAGGTGTTAGCAGAAATGCCAGGATAACAACCTGCCCAGAGTCTGACCACATGGGGGCCCTGATGGCCTGGGAACTCCCCCAGGTGCCATTCTGCCTGGTTCACATTTGTGTGGACCAGTGCTAAACAGTGCCACGGCTAGGTCTCCAAGATGTAGGCGTTCGATCCTGGGTCTTGGGAGACTCCGTCGCAGACATTTAAGTGAGGTTAACTGCTCACTTAATATGCAAATCTGGATTCCGCCCAGTGAGGACGAGATCCAGATCGCGACGTCTCACAAGATCTTGTTAGATCTCGCGAGACATCCTGAGCATTGCAAATCTTGTGAGAGACCTCTTGCGCCCATAGCCTGTCGGAGCACACCATAAAAAGCTAAATAGGAAAAAAATTCAAAGAGAAAAATATTGATAAAATGTTTGATTATTTTGGAATTATTGATTAATTATCAAAGGTTGTCATTCATAGGTTGTTTCATTGTTGTGATCATCGAACCTTAATTATGCTTTCCCTTCTGTGAGCAGCAATGTTCATCTTTGAAAAATGCAGAGAATGTAGGAAAGGGAGAAAATTTTGGGGGGGCTGGAGAGCCTTCTTCACAACTGGGGTGATTATCTGAATCTGTACTGCTGATGGGTTGCTTCACTGTTGACAGTGTAAATAGTAATGTAACATCCACAACGCTCATTCATTTCCAACAGTGGATGCTTGAAATTTAATTTGCAATGTTAGTCGATGAGACTGCCTTCAGAAGAATCTGTTCTTATCATATTCATAATGTCTTCGATTGCTGTCTATTTCTACAATTTTCTGTTTTCATTTATAAGCTCCACCATTTAAATGTTTCCTGTTCATCTCTATTTTGAGTTTGGCCTTTAACCTAGATTAATCCATTTAAGATTATTTAAATTTTCATGCCTTGGAAATCACATAACAATTCAGTTAATGAATTCAAGAAGAAAGGTGACTGGATTGCATTTTAATGTCACTTTCCTAAATTGAGCAATGGGTATCCAGAGCTCAGCAGGCTAATAAAAATAGCTGCCAAAGGCAGTTTGAGGTCGTTCTGTTTGATTCAGTGTTAGCATTAAGGTGAACTTCAAAACCAGGTCTCAGAAATAATTCAACCTAGTTTCAGAGTGAAAGCAATTTTTCTACCTCATTAGTTCCTGGTCTGTTTAAAAAAAAAATGGCCAGCATGAAAAAAAAAATGAAAATCGCTTACTGTCACAAGTAGGTTTCAAATGAAGTTACTGTGAAAAGCCCCTAGTCGCCACATTCTGGTGCCTGTTCAGGGACGCTGGTATGGGAATTGAACCGTGCTGCTGGCCTGCCTTGGTCTGCTTTCAGAGCTAGCGATTTAGCCCTGCGCTTGACCAAGATCCTGGAGGCATATATTGTATCAATCGGTGGAAGTGCCTCAGGTTGACCGAGCCACTGTTTAGTGGTTCTCTGCCTTGTTCTGACCCCGATCAAAAAATATCCAAAAATACTCATGGTACGTTATCCCAAAGGGGCAGCAATACAGAGACCGTATCAGGAGAACTACATTCAGTTTTAGGTACTGAACCAGAGGAAGAGGCTGTTTAGCTCAGCTGGTTCGTAATGCAGAGTGAGGTGAACTGCGCGGGTTCAATTCCCGTACCAGCTGAGGTTATCTATGAAGACCTACCGTCTCAACCTTGCCTCTCGCCTGTGGTGTGGTAATCCTCAGGTTAAATCATCACCAGTCAACTCTCCCCCTTACAGGGGAAAGCAGCCGATAGTCATCTGGGACTACGATTACTTTACGTTTTTGCTTCACAGGAAGAATAGACATATTAACTTGGAACAGGTGCAGGGCAGGTTCCTTGAAATGAAAGTTACCACAGCTTAAACTGTCAAATTTGTTTTGCATTAACTTAGTTTGTATTCTCTTTTTGTTTTCAAAATATTAAGTTTAAAAATAATAACCTTTTGTCACAAGTAGGCTAACGTTAACACTGCAATGACGTTTCTGTGAAAAGCCCCTAGTCGCCACATTCTGGCGCCTGTTGGGGTACACAGAGGGAGAATTCATAATGTCCAATTCATCTAATAGCACGTCTTTCGGGACTTGTGGGAGGAACCGGGCACCTGGAGGAAACCCACGCAGATAGGGGGAGAACGTGCAGACTCCCCACAGACAGTGGCTCAAGCCAGGAATCGAACCTGGAACCCTGGCACTGTGAAACAACAGTGCTAACCACTGTGCTACCATGCATTTATAATTTTAACAACTTTAAACATCAGGTTTCAATAAGAACAAAACAATATAACCAACACACCCCCACACCCCCACCGCCCCCCTCGTAACCCACCCCAGCCAACATGGCTTACACAAACAGGACCACCGACCCGAGCCCCTCTGTCCACTGGTTCTCCTGCCCATACTCGCCCCACCCCTGCTGACAGCCTAATCTTTCTCGAAGAAGTCGATGACCGGCTTCCGGGCAAACACCTGCAACGATCCCCTCAAGGCGAATGTAATTTTCTCGAGTCTGAGAGAGAAACCCCGCCATGTCACTAACCCATATCCCCGCCTTCGGGGGTTCCGAGTCCCTCCAACCTAGTAAGATCCGTCTCCGGGCCACCAGGGAGTCAAAGGCCAGGACATTGGCCTCTCTCACCTCCTGGGCTCCCGGATCTTCCAACACACCAAAGATCGTCATCTCTGGACTTGGCGCCACCCTCAAATTTAATACTTCTGACATGATGTCATCAAACCCCTGCCAGAAACCCCTCAGCCTCGGACATGCCCAAAACATATGGACATGGTTCGCAGGACCCCCTGCACAGCACCCAAACCTATCCTCCATCCACTCGAAGAACCCGCTTATCCAGGCCACCATCATGTGCACCCTGTGGAGCACCTTAAATTGTATCAGGCTGAGCCTGGCACACGACGAGGATGCATTGACTCAGGGTCTCCTCCCATAACTGGCCTCCAACTCCCCACCGAGCTCTTCTTCCCACTTTCTCTTCACCTCCCCTATTGGTGCTCCCTCCCACTCCATCAGTTATCTGTAGATCTCTGAAACCTTCCCCTCTCCTACTCTGTTCTTGACACCACCTTATCATGTAGCCTCCGGTGCAGCAGGTGCGGGAAGGTCGAAACCTGGCTCCGCACAAAATCCCTCACTTGCAGATATAGGAACGGAACCCATTCCCACCTAGCAACTCAAACCTCTCCTCCAACTCCTCCAAGCTCGGGAAGCTCGCATCAATAAAAAGGTCTCCAAATATCTTGATCCCCGCCCGCTGCCACTTCTGGAACACCCCATCCAGCACCCCCCGGAGCAAACCGGTGATTACCACATATCGGTGCCCACACTGCCGCCTCCTCCAACCCCATATGCCGCCTCCAGTGTCCCCACACCCTCAGGGCTGACACCACCACAGGGCCTGTGGAGTACCTGTCCGGCGGGAACGGCAGAGGTGCTGTTAGGAGTGCCCCCAAACTCGTGTTTTTACATGAGACCGCAGCCACCCACTCCCAAACCGACCCCTCCCCCACTACCCACTTTCTGACCATCACAATATTCACTGCCCAATAATAATTTGTACAATTCGGAAGAGCCGGGCTCCCCTCCCCCACGCCCCCACTCCAACAGCACCTTCTTCACCTGTGGGGTTTTACCCCCCCCACAAACAAATCCTGAAATTAACGCATTTACTTTCTTAAAGAATGCCTTGAGGATAAAAATTGGAAGAATCTGAAAGACGAACAAAAACCCCAGGAGGACCCTCATTTTCACTGTACCCACTCCACCAATGACAACGGGAGCGTATCCCACCTCCGAAAGTCCCCCCTCATCTGTTCCACCAACCGATCCAGATTCAGCTTATGCAGCTGCTCCCACTCCCGCGCCACCTGGATACCCAAATACCGAAAGCTGCCTCCCACCACCTTGAACGGCATCTCACCCAATCTCTTCTGTACCCTCGTCTGAATCACAAAAACCTCACTCTTACCTATATTCAATTTATAGCCCAAAAACCGACCAAATTCCTCTAACATCCCCATAACCCCTCCAATTCTCTCTCCTCCCCCCCTCCTCCCCCCAGCGGATCCAATATATGTAAAAGTAAAGCGACCGCGTAAAGCGAGACCCTGTGCTCCACAGTCCCTCCCCGTACTATAACCTGCCAGACCCTTGATGTTCTCAGTTCCATTGCCAATGGCTCTATAGCCAGGGCAAACAGCAGTTGGGAAAGTGGGCACCCACTGCCTCGTCCCCCACTGCCTCGTCCCCCACTGCGCATGCGCAGACCCGCGGCGCCCATCTGATGCCGGGGATCGACAGCTGGAGCGGCGTGCTGCCGTGCTGGTCCCCTTTAGGGGTCAGAATCACTGCTCCTGAGGCCATGTTGATGCTGTCGAGAAACGTGATGGCGTTTACGACGGCGTCAACACTTATCCTCAGGATCAGAGAATCCCGCCCAGGATGACCTCCATTCAACCATGGTTCTAACATTGTTGTATATGTATCTTTTAAAAATATTATTCACCCTCGTTTGCAATTGAATTTTTAAATATAACCTTGGCTGGCTGGAAGGCCATAGGCTTTGTTTCCGAATAAAATGAGAAAGGATTGACATCCGGTTACTTATCATGAGGTGACACTTTGAACGATAGTCTGCATGTTTCTGAGAAATCGTGCGAATGGACATTTGGTCACCATATTGAACATAAGCATATATTTATAATCATGCTTAACTGCATCTCAGAAATATCTCGCAAGGTGCTTAATGTACAATGAATTACTTTGAACTGCAATGATTTGTGAGGGTGAAGGTTCACAGGACATTAAAGACAATGTTTTAGGTTCATTTGACTGTAAAAGTAGCTGATAGAAATCTTGGCCATTCACACTGACAGGATCTTCTGGTACTGTCAATGGCCCAGCCCCACCATGGGTTTCCCAGTGGCGAAGGGTGCATTCAATGGGAATTCCCGTTGCTAAGGTTGGTATCCTGTTGCCCCCCTGGTGCTTGGGATGTCCGTTCTCAAAGGCACTTACTTGGGACACCCTGAGAGGACTCTCCTGCGTTATCAACCATAGCACCCGACCCAGCCCAGCCCAGCACACTCTGGCATACAAAAGGCAGCACCCCTAGGATCTCCAGCACACCCCAAAAACTATACCCCAGCTGGTCCTGCACCTCCTCAACCACATACAGGGCAGTGCACCACCCCCACTACTACCCAAAGAAAAAGTTACGCTAGCCTCAACTGACAAAACCTCATAATCAAAATCAAACAGTTGACTCTCTCCGTCGCCATCGAAACGTGCGTTGTCCATGAGCATGCCAGGAATCGTTACTCCCGCATCAGGGCGGCGGAAAATGCAAACCTAGTCTCCCATGAGGCAGAAAGGGTGCAGGCCATCGCAAAAATGCAAGACCTGAGCATCGAGGAGAGTGGCCGTTTCGCGCGCTTTTCCCGGGTCCCTGCGTATGCACGCCGGGTGGACGCCAA
This sequence comes from Scyliorhinus canicula, assembly GCF_902713615.1. NCBI lineage: Eukaryota > Metazoa > Chordata > Chondrichthyes > Carcharhiniformes > Scyliorhinidae > Scyliorhinus > Scyliorhinus canicula. The sequence goes on from NC_052160.1 coordinate 30,062,827, forward strand.
GGCCGAAGATCCTGATGCGCATGTGCATACGTCGGCCCACCGCACTGCGCATGCACAATGGCGCACGGAATGCGATGACGTCAGCGTCATTATGTGTCCAAATTGTGGCTCCACCTATTTAAAGCGGTAATGTCCAGCCAAAGGAAGGCGATGTCTGCAGTGTGGAAAGCCTGGGCATTATTCGACCTTATGCAGGTCCGCTCCACCGACCAACAGTCAGTGATCCCAGCTGCAGTGCAGACGAGTCCGCTGCGTACAACAAAGCATGCAGGATTCGGATCCCGACAGCCGAACGGATCCTGATGCTGACTGCCTCGAGTCTCCATACCGTGTGGGCAGAATCACCATTCGCAAGCTGGCCTCCACAGTGCCTGCAAACCACCTTTCAATCCTCACTGTGGATCCTGACGACGAGTGGTGTGCTATCGTCACGGTTAACCAGTCTTGCATCCGATTTAAATTGGACACTGGCGCATCTGCAAACCTCATATCACAGTCGGACCTCAACAGCTTCCAAGACCAACCTAGCATTCTTCCACCAGCCTGCCAGCTCCTTGACTACAATGGCAATGCCATAGCTGCCAGTGGATCGTGTAAGCTAGATGTATCTCACAAGGCAATCAAAGTGACGTTACGATTCGAGATCGTCTGGCCTGACAAGGCATCCCTGCTTGGTGCTTGATGCAAACTCCTAAATCTGGTCCAGTGCGTCCATGCCATGTCCTCGACACCGGCAACTGCCTCGCCCAATGTAAATCTCCAGGCTGAGATAGACGACATTCTCACGCAATACCACAATATATTTGATGGAATGGGCACACTCCCATATCGTTGCAAGATATTGCTCAAACCGAATGCCATCCCAGTCATCCATGCACCACGCCGGGTGCCGGCTCCTCTCAAGGATTGTCTGAAAACGCAGCTACGAGAGCTCCAAGACCAGGGTATCATCTCAAAGGTTACGGAACCAACAGACTGGGTCAGCTCCATGGTCTGCGTCAAGAAGCCCTCTGGTGAACTCCGCATTTGCATTGATCCCAAAGACCTGAATTGCAACATCATGCGCGAGCTCTACCCGATCCCAAAGCGTGAAGAGTTAACCTGTGAGATGGCTCATGTCAAATTCTTTACCAAGCTGGACGCCTCCCGTGGGTTCTGGCAGATACAGCTGGACGAGTCCAGTCGGAAGCTGTGCACGTTGAACACTCCGTTCGGCAGGTATTGCTAGAACCGCATGCCTTTTGGTATCATATCAGCTTCTGAAGTATTTCATTGCATAATGGAGCAAGTGATGGAGGGCATCGAGTGGGTGCGAGTCTCTGTGGACGACGTGATCATCTGGTCCACGACGCCCGAGGATCACATCGCTTGCCTCAAACAAGTTTTCCAGAGGATACATGAAAACTGCCTCCAGCTCAACAGGGCCAAATGCTCATTTGGTAGGTCCGTTGTCAAGTTTCTGGGTGACCACATTTCACAGCAGGGTGTGCAACCTGAAGCTGACATGGTGCTGGCAATCAATGCCATGAAGACCCCAGAGGACAAAAAGGTGGTCCTCCGTTTCCTTGGGATGGTGAATTTTCTTGGGAAATTAATTCCCAACATGGCATCCCACATCACAGCCCTCCAGCATCTCGTGAAAAAGTCAACAGTGTTCCAGTGGCTTCTCGCACATCAAGCAGAGTGGCTTGAGCTGAAGGCGAAGCTCACCACAGCCCCAGTACTGGCATTCTTTGACCTAACCAAGGATACCAAGATATCCACAGATGCAAGCCAGGACGGCATTGGGGCGGTGCTCCTCCAGCGAGACGACTCCTCGCCTTGGGCTCCAGTGGCATACGCCTCCAGGGCCATGACTCCGACCGAACAATGGTATGCCCAGATCGAAAAGGAGTGCTTGGGTCTCCTGACAGGAATAGTCAAGTTTCATGACTACGTATACGGCCTACCAAAGTTCACGGTGGAAACAGACCACAGGTCTTTAGTCCACATAATCGAAAAGGATTTAAATGACATGACACCTCGGCTGCAGCAAATTCTTCTTCGTCTCCGCCGATGTGACTTCGAACTCGTCTACACACTGGGTAAGGAGCTGATCGTCGCGGATCCCGATCTGTCACCACGCCATGTGAACAGGGCGACTTCATTCGCCACATTGAAGTACAGGTGCAGCTGTGTGCCAGCAACCTCCCAGCCACTGATGAACGAGTTATACAAATACGCGAAGAAACTGCCAAAGATCCACTACTGCAGCGCGTGATGAAGCACCTTGCCCATGGCTGGCAAAAGGGGCAGTGCCCCCAGTTCTTCAACGTTAAGGATGAGCTGACGGTTGTTGAGGGGATCCTTCTTAAATGAGATAGAATTGTCATTCCCCAAAGCATGCAAAACATGGTGCTCAGACAGATCCATGAGGGTCACCTGGGGTCGAGAAATGTCGACGCAGAGCTCGACAGGCAGTTTACGCCTGACATCAGCCAGGACATTGCCAGCACAGTCCTCAACTGCACAACATGCCAGAAGTTTCAACCAGCTCAGCCCAAGGAAACGCTGCAACAGCACGAGATCGTGACCTCTCCGTGGTCCAAGGTGGGGATAGACCTCTTTCGCGCCAATGGGCGTGATTACATGCTCCTGGTCGACTACTTCTCCAGCTACCCGGAAGTGGTGAAACTGTCGGACCTCATGTCCAAGTCCGTCATCAAAGCCTGCAAAGAGACGTTTGTCAGGCATGGGATACCACTCACACTAATGAGTGACAATGGTCCATGTTTCTACAGCCAAGAGTGGTCCGACTTTGCACGATCCTAGCCCTTTAGTCACATCACATCCAGTCCCAGTTACCCGCAATCAAACGGGAAGGCCGAGAGAGGGGTCCATATTATCAAGCGGTTGCTGTGCAAGGCTGCAGACTCAGCCTTGGATTTCAACCTGGCGGTATTGGCATACAGGGCAAACCCTCTGTCGACTGGTTTGTCTCCGGCGCAGTTGCTCATGAACCGCAACCTGAGGACGACTGTTCAAGCCATCCATGTTCCAGACCTTGACCACCTCACGGTGCTGCAGAAGGTGCAGCAATCCAGGGACCAGCAAAAGATCATGTATGATGCTCATGCCACGGATCTGCCTGCGCTGGCTCCAGACGATGTTGTTCGTATTCAGCTGCATGAGGGAGGTTGGTCGGCCTCAGCTGTTGTCGTCAGACAGGTTGCTCCCAGGTCTTTCGTTGTCCAAATGGCTGATGGCTCCATTTTACGACGCAACAGGAGGGTGCTGCCTAAAGTTCCCTGCCCATCATCCGACCCGCATTTCTCTGCATGTCATCATGCCTCCTCCGGACGTCTTGCACCACGAGACCACCGATCTGGCAGCGATCCCACCTATCTACAAGGCCACCGAGATGGCAGCCATCCCGCCTGTCCAGGTGCCGGCGCTCCCCCTCCACCTCTGCGGCGATCGACAAGAATTCGTCGCCCAGCACAAAGACTGAATCTATAGACTTAAATCTTGTAAATTTTGTTCAGTTTGCTCTTTATCTGCATGATAGACACCTTCCCATGTACATATGTTCATTCATTCCCCACTTGCACATAGTTATGCATTTATATACAGCCACGTTCCAACATTTATTTAAAAGGGGGAGATGTCATAATATCCACTCACGTACATCATGAGATGCAGACAGGCAGTGATTGACACACAGGATAACCAATGAACACACACGACACAGAACAACCAATCACCAGACTGGGCACCACCACTATAAAGCCCACGGCATTAAGGCTCTCCCTCTCTCACAGGACACGGCTAGGGAGATAGTCGCAGTGCACAGGCCAATGAACAACATAACCATGTGATAGAGAGTTAGTCTGGTCAAGCCAGTAGGAAGTTATCAGTTAGGTTAAATAGAGTGTCAACCCACAGCAGATTACGTACAGCCATTAACAGGTTCAATAAAACAGTGTTGGACCATCTCCTGTGTCGGAAGCCTGTTTCTCGTTTTACTGCATCCAGTGCAGTCGATGTTAGATCAACACAGATAACACATCAGGCCCTTACCAAGGAAAGCGTTCTATCAAATGCACTGATTCTCTCCTGCGCTTCCACCATTCTTTCAAGTAAACGTTGCGGTTCCTCAAGATGAACACCAAAGACCTGCAGCATGGAGCCGAGATCACCACCGAGAACACTCTCAGAGGTGGTCATCATCCCATTACTCACTGCACCACTGAGACGTAGGTCCATTCATCAGAAACAATGCCACTGCAAGCTGGGCCCCACCCCAATCAACACCAACCACCTCAAATCACACGAGGACTCTTTACGATTTAACCTGATTCCTCATTATAACACTTCAGTCAGGATCCTCCAGGGACATTTTACATCTTTTGACACTAAGGGGCAATTTTAGCATGGCCACTCCACCTAGCCTGGACATCTTTGGACCGTGGGAGGAAACCAGAGCACGCAAAGAAAACCCATGCAGACACGGGGAGAATATGCAAACTCCACACAATTAACTAAGGTAAGAATCGAACCAGAGACCCTGCCGCTGTGAGGCTGCAGTGCTAACCACTGTGCCTGCGGCATATGCCTCTAAAAAAAAATTATGAAATGTGCACAAGGATAAAGAAAAGGATTAAAAGATGAGCAGAGCCAGAGCCACTCCCACACTCACATCATGTGATCCCCTGACTGGTGGAAATTCTGAATACTCCATGATTTGACATGAACTGTGAAACAAAAATCTCACTGTTTAGAATCCCAAAATATGCTATTCAGCCTGAAGTGCATTCCTAAATTTATTTTCAATTTTCTCCCATTGTTTCCGGAGTGCATGGATTCATGTAGAAATATTGGCCCATGGTTTTGCTCCTAAGGCCTTGCTATGAGTGGAAAATTTCCTGACTTGTTGATCCCACCTCGGGAAAAACCTCCAAATTACGGGATCTTCATTTTGGGTAGGCAGTTGCTGAAGTTGGGCCTGCTGCCCCTGGGAGGAGTTTGAAGACAGCCACATGGGCTGGTGGGTGCTGAGGTGGGCTGATTAATAGGTCCACCACAGTGCCTTAGGACTTTGCCCCAGTTGCTTTATTTAATATTCGGCCCACAAGCCCTCACCCACACCTACTCACCATGCCCCCACTATCCTCATGTCCTCTTATATCCCCAATACCAACTTATTGTCAACCAATGGCCTCATCCACTACCCTTTGCCCTTACATCCTCCATGTCAATTCAGCCAGTATCACCATGAGCAGACCTGAGGAGCCATGCTGGGATGAAATAAAATTAGTATCCATAGAATAGAATTCCATTACAGACTTCGCAGTACAAAACAAAATTATAAAAGCCCATTCAATACTATTTAATTCCCTAAAGTACTTAATCCGTTATAAAATAATCATTGGTATTCATAGCTACTCTTGGAGCTGTCAAACAAACTGTGAATACACAATTTCCCATGATGATAACGATAGGTTGTGAAAGCAGTCAAGCAGTAATAACAACAAATATCTAATAAAATTGCTTTGTTTCTGTAGTGTAAGCTTGTTTGCATGACAAACAGGCTTATCATGTTTGTCAAGTACACTACAGGTCCCCATTTTGAAACTGGTCTGAAACATTTCCAAAGTTTACTCGTGTAAGTATGTGGAAAAGTATATAGTTTCATGTATTGAAACTGCAAGTCCTGGCTTCTTTCAACACAGGGACACACCAGGCTGTTTCCCCCCCCCAGAATTTAAAGGGTAGAGGATTTGAGTAACCACTCTACAGGCTTTATTCACCATTTATGAGCAGTCATATCTGCTCTTAAAAAGCGTACATCATGCATTTCAAGAAGTGGACCTCGCTCCAGTGGAAATGGGGTTTATTTGAGTTCCAATGGCCCTGATGGATTCGGGTTTCCCCCGTCTGCATCACATCCTATCCCCTTACCTCTACCACCAAAAATAGGATCGGTCGGAAATGGGAGGGATCTTCTGGATCAGGGGGCCAGAAGTCATTTTGGATAAGGTGTGGAGCCATAAGTTCATGGATACCAGTCACCATACTTAATTGGTCCAAATTGTCATTCTTAATGTGATTTTCGACAATGCGCTCAGCAGGATATTTGATTTAAATGCAATTGGGTCAAGCTTAATTCTTACCTTGTGCAACATCCATGACCATATGCACCTTACAGTGAAAGTTACTGAAAGGTGGTCAAGCATAGGAGCCCTTACTAAATTTTCCCCCTTTTCCCAGTTTTTTGAGGGGTTTGTATGAATTGCTTTCACACTGAATCAGATTTTCTTCATTTGAACCCAACAAGGAACAGTACTTGAATGGAGGGTGTCTCAGTAAATTATGAACATGGTGCCCATAGTTTATACCTGACTGCAGGATCGATAAAGTTTCTTCATTTAATTCCATGCCTGCAAAGACTCAGCATTGGTGCCCAGTTTTCTCTGCTGCTTGTGTCTACTTTGCTGTGACTGTAGTACATCTGCTATCAACATTATCTTGGGCAGCACTGCTTCAAAGTAGCAAACCATATGGCACACTGAAGATTCTTTTATCCCAGCATAACACGTCAAGCACAAAGTGTTCCTGAATTATCTGATTTTCCACTTTATTTTCAATAATCTACCCTGAAAGCTGAAAAACAATGCTTCATGCTGGTGGTTTGATAACATTGGATTTGTTTATTGGATTTGTTTATTGTCACGTGTATCAAAATACAGTGAAAAGTATTTTTCTGTAAGCAACTCAACAGATCATTAAGGAAATAAAAGAAAATGCATAATAGGGCAACACAAGGTACACAACGTAACTAGATAACACCGGCATCGGGTGAAGCATACTTGGGTGTCGTGTATATCAGGTTAGCCCATAAGAGGGTCGTTTCGGAGTTTGATAACAGTGGAGAAGAAGCTGTTTTTGAGTCTGTTCATGCGTGTTCTCAGACTTTTGTATCTCCTGCCCGATGGGAGAAGTTGGAATAGTGAGTCGGCCGTGTGGGAGGGGTCTTTGATTATGCTGCCCGCTTTCCCCAGGCAGCGGGAGGTGTAAATGGAATCAATGGATGGGAGGCAGGTTCATGTGATGGACTGTGCTGTGTTCACGACTCTCTGAAGTTTCTTGCGGTCTTGGGCCGAGCAGTTGCCATAACAGGCTGTGATGCAGCCAGATAGGATGCTTTCAATAGTGCATCTGTAAAAGTTGGTAAGGGTTAATGTGGACATGCCTAATTTCCTTAGTTTCCTGAGGAAGTATAGGCACTGTTGTTCTTTCTTGGTGGTAGCATCGACGTGGGTGGACCAGGACAGAGTTTTGGAGATGTGTACCCCATAGGAATTTGAAACTGCTAACCATCTCCACCTCGGCCCCGTTGATGCTGACAGGGATATGTACAGTACTTTGCTTTCTGAAGTCAATGGCCAGCTCTTTAGTTTTACTGACATTGAGGGAGAGATTGTTGTCGTTACACCACTCCACTAGGTTCTCAATCTCCCATCTGTATTCTGACTCGTAGTTATTTGAGATCCAGCCCACTATGGTCGTATCGTCAGCAAACTTGTAGATGGAGTTGGAACCAAATTTTGCCACACAGTTGTGTGTGTACAGGGAGTATAGTAGGGGGCTAAGTACGTAGCCTTGCGGGGCCTCGGTATTGACTACTATTGTGGAGGAGGTGTTGTTGTTTATTCTTACTGATTGTGATCTGTGGGTTAGAAAGTCGAGGATCCAGTTGCAGAGTTAGGAGCCTAGTCCTAGGTTTTGGAGCTTTGATATGAGCTTGGCTGGGATTATGGTGTTGAAGGCGGAGCTGTAGTCTATAAATAGGAGTCTGATGTAGGAGCCTTTGTTGTCGAGATGCTCTCCGGATGAGTGTAGGGCCAGGGAGATGGCGTCTGCTGTGGACCGGTTGCGGCGGTATGCGAATTGCAGTGGATCAAGGTGTTTTGGGAGTATGGAGGTGATGCGCTTCATGACCAACCTCTCGAAGTACTTCATGACGACTGAAATCAGGGCCACCGGACGGTAGTCATTGAGGCACGTTGCCTGGTTTCGCTTTGACACCGACAGCTCTCCTGCACCTTATTTAAATGGTCATCCTTCATTTGTGATCCAAGGTAGTGATTATTGACAGGCTAGTCAACTGTGCAGGGCATCAGAATAGAGCTTGATTTTCCTGGTCACCCAATATCTGCATTCTTGGAATTTGCAGCAGGAGTCCCTGATTTACATTTAGAAAGTTGAGCCCATCCTCCCTATCTCAAAGATGCAGTACTGCCACACTTAATGAGATCAGTTGATCTTCAGTTTTGAATGTACTGTTGCATGTTAAATATAATCAAGCTGGAACGAGAGGAACATTTTTGAGTCTAGATTTTGTGCAGCAGTTGTTGATGCCCTGGGTAAGTGAAACAGTAGGGTTGTCTGAAGCACAGAAATTTATAAATAATCTACTTTATTAAAACCCTGCAACTAAGAGAATAAATCTTAGCAACCCAGCTATGTACTTATCGGAATTCAGCTGTAAATGATGTGCACCAATGGACTTGGGCTAAATTGAGCATGCTGTGGAAAATAATATAAGGTGCCAGTTGGCAACTATTTTAAATTGTTTATTCTTAAGGGAAAATCTCAGGTTCAAGACTGCCGGACCAATTTATTGGATATGTATGGCAACTTCTCCCCAACATGTATTTTGTCTTGGTCAGCCTACCCAAGAGAAAACCTTTTTGCTTAACTGTGGCTACCAACCTTACTGCTAATCTATTGAAAGTCGTATACTACATGATAGAAAATCTAGTCTGACAATAGGAAAGCACTTCTGCACAAGAGAAGCAAAGAGGGTAGACTATGGGTGCAATTTAATAGGCCCGTTAGCCACGGCGCAAATCCTGTCATGGCCAGTAAATAATGCGAGAGGGTAAAAACAGGGGGCGCAATTATCCGCACTCACGACGGTGCGGAGAATAGCGGGGGTCGTAAAATTTTACGGCCACGCTAGTCTGACGCCCTCCCGCTATTCTCCCCCCCCCACGCCCGACTCCCGATACGAATCGTTGCCGCCGTTTTTTTACGGCCAGCAGCGATTCTCAGCTGGCCGATGGGCCGAGTTCCCAGCCCTTTACGGCTGTTTTTACGAACGGCAAACACACCTGGTCTGGCCGTTCGTAAAAACGGCCGTAAAGTGCCGATTTTTAAAACCATGGCACCGATTGGCACGGCAGTACCACGGCCGTGCCAAGGGTGCCATGGGCCCGTGATCGGTGGGCACCGATCGCGGGCAGCGGGTCCGATGCCCGCGCACTCTTTGTCCCTCCGCTGCCCCGCTGTATCACTTCGCGGGGCGGCTAAGGGGCATCCCGGACCGCGCATGCGTGGGTTTCGCGCAAATGCGCGATGACGTCATCCGCGCATGCGCGGGTTGGAGTCTTCCAATCCGCGCATGCATGGCTGACGTCATATGACGCGTCAGCCGGCGCAAACTCTGGCAAGCGGGCTTAACGAAATTCGTTAAGCCCGCGATGCCGGAGTTTACGGCGGCGGCATACTAGCCCCGACCGGGGACCAGAATCGGTTCCCGGTCGGGGAGGGGGGGGGGGGGGCTGGCGTCAAACCCGCCCGGATTTGAAGCCAGCCTTACGATTTCTCCCTGTGGGAGAATCGCGCCCAGGATTTGTGCAGGCAAAATTTTGTAACGCAATTTTCCCGGGCCCTCCCCGAAAACGGGATCAGGTTCGCACCCAGGAGGAGCGTGAACCTGATTAACATGAATTTGAACCATTAGCATCAGGTTAGCCCGCTTAACCCCGCATCTTCAGCCCTCATCAAATCTTCCCACCAACCAGAGATGATGTCATAATGCCATCGTGATAAACCTGCTCAGATGACCCCTGGGTCTGGCAAATCTGATGCTTTGCACCATAGGCATGGCATTTTTTACGTGGGGAATTTTTTTCAAAGTGCCTAGAAATTGCAGTCCAGATCACACCACCGGGACCGGTGGCATTTACATCACTTTTTGTGCTGAAACTGACACTTAGTCACATTTTGGGAAACTTCCGTCCTAGATATTGAATTATGTGAGATTGCCAAACTGTTTTTACTGCACAATATGGGAGGTGTTTTGATGCCCATCGAATCGAGGACCCCGTAAGAGGTAAGTTGGCATGATTTATTGGCTTCATTGTGCCCAACCTGGTGATGTGGCGATGCCATCTAATTTCAAGAGACGCCTCTCACGATATTCACAACGCTCAAAACGTCTCGCGAGATTTAATGGAATCTCACGAGACTTTGTGATCTGGTTCTTGCCTTCGCAGTGAGCCTTGCTTGGGAGCCCTCGCAAGGGTGCCATTTAGCACTGTTTCCCACAAATGCGGACCAGGTGTAATGGCACCTGGGGGGGTCTCCTAGGCCTTTGGGGCCCCCAAGTAATAGCAGTACCACCCATAACAGTGGGTTGAGGTGGGTGCTCGAGGGCCCCGTAAGAGGTAAGTTGGGTGCAGTAGGGAGGGTTCGGAAGCTGGGGGGGGGGGGTTCAAAGAAACTCTTTGTTCCTTGTCAAACCCAAAAGAAGTGTCAAAGTGCCATTAAATAGCAGTTAAATAGAAGGGTTGTTCTCAGTGCAGCAGGCACCAAGAAATGGGGCTCTGTTTCTGTCCCGTTAAATTGACCCCATTATTTTTGGGAGGTGCCTTTATTGTGAAAGAGACGTCTGTTCGACTATGAGTTGGTTCTGTTGAATTTACAAAGCTGCCCTTGTGTAAATAATTATTAAGTTATTAGACCCTGCAATCAGCCATTTACCAGTTCTTCTTTGACCAGAGTCAAATCCAGGATCAATTGGCAGATAATTAAATAATATTTATGGTATTTACAGCACGGAAACTGGCCATTTGGTTCAACAGGTTACGATCCCAGTTGATGTTATAACTGCACAGGAAGATCCCAGAATGGAACCCTGGCTCAAAAGACTGTAATTTGTATTTACTTTCAGAAAACATGGAGGAACAGAGTCGTCGGAGCGCTAATTAGTTTTTAACAACATTTTTAAATTCAATTTTTAACATTTTATACATGAAACAAAACAACCCCCAACAAAAAGAATAATAAAAGAACCCCCTCCTACCAACCAATTCCTTGATAACTCGATTAATCTCGCTGGCTCAAACAAATGATTCTCTCGGATCGGCATCAGCCTCGACCCCACCCCTAACTTAAAATACTGCTGAAATTGCCTCATCTTCAGCGTGGCCACCACCGGACTACCCAAATATTTCCCCGGGGCAAACGAAAGCGGTGCCGTTACCAGCACCCGCAACTCCGACCCCCTACAAGAGCCTGTCTCCATCCTCACCCACATTGCTTCCAGCCCTCTACCCCAGCACCGCACCTCTTTGGCATTCACCACCCAACAATAATACAGCAATCCTCGTAACATTACCTGCCCAGACAAACGATGAAATCAACCATTCCTCCCGATTAAAAACCTCCTTTGGTAAGAAGACTGGTAAACACGGAATAAAAAGAAAAATCGCAGCAAAACATTCCTCTTTACCACCTGCACCCGGCCTCCAATGATAGGGGGAGGCTAACACACCTCAACAAAACTGTCCCGACCCTACTCACCAGGCTTGTAAAATTCAATTTGTGGGAGCTGGGCCCAAACCCGAGCCACCTGCACCCCCAGATACCGGAAGTGAATATTCACCACACAAAACGGCAATCCCCCCCCCAAGCCAGCTCTTGCCCTTGGCGGGGAGACCAAACAGCACTTGCTCATCTCTAAATTCAATTTATATGCTGAAAAATTCCAAATCGCTTAGGCAGCGCCAACAACCCACTTTGGGTTGAGCTCTGGTGCTCTGCATCGTTTGACAACAACTGACTCCTGCCCACGGTAGCACTTACCACCTTCCACCTGGGTGATCTCTGAATGTAAGTTGGCCATTCCATCACACACCCCCATCGATCCCCTGGGGTGGCAGAGGTGGGAGGACACCGGAGCACTGAGTGCTGGCTGAACCACGTCCCTGAGCCAAGCCCACCTTCAATGTCCACACATTCTGCCCCCCATGCCCCTCTGCGGCTAACCCAGACCAGCCCACCCTCACACCTTTCTGACAGAGCACCAAGGCAGGTAGTAACACCGAGAAAATGCTGGAAAACCTCAGCAGCTCCGGCAGCATCTGTAGGGAGAGAAAAGAGCTAATGTTTCTAGTCCAGATGACCCTTTGTCAAAGCTTAGCTTTGCAAAGGGTCATCTGCACTCGAAATGTTAGCTCTTCTCTCTCCCTGCAGATGCTGTCAGAGCTGCTGAGATTTTACAGCATTTTCTCTTTGGTTTCAGATTCCAGCATCTGCAGTAATTTGTTTTTATCCAGTAACAGTGTGCACAGGTGTTTAATGTTAAAACATATATATATACAGGCTTGTGCCCTAGTCCCTACCGCTAAACTGTGCCCTTTACCCATACCAACCTAACTGGTTCTACTTTTATGGCCTTACAGGCCCTAACTATGCCTAGGTGGCTGTCCATTATATCCTCCACCATGGGAACTGGGTTGAAAATACACAACAAAAGGTCATCAGCATACAGGGACACTCTATGTCCCCCCCCCTCACGATCCCCCTCCACTTATCCGAGCCTCCTCAATGCAATAGTCAAGGGCTCTATCACCAACTCAAACAAAAGGGGGGACACTCCGGCCTCATTCCCCTATGCACCTGAAAATATCTTGAGTTCACCTCATTCGTATGTACACTTGCCTTCAGTTCCTTATACAACAATTTAACCACCACAAACTTAGGCCCATCGCAAACTGTTCCAGCACAGCAAACAAATAATTCCACTCTACTCGATCAAATGCCTTCTCTGCATCCAGCGCCTCCACTACCTCCTGACACCCCCCCCCCCCCCCCCCCCCCCCCCCCCCCCCCTTTTGAAGGGGAGAGAACCACATTTAATGAGTGGTGCACATTTGAGGACAACTGCCTACTCTTTAAAAAGCCTGTCCGATTCTCCCAATCTACCTGTGGAAGGTACTCCTCCAACCTCAGTGCCAACATTTTGGCACAAATCTTGGCATCCACATTCAACAGAAATACCCCTGAAATTAACTGATGTGTGTCCAGGTTCAGGATGGCAGTCAACATCTTCTTCATAAACCCTACATCATCCCAATTCAGGGCATACCCGCTAACCAACACCACAACCCCCCCCCCCCCCCCTCCAAAGCCCCCATTACTATCAGGTATATGCCCCCCTGATCTGCCACCGTTGTCTCCACCTGAAACCTAACTCTCTTACCCACCAGTACGAATATACGAATACCACTGCCTTCCTGCCTCACCTCCCGATTCTGTTTGGCCCATCTCAAGACCCTCACCTTCATCTGAAAGCTGTGAAAGCAGACTATCACAGCTCTTTGTGGATCATTGGCTTCGCCGGAGTGACCAATGAGCCCTATTCAGCTCAAAGGGGGAATGTTCTACTTCTTCCCCAACAATGTGGCGAACATCTTCGAAAAGTACTCTGTTGGCCTCGGGCCCTCCAGCCGCTCAGGCAGATCCACAATCCGAATATTCTGCCACCGTGACCTGTTCTCCAGGTCTTCCACTTTGGCTCTCAGTCCTTTATTACTTTCCTCCACCTTCCGCAACTCCTCGACGTGAGCTGGTTGCAGTGCCGCGACAGTGCCTCCTCCACCCCTTCCATCGCCTCACCATGTTCCCCATCTTCTCCAACGTCTTTCCAAGAGCCTCTAATATTGGGACCAGCGTATCCTCCCATTTATTTTGAGCATTCCCATCATCTCCTTCCCATGCCACTCAAAATGCTTTTAAAACTGCAGTTCAAATTCCACTGCTGTTACCTCAGCCACCGTAATTGGTGCAGCCCCACCTAGCAAACTTGCTCCCGCCATCTTTCCTCCCACAGAACTCCACACCAAACTCAGACCCACAGGCGGACTAGCGCTCATTCCTTTTCGTGCCGTATTCTTTTTTTGGGATTTTGATATCCTCTAATTCCTACCACTTTACTGACGACTTCAGGAAGTCTGTACACACCCCTGTCAGTATCAACGGGGCCGAGGTGGAAATGGTTAGCAGCTTCAAATTCCTAGGGGTACACATCTCCAAAGAGCTGCCCTGGTCCACCCACGTCGACGCTACCACCAAGAAAGCACAACAGCGCCTATACTTCCTCAGGAAACTAAGGAAATACGGCATGTCCACATTAACTCAAACCAACTTTAACACTATAGGATGCACTATAGAAAGCATCCTATCTGGCTGCATCACAGCCTGGTGTGGCAACTGCTCGGCTCAAGACAGCAAGAAACTTCAGAGAGTTGTGAACACAGCACAGTCCATCACACAAACCTGCCTCCCATCCATTGACTCAATCTACACCTCCCACTGCCTGGGAAAGTGGGCAGCATAATCAAAGACCCTTCCCACCTGGCTTACTCACTCTTCCAACTTCTTCCATTGGGCAGGAGATACAAAAGTCTGCGAACACGCGCAAACAGACTCAAAAACAGCTTCTTCCCCAAGATGTTGGCGGAGCTGTTGGAGGAGGGGGGGGAGATCCCTGCTGGTATGAACTGGATTGGGCGCATAGGGCGTGGCTGCCGAGAGTAGTGATTATTTGTTTCTATAGATACAGCATGAAGGACAGGGTCCTGAATTGGGCAAAGCAGAAGCGGGAGGAGCAATGGGCTGGAGCTAGTGTACATATATACCAGGACTTTACTGTGGAGTTGACGAGGAGGCGGACGGCCTTCAGCCGAATGAGGACGGCACTGTATAACAGTGGGGTGAGGTTTGGCGTAGTGTACCCAGCTAAGTTGAGCGCATGGTGGACATGGGTGCAAATTCGCAGCCAAGATTTAAAATCCATCTCTGAAATATCATTGTGGGTACATTACTCAAGTTCTTTTCTGTTTGTAAGTGTAAGGTTAGAACTTAGGTTTAGTTAAGCAGCTGTGAGGGTTTCTACAGTCAACGAGTCAGTATCTACCGTTCTCAGGTAGGTTCAGCAAGCCACCAGGCTTTTGTGAGAGAGAGGTTTCTTATTCCTCACTAGTAGTGACGCTCGTAGATTGCCTTGACCTTCTTGGGAGAAACTACAGTTGGTTTCTGAAAAGAAATGTCTTATTTGTCCTCCCTTAGTCAAGAACCCTTTTCCTAAGTTCTTTCTCAGAATTCCTCCTGGGTTCTGCACGTAAAATGGATGTTCGCAGCTTGTCTTCATACAGTTCAAAAGTTAAAATGGCTATCATGTTATCTAGACAAAAATGCCAAGTCATTTTCCAAATAAGGCAAGTGATAATCCCATTTAGCAATCCAAAGTCCTCTTATTGACTGTGGTGTCCAAACAGGGTCAAGGTTTTCACACCCTCAGGGTAAACCATCATTGTGTGTGTGAGGATGCATTGAATTTCAAGTCTTTTCATATCTGGATATAGTTTCACCATCCATTTAAAAGTTCTCAGGAAGCTTGACCACATTGCAGTTGAAAAGATCAAGTGACTTTTGGCAGCCACCTTTAAGGCTTCTTGTGTCCATTTAAAAAGATTATCTTTTTTAAAACAATCATTATCACAATTATAGAGTTGTGACACTCGTAGATAGGGAGCATTTTTCACATATCGTAAACCATCATGAGATAACCCATATTCGTGCCTGCTACATAAACCAAATTCCAAGCAAAATCTTTCACTGCTGGTGTATAGAAGCAACCTCCAGCACCCTCTACTTTCATGCTGCATGTTCTTGCACTCCTGAAGAGCACAATGGAGATTAGTATTCATTTGTAAGTATATGCCATTTGAAGATGCATTTACTCATTTTGCTTATTGATTTGAGGTTATTAAATTTATTCCTGCATTAGATCCAGGAGCTCAGAACAAGACTACTGGTATTGACCACCCCCACTGTCCTCTTACAGTCTGCCTTGAGAGCCTAATCCCCAGTGAGAAGGGATGCTCTCTCCGACTCCTGCACCAAAACCTGCAGTATTGTATTGTGATCTTGGAGATGCTCCCTGGATTATTGTTGTGCCATATTTCTGCTCAGTGATTCTTGCTTAACGAGTTCCAGCCCCTGCCTCAGCTAGAATGCACCTCACCTTTAAGAGGTGCAAATCAGTTTCAATAGTACTAGCCTAACACGGGGCCCCCTGCTAAAGTGTGCAGCTACTCAGCAACATGCTTGGAACTGATTTAACATTCCACTATCACTGAAATTAACAGGCAGCAGGACTATTGTGTGCTGCTCGCATTGCAACAAACACGCACAGATTAACCATATATTATAATTTGGACCAGTTTCTAGCCCAGTCCATTATTTCCCCATCTATGTTTCTGTTCAGATA
Organism: Scyliorhinus canicula; assembly: GCF_902713615.1. Classification (NCBI taxonomy): domain Eukaryota; kingdom Metazoa; phylum Chordata; class Chondrichthyes; order Carcharhiniformes; family Scyliorhinidae; genus Scyliorhinus; species Scyliorhinus canicula. The sequence goes on from NC_052160.1 coordinate 30,079,211, forward strand.
CCATAAGAGTTGTCCTGGTGTGTCCTGGCATCCCCATGGTGGGGAGAGACCCAGCTACCTCTGGGTCAAGGAGACTGCGTAAGGGTTTACTAAGTCTGTGCTGCCCACACTAAATGTATTCTAATTCAAGTCCATAGGTGACATGCAATTTTTAAAAGAAATTATACCATCGTTCCTCTCCAAGTTTGCCATTTGACAAGCTTAGTCAGCCCTTCCCCTCAGTCTTTATTCTTTCTCTATAACAAATCATCAGCCTTTGAAATGTGGCACAGGAAACACCTACCTCAAACAGTGGAGACCATCATCTGCCACTATATTTCTATTAAGCAAACCAATATAAAACACCACTCATGAATAAAGTTAACAACCAGGGTTTTACTTGTTTTCTCTGTGCAGAGTCTTTGGAGAGAGAATCTTTCAGGACCAAACTCAAGCACCTCTGTTCAGATTTGAGTTCTGAGACCGACTGACTCTTCAGACAGACCTGGCTCCTCCCATTAACTACATTTCCTGCACCCAAAGCATGAGGCATTTGTTTGTATTTTGACTTGTTTAGCCAGGACCAAATCCAATACTCGCCATAAATTATCTGCACCCCAGGAGTCCTTCAAAACTAAATAATATCCCATTTGCTAGCTATCTGTAAACAAGTAAATGGTTCTCAGGATCTATTATTAGCACACTTCCTCTGGGTTCTCTGGTTTTCTTCCAAAGTCCAAAGATGTGCAAGTTAGTTGCACATGATCAATGTTTTGGGTTATGGTAATAGGGTGGGCCTAGGTTGAGTGATCTTTCGCAGGGTTGGTGCAGACATGACAGTCTGAATGCACTGTTGCACTGTAGGGATTCTGTGGATTCTATGAAACTCTGGATGACCTCCCATGCATGTTCTACCTGTAAACATGAGGTCATCAAAAACTCGCTTCCCAAGCCATCTCATGCTAAGTTGCATGCTGCTGAGAAACATGGCTGGATGGCCGGAGAATCTCTCCCTATACCTCTGCACCTGCTTCTCTTCATTAATTTACAGGCATTCTCCTTTGATCATGGGTATTGGACACCATTCTGTTCAGTCAATTTCTGACAATGTAACTACAAGCTTTTGTTACGACAGTTGTAGCCATTTTGAATGCTTCACTGGGTTTCAGAAGTTGAAATTGGCTCCAGCTCAGCAACTGGTCTCATTGAACCAAAAATAATCAAAGCTTTTAAGAGGCTGTAATGACAGAATAGGGGTGCGTTTCACAAAAGCATTTCACTGTGCGCGATTCTCCGGAATGATTTCTAAGGGTGTGATTCTCAAGCAAAACGAGGCCGGTGAATAGTGGGAGCCAAGCAGTTTGGCATGTAACAGGCCCGTTCACATTGCCAAAATTGGGATCTCATCGTAGCATGGCGAGAAACCAATTATCACCACTTAAGGCCTATTTCCATACAATTAATGGTAGCCACCCCATATCCAATGGCCTCCTAGCATTCATTGGCCTTCCCAGCAAGTGGTCGTGCTGACACCGATTAAAAATCCTTTTTAAAAATTGAACCCGGCGGAAGGGCTTCTGTGGGAAGCCGAGGAAGTGAGTAGCTATCTTTGCTCACAGGCAAAGAGCCCAGGGGCGCTGGGCTTTCTGCCCCTGTGCTTGGTGGGGGTTGGAGACCCTTGGCCTGGGGCGGGGGATCCTTCGCAGGGGTGGGTTGCCATGGGAGATGGTAGGGAGGCACTGGGGGGGGGGGTGAACCGGGGGCAACCGCTCAGGGTACCACCATGCCAACCCCTGAATCGTGTGTACCCATTCTGGGGGCGACACTTGTCCCTGCCCATCTGCCCCAATGACCACCCATAACCCCTGCCGACTGCTGAGGCCTCTGGCCATGCGACTGAAGGCTATGGCTAATAGTCATGATGTGGAGATGCCGGCGTTGGACTGGGGTACGCACAGTAAGATGTCTTACACCACCAGGTTAAAGTTGAACAGGTTTGTTTCGAATCACTAGCTTTCGGAGCGCACTCCTTCACCAGGTCATCACTCACCTGATGACATGAAGCATGTGGGAGTCATTGCCTAGCATCCCAATCACACCTTGATGCCTGGACACTGTGCCTGAACACTACGGGAGGCAACACCACACACACAGCATCCCAACACCCAGGGGATGGGACACAGCTCTGGGGACATGTCCATGGCCGAGGGAGGTTGGTTGCCACAGGGAGGGGACCATCACTCAGTCCAGGTGACATTATTAGCGGGTGTCTAGGTTACAGGGTCTGGGGTCCGGTGAGAGTGGCCAGCTGCAGCTTGGTGTGTGTGGACAGGGTGTTCCGGGTGGGGCTGGGGAAGGGGTTGTTCAATAGGGAATTGGAGGATTCCGGGGTGGGGGCCACCGCTGTCTGTCAGTCTACCACCGTCTTTCAAATCCTTACAGATTATGAACGCTATGGCAGGGATAGTGGACGCAGTGGTTGCCCTAGTGGCCAGACGGCGGCAGCAGCAGCGTCAGCAGATGCTCAAGGTGGCAGCCCATATGCCGGACCCTGCCCACACCGAGGACCCAGCTGGCAATCAGGTTAGGGAGGGTCCCTGAGGGGGAGTCCTGCGATGGCCCAGGGTTGACCGATGTCGCTGGTCATTCGAACAGATGATGGACGGCACGTGCTGCAGGAGGCTCCGCCCTAACAAGGAGACAATGCGGCACCTGTGCAATGTCCTCGCAGACTTGGCACCACATGGAGGAGGAGGAGGACACCCACTCCCTGTTGCCGTCAAGGTCACCACAGCTCTGAACTTCTTTGCCTCAGGGATCGAGCGGGCCCTGTGAGGTACCCCATAGTCCAGCAGGTCACAGATGCCCTGTATGCCTGTGCGGAAAAGTACATCATATTTGACATGGACCAAGCTCAACAAGATGCCCGTGCAGCAGGTTTCTCCGCCATCGGGCAGCATGGTAGCATAGTAGTTAGCACAGTTGCTTCACAGTTCCAGGGTCCCAGGTTCGATTCATGGCTGGGTCACTGTCTGTGCAGAGTCTGCACGTTCTCCCCATGTCTGCTTGGGTTTCTTCCAGGTGCTCCGGTTTCCTCCCACAGTCCAAAGATGTGCGGGTTATGTGGATTGGCCATGCTAAATTGCCCTTAATGTCCATAAATCTTAAGTGGGGGGTTACTGGGTTACGGGGATAGGGTAGATACATGGGCTTCAGTAGGGTGCTCTTTGTAAGGGCCGGTGCAGACTCGATGGGCTGAATGGCCTCCTTCTGCACTGTCAGTTCTATGATTCTATGATCATCAGGATGCCCCAGGTCCAGGGGGTCATGGATGCCATCCATGTTGCCCTGCGCTCACTGGGCCATCTGGGGGTGCCCGATGTTGACCGAAAGGTGTTCCACTCCTTCAGCATAAGCTTGCGTGCTACCACCAGATGAAGATAATGCATGTGTGTGCCCGCAACCCGGAAAATGTCCATGACAGCTACATCCTGGGACAGCCGGTCATCTCTGGCCTCTTCAAGGCCCACCCCAGGATGGGCGGCTGGCTCTTGGGGGATAATGACGCCAGGATGGAGGCCGTGACTGAAATAGAGGCCCGGTACAATGAGGCCCACGTGGCCACCTGGGCTGTGATTGACCTATGCATGGACTCCTAAGATGCGGCCCGGTGCCACCCATGAGGGGTGCACTCCAGTACACCGCCCAGAGGGTCGCCCACTTTATGGTGGTCCTCTGTGCCCTCCACCTTGCACAGAGGCGTGATGACGTGCTGGAGGTTGGTTATGAAGAACATGTGGCCACCTCCGAGGAGGACAAGGATAATGAGGCAGTGCTGGACCAACAGGGGCTGGAGGACGAGGTTGGGGAGGAACCTGAGGACCAGCAGAAGCCTGCAGGACAGGCAGCAGCAACTAGGGTCCGGCAAGCCCGGAGGGCAAGGGAGGTCCTTATACTCGCCCGATTCACCTAGGCCTTGGTCTGGTACGTCACCGCCCACTCCAATTTCCCACCCTCCCAGAGTATGTGTCACATTACTCCAGGGTGCTGGGATTGCGGTGGCACCGTCAGGGGCAGGGGGGTGAGCACCAGTGTTCCTCAATCTATGCTATAGTCAACCCCTGCCTGTCTGCTGAGTGTCGCTCACACCTATCACCATCACTGCTGTGTGCCTGGGGACGGGGGAACTGTCTGGAGAGATGGGCCAAGGGTTCGGAGGGCGGCTGCATTGTGGAAGAAAGCGACAGAGGCATCATAATGGTTGTGCACAAGAGTGTTTAATGTGTAATACAATTCCCCAGTCTCCCAATTGTGCCATCCCCTCACCCCCTACCTACCTAGCCTCCCCGTCACCCCTCCTCCGGTGCCCTCAGTGATCCTCAATGTGCTTGGCCTTAGTAGCTTTAGGTGTCTTCTCAGGATCCACATCAGAGGTGGAGACAGCCAGCTGGTTACCCTGTCCCGTGGCCTTTGGTGCCCCTGGCATCATGAGAGGCTTCTCACGAAATTCAGTGGCCTTGTCGCAACATCAAGTTGGGCACGACCAGGCTGTTGAATTGTGTCCTATGTCTCTGATGAGGTTTCTTATTTGTTCCCAAACCTAATTGACACTGAAAGGATTATATTTGCTTTGCACTGGAGTAGTTTTCTTTCCGGTATTAATGATAGTGTTTTCAAGGTTTTCTTAGATTTTAAGAGTTTTTTCCCCCAATGGTTTGAAAACAATTTCCATTGTTTTTACAAGGCTTTTGATGACTTTACGTAGTATGTACATGGAAGGATACATGAGGGGTGTGAAAGTGACATGAGTTGGCATGGGAGATCTGAGCGGTCATGAGGTGGGATAAGGGAGTGCTTGGGAACTGGTGAGGCAGGTGGAAGATGAGTTTCAAGGGGCCTTTCAAAGTGCCTGGGAGCTGCGCTGCCGAATTCAACAAACAAGAGAGGCCTTCTAACCACCTCTGGACTCACACGCCTCACAAACTCCATCGCAGCTCACAAAATCCAACCCCTGTGTGACAAAGTCATACATGGGTCCATTAAGGGCTTCATCCCACCCCCACTGGTATTCAACCATCAGCAGTCCAGGAACTGGCCGACAATCTGATACCTGGGTGACAGGCTTGGGTGCAAATCAGTCTCATGAAGTCAGGCAGCTGAATTGCATACTTGCAGATCCAAGTAGACATCATCAACTGGGGAGTAGAGCGATCCCCTGCCCTGTGGGGAGGTCACCAGCTTCATGGAGGTGGACACCTTATGGCAGCCCAGGGGTCTATCTGAACTGTGATTCCATAACCCAAACAACAGGCTGCGGACAGGTAAGCCAGACACCACGGTCTCAGAAACTCTATAGGGCTTTCCCCTCAGATCCATGTCATCTTCTGCATTTAACTAGCCTGAATTTTCTATTTGAACTTATTTGTCTAGGGCCATCTCCATTTTGAGATGCCCCCAAGTTACCTGCCTTTCCTCAGGTGGGCTCACTTTTTGTCCTGTCATAGAATTTACAGTGCATAAGGAGGCCATTCGGCCCATCGAGTCTGCACCGGCTCCTGGAATGAGCACCCTACCCAAGGTTAACACCTCCACCCTATCCCCATAACTCAGTAACCCCATAACCCAGTAACCCCACCCAACACTAAGGGAAATTTTGGACACTAAGGGCAATTTATCATGGCCAATCCACCGAACCTGCACATCTTTGGATTGTGGGAGGAAACCGGAGCACCCGGAGGAAACCCACGCACACACGGGGAGGATGTGCAGACTCCGCACAGACAGTGACGCAAGCCGGAATCGAACCTGGAACCCTAGAGCTGTGAAGCGATTGTGCTATCCACAATGCTACCGTGCTGAGGCTTCAGAACTGCTGGTCCTCTGATGCGCCTGGCATGATGGAAAGCTCACTCACGGGGCGGGATTCTCCGAGCCCCGCGCTGGGCTGGAGAATCGGCGCAACCGCACCACCTTGCCCCGACGCCGGCACGGGATTCTCAGAGGAGCGGAGAATCAGCGCCATTTGTGCCAGCGCATTTGGCATGGCGCCAGTCGTCGGCCGCTATCTGCGGCCGGGCCGCTGATTCTCCTGCCTTGATGGGCTGAGTGGCCACGTGGAATTGGCAGAGTCCCGCCGGCGCCGTCCACACCTGCTTGTAGCCGGCAGGAACTCTGCGCGCAGGGTTGGGGGGGGGGGGAGATGTCTCTTTCACTGGGCGGTGGCCTCCGATGGGGTCTTGTCCGCGATCTGGGCGTCTCCAGCCCCAGCCCTATTTTGTTACACGACTGGCCCCTGAACCCCTGTTGCATCGGGGCTGGCGCATTGAGGGAGTCTCCCGTGCATATGTGGGTTGGTGCGGTGCCACTGCGTGTGTGCAGGTTGGCACGGCGCCCAGTTGGCGCCAGGAAGGTTCACGCCGCTCCAGCGCCGCTCTAGTGGGCCAGAATCGGTAGTGTCCGCGGTGTCCTGAACACCATTGCGTCTCACGACAGCGTTCATGATGGCGCGGACACTCTGCCTCCCTTTCAAAGAATCCCGCCCACTATTCTGAATTGGATGTCAAACCTGGAGGTAGCTAATTCCGAGGCTATCTGTGGTAAAATGATGGGCTCCCAAAGCCTGTGGGAAAATCCAGCCCATAGTCTATGAAGAATTAGCTTATACCAATGAGCAGTAATAGGCTGCTGCAATTGGACTCATTCCCGTACCAGCCTCCCCGGACAGGCGCCGGAATGTGGCGACTAGGGGCTTTTCACAGTAACTTCATTGAAGCCTACTGGTGACAATCAGCGATTTTCATTTTTTTTTATTTCATACTCCTGTCCTCGGTAGCGCGATTCAAGGTTCCACTCCTCATCTGCACCTTGTGACTCCTGCGGAAATTGGTTATGTGGGTGTCAGTGAGGACAGGGTCAAGCTTGGATATAATACCCTGAAAGGTCAAATATTTGCTGACATTCACTGCCAAAGCTCATGTATAAAGAATGATGACTTCGATAAGGTACCAGAGTTTGCTTAATCCGCGTGGAGCTATATAAATTTGTGCCTTTAGGAGCCATAAAATTGGAAAGAGAAAAAAATAACGCATGCTAACTGAATCAGCAGCAAATTCTGGGGAAATATTGTCACATCCATACTTTCATAAAGGCTCGCATTCCTGAATTTTAAACTTCATGGTAGATGTAATAACCAGAGCTGGAATTTCCTTTAAATTCTTCTGTCTCCACAGCAGATCCCAGTTTTTAAACTGATTTCAGTGAAGCGGGGACAGGATCCCACTTTGGATTATTCCTCTCCATTGATTGGAAATTGACGAAGTGTCAGTTACAGCTAGTCATTTTCATTGCACTGCACCAGGCTCAGTCCCGCTTTGATCAACATGAAGTGCATTAATGGGTCCTCGACGGGTAGTGGAAACACCTATAACAACCTTTGCAGAAGCATTTTAGTCAAATGAAAAGCGGGCAAGATTAAGAAGAGGGTTGGAGTGCACTCTGGGATTACACCATAGCCAGATGTATCTTGCAGAAATTTTATTTCTTTTTTAAGTGGTGTGTGAGTGAAAAAAATCTTTGCATGTGATGAGGCTGTATATGAATGGAGACTGTGCCGAAGCATTTGAGAGACTCGCAGCTGAATAGAGCTTTTACTGTGAGCTTTATTCATCTCTCCAGCAGCTGCAGTCAACATCAGGTGACCTGCTTTCTGAAGTCGTTCTCTCTTTTTTTTGTGTGTGTGTCTCCAATGATATGGTCTGGCTTTAGATCTGAATCTATTGGTGACCACTGGAGGAATTGTATTGAATTGAACACACACAAGAAAGGAGGCAGAACTCAGCTGGCTCCGATGTCCCTGTGATCTGAAAGCCACGCCGTTCGAGCACCTCCTCAGCGATGTCCACTTTTGGGAAACTAACAGATTACTTCCAGCTTCGGAAATCAAGAGCTGATTTGGGAGTTACCAGGAGGAATTCCAGAAGAAGTGGCAGTTGTGGGACCTCAGAGGCCAGGTACAGAGAGCCTCCAAAATAAATCTAGGCAGATCCTTCAGATAAAGTAGGAATGCAGTGATTCCTGCGTGCTGCAGCCTGTGCATTCCTATTTTTAGGGAGATGCTATTATTCTGACATCCTGAGCAAATGGAGAAGTGGTGCAGGACTGAATTGAACTGTAATTATATCCTGCAAAACATATACTTTGGATTGTCTGGCTCTTTTATTTTATTGTGAAAACTGAGCAAGATGAGGATTAGACTTTTATATATAATTTAATGCACTTTAAAGGGGCACTGTCTTTATCGATGGGAGGAGTGATAACCTGTCTTGCTTCTATCATTGTTGTGTCACATGTAGGTTATTTGTTGGCAGTTTTACAGAATATCTTGACGTAAATGATGCTGTTACATTGAATATTTGGCAAACAAAGAAGGTCTCTAAACATTTTTAAAGACACCGTCCTTTTATCACAAAAGCCCCAAATATGGTATATGCTTAAATTAGATTAGAGGTCATGGCCATAATGTATTCATCCTATAATATTGTAAAGAACAGCTGTGGTTTTAAGTGTAACTTGAATCTTTTAGATCTTATTGCTGATATTGTGATGCTGCATTTATATTAATTCTTTGTATATAGATATACTCCTTCACTGTCTTCCTCATGTATATTGTATTGTTAATGTATTATGTTGTAGAATATTAATGTACATTGTTCTTGGGGCAAGAGGGGGCATAAACTATTGATAGGTAGCACAATACCACATTATTAGTAAATGTATAATTCAGGATGGCATGTGGAAAATGTGTTTGATCACATCACACAGCAACCACTGTAGTGGTCTTGAGAGGCTTTTCAATGTCCTGCTTTAAATGAAGGAAGAGGGAAATCTGTTATTTCAAGTGAAGGTGCTTTATCACTTTGATTTTTGCTGTGAGTTGTTGCATGTGCTCTGATATGCCAGCATATTAGAACTGTGGTTCCTTAGAGGTTCTTCTTTGCAGTGCACAACATGTGGAGTATACTGACAAATTTGACCTGACCTGAGAGAGAGTTGGATAAAGCCATTTGAAAATGTAAAAGCAAGAAAACAATGGAGAGACCTGAAATATCTATTTTAAAAAAATATTTTGTGCATGGTAATGTAAGGAAGGTTAGCCTAAGAGAATTGTGCACCTTTTGCAGTAATGAATTTGATGCCAACATCAGGCACTATCAGGTCAATTGTAATACACGTGAAGTTTAATGTCAGAAGTACATTCACTATTACAAAGAATGTACAATACAGAAATAGGCCATTGGCCAAACAAGTGAGTAGCATTGTTTTTTGACACAAGAACCTCCTCTCATCCTTCCTCATTTAACCTTATCAAAAATATGCTTCTATTCTATTCCTTCTGCTCTCATTTGAGTATCTAGCTTCTCCTTTAAATGGGTCTACCGCTGAGGTTTTACCATTTGAGAAGTGATCCTGATGTCCGGAGGAAATGCATGTTGCCGGCAAGGATGGGTGAGCAGCGGCACTTCCCACTGGATTTTCTGGGCAGCAGCCAGTGAAGTACCTGCTGCTGGGGCTGCCATCCTTGGGGGCGGCCCATCCCGAAGAGCTGCCGGCCCAGTCTGGTGGTGCAGCTGCTCAATCTGTTTTTAAATTTCCAAAGGTTGGAGAGAGTGCACCTCCATTTTGAGACACCATCCACCTCACTTGTGATGGCAGCTTGCTACTCCTTCTCTTGGCCCCCAGCTTCAAGGACCTCCCAGCTGTCCTTAATTTGACAGTGATCCCACCATCTGCCCATTAATTGACCAACTCTAGGAAAAAATACAGGTGAGCGACCCGTTCCCCCACAAAATATGGGCTTTTGGGTCATTACATTCAAACACTGGGGTTCTGAAGCCAGCAGAAAATCTTGAATAGTTATCCCATAATAAAAATAATATCCTTGCATTCTCAAAGTGTCAGAGATGACTTACCTGTGAATGGTTATAGGAAAAACAATTGTAATGTTTATGCCATTTTGTATTGAGTGAACAGCCTCTTTTTCATTTTGCCAGCATTCTGGACTTTCGATAGAGTGGTGTGTTAGAATATTTGTGATTCTAATCACTATATATGCAAATTGTAAACAAGTAGGGTAACACTTCTGACTTTGTCAAAGACAATTTCTTGTAAATAGTATAAATCTGGTCAATCTAATGGTTCTTCTGAAAAATCAGAGTCTGCTTTACTGGTTTTGAATGTATCCAATTAACTGGCAACGTGTAGTGAGTTGTATAAATTGGTATATCTCTCCTATAGCGTTGCTCATGGGGAGTCTGGGTTCTGGGATAGGTTTCTAAAATTTACCATGTTTCCACTGCAACAAAAAATATTTTCCTGCTGTTGTATTGCAATATATTACCTGGTTTAACCTGGATTTTTAAAAAATATGACACATCTTACGAATACAAAAGCCTACAGGGTTATCAAAGGTAGATTTTATCTAATACTATGGGCTTGAAGTTTGTCTCAAGCAGAGGCGCAGGGTGTGCTCTATTGGGTCAAACACCCCTTAAACATAGTGCCTGACACTCAAACCTATTGCAGGCAACGGAAATAATTATCAGGTTTTGCATACAATGGGTGGTTGATCTGATCATACTCATTTTGTGCTGCTGCCTGAGATGAGCTACTACCCTAATGAATCTTCCACTGAACAAAACTTGCTGAAATGCAAGACTGATTCGTCTTGAGCAGCAAGAGTCTAATTTAGTACAAAAGTCCAAAGATTGTGGAATTTATCTGAAGTGACAATGATTGGGGCATATGGACTGACTAATTGGCTTCTATTCTAATTTACTTTGCTTCAACAATTCAAGATTAAGATACTGTTGAAATTGGTTTATTTGGTGTCTTACCTGTTGATTGATGTAATCTAGCAATAGGTTATTTAATTGGTTGCATAATTTGTTTTATTGGCTGTTTTCTGATTTGTTTTTTCCTGTGAAAGTTGGGTTAGATGAGACAGTACAATTTGAATTCATTTAAAAACAAGATTAGGTACAATCAGTCTGAACGAATGTGTCGAAAGGCAAGGAACAGAACAGTGCAGTTGTAAAGAGAGCACCGATTTGAGATGTAGTTTGCCAAAAATCATACTTGAGAGGGAGAATGACCAGGTTATTGGATTGGATTTGTTTATTGTCACGTGTACCGAGGTACAGTGAAAAGTATTTTTCTGCAAACAGCTTAACAGATCATTCAGTACATGGAAGAAAAGGGAATTAAACAAAATTCAAGAAAATACAAGAAAATACATGAGAATCCATAATAGGGCAACACAAGATATACAATGTAATTACATAAGCATTGGCATCGGTTGAAGCATACAGGGTGTAGTGTTAATGATGTCAGTCAATAAGAGGGTCATTTAGGAGTCTGGTGACAGTGGGGAAGAAGCTGTTTTTGAGTCTGTTCATGCGTGTTCTCAGACTTCTGTATCTCTTGCCCGTGGAAGAAGTTGGAAAAGTGAGTAAGCCGGGTGGGAGGGATCCTTGATTATGCTGCCCGCTTTCCCCCCGGCAGCGGGAGGTGTAGATGGAGTCCATGGGTGGGAGGCAGGTTCGTGTGATGGACTGGGCGGTATTCACGACTCTCTGAAGTTCCTTGCGGTCCTGGGCCGAGCAGTTGCCATACCAGGCTGTGATGCAGCCCGATAGGATGCTTTCTATAGTGCATCTGTAAAAGTTGGTAAGGGTTAATGTGGACATGCCAAATTTCCTTAGTTTCCTGAGGAAGTATAGGCGCTGTTGTGCTTTCTTGGTGATAGCGTCGACGTGAGTGGACCAGGAAAGATGTTTGGTGATGTGCACCCCTAGGAATTTGAAACTGCTAACCATCTCTACCTCGGCCCCGTTGATGCTGACAGGGGTGTGTACAGTACTTTGCTTCCTGAAGTCGATGGCCAGCTCTTTAGTTTTGCTGGCATTGAGGGAGAGATTGTTGTCGTTACACCACTCCACTAGGTTCTCTATCTCCCTCCTGTATTCGGACTCGTCGTTATTCGAGATCCGGCCCACTATGGTCTTTCGTCAGCAAACTTGTAGATGGAGTTGGAACCAAGTTTTGCCACGCAGTCGTGTGTGTACAGGGAGTAGAGTAGGGGGCTAAGTACGCAGCCTTGCGGGGCACCGGTATTGAGGACTATTGTGGAGGAGGTGTAGGTGTTCATTCTTACTGATTGTGGTCTGTTGGTCAGAAAGTCAAGGATCCAGTTGCAGAGTGGAGAGCCAAGTCCTAGGTTGAAAACTGTATTTCAGAAAGCTTAAGATGTGGAGAACTCCTCAATGCTTTGGGTGTCTAGGATGATCACATGTAGAGGAAATTTGTTCGGCCTCACAATGTAGAGGAAATTTGTTCAGTCTCAGCGTATTTGAGCCTGAGGAGCAGCTGGTGACTTTGCACATGGGAGATTGAAGATTTCTTCAAATGCACACAGAGTAAGCTAGTGGGAAGTAGAATGCGTTGGAATAAGGAGAAATGGAGGTGACGGTATGTGTATCTCTTGAGAGTACTGAACTGAGAAATACATATTTGGTAATGGGCAGCATGGTAGCACAGTTGCTTCGCAGCTCCAGGGTCCCAGGTTCGATTCCCGATTTGGGTGACTGTGCGGAGTTTACACTTTTTCTCCCCGTGTCTGCGTGGGTTTCCTCCGGGTGCTCCGGTTTCCTCCCACAGTCCAAAGATGCGCAGGTTAGGTGGATTGGCTATGCTAAATTGCCCTAGTGTCCAAAAAAAAGGTTAGGTGGGGTTACGGGGATAGGGTGGAGGTGTGGGATGGGGTGAAGGTGTGGCCTTAGGTAGGGTGCTCTTTCCAGGGGCTGATGCAGACTCGATGGGCCAAATGGCCTCCTTCTGCACTGTAAATTCTATACTGAACATTTATTACATTACAACACCTTTAGGAGGATAAACATGGACAAAATCACAACACTGGAGGAAAGAAGAGGGTGTGAAAAGGAGAAAGAGAGTTTAATAGTCACAACAGTGCATTGGGATTTTGGAAGCTGTTACCAAAGCTATTGAAAGATTTGTTACATTCCAGGTGCCCATAGTTGGGAATATCAAGGAGCTGGTGCACAAGATTTTGAAAGGCTATTGGATTGGATTTGTTTATTGTCACGTGTACCGAGGTACAGTGAAAAGTATTTTTTTGCAAGCAGTTCAACAGATCATTAGAAAAGGGAATTAAACAAAATTCAAGAAAATACATGAGAATACATAATAGGGCAACACAAGATATACAATGTAACTACATAAGCATTGGCATCGGTTGAAGCATACAGGGTGTAGTGTAAATGAGGTCAGTAAATAAGAGGGTCATTTAGGAGTCTGGTGACAGTGGGGAAGAAGCTGTTTTTGAGTCTGTTCGTGCGTGTTCTCAGACTTCTGAATCTCCTGCCTGATGGAAGAAGTTGGAAAAGTGAGTAAGCAAACTTGCAAACTTGTAGATGGAGGTGGAACCAAGTTTTGCCACGCAGCCGTGCGTGTACAGGGAGTAGAGTAGGGGGCTAAGTACGCAGCCTTGCGGGGCACCGGTATTGAGGAATTGTGGAGGAGGTGTTACTGACTGTGGTCTGTTGGTCAGAAAGTCAAGGATCCAGTTGCAGAGTGGAGAGCCAAGTCCTAGGTTTTGGAGCTTTGATATGAGCTTGGCTGGGATTATGGTGTTGAAGGCGGAGCTGTAGTCAATAAATAGGAGTCTGATGTAGGAGTCCTTGTTTTCGAGATGCTCTAGGGATGAGATGTAGGGCCAGGGAAATGGCGTCTGATGTGGACCGGTTGCGACGGTATGCGAATTGAAGTGGGTCAAGGCGTTCCGGGAGTATGGAGGTGATGCGCTTCATGATCAGCCTCTCGAAGCACTTCATTACAACTGACGTCAGGTCCACCGGGCGGTAGTCATTGAGGCATGTTGCCTGGTTCTTCTTTGGTACCGGTATGATGGTGGTCTTCTTGAAGCAGGTGGGGACCTCGGAGTGGAGTAGGGATAGGTTAAAGATGTCTGTGAATACCTCTGCCAGCTGGTATGTGCAGGCTCTGAGTGCACGACCAGGGATCCCGTCCAGGCCCATCGCCTTCCGTGGGTTCACTTTCAGGAAGGCCGATCTGACTTCGGAAACTGTGATGGTGGGTATGGGTGAATTATGGGCTGCTGGGGCACTCGACAGCGGATTGTTGGTTACCTGCTCAAACCGAGCATAGAATGCATTAAGTTCATCAGGGAGGGGTGCACTGCTGCCAGAGATACTGCTCGGCTTCGCTTTGTAGCCCGTTATGTTGTTTAGTCCTTGCCACAACCGCCGAGAGTCTGTCTGTGAACAGCCGCAAGTTATTGTTCAATATACAGCCAATTACATGGAACTATTTATTGTATTTATTAATGAGTTAAATGATGGGATACAAAACCACCTTCCCAAATTTGCAGATGACCACCTAGCTAGGTGGCATTATAAGTAGTTTAGATGGGACCATAAAAATTAACAAAGTGGTATGGATAGATTAAATGAATGGGGAAAACAGGCAGTGTAGGCAAATGTGAGGTCATTGACTTTAGACTTGAACAGGATAGTTTCTAAATGGTGAAAAGCTAGAAACGATGGAGTTCCAGAGAGACTTGCAGTTCCAGATACATATGACCTGAATTTTCACCCGTCGGGTGCACGCATTCAGTAGGCGTGAAGCGTGCATGAAACGTGCTTCCAGCAGAATGCAATTTCACATTGACTGATCAGTAAACGGGTAGCATGCATGAAATACACACTGGGTAAGGCTCAATGCTGCCAGGGAGGGCAAGAAGAGGGTGGGTGTTGGAAAAGGGGAGGGTACATGTAGCGCTTCTAATGTGCTCCCTTTGGGAGATGACCGCTGTGGACCAGTAGACCTGTTTAAAAAAAAAGATGGAAAAATTCTGCAAAGAGTGTCGAGGCAGCACCTTCTAACACAAAACTCAGCCCTCAGACATCTTTTTTAGTTTTATTTCATCCATCACAGTTAATCCTGCCCTGGATTGAGATTGCAGCTGAAACATAGGGCGCGATCTTCCAGCCTCCTTACTAATCGGCACCAGGATGAGCACATGCTGGGGAGGCCGGTAAATGACAGGTCCTCTGGGTGGAGCCTGGTGGTCCCTCAACTCTGCGGCATCCGCCAGCCACCGCGTTGGTGACTGCCCTGTGCTCGGCTACACCAGTCTCTTTCAGGGCTTGCTCCTCAAAGAAGGTAATAATTCCCAAGTCCGGCACCCTTCTGCCAATCTGGGCTCTCTCCTGCCGATTATGGGAGAGGTTTTCTTGAGGGGACACCGAGAGGGCATCGTTAGCCACATGCGCGGTTCACAGCTGTGGAGGGGCGGATTGAAGGGGTGGGCCGAGGGAATGCTGAAGGGGGATGGAGGGAGGGTTGGGGGATGCTCCCTTGGGGGGTGGGGGGAGCGGGGTTAGGGGGTGGGACGTAGGTGTCTAATTACTCGTGCTGCCTGGTGTAGGTCGTTGACCTTCTTCCGACACTGGAAGCCAGTCCTACTGGTTACACTGCCTGAGCTGACTGCTGCTGCTGCCTCGTCCCAGGCAGCACTGGCTGCCTTGTGGCTCACCCTCTGGGACCCCCCCCCCCCAGGGAACAGGACATCCCTCCTGGCCTCCACCACATCCAGGAGCCTCCTCGGGTCAGCATCTCCAGATCTTGGGGCCGGTCTCCTCGGTGCCATTGTTGTGAGCTGGATGGGGTTTGATGCGCAAGTGCTGCTTGATGTAGTTAGGAAGGTGGGGGGGGGGGGGGGGGGCTGCTGGCTTGCATGGTCCCGGCAAATCAACTGGCGAGCCATATTTTGGGCCGAGAAGCCCGTGAGGCTTCGTTAAGTTGACCAAGTAACGTTGAATAGTGTTGCTGGGCTGAGTGGCCGGGAAACCTGTGGCAATTCCCGCTCGCTACAGCACTTGGAAATATTTCTGGAGAATCACACCCATAATGTCAGCTTGGCCAATCAGCCCACTTGCCAACTATAAAAACAGAAAGGCCAGATAAAGTTGGGTTAAATTGGCCCCTTAATGGGCTTTGCATGATTGCCTGACTCCCACGTGTGACTGCCGGCCGAAATATTGCGCGGGTGCAATTTTTGCGCAATTTCACATGCTCTGGCACATGCAAGTACCTGCTTGAGCAACATATAATTCTGGCCATGGCTTTTAAAAAATTTGTTCATGGGATGTGAGCCTCACCGTCAAGGCCAGCAGTTATTGTTCATGTCTAATTACCTTTGACAAGGTGCTACTATGCCAACATCTTGAACTGCTGCAGTCCATCTATGTGGTTGTAGTTATACCAACAGTGTAGTAAGGAAGAGAGCTCCAGAACTTTGATGCAGCATCAGTGAAGGAACAAAGATATAGTTTTAAATCGGGATGGTGTGAGATTCGGAGGGTAACTTGCAGATGTTGTGATCTGATGCATCTGCTGCCCTTGTCATTCAATGCTATTCTAGATGGTAGAAGTGGCGGATCTGGAAGGTGCAGTCAAAAGACGCTTGGGGACTGGCTGGAGTGCATCTTGTAGATAGCACACACATGTTGGTGGTGGCGAAAGTGAATGTTTAAGATAAATAGAGTACCAGTCAAGCTGGCTTTTTTTTTCTGGATTGTGTTGAGTTTCAATAATTAAAAAAGCTAATGGATGCTGGCTTTTGTGTCTGGAGGACTATATTGCAAGGGATAGAAGTCATGCTTCAACTGTACAAAGCCCTTGTTATACCGGTTAGTTAAGTTGGCTGGATAGCTGGATTGTGATGCGGAGCGATGCCAACAGCGTGGGATCATTGCCCATACTGTCTAAGGTTATCCATGAAGGCCCTGCGTTCTCAACCTTGCCCCATACCTGAGGTGTGGTAACCCTTTGATTAAAGCGCCACCTGTCTGCTCTCTGTCAAAAGGGGAGATCAGCCTTTGGTCCTTGGGAACTATGGCGACTTTCATTTTCATTTGATCACATCTGGAGTGCTGTGAGCAGTTCCAGGTAACATGCCATATAATTGGCACAGCACAGAAGGAGGCTATTTCTGTGCCAGTTCTCCGAATGAGCAATTTATCTGGGGCCATTCCCTGACTTTCTCCCCATAACCCTGCAGCACGGTAGCATTGTGGATAGCACAAATGCTTCACAGCTCCAGGGTCCTAGGTTCGATTCCAGCTTGGGTCACTGTCTGTGCGGAGTCTGCACATCCTCCTTGTGTCTGCGTGGGTTTCCTCCGGGTGCTCCGGTTTCCTCCCACAGTCCAAAGATGCGCAGGGTAGGTGGATTGGCTATGATGAATTGCCCATAGTGTCCAAAATTGCCCTTGGTGTTAGGGTGGCGTTACTGGGTTATGGGGATAGGATGGAGGTGTTGACCTTGGGTAGGGTGCTCTTTCCAAGAGCCGGTGCAGACTTGATGGGCCGAATGGCCCCCTTCTGCACTGTAAATTCTATGATATAAAAAATTCCTCTTTTTCAGATAACAGTCTAAAGCCCTTTTGAATGTTTGAATTGAATCTGCTTCCACCACATGCTCAGGCAATGCATTCCAGATCCTAACCACCTGCTCTGTGAAAAAGTTTTTCCTCACTTTGCCATTGCTTCTTTTGGCAGTTTAATAAATCTATGCTGTCTCATTCCTGATGTTTCCCTATGTAGGAACACCTTTTTCCTATCTACTCTGTCCAGATCCCTCATGATTTTGAATATCTCCGTCAACTGTCCTTTCAGCTTTTTCTTCTCCAAGGAAAACAGTCTCAACTTTTCCAATCTATCTACGTAACTGTTCCTCAATTCCTGGAACTGTTCTTGTGAATCTTTTCTTCACTCTGTCGAATGCTCTCACATCTTTCCAAAAGTGAGGCTCCAATCTATCTATGTAACTGTTGTTCCTCAATTCCTGGAACTGTTCTCGTGATTCTTTCCTTCACTCTGTCTAATGCTCTCACATCTTTCCAAAAGTGAGGCTCCAATCTATCTATGTAACTGTTGTTCCTCAATTCCTGGAACTGTTCTCGTGATTCTTTCCTTCACTCTGTCTAATGCTCTCACATCTTTTCAAAAGTGAGACACCCAGAACTAAACGCAGTACTTCAGTTCAGGCCATAGCAGTTTTTATACAAGTTGAAAAATGAAATGAAAGGAAAATCGCTTATTGTCACAAGTAGGCTTTAAATGAAGTTACTGTGAAAAGCCCCTAGTCGCCACATTCCAGCGCCTATTCGGGGAGGTCTGGGAGGTTTAACATAATCTCCTTGCTCTTGTACTCTATGCCCCTAATGCTAAGCTGAGGATGGTATATGATTTATTAACCGCCCTCTCTCAACTTATCCTGCCACTTTCAATGGCTTATGGACATATACTCCTTCATGCCATCATAGACCTAGGCACCTTGCTTTGAGTAAATACTTCAATCCCTCCTGCCTCTTTGGTCTGTCTGTTGCCCTGAACTTTATCATCAAACAATATGATAACAGCATTTCTAACAAGATTCTCTGACCCCTTCCACGTTGTTCATTTTGTCTGTCTTAAGTGCTCAGCCGTGCCCTGGGTGGCTTTGTGCTTGGAGTTCTTATCTACAATGGTGCCTTCAGCCCATCAATTTTTTGTCTTGCTTTGGACCCAACCAGGAGACCATTCAAACAGTGGGCTGGATTCTCCGCCCCGTCGCGCCACAATTCTATTTCACCCCGCTGGCGGGATGCTCCGTTACGCCGGCTGGTCAATGGGGTTTCCCATTGTGGGGCAGCCCCACGCCATCAGGAAACCCCCGGGCTGCTGGCAAAACTGAGCATCCCGCCGGCGGAGAATCCAGCCCAATGTTTTTATTTGGTTGTATTTTTAATCAAAGATTTCAGTACTGAGAAGTTGTTTATTAAAAGTGGTAAAACAAGAGTTGTTATTGTTTTCTAAATTGTAACACCTATGTGACTCTCTTGCATTGACCACAAGACATTGTGCCCGACCTCAAACTTTCCCAAAAAATGGTTAGGGGTTACTCATGGTTAGGGGTTACTAATCCTCCAGCATTGCCCAGAGTCTCCTGGAATTGAAAGTTAATCTGCTGGTCACTGACCAAGAGCAAAAGCCTGAGAAAAATGTAATGGAACCATTTAAAAATTGTATTTTCCATTTTCTTAAAATGCCCTGTTATGAAAATGTTGCTTGATGTGAGGCAGGGAAAGGACCTTTGACCTGGTGGGAAGTTGGGAAATAACATGATAAACCTCCCAAGAATATGTCCAACCAGAGTTGGCAACTCTTATCTGTGGTATCAGTGCAATGTTTCGATAGCAAAGAAACCCTCCCATATGAGGCACCTTGCGATGGTTTCAGTGAATAATTCATGATCGCAACGCAACCTTCAAAACCTGAAATTAAAAACAGAAAATGCTGGAAATAGCCAGCAAGCCAGGCAGTGGGATGAATTCTCCACCTCCCCAGCTGCGTGTTCCTCGATGGCACGCCGCCGCCGGCAGCGGGATTCTCTATTCCCGTCACCAGTCAATGTGAATTTCCATGATGGCCACCCGCATCGCCAGGAAACCCATGGGCGGGGTTGCGCTGCCAGCAGAATGGAGAATCACGCTGGTGGAGAATTCACCCCAGTATCTGGAGAGAAACAGAGTTAATGGCCTAAATTTTATACTCCCGGCAGGGAAGCAGGAAATTGAAGGATGGGCAATCATACAAAATAGGATCAGAAAGTAGGCCATTCAGCCCCTTGAACCTGCTCCTCCATTCAATAAGATCACGGCTGATCTGTTTGTGTAGAGTTCCACATTTCCATCTAGCCTCTATAACCTTTGATTCCCATTGCCTAACAAGAATCTATCTACCTCTACCTTAGAAATGTTGAGTGATACATCCTTCTGAGGCAGAGAGTTCCAGAGGTGCACAACCCTTTGAGAGAAAAAATCTCTCCTTCTCTCTCCTATAAGTGCGACGGTGTAATAACCTGCACAGGACTCATCCAACTGAGGATGATTGTTTGCAGTGCTCAATTGGACTGAGTTAACTCGGCACTAGCATAAAAGGCCGACAGCTGTAGAGCCAGCTAAAAAGTGAACAAGGACCCGGTGAAAGGTAACCGGGCCCTGTGCATGTATGATGCTATTGCTGAAATAAAGGACTTTTAAGAAGCTCGTTGGAGTCCCCTGGCTTTATCACAGACCTCTAATTTTAAAAATTCCTCCTAGTTCTAGATTCACCCACAAGAGGGAACATCCTTACCACGTTCATAAGACATAGGAGCAGAATTAGGCCATTCGGCCCATCGTTTGCTCCGCCATTCAATCATGGCCGCTGTGTTTCTCATCCCCATTCTCCTGCCTTCTCTTCATAACCCTAGATCCCTTATTAATCAATTATACAATAGTAAACCAAATCATCACATCACATTTCATTCTCTCTCATTAGGTGCAGGATAAATTTAAAGTGCAAACAAATTATGGTGACCATCAAAATAAAACTTGTAGGTAGTTATGTTTATTTAGTTCCTTACATTAAAACATCTCAATTATTTAACGAGGAGAAAAAAGGGAGTCTGAGTAGATTTAAAAATATTGGTTGTGGTCAGGAGAGGGGGGCAGGGGTCAGAGAAATTGGAAGAGATGGTGACAGAAAGAGATCTTTAGTAAATCTTTGAAAACAGCAACACTTTTACCTGGGCAACGTGGTTTTGGAAGTGGATTCACCTTGTTAATACTTGTCAATACCGTTCAAGATTCCCTCTGGGTTGCCGCCTAGGGTTTCCTTTCCTGTCCCTACCTTGCAATGGGCTGGCAAGACCTTGGGTAATCCCCCACCCATGCCCCAATTGCCAATAAGGCCGTTTCATGCCACGCCTCAATATTTTGGCTGGCGCAAGGATTCAGCTGATGTGGGGGAAACCCAACAATGAACAGGCTTAAATCTTGGGTTGGAAGTTGAGGGACAAGGGGTGGCGTTTCATCAGAAGCCCCCTTCCACCTTCAGGTACCCCCCCCCCCCCCCCCCCCCAGACCCCCATTAAAATCTGATGGATCTTTGTTCACCCACCAACCCAGCTCCTCCCTTGACACTCTAATCGTCCACTTTCCACCCCACCTGCCCTGAGAGACCCACAGCTTACCATCTGGTCCCAGGACCTAGGCTCTGGCATGTTGAAGAACTTCCTCTTCTGTCTACCGCAGCTCCTGTCATTTCAGGGACCAGACAGCTGCTGGCCAATCAGACTGACCAGCAGCTCTTTAAGGCGGGGCTTATTCCCAAGTGAGGGGCAGAAGCCCTGCCTCCAACCAATTTAATGTTCATTCAAATGTGAAATGGCTATGGGCACTCAGAGTCAGCAGTCGGGGGGCATGGGGGGTATGGTTTGCACCCCAGTTCTCCACAATTCTTCAGATGGCGGGAAGGAAAACTCCACCAGCAAATATTCCAGCCACCTTTTCAGGCCAATGACTTCTCGCCAAAGCTGTGAAAAGTTAGAGATGTGATGGGTTTCAAGCAAGAGTGGGTGGGATATGAGAAGGTCTGTGATAGGGTGGAAGAGATTGAATAACAGAAGGGTTAATGGTGGAAGGCCAAACAGAGTGGTATTGGACAAGTAAAGACACATAAAGTTTAAGTAAAAGCAAAACATTGTGGGTTCTGGAAATTGAAAGAAAAAGAGAAAATGCTGGAAAAACTAAGCGGGATTAGCAGCATCTGTGGAGAGAGAAACAGAGTGAATTTTTTGATATCACCCTTCTATAGGACACAAAACAAGAGGCGTTTGCAGAGAAGGTTTATGCAAAAGCAGAACGACTGTGGGAAACACAGTGGATTGGAGGGACCTTGATGTGTATGTACACAGATCCCTTAAGGTAGCAGGGCAGGTGGATAATGTGACTGTGATGGCATCTGGTATACTTGCCTTTATTAGCCACGGCATAAAGTTTAAGAGCAGGGCGATTATGCTGGAACTATATTAAATGTCGGTTAGGCCACAGCTAGAGTATTGTGTTCTGGAATCCACACTATAAGAATGATATGATAACAGGGTAAAGAGGAGATTTACCAGGATGTTGCCTGGGCTGGAGAGTTTTGGTTATGAAGAATGATAGGATAGACTGGGTTTGTTTTCCTTGGAGCAGAGGAATCTGAGGGGGGACATGATTGATTTATTTGCCCTACCTTTGTGCTTCTTGGGAAGGTACCTTGACTGTCCTGAACCATCTCTTCTTTGAAGGTACCCATTGTTCAGATACTGTTTTTCCTGCCAACCTTTGATTCCAATGTATCTGGCCCTGAACCATCCATTGAAGTTGCTTTTTGCTCAGTTAATTATTCTTACTCTAGATTGGTTGTGAAAAGGACAAAGAACAATCTGAACTGTATGATCCAATGATCACTGTCCCCTAAATTTTCTCCTACTGACACTTGATCCACTCATCCCACCTCATTCCAAGAGTCCAGTCTAGCAGTGCCTCCTTTCTCATTGGACTGGAAACATACTGCTGTAGAATTTTTTTTCTGAACACACTCTGGGAACACTTGCCCGTCTCTCCCTTTATCATACTAATATCCCAGCCTATAACCAGGTAATTAAATCCCCATCTCATTTTCTAATGGACCAGGAGTGGGGGATAAATGGCCATTGTCCTAATATACACCAGTTTATCATGGTATGGACAAACACTAGGACCAATCAACATGCACAAACATTGCAGCCAGTCACCAGTTAGAACACACACTATAAAGACAGAGGACATCACTTTTCCCGCTCATTCTGGATGCTGCCTCTCAGAAGCACAAGAGCTCATCAAGTACAGTACAAACTCACACCACGTGCTGAGTGATTCAACTGGTTTGGACAGGCACAGGTCTCTAGTTCATCGAGCATCGTGTAAACCCACAGTTATTGCATGTCTAGCATTTTATAAGAGTTAATAAAATACTGTTGAACCGTCTTCAGTATTGGTGGCATATGTCTGCTTCACGAATCCACAGTGCCCAACGCTTCATGGTACCAGTAGTTGAGGGATGTTAGGACTTCTGAGACCTGCCTTCCACCAGTCTTCAACCATCCTGCAACATGGACAGCGCTCGCCTGCCGCCGCCCCTCGGCATTACCGGCAACCTGGGCTCCATCTGGAAGATTTTTAAACAGCGCTTCCAGCTATACCTCGAGGCCATGGACCTGAAAGCTGCCTCGGACGCATGGAAGATTGCTCTCTTCCTCTCCACAGCCGAGGACCATGCCCTCCACATCTTTAACTCGCTCACCTTCGCCGACGGGGAAGATAAATCGAAGTTCAAGACGGTCCTCCTAAAGTTTGACAGCCACTGCGAGCTCGAGGTGAACGAGAGCTTTGAGTGCTACATCTTTCAGCAGCGCTTGCAGGGTAAGGACGAACCTTTCCAGTCCTTTATCACCCACCTCCGTGCCCTTGCGCAGTCCTGCAACTATGGGTCCACCTCTGACTCCATGATACGCGACCAGATAGTCTTTGGTGTTCAGTCGGAGCCCCTTTGGCAGCAGCTTCTTAAGGTCAAGCAGCCTACCCTGTCAACTGCCATTGAGACCTGTGTGTTCCACGAGCACGCCTCCACACGCTATTCCCGCATCCAAGCCACCAAAACGGCGCGGCAAGCTCCCCACGAGGCAGAACGGGTCGAGGTCATCAAATCGCTCCAGGGCCTACGCCTGGATGAGGGCGGCCATTTTGCGCGCTTTTCGCGGGCTCCCGCGCTTGGACGCAACAAACATCGCAACATCGAAGAATGTACTGCGCAGGCGCGCACCACGCTGGACCGCACCGCGCATGCGCGGTGGCGTAACGAATGCACTGACAAAACGACGTGCGGCAACTGTGGCTCCGCCCACTTAAAGCGGCAATGTCCCGACGATGTTTGCAGTGTGTCAAACCTGGCCCCTATGCTGCCTTATGCAGGTCGACTCAGCCTGCTAGTTTCCGACGATCCAGCCAGCCTCGCAGGGATGTCCGGGCTATTCAATCCACAATCAACGAGCCTCTCCAAGACCTGTCCCCCGACTTTGACAGCGATGACCTGCAAGCCCCTTTTCAAGTCAGCATCATAACAAAGCACAGGATGTCTCCAAAGCGCAGCACCAAGCCCATCCCGATACACGGCTTTGATCCGGATGATGAGTGGTATGCCACCCTTACGGTCAACCGGTCCCGAGTAAGGTTCCGCCTCTCATTGCGTGGTCTGACCTTCGCAGCCTTCGTGTCCAGCCTGCCATCCTGCCATCTGCATGCCAACTGATTGATTACAACGGTAATGCCATTGCTGCCAGTGGCTCCTGCCAACTCGAGGTGATGCATCGCGCGCACACATCTGTGGCTATCCTTCGAGATCGTTGCCTCCTCGAAAGCCTCCTTGCTTGGTACGCAGCCATGTAAGCTGCTGAACTTGGTGCAGAGGGTTCACTCTCTCTCTCCCATCAACGTGCCTGCCTCTCCCGACACCGACTTCAGGGCGCAACTCAACTCCATCATTCAACAGTACCACAACGTCTTCGAGGGCATGGGCACGCTCCCGTATACATACAAGATTCTACTCAAGCCAAACGTCACGCCTGTGGTACACTCACATTGCAGGGTCCCAGCGCCCCTTAAGGACCGCCTCAAGCAACAGCTCCAAGACCTCCAGGACCAAGGGGTTATCTCCAGGGTCACGGAACCGACCGACTGGGTGAGTTCCATGGTCTGTGTGAAGAAACCTTCTGGTGAGCTAAGGATTTGCATAGATCCTAAGGATCTTAATCGAAATATCATGAGGGAGCTCGACCCGATTCCCATGCGTGAGGAACTCGCGTGTGAAATGGCCCACGCTAAACTCTTCACAAAACTCGACCCTCAAAAGGTTTCTGGCAAATCCAGCTGGATGAATCTAGCAGAAAGCTGTGCACATTCAATACGCCCTTTGGCAGATACTGCTACAACCGCATGCCATTTGTGATCATCTTGGCGTCCGAGGTATTTCACAGAATAATGGAACAGATGATGGAGGGAATTGAAGGCATCCGTGTCTACGTCGATGACATATACTCTGATCCACCACCCCGCAGGAGCACATCAGTCGCCTCAAGCGTGTTTTCCAATGCATACACGAGCATGGCCTCCGCCTCAATAGAACTAAATGCTCTTTTGGCCAGTCAGATATCAAATTCCTGGGTGACCACATTTCCCATTTGGGTGTGCGACCGGATGAGGACAAAATTGCTGCTATCACTTCCATGAAAATTCCTGAGGACAAGAAAGCGGTCATCCGGTTTTTGGGAATGGTAAATTTCCTCAAAGTTCATTCCCAACCTCGCCTCGCATACCACGGCTCTCAGGAACCTGGTCCGGAAGACAACAGACTTCCTGTGGCTCATTGCCCACGAGTTCGAGTGGAGGGAGCTGAAGGCCAAGCTATCCACGGCCGCAGTTCTGGCTTTTTTTGATCCGGCAAAGGAAACAAAAATTTCTACGGATGCCAGTCAGTCTGGCATTGGAGCCGTGCTTCTGCAGCATGGGCCTCATCATGGGCCCCCGTTGCATATGCGTCACGGGCAATGACCCCCACGAAACAGCGCTACGCGCAAATAGAGAAGGAGTGTCTCGGCCTTCTGACCTGTGTCGTCAAGTTCCACGACTGTGTATGGACTTCCCCAGTTTACTGTCGAGACCAACCATCGTCCGCTCGTCAACATAACACTAAAGGACTTGAATGATATGATGCCTCGCGTCCAGCGCATCCTACTCAAGCTCCGGAGGTATGATTTCCGACTCGTTTATACCCCTGGTAAGGACCTTATCGTCGCCGACGCCCTCTCCAGGTCGGTCACCACTCCATGCGATCCCGAAGGGTTCGTTTGCCAGATCAACGCCCACGTTAAGTTCGCAGCCTCCCACTTGCCTGTATCGGATGCACGCCTGGTACAAATTCGCCGCAAGACAGCGGCTGACCCCCTACTACAGCGTGTCATGCACATCATGACGGACGGGTGGATCAAGGGCCAATACCCGCAGATTTACAACGTTCGAGACAATCTGGCAGTCGTTGATGGGGTTCTCCTGAAGCTAGACCGCATCGTGATCCCGCACAGCATGCACCAACTGGTCCTGGAATAGCTGCACGAGGGCCACCTGGACGTTGAAAAATGTCGCCAAAGGGCCAGAGAAGCTGTGTATTGGCCGGGAATCAACAACGACATTGTCAGTGTAGTACTCAACTGCCCCACCTGCCAGCGTTTTCAGCTGGCCCAACCACGGGAGACTCTGATGCCCCATGAGTTGGTCACATTGCCCTGGACTAAGGTGGGCATCGACCTGTTCCACGCATTGGGTAGGGACTATGTATTAATTATAGATTACTTCTCAAACTACCTGGAGGTCATCAGGTTGCACGACCTCACTTCATCCGCTGTCATTCGGGTGTGCAAAGAGACATTTGCCCGGCATGGCATCCCGCTCACAGTGATGTTGGACAATGGCCCCTGCTTCACCAGCCAGGAATGGGCCAGCTTCGCCCGGCAGTACAACTTTGCACACATCACATCCAGTCCCCTGTACCCTCAGTCCAATGGCAAAGCAGAAAAGGGGGTTCATATAGTCAAGAGGCTGCTCTGCAAGGCTGCCGATGCCGGCTCTGACTTCTATCTCGCTCTGTTGGCCTATCGCTCTGCCCCGCTCTCCACTGTTGTTAATGAATCGCACCCTGAGGACGACGGTACCACCCATTCACACCCCGAATCTTGATCATGGTCCAGTGCTTCACATCAGCAAAAGGCGACTCACGTGCTTCTGATCTCCCCGACATCCAGCCGAACGACAAGATTTGCATTCATCTCCCGGATGGTGGCTGGTCTGCTACTGCTGTTGTCCTTAGGCAGGTGGCCCCCCGCTCCTTCCTGGTTCGGTTACCAGACGGATCCATTCGGCGCTGCAATCGACGTGCCTTTCGCCTTGTTCCACAATTGTCACGGGATCCTCTGGGTAACTCCTCTGCTGACCCTGCTATGGACTGTGCAGAGCTTCCGGTCACTCTGCCTCCTCCTGACTGTGTTGCAGCCCACCCAGCTCCTGACCTGGTGGCTCTCGACCCACCATTGAGGCGGTCAACCAGAATTCATCGCCCACCTCAGAGACTGAATTTATGAACTTTGCAAATTTATGGACTCTGAGATATTTCCTTCCTTGTTCAATCGTTTTCTATTGGTTTGTGTATAGCACTGTTCTTGTTCAATTTGTTGCATACTAATCATCTGCACCAGGCACCTTCCCTTGTATATAGCTTCGTTTTCCTGTATACAGCTCTGTACATATGTCTTTGCACCTCACATGTAGTTAGGAACATAATTCACACCCCCACACTATTTATTGTCACACATTCATATAAATTTTTTTTAAAAAAGGGGTGGGATGTCATAATATACACCAGTATATCATGGCGCAGACACACACAGTGGACATACACTAGGACCAATCAACATGCACAAACACCGCAGCCAGTCAGCAGTTAGAACACACGCACTAGAAAGACAGAGGGCATCACTTTTCCCGCTCATTCTGGATGCTGCCTCTCAGAAGCTCATCAAGTACAGTACAGACTCTCATCACGTGCTGAGTGATTCAACTGGTTCGGACAGGCACAGGTCTCTAGTTCATCTAGCATCATGTAAACCCACAGTTATAGTATGTCCAGCATTTTATAAGAGTTAATAAAATAGTGTTGAACCATCTTCAGTGTTGGTGGCATATGTCTGCTTCTCGAATCCACAGTGCCCAACACGTCAGCCATATGGCCAAATGACCAATGATCCTGACCATATGAAAGAAACAAAACTGAGGTTCTATAAAATGATTTTCAGCAACAATGTTTAAACTCCTTTCTATAATGGGGTGCCGTACCCAAAACTTTGCACATATTCTAGCTGTAGTATCACCAATGTTTTGTATGAACTCATTACTAATTCTTTAAATCGATCAAAGAGCAGGACCTCGTATTTAAAGTATATTCTCGTGTTTAAAGTATATTCTGTCATTAAACTGCAACTGCAGTGTTCTTACCATTTGGCCTCGTGCAGCTCAAATAAATTGGCCAAGATTAACTTCATTCATACGATTCCAAAGTTACAATAAAGAGGAGCATTTTCAAATAATCTCCACTTTAAAAACTCAGCCGTCTTCAGTTCAATAAATTTTGCGAGAGCTTGTGTAAGTTGTCTAGTCCTAAAATCAGAGTGGTGGTATGTCTATTTAAAATTTGAATATCTCTCCAAAAGTGAGGAAACTCTGATAACTGCTCTCCAACCTCCTTCACTATGGATTATGATCAGTAAATCAACTTGGACTGTCCTTCATTCCGTGACTGATATCTTCAACCTATTGCATGACTATATCCTGAAATGGAATTATCATTTTACCATTGTTCATTGGAGATATATTAAATCAACAGGAATCTGCAGTTCATGTCAACCGCATTTGTCACAACATGTGGATCCAGTGAACATTGCAGTTTAAATCCATTGTCATGTGAGAGTATCTTTAAGAAATGGGGTGTGTAAAATAGCTGCACTGGATGTACTTTAAGAAATGGGTGTTTATTAAAGAGCTTCAGTGATGTCAGAGAGTGGGTGGAGCTGGGCTATCTGTCTGCTTTACTTTCGTTTTAGGCTCTTTGCCACAGGTTGTGGTTAGTTTCGTTTTGAAAGCTGAATAGCTGCTGGCAAAGCAAGGAGTTGCATAAGGAGCTCTCTCTGCAAACTAAGGACTGTCTCCAAATCAATTGGGTGATTTCAAAGTGCTGACTGCTCTCAATAGTGAATTTAAACCTGATCTTTGTGTTAAAAAGGCTCTTTTGTCTTCCAGATGTTGTTTGGGAATTTATTAAGGGTTATCTCTCAAGTACTGTATTCTTTGGGGATTTATTGGTGTTGATAGTTGTTAAGATGTTTACTGTGGGTTTATAAAGTGTTAACTAGTTTCATAAATAAACATATTGTTTTAATTTAAAAAGCACTGTAGATTTCTGTTTGCATCACACCTGCAGAGTAAGCTCATGTGCTCCCCAGATCCACAATCTATTAAAAGTTGTGGGTCAGGTGAACTCCATGATGCACTTTGAGGTTCTCTAAACCCTGGCCCATAAACACCATTTTTACCAAGATCTCTTATGAGTGAGTGTTGAGTTGAATTTTAAGTCATTGCTACTTAGACCTATTGAATTGCATCTATCAATCACAAAACATGTCCACCACACGCGAGAAGACTGCAAAGTTGGCAACTCATTTTTAAAATCTTCTCATGCTGATTTCAATGATGGTTTTTTAAGTAACTTTAGTAGGTAAATATGCAAAACAGTCAGGTAGAGGGCTACTCAGAATATCTGAGGTTCAGTCTGTGCAGAATTAGTTGACCACAGTCTGGGCAATAACAAAATCACTAATTGGCCTCAACAAACCTCGATTCAACAGGGAAATATCAGCTCGGATCTTTTGCTCATGATTACAATGACCTAAGTCCTGTTGGAAAGTGCATATATGTGAACGTTGGGAAAGAAAGTATTGGTTTTGGCTGTGATATTTTTGACAGCAGACTCTAAACATTCACTGTTTAGAGTTATACCAGAGGGACACTGGATAATTAGCCTAGAATGATGCAAGCTTAATTATGAACATAAACTCAACATTTGCTGTAAATAATCATTTGCTGTAAATAATCTTTCAAAGTGTCAATGTGTGTCTTTGTAACTTGCATTTGCTGGCAAATTGCAGGCAGAGTGTAGTGGGCAGCAAGTTGTTACAGTTCCCACCCTCCATGCCTATAATTATCTCATGCACTGCACCATTACCCCCCCCCCCCCCCCCTCCCCCCAAAAAAAACAAACTAATACTTTGGTTAATCATTCTTTGTAAAACTATTAGACCTGAAATGTTTGGAAGAGAAAAAAGCAGTGCTAAAGCTCACACCAAGACCAAGTTCTGGTCACCCTGGGCAGCACGGTAGCATTGTGGATAGCACAATCGCTTCACAGCTCCAGGGTCCCAGGTTTGATTCCGGCTTGGGTCACTGTCTGTGCGGAGTCTGCACATCCTCCCCGTGTGTGCGTGGGTTTCCTCTGGGTGCTCCGGTTTCCTCCCACAGTCCAAAGATGTTCAAGTTAGGTGGATTGGACATGATAAATTGCCCTTAGTGTCCAAAATTGCCCTTAGTGTTGGGTGGGGTTACTGGGTTATGGGGATAGGGTGGAGGTGTTAACCTTGGGTAGGGTGCTCTTTCCATGAGCCGGTGCAGACTCGATGGGCCGAATGGCCCCCTTCTGCTCTGTAAATTCTATGATACAATGGATATCAAGGACTTATTCAAAAGGTTAATAGCCAGGAGTCCTTTTTTACTTTCTTCATTCTGGGGAGTTCCAGGATTTTGACCCAGTGGCAGTGAAGGAATGGTGCTTTAGTTTCAAGTCTGAATGGTGGTGGCTCAGAGGGGAGCTTGGACATCGTAGTGTTCCCATGCGTCTATTCCACTTGTTCTTCTAGGCGATAGATGTCGTTGGTTTGGAAGGTGCTGTGTAAGGAGCAGTGGTGAGTTTGTGCAGTGCATCTTGTAGATGGTACACATTGCTGCTACTCTGTGTCAGCAGTGGAGCAAGTGAATGTTGTGGAAAGGATGCTAATTAATCGGGCTGCTATGTCCTAGATAGTGTCAAACTTCTCGAATACTTTTAGAGCACATTCATCCAGGCAAGGGGGGAGTCTTGCTTTGCATTCCTGACTTGTCCCTTTCAGTTAGTAGACAGGCTTCGGGGACTCAGGCGGTGAGTACATTCTGTGCCCTTGCCACTCTTGATGCATCCTCCTAGGGGTGTTCAACATGGTGGAGTACTAATTCATCAACTGAGGGTAGACGGTATTTGGTAATCACCAGGAGGTTTCTTTGCCCATGTTTGACCTGAAGCCATAAGACTTCATGGGGTCTGAAGTCAATGTTGATGACTCCCAGGACAACTCCCTCACAGCTGTATACCACCATGCCGCCACCTCTTCTATCCCACTGGCAGGACAGACCCAGGGATGGTGATAGTGGTGTCTAGGACATTATCTGTAAGGAAGGATTCTTTCAGTATGACTATAAGAACTAGGAGCAGGAGTAGGCCATCTGGCCCGTCGAGCCTGCTCCGCCATTCAATGAGATCATGGCTGATCTTTTGTGGACTCAGCTCCACTTTCCGGCCCGAACACCATAACCCTTAATCCCTTTATTCTTCAAAAAACTATCTATCTTTACCTTAAAAACATTTAATGAAGGAGCCTCAACTGCTTCACTGGGCAAGGAATTCCATAGATTCACAACCCTTTGGGTGAAGAAGTTCCTCCTAACTCAGTCCTAAATCTACTTCCCCTTATGTTGAGGCTATGCCCCCTAGTTCTGCTTTCACCCACCAGTGGAAACAACCTGCCCTCATCTATCCTATCTATTCCCTTCATAATTTTATATGTTTCTATAAGATCCCCTCCCCCCTTGCATACTTCTAAATTCCAACGCGTACAGTCCCAGTCTGCTCAACCTCTCCTCGTAATCCAACCCCTTCAGCTCTGGGATTAACCTCGTGAATCTCCTCTGCACAACCTCCAGCGCCAGTACGTCCTTTCTCAGGTAAGGAGCCCAAAACTGAACACAATACTCCAGATGTGGCCTCACTAACACCTTATACAATTGCAGCATAACCTCCCTAGTCTTAAACTCCACCCCTCTAGCAATGAAGGATAAAACTCCATTTGCCTTCTTAATAACCTGTTGCACCTGTAAACCAACTTTTTGCGAGTCATGCACTAGCACACCCAGGTCTCTAAACTCATTAACTTTATTCCGAATACTACGAGTATTCAGGTAAAGTACACTTATGTTGGTTTTTCAAAACCTCTGTTTTGAATCTTAACATATCCAGTTTTATTCCTTTTGTTATTACTGGGCCTATTCACTGAGCTACCCTCAGTCACTGTACCTTGTACTGTCGCCCTTTTAGATTTTTGACTATGTCTTCTCTGCCTTGCACTTTTCCCCTTACTTCCTTTTGCTTCTGTCCCTGTTTTAGTATCTTCCAACTTCCTGCATCGGTTCCCATCCCCCTGCCAAATTAGTTTAAATCCTCTCCAACAGCTCTAGAAAACACCCCCCCCTAGGACATCGGTTCCAGTCCTGCCCAGGTGCAGACCGTCTGGTTTGTACTGGTCCCACCTCCCCCAGAACCGGTCCCAATGCCCCAGGAATTTGAATCCCTCCCTCTTGCACCATCTCTCGAGCCATGCATTCATCCTATCTATCCTGACATTCCTACTCTGACTAGCTCGTGGCACTGGTAGCAATCCTGAGATTACTACCTTTGAGGTCCTACTTTTTAGTTTAACTCCTAACTCCCTGAATTCCACTTGTAGGACCTCATCCCGTTTTTTACCTATATCGTTGGTGCCTATGTGCACCACGACAGCTGGCTGTTCACCCCCCCCCCCCCCCCCCCCCAGAATGCCCTGCAGCCGCTCCGAGACATCCTTGACCCTTGCCCCAGGGAGGCAACATACCATCCTGGAGTCTCGATTGCGTCCACAGAACCGCCTGTCTATTCCCCTTACGATCGGGTCCCCTATCACTATAGCCCTGCCATTTTTCTTCCTGCCCTGCTGTGCAGCAGAGCCAGCCACGGTGCCATGAACCTGGCCTCTGCTGCCTTCCCCAGGTGAGCCATCTCCCTCAACAGTATCCAAAGCGGTATATCTGTTTTGCAGGGAGATGACCGTAGGGGACACCTGCACTGCCTTCCTACTCTTGCTCTTTTGGTCACCCATTTTCTATCTCCCTCATTAATTTTCACCTACGGTGTGACCAACTCGCTAAATGTGCTATCCACGACCTCCTCAGCATCGCGGATGCTCCAAAGTGAGTCCATCCGCAGCTCCAGAGCCATCAAGCGGTCTAACAGGAGCTGCATCTGAATACACTTCTTGCACGTGAAAGAGCCAGGGACAGTGGACGTGTCCCTGAGCTCCCACATTGCACACGAGGAGCATGACACGGGTCTGGGATCTCCTGCCATGTCTTAAACCTTAGGTAAACTTATGCAACAACAATTTCAAAATAAAAATAAATAAATTAGACAATGAAAAGAAAAACTACTTACCAGTCACTTACCAGGGTTAAAAAGCACCTTCTCTCACTCTGCACCGAATTACCTCACTGCACCAAATTACCAAGTTGCAATCCCACTCTCGATGTGTCTCACTCAGGATGTGTCTCCTTGAAAAGCGCTAGCTTACTGAGTGCGCTCTCTGTCTGTCTTTTATGCAGACCTCAGCTAATCGATGACTCAAAAATACCTAAACTATGTCAGGCTGTTGCTTGACTAGTCTGTGAGACAGCCCTCCCTATTTTGGAACCAGCCTCCAGATGTTAGGACATAGAACAGTACAGCACAGAACAGGCCCTTTGGCCCTCGATGTTTTGCTGAGCCTTGTCCAAAACCAAGATCAAGCTATCCCACTCCCTGTCATTGTGGTGTGCTCCATGTGCCTATCCAATAACCGCTTGAAAGTTCTAAAGTGTCCGACTCCACTATCATAGCAGGCAGTCCATTCCACACCCTAACAACTCTGAGTAAAGAACCTACCTCGGACATCCCTCCTATATCTCCCACCCTGAATCTTATAGTTATGCCCCCTTGTAACAGCTACATCCACCCAAGGAAATAGTCTCTGAACATCCACTCTATCTATCCCCCTCATCATCTTATAAACCTCTATTAAGTCGCCTCTCATCCTCCTCCGCTCCAAAGAAAAAAGCCCTAGCTCCCTCAACCTTTCCTCATAAGACCTATCCTCCAAACCAGGCAGCATCCTGGTAAATCTCCTTTGCACCCTTTACAATGCTTCCACGTTCTTCTTATAGTGAGGTGACCAGAACTGCACACAATACTTCAACTATGGTCTCACCAAGGTCATGTATAGTTGCAGCATAACACCATGGCTCTTAAACACAAGCCCCCTGTTAATAAACGCTAACACACTATAAGCCTTCTTCATGACTCTGTCCACTTGTGATCTGTGGATATGAACCCCAAGATCTCTCTGTTCCTTCACATTCCTCAGAACCTTGCCGTTGACCCTGTAATCCACATTCAAATTTTTCCTACCAAAATGAATCATCTCACACTTATCAAGGTGAAACTACATTTGCCATTTTTTCGGCCCAGCTCTGCATCCTATCAATGTCTCTTTGCAGCCTACATCAGCCCTCACCTCATCCACTACTCCACCAATCTTGGTGTCATCAACAAATTTACTAACCCACCCTTCAGCCCCCTCCTCCAAGTTATTGATAAAAATCACAAATAGCAGGGGACCCAGCACTGATCCCTGTGGTTCACCGCTGGTAACTGGTTTCCAGCCTGAAAATTTTCCATCCACCACTACCAGTAGTTGGGAAGTTAGTTCAGTGGGAATGGAGGCTAGGGCAGTTGAATGTTCCTCCTGCAGAATGTGGGAGGAAAGGGTCACCTCTAGTGTCCCTTCTGACTACATCTGCGGGAAGTGCACCCAACTCCAGCTCCTCGAGAGCCGCGTTAGGGACCTGGAGCTGGATGAACTTCGGATCGTTCGGGAGGCGGAGGAGGTTATTGAGAGGAGTTATAGGGAGGTAGTCACACCTCAGGTAAAAGAAGAAGGTAGATGGGTTACCGTCAGGGGAGGGAGAGGGAACCGGCAGGCAGTGCAGGGATCCCCTGTGGTCGTTCCCCTCTATAACAAGTATACCGTTTTGGATACTGTTGCGGGGGACGACTTACCAGGGGTAAGCAATAGGGCACAGGTCTTTGGCACAGAGTCTGTCCCTGTTGCTCAGAAGGGAAGGGAGAAGAGGAACAGAGCACTTGTCATTGGGGACTCCATAGTTAGAGGAACAGACAGGAGGTTCTGTGGGAACGAAAGAGACTCACGGTTGGTGTGTTGCCTCCCAGGTGCCAGGGTCCGTGATGTCTCTGATCGTGTTTTTGGGATCCTTGAGGGGGAGCAGCCCCAAGTCGTGGTCCACATAGGTACCAACGACATAGGTAGGAAGAGAGATGGGGATTTGAGACAGAAATTCAGGGAGCTAGGGTGGAAGCTGAGAGCTAGAACAAACAGAGTTGTTATCTCTGGGTTGTTACCCGTGCCACGTGCTAGTGAAGTGAGAAATAAGGAGAGAGAGGAGTTGAACACGTGGCTACAGGGATGGTGTAGGAGGGAGGGTTTTGGTTTCCTGGATAATTGGGGCTCATTCTGGGGTAGGTGGGACCTCTACAAACAGGATGGTCTTCACCTGAACCAGAGGGGTACCAATATCCTGGGGGGGAGATTTGCTAGTGCTCTTCGGGGGGGGGTTTAAACTAATTCAGCAGGGGAATGGGAACCCAAATTGTAGTCCCAGTGTACAGGATGTTGAGAGTAGTGAGGTCAGGGATAGGGTTAAAAGTTCGAAAGAGGGCACCGGCAAGCAGGACGCTGGTTTGAAGTGTGTCTACTTCAACGCCAGGAGCATCCGGAATAAGGTTCCGGATGGGTTGGTACCTGGGATCTCGATGTTGTGGCGATTTCGGAGACATGGGTAGAGCAGGGACAGGAATGGCTGTTGCAGGTTCCAGGATTTAGATGTTTCTGTAAGAACAGAGAAGATGGTAAAAGAGGGGGGGGGTGTGGCATTGTTAATCAAGGAAAGTATTACGGCGGTAGAAAGGACGCTTGAGGACTCGTCTACTGAGGTAGTATGGGCCAAGGTTATGAACAGTAGAGGAGAGGTCACCCTGTTGGGAGTTGTCTATAGACCTCCGAATAGTTCCAGAGATGTAGAGGAAAGGATTGCAAAGATGATTCTCGACAGGAGCGAGAGTGACAGGGTAGTTGTTATGGGGGACTTTAACTTTCCAAATATTGACTGGAAATACTATAGTTCGAGTACTATAGATGGGTCAGTTTTTGTGCAGTGTGTGCAGAGGGTTTTCTGACACAGTATGTAGACAGGCCAACAAGGGGCGAGGCCACATTGGATTTGGTACTGGGTAATGAACCCGGCCAGGTGTTAGATTTAGATGTAGGTGAGCACTTTGGTGATAGTGATCACAACTCGGTTATGTTTACTTTAGCAATGGGCAGGGATAGGTATATACCGCAAGGCAAGAATTATAGCTTGGGGAAAGGCAATTATGATGCTATTCGGCAAGATTTAGGATGTATAGGATGGGGAAGGAAACTGCAGGGGATGGGTACAATCGAAATGTGGAACTTTTTCAAGGAACAGCTACTGCGTGTCCTTGATAAGTATGTACCTGTCAGGCAGGGAGAAAGTTGTCGAGCAAGGGAACCGTGGTTTACTAAGGAAGTTGAAGCACTTGTCAAGAGGAAGAAGAAGGCTTATGTTAGGATGAGACATGAAGGCTCAGTTAGAGCACTTGAGAGTTACAAGTTAGCCAGGAAGGACCTAAAGGGAGAGTTAAGAAGAGCGAGGAGAGGACACGAAAAGTCGTTGGCGGATAGGATCAAGGAAAACCCTAAGTCTTTCTATAGGTATATCAGGAACAAAAGAATGACTAGAGTAAGATTAGGGCCAATCAAGGATAGTAGTGGAAAGTTATGTGTGGAATCAGAGGAGATAGGGGAAGCGTTAAATGGATATTTTTCGTCAGTGTTTACACTGGAGAAAGACAATGTTTTCGAGGAGAACACTCAGGTTCAGTCGACCAGGCTAGATGGAATTGAGGTTCACAAGGAGGATGTGTTAGCAATTTTGGAAAATGTCAAAATAGATAAGTCCCCTGGGCCAGATGGGATTTATCCTAGGATTCTCTGGGAAGCCAGGGAGGAGATTGCAGAGTCTTTGTCCTTGATCTTTATGTCGTCTTTGTCGACAGGAATAGTGCCGGAAGACTGGAGGATAGCAAATGTTGTCCCCTTGTTCAAGAAGGGGAATAGAGACAACCCTGGTAATTATAGACCTGTGAGCCTTACTTTGGTTGTGGGTAAAATGTTAGAAAAGGTTATAAGAGATAGGGTTTATAATCATCTTGGAAAGAACAAGTTGATTAGCGATAGTCAACACGGTTTTGTGAAGGGTAGGTCATGCCTCACAAACCTTATTGAGTTTTTTGAGAAGGTGACCAAACAGGTGGATCAGGGTAAAGCTGTTGATGTGGTGTATATGGATTTCAGTAAGGCGTTTGATAAGGTTCCCCACGGTAGGCTATTGCAGAAAATAAGGAAGTATGGAATTGAAGGTGATTTAGCGGTTTGGATCAGTAATTGGCTAGCTGAAAGAAGACAGAGGGTGGTGGTTGATGGCAAATGTTCATCCTGGAGTTCAGTTACTAGTGCTGTACCGCAAGGATCTGTTCTGGGGCCACTGCTGTTTGTCATTTTTATAAATGACCTGGAAGAGGGTGTAGAAGGATGGGTTAGTAAATTTGCAGATGACACGAAGGTCGGTGGAGTTGTGGATAGTGCTGAAGGATGTTATAGGATACAGAGGGACATAGATAAGCTGCAGAGCTGGGCTGAGAGGTGGCAGATGGAGTTTAATGCGGAAAAGTGTGAGGTGGTTCACTTTGGAAGGAGTAACAGGAATGCAGAGTACTGGGCTAATGGCAAGATTCTTGGTAGTGTAGATGAACAGAGAGATCTCGGCATCCAGGTACATAAATCCCTGAAAGTTGCCACCCAGGTTAATAGGGCTGTTAAGAAGGCATATGGTGTGCTAGCCTTTATAAGCAGGGGGATTGAGTTTCGGAACCACAAGGTCATGCTGCAGCTGTACATAACTCTGGTGCGGCCGCACCTGGAGTACTGCGTGCAGTTCTGGTCACCACATTATAGGAAGGATGTGGAAGCTTTGGAAAGGGTTCAGAGGAGATTTACTAGGATGTTGCCTGGTATGGAGGGAAGGTCTTACGAGGAAAGGCTCAGGGAATTGAGGTTGTTTTCGTTAGAGAGGAGAAGGCTGAGAGGTGACTTAATAGAGACATATAAGATAGTCAGAGGGTTAGATAGGGTGGACAGTGAGAGTCTTTTTCCTCGGATGGTGATGACCAACACGAGGGGACATAGCTTTAAATTGAGGGGTGATAGATATAGGACAGATGTCAGAGGCAGTTTCTTTACTCAGAGAGTAGTAGGGATGTGGAACGCCCTGCCTGCAACAGTAGTAGACTCGCCAACTTTAAGGGCATTTAAGTGGTCACTGGATAGACATATGGATGAAAATGGAATAGTGTAGGTCAGATAGGCTTCAGATGGTTTCACAGGTCGGCGCAACATCAAGGGCCGAAGGGCCCGTACTGCGCTGTAGTGTTCTACTCTGTCTTCTACGCGATAGCCAGTTACTAATCTAATTTGCCAAATTTCCCTCTATCCCACACCTTCTTACTTTCTTCATGAGCTGACCATAGGGAACCTTATCAAATGCCTTACTAAAATCCATGTATACGACATCAACTGCTCTACCTTCATCTACGCACCTAGTAACCTCCCTAAGAATTCATTCAAATTTGTGAGGCAAGACTTACCCTTCACGAATCCGTGTTGACTATCCCGGATTAAGCTGCATCTTTCCAAATGGTCAGAAATCCTATCCTTCAGGACCTTTACCATTAACTTACTGACCACCGAAGTGAGACTAACCGGCCTATAATTACCAGGGTCATTCCTATTCCCTTTCTTGAACAGAGGAACAATATTCGCCACTCTCCAGTCCTCTGGCACTATCCCCGTGGACTCAAAGCCAAAGACACTGCAATCTCATCCCTTACCTCCCACAGAATCCTAGGATATATCCCATCTGGCCCAGGGGACTTGCCGACCCGAAGGTTTTTCAAAATTGCTAATACATCCTGTCATAATATCCACTCATGTATATCATGAGATGCAGACAGGCAGTGATTGACACACAGGATAACCAATGAACACACACGGCACAGAACAACCAATCACCACCACTATAAAGCCTTTAGGCCATTAAGGCTCTCTTTCTCTCACAGGACACGGCTAAGGAGATAGTCGCAGTGCACAGGCCAATCAACATCATCACCATGTGATAAAGAGCTAGTTTGGTCAAGTCAGTAGGAAGTCATCAGTTAGGTTAATAGAGTGTCAACCCACAGCAGATTATGTATAGCAATCAACAGTGTTGGACCATCTCCTGTGTTGGAAGCCTGTTTCTCGTTTTACTGCATCCTGTCGCAGTCGATGATAGACCAACACAGATAACACATCACATCCTTCCTCAGAACATCTACCTCCTCCAGCCAACCCGCCTGTATCAAACTCTCATCCTCAAAAACATGGCCCCTCTCCTTGGTGAACACTGAAGAAAAGTATTCATTCAACGCCTCTCCTATCTCTTCTGACTCCATGCACAAGGTCCCACTACTGTCCTTGACCGGTCCTAACCTCACCCTGGTCATTCTTTTATTTCTCACATAAGAGTAAAAAGCCTTTGGGGTTTTCCTTGATCCGACCCATCAAGGACTTCTCATGGCTCCTCCTAGCTCTCCTTTGGCCTTTTTTTAAGCTCATTCCTTGCTACCTTGTAACCCTCAAGTGACCCAACTGAACCTTGTTTTCTCATCCTTACATACGCTTCCTTTTTCCTCTTGACAAGACATTCAACCTCTTTTGTGAACCATGGTTCCCTCACACAGCCATTTCCTCCCTGCCTGACGGGGACATACCAATCAAGGACATGCAGTATTTGTTCCTTGAACAAACTCCATTTTTCATTTGTGCCTTTCCCTGACAGTTTCTGTACCCATCTTATGTTCCCTAATTCTTGCCTAATCGCATCATAATTATCCCTCCCCCAATTATAAACCTTGCCCTGCCATAATGGCACTATCCCTCTCCATTGCAATAGTGAAAGACACCGAATTGTGGTCACTGTCTCCAAAGTGCTCTCCCACAAACAAATCTAACACTTGGCCCGCTTCATTACCCAGTACCAAATCCAATGTGGCCCCCCCTCTTGTCGGCCTATCCTCATATTGCGTCAGGAAACCCTCCTGCGCACAGTGTACAAAAACTGCCCCATCCGAACTGTTTGACCTATAGAGGTTCCAATCAATATTTGGAAAGTTAAAGTCACCCATGACAACTACCCTGAGACCTCCACACCTATCCATAATCTGTTTTGCAATTTCTTCCTCCACATCTCTATTATTATTTGGGGGCCTATAGAAAATTCCGAACAACGTGACCGTTCCTTTCCTATTTCGAACATCGGCTCATATTACCTCAGTAGGTAGATCCCCCTCGGACTGCCTTTCTGCAGCCGTTAAACTATCCTTGATTAACAATGCTACTCCTCCACCTCTTTTACCACCTTCCCTACTCTTACTGAAACATCTATGCCCCGGAACTTCCAACAACCATTCCTGTCCCTGTTCTAACCATTTCTCCGTGATGCCCACAACATCATAGTCCCTGGTACCAATCCACGCTCCAAGTTCACCTTCTGGATGCTCCTTGCATTGAAGTAGACACACTTCAACCCATCTTCCTGTCTACCGGTACAAGCCTGCAACCTTGATACCCTCCTCAGGGTTAGTAAGAAAGACTTTACAGGGTTGGCAGGGCTAGGTATTCCATTGTTGTTTCCAGTGTCCAGGTCGATGCTTGGGTGATTGGCCCAGTTTCTTTCCTTTTTATTGACTTTGTAGCGGTTTGATACAACTGAGGTAGGCGTCCTAAAGTACAAGTTAAATTCTAGGTAACCAAGGAATTAGGGCAGAAAGAGTGTTTAAGAAGACAAGCTAAGAGACCAGAAACCAAAGTATTGTTCAGACGACTTCCAGGAAGAGTAAACCAAATGTTCTGAGTTACAGAGATAATTGCAGTAACTAGAATTAAAGTGGGACAGCAGACTTCGGAGGTGGGTGAAATATTTGATGTCATTTTAATACAGTCTAGGAATTGAGAGCTAAAGCAATTGTGAACAGTTTGTCCTGTCATCAAGACAAGGAAATCGGACTTCCGGTTGTGGTGATGCGGAGCTAAGCCGCACGTTTGGCAGCTTTAGGGCCCCAAACGACGCTGTTTCGACGATTCCCGGTGGGGGAAGGTGTTTGGATGAACATTCCCCGAAATTTATGGTGCGCACCCGGAGTGGGGCAAAGGAAAAGGCTGCAGCAGCTCCCCAGAAAAAGCGGGGGAAGGAGGACAAATTGGCGGCCGGCGGAGCACCCGAGGATTGGTGGAAGTGGGCGCAGGAGCAGCAAGCTGCTCTTCTGCGCTGTTTTGCGGAGCTGAAGGCTGAGTTGCTGGACTCCCTGAATGCGACTACCAGCAAGCTGCTTGAGACCAAGACAGCCCAGGGGGCGGCCATTCAGGAGTTGCAGCAGCAGGCCGTTGATCGGGAGGAGGAGGCCGTGGTCCTCGTGGGGAAGGTGGAGATGCACGAGGCACTTCACAAAAAATGGCAAGACCGCTTGGAAGAGCTGGACTTTCGCACGAGGCGAAAGAATTTGAGGATCCTGGGCCTGGCGGAGGGGCTGGAGGGGTCGGATCTTCCGTCCTATGTGGCCACGATGCTGAATTCGTTGATGGGGGCGGGGTCCTTCCATTTGCCCCTGGAGCTTGAGGGAGCCCACAGAGTGCTGGCCAGGAGGCCCAAGACGAATGAACCCCTGCGGGCGGTGCTGGTGCGGTTCCATCGGTTCAGTGACCGGGAGTGTGTGCTGCGTTGGGCCAAGAAGGAGAGGAGCACAAGTGGGAGAACTCGGTAGTGCGAATCTACCAGGACTGGAGTGCGGAGGTGGCTAAACGGCGGGCCGGGTTTAACCGGACGAAGGCGGTGCTGCATGCCAAGCAGGTCAAATTTGGAATGCTGCAGCCTGCGCGTCTGTGGGTAACATATAAGGACCGGCACTACTACTTCGAGTCCCCGGAGGAGGCGTGGGCCTTTGTACAGGCGGAGAAGCTGGACTCGAACTAGGGTCTGGGGGCTGCGGGGTCCTGTGTACTACGGTTGTTGCTGTTGCTGTTTTTGTAATTTTGACATGTGTTTTTTATGCTGGTTCTTGATCTGTTTCCGGGTGGTTCTGTTGGGTATGGTTTTGGGTATGGTTTTGTGTTATGTGGGGAATGTTGGGGGTTTGTTTTTTCTTCTGTACGGAGCTGGGGGATGGGGTGGAGCTGGAGTTTGGGAGCTGCGTCAGAAAGGTGGGGTGGGGCAGCGTGAAAGCGGGGCAGGAGGGGTGGAGCTGGTGGTGGGGGCGTGGCCTCGACTGTTTTTTCTCCGCGCTGAAGCGGTGCCAAGGAGGTGTGGC
Organism: Scyliorhinus canicula; assembly: GCF_902713615.1. Classification (NCBI taxonomy): domain Eukaryota; kingdom Metazoa; phylum Chordata; class Chondrichthyes; order Carcharhiniformes; family Scyliorhinidae; genus Scyliorhinus; species Scyliorhinus canicula. The sequence continues at coordinate 30,121,543 of NC_052160.1, forward strand.
AGGAGGGGGGATGACCCCATGTCGGGAGGGGCCGGGTTTTGGCGGGAGTTGCCGGGGTCAGCAGAAGTCAGCTGACTCACGGAAGTACCATGGAGGGTGTGTCGCGGCTAGGAGGGGTCCTAGCCTGTGGGGAGGGGGGGGAATACCAGGTTGCCGCTGGAATGGCCAGGAAGGAGCTGGTGTGGGCCGGGGGGTAGAGGAGAGGCGGTATTGTCATGGGGAACGGGTCGGGCGGGGTGTGCTGGCCTGGGGCGAGCAGTCGATGAGCTATGGCTAGTCGGCGGGGGAGGGGCGGGGTGCCCTCTGATCCGGCTGATTACCTGGAACGTGAGGGGGCTGAATGGGCCGGTTAAGCGGGCTCGGGTATTTTCTCATTTGAAGGGGCTGAAGGCGGACGTGGCTATGCTCCAGGAGACCCACTCGAAGGTGGTGGACCAGGTTCGTCTGAGGAAGGGGTGGGTGGGGCAGGTTTTCCACTCAGGATTAGACGCGAAGAACCGGGGGGTGGCGATTCTGGTGGGGAAGAGGGTGGTGTTCGAGGCATCTGAGGTGGTGGCGGACAAGGAAGGCAGATTTGTTATGGTGACGGGTAGGCTGCAGGGAGAGAAGGTGGTGCTGGTAAACGTGTATGCCCCGAATTGGGATGATGCTAGCTTTATGAGGCGTATGTTGGGCCGCATTCCGGACCTGGAGGCAGGGGGCCTGATCATGGGGGGAGACTTTAACACAGTGCTGGATCCCCCACTAGACCGGTCCAGTTCAAGGACGGGTAGGAGGCCGGCGGCGGCCAAGGTGCTGAGGGGGTTTATGGACCAGATGGGAGGGGTGGATCCCTGGAGGTTTGGGAGGCCGAGAGCGCGGGAATATTCCTTTTTCTCCCATGTGCATAGGGTTTACTCCCGAAGAGATTTTTTCGTCCTGAGCAGGGGATTGATCCCGAGGGTGCAGGATGCCGAGTATTTGGCCATAGCAATTTCAGACCATGCTCCGCACTGGGTCGATCTGGAGATGGCGGAGGCGCGGGACCAGCGCCCGCTGTGGCGTCTGGACATGGGGTTGTTGGCTGATGAGGAGGTGTGTAGGAGGGTCCGGGGAAGAATTGAGGGGTATCTTGAGACCAACGACACGGTGGGGATGGTTTGGGAGGCTCTGAAGGCAGTGATCCGGGGGGAGCTGATTTCCATCCGGGCCCATAGGGAGAGGGAGAGACTGGTGGGGGAGCTCCTGGATGTGGATAGGAGGTACGCGGAGGCCCCGGAGGAGGGATTGCTGGGGGAATGGCGTAGCTTGCAGGCCAAGTTCGACTTGCAGACCACCAGAAAGGCGGAGACACAGTGGAGGAAGGCGCAAGGCGCGGTTTATGAGTATGGGGAGAAGGCGAGCAGGATGCTGGCGCATCAGCTCCGCAGGCGAGATGCGGCTAGGGAAATTGGTGGAGTGATGGATAAGGGTGGGAATGTGGTGCGGAAGGGGGCAGAGTTTAACGGGGTCTTTAGGGACTTTTACGAGGAACTGTACCGGTCGGAGCCACCGGAGGAGGGGGGGGGGGGGGGGGGGGGGGGGTGGATGGAGAGCTTCATGAACAGGCTACGTTTTCCAAAGGTGCAGGAGGAGCTGGTGGAGGGGCTGGGGGCACCGATAGAGTTGGAGGAGCTAGTCAGGGGGATTGGTCAAATGCAGTCAGGAAAGGCGCCGGGGCCGGATGGGTTCCCGGTGGAATTTTATAAAAAGTATGCGGACCTGGTGGGCCCCCTGTTGGTGCGAGCCTTCAATGAGGCATGGGAGGGGGGGGTGCTTTGCCCCCGACGATGTCACGGGCGCTGATTTCTTTGATCCTGAAGCGGGATAAGGACCCCCTGCAGTGTGGATCATACAGGCCAATCTCGCTCCTCAATGTGGATGCTAAGTTGCTGGCGAAGATCCTGGCCACCAGGATAGAGGACTGTGTGCCAGGGGTGATACATGAGGATCAGACAGGATTTGTCAAGGGAAGACAGCTTAACACGAATGTGCGGAGATTGTTAAATGTTATTATGATGGCGGCGGTGGAGGGGGAGGCGGAGATAGTGGTGGCGCTGGATGCGGAGAAAGCGTTTGATAGAGTTGAGTGGGGGTACCTGTGGGAGGTGCTGGAGCGGTTTGGATTTGGGGAGGGGTTCATCAAATGGGTGAGGTTGCTTTATGAGGCCCCGATGGCGAATGTAGTTACTAATGGAAGGAGATCAGAGTACTTCAGGCTCTACCGTGGGACTAGGCAGGGGTGCCCCCTGTCCCCCTTGCTTTTTGCACTGGCGATTGAACCTCTGGCTATGGCGTTGAGGGTGTCGGGGAGGTGGAGGGGTCTGGTGCGGGGTGGGGAGGAACGTCGGGTATTGCTGTATGCGGACGACCTGCTGCTGTATGTGGCAGACCCAGAAGGGGGAATGCCGGGGGTGATGGAGCTGTTGGCTGAGTTTGGGAGATTCTCGGGCTATAAGCTGAATCTGGGCAAGAGCAAGGTATTTGTAGTGCACCCGGGTGATCAGGAGGAGGGAATTGGGAGGCTCCCGTTTAAGAGGGCAGTGAAGAGTTTCAGATACCTGGGGGTGCAGGTGGCCAGGAGTTGGGGGACTCTCCACAAGCTTAATTTTACCAGGCTTGTGGAGCAGATGGAGGAGGAATTTAAAAGGTGGGACATGGTGCCGCTATCGCTGGCGGGTAGAGTGCAGTCCGTCAAAATGACGGTGCTCCCGAGGTTCTTGTTCCTTTTTCAGTGTTTGCCCATCTTTATCCCTAGGGCCTTTTTCAGGAGGGTGACTAGCAACATCATGAGCTTTGTTTGGGCGCATGGGATCCCGAGGGTGAAGAGGGTCTTCGAGGAGCGGGGTAGAGATGGTGGGGGGCTGGCGTTACCCAATCTCTCGGGGTATTATTGGGCGGCCAATGTGTCGATGGTGCGCAAGTGGGTGATGGAGGGGGAGGGGGCAGTATGGAAAAGGTTTGAGATTGTGTCCTGTGGAGGCACAAGCCTGGGGGCCCTGGTAACGGCGCCATTGCCGCTCCCTCCTACGAGGTATACCACGAGTCCGGTGGCGGCGGCTACCCTCAAGATTTGGGGGCAGTGGAGGCGACATAGGGGGGAAGTGGGGGGCTCGATGGAGGCTCCGCTAAGGGGGAACCATAGGTTCGTCCCGGGGAACATTGATGGAGGGTTCCAGGGTTGGCACAGAGCGGGCATCAGAAAGCTGAGGGACCTGTTCATTGATGGGAGGTTTGCGAGCCTGGGAGAGTTGGAGGAGAAATTTGAGCTCCCCTCGGGGAACATGTTCAGGTACCTGCAGGTAAAGGCGTTTGCTAGGCGGCAGGTGGAGGGATTCCCTTTGCTTCCTGCGAGGGGGGTGAGTGACAGGGTGCTTTCGGGGGTCTGGGTCGGGGATGGGAAGATATCTGATATCTACAAGGTAATGCAGGAGGTGGAGGAGGCGTTAGTAGAGGAGCTTAAGGCTAAGTGGGAGGGGGAACTGGGGGAACAGATCGAGGATGGGACATGGGCGGATGCCCTGGAGAGGGTTAACTCTTCCTCCTCATGTGCGCGGCTTAGCCTCATCCAATTCAAGGTGCTGCACCGGGCCCACATGTCCGGGTCTAGGATGAGTAGGTTCTTTGGGGGCGAAGACAGGTGTGTCAGGTGTTCGGGGAGTCCAGCGAACCATGCCCATATGTTCTGGGCATGCCCGGCACTGGAGCAGTTCTGGAAGGGGGTGGCGAGGACGGTGTCGAGGGTGGTAGGGTCCAGGGTCAAGCCAGGCTGGGGACTCGCGATTTTTTGGGTTGCGGTGGAGCCAGGAGTGCAGGAGGCGAGAGAGGCCGGTGTTTTGGCCTTTGCGTCCCTAGTAGCCCGGCGGAGGATCTTTCTACAGTGGAAGGATGCGAGACCCCCAAGCGTGGAGACCTATATCAATGCAACGGCGGGATTTATCAAGCTGGAGAAGGTCAAATTCGCCCTGAGAGGATCGGTACAAAGGTTCTTTAGGCAGTGGCAACCTTTCCTCGACTTTCTGGCTCAGCGATAGGGTACTGGGTCAACAGCAGCAGCAACCGGGGGGGGGATGGTGGGAGGGGGGGAGGGGGGGGGAGGGAGGGGGAGGGGGGAGGGAGGGGGGTGGGGGGGAGGGAGGGAGGGGGAGGGGAGAGGGAGGGGGAGAGGAAGGGGAGGGGGGGAGGGGAGGGGGAGGGACGGGAGGGAGAGGGAGGGGGAGGGGAGGGGAGGGGGAGGAGGGAGGGGGAGAGAGGAGGGAGGGGGAGGAGGGAGGGAGGGGAGGGGGGTTGACTATGTTTATTTAATTTTAATTTATTTTTAAGTTCGCTTGTTGTTTACTGGGGTGGGGGGGGTGCGATATATGCGTTGCTACGGTCTTGGGGGTGTTATACCTATTATGTTGTTGTATTGTTGCTTGTTATTGTTTGTTGTTATATTTTCTGTAAAAAATTTCAATAAAAATTATTTTAAAAAAAGACAAGGAAATCCTAAAAGTGGTTGGTTTAAAATCCTGGATTGGATTCTCTTTTAAAAGTGAAGTGGAAGCTTTGTTTAAAAGTGAAATTAGTAAAACCTGGACTGGATTTTGGAATGCAAACTGCCAAGGGAAATTATTATTATGAAAGGAGATTTTCAAATCGTTCTCTTGGGATTGAAGTTTGAGTCGCATGTGATGAGCATCTGGGGGGGGATTCTGAAGAGAAATACACAGATACTGACTTCAGAGCAGAGTGTATATTTCACATAGCCACCTTGTGTGCTCAAGAAGCACTTTTTGTGTTGATGAGACCTTTGTAGTTTAAGATGTACTTTGGAATCCATGTTAATCCGAAAACCTGGGTGCATTTGTTAAGCTGAGGGGGGCGTCAAGTGTTGTATCATAATCCAAATTTTAATGTTTAATAAATGTTTCTCCCTTGTCAAAACTAATTGGTGGTCCTGTGATTCTGTTGTTCTATGATTTATTTAAAAAAAAATAAGCTTACAGTCTTTTGAGCCAGGGTTCATAGAATTTTTTTCACAGTGCAGAAGGAGGCCATTCGGCCCATCGAGTGTGGAAAGAGCACCACACACCTTCACCCAGTATCCCCCAACCAACCTTTGAGACACACTAAGCGGCAATTTAGCATGGCCAATCCACCTAACCTGCACAGCTTTGGACTGTGGGAGGAAACTGGAGCACCCAGAGAAAAACCCACGTAGACACTGAGGAAGTGCAAACTCCACACTGACAGTCACCCAAGGCTGGACTTGGACCCGGGTCCCTGGTGCTGTGAGGCACAGTGCTAACCGTCCATTCTAGAATCTTCCCATCCAATCATACAAATCAACTGGGATCTTTATCCTTCTATCGTTGGCTTCCTTGGTTATTAAACTGGGGCCGAGGAAAAATTAAATTCCGGACTTGGTTTTCAAGACACCCAGCTACCCTGGAAAAAGACCATGCGACAACATGAGGATTTAAGATTGGGCCCAATATGTGAAACATATGAGGTATTTTCTTTCAGGTGTTATGACCCCTTGTGTTCGTCTGTGGTTAATTCCAGACCCACTTGACCCGGGGTGAACAAGTATTCTTCGAAAAACACCCAAAGCTTTTGGCCCTTGGCTGCCCAATCACATACAGTCACCAACTTTGTAAATGTAATTGCAATTATAGTTATTAATAATAACTGTGATTAAATATACAGCAAATACAACAGGTGAATTATTATCTAACCCCGCCCCTACTTTAACTCACCCCACCCTCTGCACACCACAAGACAGCCAAACACAGAGGAGCAAAGAGGGGTGTAAAATAATGATGAAAGTAAAAATGACCAGCGTCTTTGTTTCAGGTGGTTGTTTTCTAGCACATCTTCCTTCAATTCAGGCTATCAGTTTGAAGTTTCTGCCTTAAGTCTATAATAATTTGCACTGTAGATTCATTCAGGTCTCTGTATAGCTATGAAACTTTTCTGGAGAGAGAGCGAGCAGGTCCTTTCATCTGAGCGTCCAGGGACCAACTGTGCTTTCCTTAGTTTTCTGAAGAATTATCCCACTTGGGTAGCATCCAATCACCACCTGTTACCAGGCAGAATACGGTCTTTTGGTCAATTCATTGGCCACCAGCCAACCGATCAAACCGAGTTCCACCGATCTCTTGAGTTCCGAAACGTCTAGGTTCTGCTGTCTGAAGGCTGCCATCGTGTTCTTTATTGTAATTGTTGAGTTCCTCACTTCCCCTGCTCGACTTAAAGATATACGTCCATTAAGCAGCCATGGATCGAAATGTTAACATCAAAAAGAAAGAAATGGGAAATAAGCGAATCAACAGCAAGGGGCCCTTACAATGGCATTTTGGGACAAGACCGGCAAACAGTGTTTTTCCGAACGGCTTGTGGGGCCCCAGCATTCGGGATTATAAAGAGCCTTGCCAACCCGGCTGTTCCGGATTCCAAGTAATTCGATGAGTTGGTTGCACCCGTGTCTGACCATTACAATTCAAAGCCATCCATTATAATACAACGTTACAGGTTCAATCCGATTGTGCAGTCTCCAGGTCAGTCCATGGCCGACCTTTTGACCCGCCTCAGGTACTGTGAGTTCACGCCACCCCTTTCGGAAATGTTGAGGGATAGGCTTGTTTGTGGAATAAATAGCACAACCACAGCAAAGGAAGCTGTTTGCGGAACCCAGACTGGATTTTAAGTGGGCAATTGAGGTAGCACTGTCCTGCGAAAATGTGAAGAAAGAGGCACAGGAGCTTCAGCAACCCTTAAACTATAGAGTCCATAGTTTGACCTGACCTGTGTATCGGATCCCCGCAATATTCCAGGGCAGTGCCAGAGTGGCCAGATCACCTCCCTAGAGGCAACTGAAGGTGTAATACCATAGTCAGTCCTCAGGAAATGCTACTGACCTGCGATATACCTCATCCAATAGGGAATGCCGACCACATTGCCATTTGTGTGGACAGAGAACATGCAGACAGTACGCAGCCCAGGGCAGATGCTGAGTCACTACAAGCCAAGCCACGTGGCCCCATCCAAGGATGATGAGATGATTTAGCTAAACTGCATCACGACCCCAAAGTTGGCGCCGATCCGGGTCACATTACAGATAAACTGACATCGTCTGGTGAAGGAGAAGGACACAGGAGCCGCTGTTTCCATTGTTGACCAACAGACCTTTCGCTGGCTTCGTACAGGGATCGAACCACTAATCATGCAAGATACCAAGGCCTGATTGCGACAATCACAGGCGAACCACTGAGCACTGGGGGACCACCGTGACTCCGGTGACCCACGGGTAACAAACAGTCCGGCTATCCTTAATCATGGTACAGGGTCGTGGACTTAATCTGCTGTGGCGTGACTTGTTTCTAGTCCTCCGTTTTGATTGGCAGCAGATTTTCTGGATGGAGACTGGAAACTTGAATGAAGTTCTAGGCAAATATCCTGAAGTAGTCCAGAAGGGCCTGGGCACAATAAAGAGGACCAAGGTTCACATCTATTTAGATACAAAGGCTCAACCCAGATAGTTCAGGGTTGAACCCTAACCTGTTCCTTCAGCCAGTGTTTTCAAACTTTTTACCGGGACCCACTTTTGGCACCAGCCAAACTTCAGGAACCACGCCGGCCGAATTTCTCGACCCTTGCTGGTCAAACTTTGCAACCCATAATGGCCTAGCTTCATGACATATGCTGACTGATCTTCGCAACACACCATGTTCACTTGTCTTTTAATGCTAAAGGGGAGCCTGCTTTGTCCTCATGATTTCACTTGACTCTTGTTCAAAGGAACAGAGGGTAATGTGCATATTAAGTGCAGACTTCAGCCCGTTCCTTTGCTGCCTTCATCCTTTTGAAAATTGAAAATCCAACCTCACACGTGTAGGTCACCGTGAAGGGCAATAGCAACAAAACGTGCGTTTTACTCCGTGCTGGATACTCCTGTGAAACGCTACGCCAGAATGCTGAGAGCCTCATGGCGTGTTTTTAATGTGGTATTACAGGTAAGTTGCAGCAGCATAAGTCTTTTAAAGTCAGCTCTAAGTTAATAACTGACTCTGGGGCCTCAACCTGAAAAGGAGGACAGGACCCATCTCTTAAAAAGTCAAGGTCCAACGGAAAACCCTACGTATATATGTGGACCACCCTAAGAAGCGAGAGCCTTTGCTGCAAGACGCCCGACCAGGGACGCTGATACCTTCATCTTGCCAGGAAGCACTCATCAGTCAGGAAACTGTGGCTCATCGACTGGACCAGCAGGACAAAGATGACTCTGGCTCAGACATGGACACAAGACGTGACTGCGCAGACGGACAATGTCATGTCTGGGGCTGAGTTCCCATCAATAGCCCTTTGGAGGTCAGCCAGGAAAAGGCGGCCGGCCATCCAGTACACACCACCCGACCCAGACCTGCTGCAGGCAGAAACTCAGCCTTGAACAAAGCTTGGCAGAAGGCCTCCTCAGATGACTGCAGAGGGGGAACTTTTGGACTTGGGGGAGGGGTGGGAAAAGGGTGTCATAACCCCCACGACGCCCACTGAGAAACCATTATCGATCTTCCCATGGCTTGTCGACTATGAGGTTCCCGGGGGCGGGGGCTATATCATAGTTGGATGGTATGCAACCTCCAACAAGCAGGTGGCAGTACAGACACACCATGCAGTCTCCAGACCAAGGTCATGTTACCTGGGACCCAGATATAAAGGGATACACATCCGGCCATCTTCAGAAGAAGATGGGGAGGTTAAGGAGACGTACGTGTAATTGGTCAGTGCTAGGTGTAAGTTCCAGAGGAGTAGCAAGACTTCATGATACCGTGCTATGTATCAGATTGCCATCTTACCACATGAGACACAATAAAAGGATCCTGGTTTGGTGAGTTACTTCATAAAGTACCAGTGACCGAAGACAACAGCCTATTCCCATGGGGATCATAAAACTGAGCATAAAAGTCAGCCTGCGCATGGACCGGCATGTTGGTTGTCCCAATGCAGACTGTGATTGTATATAGTCACTGCCGTAGGCAGACTTTATGTTAAAGTAAAATAAATCTTGACCCTTCATACCGCTGAATTCCTTGGTCATTGATGTCCAAGCAGACAGGACTGCATTGTATGCCAAGTCTCATCAGTCATGCACCTAAAGTACCCTTGATGTCATCAAACAGAGAGTTGCCCCATGTGTGAACAGAGAAGTGGCAGAGGAGTAGTCTGGCTTCATTCTGGAAATGCTGCAACTGATAGTATTCTTGTGCTCAGAAATTCCATGGAGAAATGTGAAAGTAATCAGAAAGTACAGCTTTGGCTCATGTTCATAGTTTATGCCGAAACTTTGATACTGCCCAGTATGATACTCTATTGGTAGATACTTATAGACTTTGGTACACCCAAACATATTATGTGGCTAATACATGAGTCCATCTAAGCAGGTGATGGCCATGCAAACCAATTCCAGTTTGAGAAGGAAGTCAGCCATGCTGTTCAATGTGTTGGAGACAACACCACACTCGTACCAGAACAAAGAAACAGCTAGACACAAGGGCAGGCATAGTCAAAAGACACAGTGAATGTTTTGGACTGAATATTGTTATGGGCCAGGGTTTCGAAAAGTCTAAAGTATATCATGGAGTTCACCTAACCTACAACTGTTTGTTGAATTTGGCTAGGATGAACACAAGACCCAGCCATTCAAGTGTTATTCAACAGAGTTCTTGGGCGCTTTTACAAGACTTTTATCAACTACAACCATAAAGACCTCACACAGTAATCTATGTATAACCCCTAATGAATTCCCCCTTAAATGTTCCAATTCAATAACAAAAACCAAGTAAAACAAGAAATCCCTTTTCAAAGGTGTGGCCCAACACACAGCCTTCTTACTGGTATAAGACTTGTTAGGGATACTCTGTTCCCCTTTTCAAACATTAGGTTTAAATTCCTTCCAGAAAGCTATTTCTCTTTTAAGTTATCAAGTAATCTGGAAACCGCTTTTAAAATACAGATTAAGAGACACTTCTTTCAACCTGTACAGTTTAAACCAGTCTAAACTCAAAGCAAAAGTAAAACTCAGTGCCACAGCCCAGCTCCCCCCACACAATGACATTACTGAATCCATGTGATAAGCCAAAAACATTTCTTAAAGGGACACTCCCATGAAAATATAAAGGAGGCAAAGATTAACTTGTAGCTCTAAATGGCAATAGTAAAGATTGGAAATACCAAAGTAGAGGCAGTGGATCAATTCAAATACATCAACTCGATGATAAAAAACAAAGTTACTTCCAAGAATGAAATCCAGTTTAGATTAACTTTGGCAAGAAGCACATCTGGAAGTCCAAAAGTAGTACAGTCACTATTGTGGAGTGTTGCACTATATGGACGCAAGAGTTGAATTCTGAAGAAGGAGGATGAAAAGAGGAAACGTGGGAATGGGAGAAGATGCTCGGAACCAGCCGGAGAGACAGGAAGGCAAATGAAGTGTGGAAATTCAGGAATCAAAAGGGTTGCTAAGTTAGAGACAAGGGGTCTTCCAGTGGCGGCCATGGAGTGAGCCGTCATAGAGAGGGTGACTCCTGCCTCGAGGTGGTGGTTTAGGTCCCTTTTACCCAAACTTCGGTGGAAAAGTTGTACTGAGAGTGGAGGGGTAATCAGTTTTCCCACAGATGGGCATGTCTACGGGGTATCAAACTCAACAGAAGACAGTGCAAACCCTGGCTAAAGAGTTGGAGGAGACAGGTGGCACAGGATCAATTAGAAAAATGGTGGTGGGCGGAGGGTGGTTGTGGTGGGTGGAGAGTAGTTGATGACTGGAAAGCTGCCAATGGAGCTTCATTAAGGATGAATTTCAGCAGCAGCATAAAGAAATGCAGAGTGACTGCAGGTCGAAGGCGACTGAGGGTGCATTAGCACCTCTTCGCGGGACTTTGGAAAGGGTGGCGAAGCACCTGGAGGTGCTAGGGATGACAATCCAAGAACTGGAGAAGGTAGTGTCCGACCAGAGTGACTGGATTGTGTCATTGAAAGCGGAGAGTGCAATCCTGGGAGACATGTGTAAGACACTGCGAGCAAAGGTGGAAGACTGGGAGAATAGGTCTCCTGCTTCGAGACGGTGGGCATTGTGGACCGACCGAAGGGATTTGAGGGAATGGGTGCAATGGACTATGTCGCAAGGATGCTGGCGAGGTGTGGAGAAGGTGCTGGACATGGCCCCGGAGGTGGATCGGGCCCATAGGTCCCTGAGGCAGAAGCCAAGGGCCGGGAAACCGCCATGGCCGGTGATCGTGCGTATGCAAAAATTCCACGACAAGGAAAAGATCCTGAGGTGGGCCAGGGGGGGAGCAGGATTGTGATTGGGAAGGTAACCAAATCCGGATTGATCAGGACTTTGGTGCGAAGCTGGCCAAGAGACATGCGGGGTTCAACAAGGCCAAGGCAGTGTTGTATCGGCGACCGATTCGATTTGGGGTGCTGTACCCGGCCAAACTTTCGAGGGCCGGGAATATTACTTTGGGATGCCGGCGGAGGTGAAAGACTTTATTAAGGAACATAAGCTGGGGGAGAACTGAAAGTGGAACGTGGATTGAAGTTCTGTCTCTGTTAAATTATGTTACATGTTTTTGTTTGCCAATGGATCGTTATGAGACTGGTTACACCAGGAATTGTCAAACTCGGGGCGAGTCGCGGGTGGGTGTCGGGGGGGGGGGGGGGGGGGGGGTCGCGGAGCCATCCATCGCGGCGCTCCCGATCGCGCAAATCTCCGCACAGCAGCCGCAGCAGTCGACTTTTAAAAACGCTGGCTACAAGCGGCCTTCAAATTGGTCGTGAACATGTAAAAAAAAAATGCGGCCGCACTGCGCATGGGTGGCAAATCATCGGCGCGTATGCGCACGCGTGCCAATGATCAGGCCCGCATACGCAGTGCGGCTGCTTTTTTAAATTAAATGGTCGTATCTTTTTGTTTTTCAAGCTTTGGCGGGGGAGGGCGTTTATTCATTTTATTCATTTATTTTATTCATTTAATGTTTATTTTTTTTTATTGTTTGGTGTACTGGGGAGGGGCCGGAGAGTAGGGGCTTGAAAGAAGCAACGGGGGTGCAAGAGAGAGGGGGGGATGGGTAGGGGGATGATAAAGGTGGGTCTTTGGGTTAGGGCATTCAGATGGGAGTCACCACGCTGGCAAGAAATGCTCGTGAACGAAAGTGAAATGGACTGGTGGGGTGCGGTGGTTAGCCTGTGTATGGGGGTGGGGGGGGGGGGGGGGGGTGGGGGGAGCGACATGGCCGATATGTAGGATGAGTTTGGGCATTGACATGGTGGGTGGACATCTTGTATGGGCCCGATTCAGAGTGAGGTTGGGGGAGAGGGGCAGGGGGGTAGAGCCCAAGGGGATGATGGCGGACTCTTGGGGGGAGGAGAGAGGGTGGGGAGGTGGAAGCCTCCGGTGAATGCCGTGACATGGAATGTCCGCGGGCTAAATGGGCCGATTAAGCGGTCTCAGGTGCTCGTGCACTTGAAAAGTCTGAGAGCAGAGGTAATTTTCCGGCAGGAGATGGATCTCTGGGTAAAAGATCAGAATAGGCTGAGGAAAGGGCGGGTAGGACAATTGTTTCACTTGACATTCAACTAGAATTCGAGGGGGGTCACCATATTGGTGAAGAAGAAAATAGGGCTTATGGGAGGCTGGGACAGTGCTGGACACAGGGTGATGGTTTGGGATAGTGAGTGGGTGCAAGTGGGGATTCCGGTGGTATTGGTGAATGTATGTGCACCTAATTTGGATGGCGCTGGATTCATGAAGAGGTTGTCAAGCGTGATTCTGGATTTGGACTCTCACCAGCTGATTATGGGGGGGAATATATTAATTGTGTACTGGAGTCGCAAATGGATAGGTCGAGCCCTATGTCGGTGCGGAAGTCAAGAATAGCACAAGAGCTGGAAGGGTTAATGGAGAGAATGGGGATGGTGGATCCATGGGGATTTGGGCACCTGGCTGAAAGGGAGTACTCATTCTTCTTTCTTCTGTGTAGGGTTTATTTCAGGATTGACTTTTTTGTGGTGAGCCAGGTGTGCTGATGGGGGTGGAAGAAGCAGAATATGCAGGAATAGTGATTTCAGAGCAAAAGCTTTGCTCTATCTTGATGTGAGACTTTTTTCGTGTCAAGTGCAAAGGCTGGGGTGGAGGTTGGATTCGGTGCTTTTGGCAGACAGAGTTCTGCAGGAAGGTGGCAGTGGCGATTAATAGTTATGTTGAGCTCAATCAGAATGGGGAACTATCGGCAGCCATGTTCTGGGAGGCTTTGAAAGGGGTAAATGTGCTTGTTCAAGGCCCATAAGGATAGGACAGAGAGGGAGGAGAAGCGGCGATTGTTGGACGAGATAATTGAGATGAATAGGAGGTACTCTGTTACCCTCATGAAGGAGTTGCTAATGGAAAGAAAGAGGCTGCAGCAGCAGTTTGATCAATTGACGACGAGAAGGGTGGCGGGTCAGCTGCGGCGGGCTCGGGGGGGTGGGGGGGGGGGGTGTGTGTGAGTATGGTGAGAAGGCAAGCTGTATCTGGCCCACCAGCTATACCATTGAGGGAAATCCTGCAGGGGAGGGCTGAAGAGGGGTAAGTGGTGTCGAATCCGGAGAGGATAATACGTGTTCATGGACTTCTATGAGGGGCTGTATAGGACTGAGATGGTGGGGGGCAAGATTGGTGTCGGTCAATTCCTAAACGGGCTGGACTTCCCAAAGTCAGAGGAGGGGAAGAGGCAGGTGCTGGAGGAACAAGTAGGGCTAAAAGGAGGTGATGGCAGTTCGAGAAGGAATTGGCCTTGCACCTTCTGGCTATGTTCAGTGAAGTAGTGGAGTTGGGGGTAACTGCTGACTATGCTGGTGCAGGCGTTGATTTTGCTGATCACAAAAAAGAGGAAGGATATAGAATTTCCGCTGGAGTACAGGTCCTGTAGGCCTATCTCGCTGCTGAATATGGACATGGAAGTCCTGGGAAAGATATTGGCGAGACGGTTGGAGGGGTGTGCATTGGAGGTGGTCTTGGAGGACCAAAGGGGGTTTGTGAAGGAGAGACAGCTTTCTGATAACATTAGGAAGTTGTTGGTTGTTAAACATAATTATGATCCCGTCGGGGTTAGGGGGGGGTTCGGTTGTGCCGGAGGTGATTGTGTCAATGGACGCAGAGAAGGCCTATGTCTGGGTAGAGGGGAGGTATTTGTTCGAAATCCGGGGAGGTTTGGGTTTGGTCTGAGGTTTGGGTTCGGTTGTTGTATGCGACCCCCAAGGCAAGTGTGCGAATGAATGAGACAAATTTGGGGTATTTTGGACTGCACAGGGGAATGTGCAGAGGTGTTCGCTGTCCCCGTTATTCCAGCTGGCGATTGAACCCTTGGCAATGACACATTGGCCCCTGGGTGAGTGGTGGGGATTGAGGGTGGGGGGAGAGAGAGAGCACCTGGTGCCACTGTATGCCAATGACCTGCTGCTGTTCATGATGGACTTGTTAGGAAGCATGGGCAGAATCATGGGCTTACTGGAGAAATTTGGGGCCTTCTCGATCTATAAATTGAGTGTTGGGAAAAGTGAGGTCTTCCCAGTAAACGCTTCTGAGGGGGGTGGATCTGGGGGCTCTGCCGTTTAAGGTAGCAAGAGAGAGTTTCTCATATTTGGGATACAGGTAATGAATTAAAGGGCAACGATGAATGGGGTTGGTGGAGGAGGTTAAGGGAGACCTTCAATAAGGCTACTCTGCTTTTGACAGTGGCGGGGAGGGTGCAGGTGGTAAAGATGAATATACTGCCAACATTCCTGTTTGTTTTTCAGACCCTCCCGATTTTCCTCCCCAAGGCTGTTTTTCGGAAGGTAGATGCGTTCGTCTCGGAATTTGTGTGGGCACGGAGGGGGCCGAGGGTTGCAGAGGTGGGAAAGGGAACTGGAACTCCCGAATTTGCTTTATTACTATTGGGCTGCAAATTTGGAGGTGAGGCGATTGTGGAGGGGTGGGGGGGGGGGGGGGGGGGGACATTAGAGGGGTCGTGCATGGGACGAGCCTGAAGGCCCTTGTGACAGCACCGCTGCCGTTCACCTTGAGGAAGTACACGAGTAGCCCTGTGGTGGAATCGTCCAAGAAAATATTTTAAAAAGAGTCCTTACTTGAAGCATGGGAACAGGAGGAAGCATTCTCAAGCTATGAGGAGGCACTGGGGCACGTCGGTGATGACTCCACTGTGTGGGATCATAGGTTTGCTCTGGGCGGAATGGATTGGATGTATAGGAGATGGCGGGAGGTAAGGCTAGTGCAGGTTAGGGACATGTTTGTGGAGGGCAAGTTTGCTAGGCTAGAGGGACTGCGGGAGATGTTTGAGCTACTATGGGAGAGTGAGCTCAGGTCCTGGCAAGTGCTGTCTTCTGTAATGATATGTATATAGGCAAGTTAATGAAGGGTTAATTAAATTCAAGGGTTAATGTAATTCAAACACTAGAGGGCACCACCATTTCTCTGTATATAAATCAGTCCTCAGGGAATGCTGGTTAGTTAGTGTAAGAGTTAGCAAAAGAGAGCCTGAGAGCAGCATGAGGAGTAGATTAGATTAGAGAGAGTTAACACAAGGATATCATTAGTGACTACTAAATTATTGATTACTGCGAGGCAGATTCAATATTACTTTATTATTAATTATAGCTCAGTAGTGTGTGCAAACTTCATTTAATTAATCGTTATCCAACAAATTAGTTTTGTTTCAATCTAACGATTAGTGGTTTCTTTGTCATCAACCCAACGGACCATCCTGCAATCAAAAGGCAAAGAACAATGACATATATTACCACCAAGGGTAATATAACACCCTCATTCCCTCAGGTAGCATAATATACACTTTTGGAGAAAATATTGCTCTCGGATGAAGGAGGGCAGGTAGGATTGGGGACATGTATTGGGAGAGCAGGACACAACCTTAGTGAAAAGGATCAAGTGGAGGTGGGAGGAGGAGTTGCGGAGGGAGATGGGATGGAGCCTTTGGTGCAAAGTAACATGCCGAGTGTGATGTGTTAGGTACTCTGGATCTGTGGAGACTGCATTTACCTTAGCAGTAACATAGGCAGGCTACCAACACTTGTAAGAGTACAACTCTATTTTATTAAGTTAAGAGCTGTTGAACATATTTGCACTGTGGGTCGACACTATGTTAGATTGATTGAAGACCTATGCTGAACCTGACCAGCTTATACTGCTAGCACATGGTGGATGTTTGTGCTACTGACTGCGGGCTCTGTCTGTCTCAGGGGCTGCATCCCAAATGAGCGGGAAAACTAGTGCCCTCTGGTTTTATAGTGACCGTGCCCTAACTGGTGATTGGCTGCTGTGTTGTGTGTGTTGATTGGTCTTGCAGTGTGTCAGTCAGTGTGTGTCTCTGCACCATCATATACTGATGTGTATATTATGAAAGAGTGAACTCCACCTCTTCCTGCGCAATGTTGTGTCTTGTATAACTTCCCCTCCTGCACCACCGGCATATCCGTGCTCCAAAAACGGCCACCATCGGGCACGGCTCCACCCTAAAATCCTGAATCCCTGACATAATTTTAAAAAGGAGACGAAAAATCAACAAGCTTGCGCAGGAGCAAAACATGTGCGCGTGGTTCATCGTTCACACCTATCCTCCATCCCCACGAAGAACCAACTCATATGTGCCCTTGTCAAGTACACCCGATGAACCACCTTGAACTGTATCAGCCTTAACCTTGCGCATGAGGAGGTGAAGTTTATCCTATGAAGAGCATTATTTAAAACCTGCCACCCCCACCCCCATAACCAAACCCAACTCGTACACCTTTAAGTCGAGCATAGGACGAAAGGAATTCAAAAGTTACAACATAGTACACTGTTAGTTTTGGACAACAAAACTCAAACTTTGTAGCACTAGAGACATGGGGTGAGACTAGGATCGATTGTTTGGCTGATGGTCAATGAATTGGCCAAAAGACCGTATTCTGCCCAGTAACAGGTGGTGATTGGATCCTGCCTGAGTGGAATGATTTCCAGTGACCAGAGGAAAGCAGAATTTGAAATCTGGACACTTGGGAAAAGGACCAGCTCTCTCTCCCTTGTGTTCTCTCCAGAAAAGGGCAGCTGTATTTCTGAAATTGCAGAGACTTTAATGAATCTACCATGAACTGAAAGCAAAGTTCGAAGAGAAGAAAGGTGCTGGGAAAAATGATCTGAAACCAAGACTCTAATCTTTTACTTATTATTTTCACCCCTCTTTTCCCCTCTGAGTTTTTGTCATGTGTGTGTGTGTGCGTGCGTGCGTGACCATAGTTAACCAGTTGTATTTGCTGCATATTTCAGAATAGTTTTGTTATAAATTGTGTTTAAATTTACAAATCTGATGACTGTAGTTATTGGACAGCCAAGGGCCAAAGACTTTGGGAATTTTCTAAGAATTATTTTTTAATTCAATTGTGTTGCAACTCCAGGTCAAGGGGTCTGGAATTGACCACACCCTGGCTCAGGGTATTGTAACACTCCTGAGTAATAGCAGATGCACTGGGGGTAATTTTCCAAAATTCGCTGAACACTGGGGCAGTCCCAGAGGATTGGAAAACAGCAAATGTGACACCACTGTTTAAAAAGGGAAGTAGACAAAAGATGGGGAATAATAGACCGGTTAGCTTAACCTCTGTCGTGGGGAAGATGCTTGAGTCTATTATCAAGAAAGAGATAGGAGGGCACCTCGATAGAAATAGTCCCATTGAACGGACGCAGCATGGATTCATGAAGGGCAGGTCATGCTTGACGAATCTCTTGGAATTCTATGAAGACATTTCGAGCAAGGTAGACAAAGGGGACCCAGTGGATGTGGTGTACCTAGATTTCCAAAAGGCCTTTGTCAAGGTACCGCACAAGAGGCTGCTGCATAAGATAAGGATGCATGGTGTTAAGGGTAGAGTACTAGCATGGATAGAGGATTGGTTGTCTAACAGGAAACAAAGAGTGGGAATAAATGAGTGCTATTCTGGCTCGCAATCAGTGACGAGTGGTGTGTCTCAGGGATCGGTGTTGGGACCACAATTATTTACAATTTATATAGACGATTTGGAGTTGGGAACTATGAGTAAGGTATCCAAGTTTGCAGATGACGTGAAGGTGTGTGGCAGAGGACTGTAAAACCTTACAGAGGAATATTGACACATTGAGTGAGTGGGAAAAGGTCTGGCAGATGGAGTATAATGTCAATAACTGTGAAGTCGTGCATTTTGGTAGGAGTAACAATAGAACGGATTATTACTTAAATGGTAAAAAGCTGCAGCATGCTGCTATGCAGAGGGACCTGGGTGTACTTGTGCATGAGTCACAGAAGGTTGGTCTGCAGGTGCAACAAGTAATTAGGAAGGCAAATGGAATTTTGTCCTTCATTGCGAAAGGGATTAAGTTTAAAAGTACAGAGGTAATGTTGCAGTTGTACAAGGTGCTGGTGAGGCCACACCTGG